>NC_136061.1:341085689-341685689 GCF_964261635.1 Lissotriton helveticus
TCAAGTTAAGAACAAGAACATTTCCAGAGTGTCACAGCACCCTTTTTATACCATAAAATCCTTTGTCTAGCAGGGTGCAGGCAGTGTGAGAACCAGCTACAACTGGTTATAGGGAACTCCTTTCAGTGTGAGGGGCAGAGGCGACAGCCGCCCAGCAGGAGGTGGAGCCAGCATTGTGGCAGGCAGGCACAGCCCTATTCACTCCCAGGTGCTATCTCCTCCCACCACTCTAGTTGCAGAAGCAGTCATTCAACCAAGGGCTGACTCAGACAACCTCCTGGGGGCTCCCCAGCTCCTGTCACCCTCAAACCAGACAGTCAATCCACAAGCAGGCCCAGGTACTCCTGGAGCCAGGCGCCAGCCAATCACGTGCCAGCAGACTCACTACACAGGCACACCCATGTCTAGAAGTGGCACTTCCGCACTAGACATATTCATGCCACATACATCATTACGCAGCATTCAATCTCACGAGTTTGCACATACCAAACTCGACCCTGCACTCCCCACACCTCAGGAACTACCATGGGCATACATATTCCCCATGCATTCCTATGGGAGGGCAGGTCACTCACCACACATACACAGAGAGCTCACGCACTTTACACTGTACCACAGTGAAAGTGTGCCAAGGCCTAAAATCACCAACACCAGGTTCCAGAAACCGGCTAGGAAAAAGCAAAAAGTTTCGGGGTGAACCTGCCAAAAAGGGCCAGGTCCAACAGGGTGCGTCATTTCTCTCACTATTTTAAAGATGTCTCTTGGTTTGTTGGCGCTATTCAGTATGATGGCTGCAAAATGTTCTGCTTTAGCCGTCGCTATTTCCTTTTTGTATTTTATTATTGCAAGTCTCCAAAGTAATCTATTCTGCTCCGCGTAGTCCCTCCTCCATTGTCTTTCGGCCGTTTTACAGGAGATCTTAAGATTACTCAAGCTTTCTGTGTACCAAGGTGCAGACGGGCTGCCACGTTTCCTGGTCACATTTGCTCAAGTTTCTCGGTTAGGTGTTCACAGAGAATGCAATAGTTCTCAGTGATGTTACTCTCTGGGTTAAAGGTTACTAGAACAAGTTTGTAGTAAGACAATTTTCCATCTTTTTTTGTCTTTCAGAGACACCCTTGGTCCTGAGGAGAATCCCCGCATTAGGGGTGATTCGAAACGCGTAGACCTTAGTTCTGTTTAGGCCAATCTGTTGAGTTTAATCCTTATAAAATTTCATAAATGTAATAATTGTGCCAGATGGCTGTTTGTTGATATGTACATAGGATTTTGAAATTATTGTATTAAAACATTGTTGCTTACCCTTTAATATAAAGTGGTTTCTAGGTAGAAAACCCTGGGTGGACATTGTATGAGTGGTGTGAGATTGAGTTTATGGCTGGATGTGAAGTTAGGGAATAGAGATGAATGTGTCCGTCACAGTATGTTTGAAGTTTTTCCACGCTAGAGATTTTGGAGAGTGAGTGGTATTTTCAGTAGAAGGAGCTCCCTTGAAAAACTAAAAATCTTTTCTATGAAAAATGTGTTTTGCTCTTTTGATCATTAAAATAAATTGAAAGCTCAAAATTAAAAATAACAAAATATACAAAAAAAAATATTTTTGATTTGTGAACGAAACGGAACAAGTGGTTTATTGAGGGCAATTGTTTTGGTCATTGCCCATCAGCACGTTCTTAAATAATTTTGCAGCATTGGCATTTTCTTTGTTTTTTCTTTTTTTTTTGATTGTCTGAAGACCTCAACACTCTCCCAGGTGAAAAAACACTTGTCTCTTCTTTCTGATGACATGGATCTTTGGGATTTTCTATTAGGTCCCCACAACCCACGTCAAAAGCTCTTCTTGTACAGAATATACAACGAGCTGTGGAAAATTTCTCAACAGAAAGCTGCTGAGAGATTGCGCAAGATCGACAGGGTTAATTTAAAAATGGCTTTAGCGTGGTTGACAATGGTATGACCAAATTATCATCCTGAATTTATTCATTGGGCAACATAGTATCATCTGCTATTGACATAATACAGCAAGACATGTCTATTTTACAGCATGGACAGTCACAATTGCGGTCCATTGTAATACTAAGGTTGGACATTACAAACAGTACATTTTGGCCACGTGCCATGGCGTTACATCAATAGTACTAGTCTGTTTTCTGAATATGATGTAACAGAAAGGCACATAGTAATGGCATGCAGAGATGTGAAATATACCATATTGCACATTGAAAATTAGTCCAATTACCTTTCACCGTGGCTGAGACACCATCCACAGATGGATTATTCATGGCTACATCACCCTACTGGTCACGACTTTCTAATTCCAATATTGTCTATAATACCAATAGGAAGGCCTATATGAAGCGCTAGGGAAGGTTATGTGCACGGGTATTGGGAATTACCGTTCATGTTTAGATGCATAAATAGGGACACAGAAGTTTTCTTCAGTGGTTCCGGCTGTGAGGATACCTTAAGCGGGTCCTTAGTTTGCAAGGACATTTCTCTTTATGGAGCATTCAATGGTTCAGTTGCGAACCTGTCCTATTATCTGAAGGGTTCCCGGCGCCGTGATATGTCCGGTCTTCAAATTGCTCTGGAATGGGAGCTATTTGTTGCTGAATAATCAAGGTTGCTGTAGAATGGAATCCGGTATCGGTTATCTGGTGACAGTTAATTCCATAGTCACTTGTTGTACAAAAGTACTGTTTCCACCTTCCCGCACAGTTAGGGAGGCAACGCGATGGCCTTCAATAAATGTTTCCAACATATGGTTTGATTCTCTAAATCAACTGAAAGCCATTCTTTTTCCAAAGAATCTGGCCTTAAGTTCAGCCAGAGAGACGTTTGATCTCCAGGTTTCAAGGTCTTCGTCTGAGATACAGAAAATGTATTGGCTCTAGACTGGTTAGCACCATTCAGACGATTTTTGGAGCTATACTGTCTTTCATACACTCCGTGTTCGGAAGCTTTAATGGAGGGCTCCCGCTTGTTAAATCCTGTTTAAAAATGTTCTGCTGCGCAATGGATGTCCCAGTTCAACCCGGAATGGAGACAGCACTGCTTGTGCTGCAGTGCCCTTAGCGCATGGTGGACTGCTTTGGCACATCTCTGGCTCGAGCACTAAACAAGCACTGGTTCTTGACCTTCAGGCTGTTTGGCTTCATTGCATACAACCTGTTTTCCGTTGTCTGCTTTGCAGCCACACAGTCTTTTTGGATCTATGCATAAGATCACAATTGGTTGTGCAACTGGACATGGAAGTACTGATGTACCCCTTAAAGGCCCATGGGTATTGTTATCCCCAGCATATTCCATTGCTGATGAGTGCATTCTTTGAGCCACCCTGGGATGCTTTGGCTCCTAGTGAAAGGGACACCGGCTCTACGATACGCCTATTTTGTGGCCTCCATTTCATATGATTCCCACACAATTTCAGGACAAATGTACATGGTTAATAATGGTCAACATGTTCTAGTGTGGAGGCATCAGGGTAATCTTGGTTTTATTTGGCTCCAGCTTCGGAAGATCTGGTGGATTTTATGGCCATACATCAAGGTATTGAGGGAATCTCACAATATAAAAATGTTTTTAGAAAAGAGTTGTGGATGATTAAAGGTTTCTCTCACGAAATCAAATTGAAGTGGGAACGTCACCTGTTAGACACAAACTTAAAGATGTACTCCTCTGTGTTAAAAAATAACTTAGCATATTGCTTAAACAATTGATAGATGATGGTGTTATTGAACCAGCGGTTCACCCATAGTTTTAGTCAAGAAAGAATCTGGTTCTTTGAGATTTTGTGCAGATTTGAGATTGTTAAACAAACAAATCATCATTAATTGCTACCCATTATCCAAATTGCAAGAGTTGTTGGCACATTTGGGAGGTGCAAAATATTGTACTTCTTTGGATGTCAAATGTGCATATCACCAGATTGTGATAGAGGAAGGTTGCAGACATCCAACCACCTTTATTATGCCAGATGATGCCTTCATGTATGTATGTATGCCTTTTGTTTTTTTTATTAGTCACATCCGTGTTCCAAATATTGATGTTTAATCTTTTTAGGAACATGGATGAGGTTATGGCATTCCAGGATGACATTCTTATTTTTGCTGATTCTATAGAGTCTCCTAATTTAAGATTGTCAAATGTGTTAAAGGTGTTACAATACAAAGGAATGGCCTTGCAGATGGCAAAAAGCAATTATTAACCTGAGAAAGTAGAGTATTTGGGACACTCCATCTATTTGAGGGAAAATCTCCTAAACCATGCTTGATACAAGCTATTGAGAGATTAAGTACCCCCACAGATAAAGATCAATTAAGATCATACTTAGGATCACATCCATGTTCCAAATATTGATGTTTAATCTTTTTAGGAACATGGATGAGGTTATGGCATTCCAGGATGACATTCTTATTTGTGCTGATTCTATAGTCTCATAATTTAAGATTGTCAAATGTGTTAAAGGTGTTACAATACAAAGGCAAAATGCAAGTTTTAACCTGAGAAAGTAAAGTATTTGGGACACTCCATCTATGTAAAGGAAAGTCTCCTAAACCTTGCTTGATACAAGCTATTGCGAGATTAAGTACCCCCACAGATAAAGATCAATTAAGATCGTACTTAGGATCGCATCCGTGTTCTAAATATTGATGTTTAATCTTTTTAGGAACAAGGATGAGGTTATGTCATTCTAGGATGACATTCTTATTTTTGCTGATTCTATAGAGTCTCATAATTTAAGATTGTCAAATGTGTTAAAGGTGTTACAATACAAAGGAATGGCCTTGCAGATGGAAAATGCAAGTTTTAACCTGAGAAAGTAGAGTATTTGGGACACTCCATCTATTTGAGGGAAAATCTCCTAAACCATGCTTGATAAAAGCTATTGAGAGATTAAGTACCCCCTCAGATAAAGATCAATTAAGATCGTACTTAGGATTATGTGATTATGTGAATTTGACTCCAGATTTGTCTGCAAGTTTTCTCAAATAGAGTTGCCATTGAGGAATTTGCTAAAAAAAGGAGTGAAATTCACATGTTTGAAAGAACATCAGGAAGCGTATGATATGCTTAAAATCCTATAGTTAAGGCTTCACCATTGTCTCCTTTCAATAAAAAGTTGTATTAGTATGTATATGTTGATGCTAGTTCTGAAGGGTTAGGTGCAATGCTTACATAGAAAAGACAAACTATAAAAGCACTGTGGCTTTAGTCCCAAAACCTTTGTCATCTTCAGAAACCCCCACTACTGAGAGGAAGGCATTACCATGCACTGTGGCTGTGGAGCATTTCAAAACGTATCTATGGGGCAGGGAATTCACTAATAAAATGGACCACACACCCCTTCTAGCCCTGCTCAATAGCAGGGTAGCAGGGTATCAAATAAAGCATCTTTCCTTTTGATTAGGATTTTGTCCAAGATATATCAATATAATTTTAAAAAGGTTCATATTAAATACATGTTTAATTGTGTGGTGGTTTGTCTGTCAAGATTATCTGGGTCATCTGTTAAATCTGCTGCTGGGATGGTGGAAGAATGTGTTATTGCAGTGATAGATGATGTTTTGCCTTTATGTAGGAGTGAGTTTTCCAAAGAGGCCTGGAGGAAGATCAGTCTGGAAGATCAAGAACTACAAAAAAATGTTGGGCTTAATAGCTAGGGGTGGCCTCAGGCAAAAATACTTTCACCGTCCATGCAGATATTTTGGGAATATCAAAGACTCTATTTCAGGTTCAGAGCATTTTGTGTTAAAAGAGGAGTGTGTTGTTACTCCCAAGGGTATTCGCTTCGACATTATCAAGTTAGCACATAAAGGACATTTAGGTGAATCCTTTACTAAAAAGAGATTCTTAGAAATATTTTAATGACCATATATGGACTCACAAATTTCCAGGTTTGTCAAGCTTTGCACTATTTATGTAATTCTGATAAATCCTTGATTTCCTGCAAATTTTTTACATCAGAATTTCCAAACATTCAATGGGATAAATTTGCACTGGACATTTTAGGACTTAATGATAATCTTTCTAGACGCAAGGTGTATGCTTTTTTCCCTTATTGATTACTTTTCAAAATGGGTGGAAGTAAAATGGCTTTCCCAACCCACTACTTATATTTTATTTTTTATTTTTTTATTTTTATTAAACAGATCCTACTACTTATAATACCAAACAATTTTTACAAGAGTGTTTCTTTAGGCGAGCCACCGACAATGGAAAATAGTTCACGTCAGCTAGGTTCCAAACATCTATCAGGGACAATGATAATATGCATTAAAAAACTTCTCTTTACTCACCTAACATGAATGGTTTCATTGAGATATTGAAAAGGATAATAGTGGAGGCTGTGCAAGTTGTTTTAGCCAGTAAGTTATAGGTTAAAGAATTTGTTGAAGAGAAAATATGGGCTTATCATACATCACACAAATTGAGTACAGGATTCTCACTCTTTTCAATTTTTAAGGGTCATATACCACACACTGTTCTATCTCCAGCATGGTTAAAGAAAGAGTTATCCATTGTAGATATTAAAAGGATGCAAGCAGAAGTTAAGTATAAGGTGGAGAAGGTCAATTCAATTCAATTCAATTCATGAAGCTTTATTCGGCACATATAAAATGACCATAAAAGCACAAGAATACATACATAATATAACAGATACAGCAGATTACAGACAAGGAAAACCAGCCAAGTATAACTTACAGAATGAATTAAAAACACATACTTTTCCTGGCCCTAATTGATTGGGTTAAAAACATAGCAGTAAAAAAACAGATATCGACATATTGTAAATTAAAAACTAATCTCATAGCCTGATTTACTGTACGTATGCTATACTTTAAAAACATGGGTTTTAGAAAAGCAATACGAAAATTTTTATACAGTTTACAGATTAAAAGAAAGTGCAAAGTGCTCTGCTTGGATACGCCATCACACACACATGGCCCCTGCGGATGTTTCTTAAGTGTAGGCAGTGCCACTAAGTGATGCGCTATACCAAGCCTCAATCTAGTCAGCACATACTTATGTGTTGGCCTAGTCACCGAAACTAAATAGATGGGGAAACCCTCATCAATTATATAGTTGCTGTAAAACATAACAGTGGATAAAGATCCGCTGGCAACTGCCCGTTTCTTTGCAGCAAAGGATAAGAATTTAGTTTTCATCTCATGTTTAGGTATTAACAAGGCTCTCCTGGGGTCAACCATGATGTTCAAGTTAAAAATCTCAGAAAAACATCTAACAACGTAATTTAACAAAGGGATATTTAAAATTTTGTCCAACGAAAAACAATCCTCAATGATCGATCTGGAGAAAGATTTTTCTTCCTGGAGCCAAATTGATCGCCAGATCATAAGTGGCCTCATAGATAATTGGTCAATCAGAAAATTAATGTCCAGTTCTCGGTGGATCAGCTCGGTGGCAGCAGAGGTTGGCAACATCAAAAGTTTTTTTAGAAAAGTATTTTCCTCCAGCTGCAAAGTGTGTGCACAATTGTGACCCCAGACACCTGCCCCATAAAGTGCAATACTAATACACCTAGCTTGGTAAATTTTGAGCATATCCCTGGTTCTTCGGTCCCTGACCTTCGCTGCAAACCTGTAAACACCATGGGCATTTTTCGCCATTTTAATACGGATATTTTTAAACTCGTTATGCCACTTTCCATCTTTAGAGAAGGTGATACCTAGGTAACAAAAAGTATCAACTTGGTGCACCCTTTCTTTATCAATAAAAAAGGAGGGAGAATATAAAACCTTATTCTTAGGCCCATATGTCATTATATAGGGTAGAAAATTGATCAATCAGACGCTGTAATCCTAATGGTGTTCTAGAGAGCAGGACAGGGTCATCGGCGTATAATAACACCGGTACCGGGGAACCTTTGACCTGTGGGGCATCTGCTTTAACAGTTTTTAAAATCTCGTCGATACCGTTAATAAATAAAATAAAAAGGAGGGGGGGCCAGTACACAGCCCTGTCTGATCCCTCGTTTAATATTAAATTTTGGGGTGCATTCTCCTTTGGTGCCAAAACGCACACACGTTTTTAATCTCCCGTACAGCCTAGCCAGGAAATAAATTATACCCTCTGGTGCTTCCAACTGTAGCAAGGTTGACCATAAAATTGAATGGTCAACCATATCAAAAGCGCTACTAAGGTCTGCAAAACAGAGGTAGAGTGAGCCGGGTTTTGCTGCAGTGTATTTCCCAATCAGTAAATCTGGAGAAGGTCAAAAGTGGGTGATTTTTTTAGGATCAAGCTTCCCTATCATGTGAAAAAGGTGAATCTAAATTCTCCAAAACTTTTAAAGGTGCTTGGGAAGGAAAAACCTCTGTTAAGTTAAATAATGGTTCATGGTGGTGTATGAACAGTGTTGCAAGAGTTGATAAAGAGGTTACTAATGATGATAGAAAAAGCAGAAAGGCTTGCAGATCATACGATGGGTGTTTATATGGATGAAAATAGTTTGTTCTGTATGACCATTGTTAACTGTCAGTAATAGAACATTTAGTCAGGGAGTATGTGGAATTCTCTAGAGCTGATAAATCTCTCCAAACACTCAAGCCTCCTATGATCACCATAGCGCTAAAAATCCATGGGAGTCCATTACCATTGATATAATGGGCCTGGTGGGATAATCTCATTAGTATATTCTTGTACTTATGGATTTATTTATCATGGTGGCCAGTGGTAAAGGTTGTGAAGAATGCTGACACAGATTCAGTTTTAAGGTTTGCTAATCATGTTTTTTGTGCAGAGGGGATTCCGACCACCTTGTTGAATGATAACGGAGTGCAGTGTACATCTCATGCCTTCAAACACTATTGTGACAGGATTGGTGTGAAACTTAAAACCATTTCCTTGTATAATCCTAGTGGCAATTGCATGGTGAGGTTCAACCGTGTCATTAAGGGTGTAATTCAATCTTCATGTGCCATCTTCATGTGCAACAACAAGGACTGGGTGGAACAACTAATGAAAGCTTTATGGGCTTATAGGAACACAGGGAACAAAGCTGCAAACTTATCAACTTTTTTAATTATGCGAGGAAGGAATTCCAGAACCAAGTTTAATCAGGGTTGGTACATATCTGGGAACTTTGGTTGTTGGAAGCTTTAAGAGAAACGATAGAAAGGAATCATCAGAAGAGGAAACAGTACTATGATTCTAAAAACAGCATCAAACCGGTGAACATAAGTGTTGGGGATTTGGTGCACAGAAAGAAACCTGGGTTTGTAGCCTAAGTTGACAGCAAGTTTTATGACTCAGAGGAAGTGGTGGAGGTTTTGCAAAATGCTGTGTGGTTGAGCAATGGCAAGGTTTGGAATTCCAAGAGGGTGGCTTTGGTCAATGGAGAAATGTGGAAGGATTTGAGTCAAAGTGACATGAGTCAGTCCAGAATGAGTCAGAAAAATATGGGGGTGACTTTGATTGGTTGGAAAAGGATAACACTGTTTCTAACATGGGTGCAAGGGAGACAACGTAAGAGTCAACCGAAGGAAAATTGAATGGTAGTGTCATGGAGAAAGTCAGTGGTTTAGATTCTTCAGGACATTCTTTTGAGTGTGAATCATCTTATGCTCTACGAGCACCGGTGGTAGTCAGTATGTTGCACTTGATGATGAGCTGAGTGTAAGCGAATGTGTTGATGTAGAACAAACTATACAGACTAATAAAAGAGTCAGAAGACCATCAAAATGGTTATAAGAGTACATTTGTGTAAATAGAAAGTGATGTTGTTGTTCATTATTTTGGTGTGGGGGTTATATTATTTAAAAGATTTATGGAAAGAGGGTAGTGTTTGGTATGCCTATTTTTTAGTATTATGTTTAGCTATGTTATTCAGTCATGTTGTGTTGTTTTTTTGTGTTGTAAACGAGTGGGATGTGTTGTGGGCTTCTGTTATGTGCTCGTGGTATGTAGTATCTTGTATGCTGTATTTTAATTCCAATGAGGTAAGATGGTTCTAGCGAGCACTGTTGGGGGTGGTTAGAACTGTGAGGACGTTATTGCTGTGGCTATGTACTTTGGTAATAAATATACCACTTCAGCATCCTGTGTGAATTCAATTACTACATTTCAGCACTTTTCAGCAGCTGAAATAGCCGGGTGAAAGTAAAGTGATCTGGCAGTGTTCCTTTCGATCTCATAATTCTGGTGGGCCAGGAATAGTAGTATCCGCACTCCATTTTCGTCTCTCTCTCTCCTTTTACGGGTGGACAGTTGCTCCCTGGACTGTGGCCCGAAATTAGACTATGAACTTAACCTCAACATCGTTCTGTAGTACACACTCTGATTGTCTACTAGCGGCCACTCACTTTCACACTACTCATGTCCTCCTCCCTGCTAAGAGTGGCGCAGCACTTAGCCTTTAGTCCCCTTAGATTTGCAGCACTGAGCTTCCATCTTTGAGGGAAAAGATAGCCATATAGAAGAGAACGCACTGAGCATTGGCGTAAAGCACCACTCTAAGCTTTTATGAAAGAGCAGGGTTTGAGGGAAAAGCACATTTCACATTTCAGTGATACAAACCAAAGAACATATAAAAAACAATGACTAATCTATTTTTTAAATGCTTTAATATAGTGAAATATGTGTACAACACTTCTCAACGCAACTTTTACAACGCACTACCATTACAACGAAACTTTTACAACGCAACATCCATTACAACGCATACATTTACAACGCAGTCATTACAACGCATGACACTACAACGCACACCACTACAACGCATACCATTACAACGCAGTCATTACAACGCATACCATTACAACGCAAAACTTACCATCCAACACTTACCCTACTGTTGCACCCCCTGGAGTTAGAATAGTAATTTTAACCCCTACACTATCCAAAACTTTCCCTACTGTTGCACCCCCTGGAGTTAGAATAGTAATTTTAACCCTTACACTATCCAAAACTTTCCCTACTGTTGCACCCCCTGGAGTTAGAATAGTAATTTTAACCCCTACACTATCCAACACTTACCTTATATGCAATGTAATGTAATGCGTTGTAATGGTATGCGTTGTAAATGCAGTATGCGTTGTAGTGGAATGCGTTGTAAAGGTATTTTTTAAGAATTAGTTGTAATGGTATGCGTTGTAATGGTGTGCGTTGTAATGGATGTTGCGGTGTAAAAAATGCGTTGTAAAGGTATGCGTTGTAAAAGTGTGCGTTGTAACGTCATACATCCACTATGACCAGTCCTATAGGCTACTTCTGCAGTTTTGAGTCGAGTTTTGGAGACCACTTGTGCTATATTGACCCATTTCTGGTGGACAGTATTCTGGAGGCAACATCTGGATGCTTTGTCTTTTCTGGTGTTTGGTTTTCATTGATTTTCATAAAATCATGTTGACGGTAGTGTTGGTAATGACTGATTCTCTGTTGAATGTATTGCATTGGCTGTACAATACTTACTCCCACTAGATTTGCTCAGCATATTTATGAGTGACTCTGAAGGAACTATTGTCCATTTGTCATCGTTAATGTAAATGAGGTTGTCACACCCAGTTACTCAGCGCAAGGACTCTACGCGGTATGTCAGGAGGTGGTGCCGGGGCCCAGGGATATTTCTCAGATTGCTAGCAGCAACCAGTGTCACTTACTACCCTCCAGTTGCTGATCTTAGAGGCTCAGACCTCGCATAGGATGCTGTAAAAAGGTGTTATTCAGTTATTGCATCTGCACTGCCTCAGTTAGCATATATTACCACAGAAATACAATTATACATTGTGTGCTCTTCACTGAGTCCCATACTATTCACCAGCTATGTGAGGTCTCTAGTACAGCACACCACAAGGTTTGGGCTCAATCACCAAAGCAGCCCATACCCATATTATGTTCTGCATTGACTCTGATAAACTCATGGCCACCAGATTGCTAAAATTCTGCTTAGTGACAGTGGGCCATTTGATGCACACTCATTTTCAGAGTTTAGACGATGTAGAAGATCAACCTCCTGTCTGTGGTGATAATTTACAACAGGCGCCTTTTGGCCTGATATCTGGGCAACAAACCTTCACTTTTGACAGTAGTGTGCAGTTTGCATGCTTTGTTGGATAGTAACCTATCACCTGCTGCTGAGATAAAAGCTGTGGGCCGCTTATGCCACTGCCAGCTCGAGATCCTGCATCAAATGTTACCTTATGTCTACAAACCTGTTTATTCTGTCATCACCCGTGATTTCATTAAATCAAGACCTGTCTATTACAATCAAAATTTAATTTATCTTCAAAAGGTTTGTATTCACAACCAAAGAGGTAAATGGAGGTATCTCCTGGGCATGCCCTCCACAACAACTCACCTAAACTAGTAGTTAAGTGACCTTCATCTACTTAAGGAGAGTTGAAATACTCCCCTATACTTTTTAGCTATACACTCTGTGGACTTCTATTAAAAACATGTTGTCCACCAGGAGCTAGTTTAATTAGCTTTCTACTCTCTCTATCAAAAAACGACTCTCCCACACCAGTTCATTGGGTTCCCAGGCCCAGGCAAATGGGCCACATTCCACCCCCAAGAGCTTCCCTGTTTTATCAGGGTAGAAGCCCACATTGAAGCCTTTGCACACCGATCTGAGGAGAGGCCCAATGGAGATGCATGCAACCTCTGTATGCGCTTTAAGGGACATACTTCTTGTCCTGCAATCAATGATGACTTCATCTAACATATAGGACATGAGGCTTTTTCATCACTTCTTTCTGTTTTCCTTTCTTTCGGACATCTACGTTTGTACAAAAAACTTTGGTCTTTCACCCTGCACTGCTTTCAATATCTCACTGCCAGACTGATTTCTAAAAGTCACCACTTGACCACATCTTGCCCATATTGGTTGAACTCAGCCATTTAAGCAAGGCATTACGTTTAAACACTTATATGTGCGCTATAAGGCCATACAAAAGCTAAAGCCAGAGTTCTTGACCAATAGATTTCGTACTGACCGGTAACCCAGAAACCTTCAATTGATGGGGCAGTTTCTCTTGGAAGTCCCAAACGTTTAGGACAGAAAGAGAGGGTATTTTGGAGCTCAAGCAGCAAATCTCTGGCATTCCCTTTACTTGTCGCTAGACCGAGCTGAACCTTATTTGCTGACCTGCTAAAAACTCAAAACCTAACTTCTCCTCATTGTCAGGAAAGCCTCTTTGTGGTATTGCCACCATGAAGTCTACAGATAAACAAGCACTGTATAAAATAAATGAATATGTCTCTTCACAACGCGAGTCATTACATCGCGTGCTTTTACAATGACAGCGTTGTTACAACACAGTACCATTACAATGCAAGTTGTTACAACGATTTGCTCTAGATTGCGCGCTGGACCTAGGAATAGTGTAATTTACTATTCCAACTCCAGTGTGTGCAACAGTAGGGAAGGTGTAGGATTAGGATTTCTTAGTTTAGATCGCCATCTAGAGCAAGTCATTGTAATGACTTGCGTTGTAATGGTACTGCATTGTAACAACGCGTTCGTTTTAACAACCGTGTTGTAAAGGTATCGTGGTGTAATGACCGCGTTGTAAAAGTTGTTTTCCAAAATAAATAAATATAGTAAATATGTATCTAAACTGCCTCAATGTATAATGTAACTATTGTTGTACCAGTATCTTCATTGCCTGTGTATATAAAACATTCATTGTTGAAGTGACTATCTTCACAATGCTCTCTTTGGCAAAAACAAACCTTGGTCGAGTTCACACCTTCTCTTCAAAGTTGGGTATAGATCAGTTTAGTCCTGGCTAATGTTACTGGTACAATTTACTTTCATATGCATCATTTTGTACAACCTTTGACAAAATACATTTGAGGGGGCTCCGGCTTATTTACTAAGTGGTCAATTTTTTGCAAATGTGATCTTATTAGCAGCCCAACATGCTTAAAAACGAACCTTCGGCACATATTGCCAATAGTTCCTCACCAAAAACCATACTAATACAAAGAAAAATGAATTGTGTCATTTATAATCTTTCCCTATTTTTTAAATTGTTGTTTAGAGGTAACGCACTACAAATTTCATATAAGTTGTCATTATTAGGCACCAGACTCCCAAAACATACTCCTGGCTACGCTTCTGACATAATTCTCTGAATCCAACCCTTGGCACTGCAATGTGGTTTGCAGTCAGGCTCGGGTAACTCCACTGCTGGGCCTGGCCTCTGTGGTACTGGCTTTCCTCCTTTGGCTTCATCCTAGGATTTCCTTTTGTGGATGGTTGCAGGGTTGCATCATGAGCCTCCACTTCTTCTTTGATGCTTTCTTGTTTCATCTGCTGGTGGCTGATGGAGTTGCTTTGGTGGAAGTGTAGGTTGTTTAATCTCCTGGTTCTTGAACCTTTCATTGTTTCCTGTTTTACTAAGGTTCAAGTGTCCTCTTGTATGAACGATTGTTGGGACCTTTGCTGTGTGGTTCTCTTCTATTGTATATCCTCACAGTTATGAGTGGATCAGGAAGAGGGAGATGTGGCTGTATTTTCTGGCTTACTTGGAGTGAGCCTCATTAGGCCTAGTCTTTTCTTTCCCCTTCCATTGATTGCTTCCTTCCCATCTGCCACAGGCGGTTGAGGCGTCTCTTCTTGACGTACATGGTCCTGTGCTCTCTGCAGGATTTGGGAGGCGGTGGGGTCGGATCTACGCCCATCCAGGGCAGCAACATCTAAACAGTAAAGAACTTCTGTTTGCAAAGGCAAGGTCTTTGAAGGGTCCGTCTTTGAGGTGACATGCTTCACGTAGATATGAATAGAATGAGTGCGTGGAGACTATGCGTAACAAGAATTATCCCAGGTAATCCAGACATTAACAAGGGTGATACCTTTTTAAAAAAAAATAAAAAATTCATTGTGATGCACTGTAGCAGATATAATACAGCTCGTCCTGCGTAGAGCAGGACCAGAGGTTACAATCACGTAGCATAGCACACAGCCATTAAGCCCACATCCCGGAGGTCGGGCGGTGTGAAAATAGTGAGCAGTGTAATGCCGTGCCGTTATTACTGTGACATGTAAAGTTCAGTGTCAGCAAACTGTGGATGTAACATCACATTTTGATATAAACAACCCCCAAGAGAAACGTGTGACCTACCTACATGACTCCTCATACATGCCATACAACCTATCTTGCTGATGTACATCGTAGCAACCCAACGGCCGGTGGTAAGTGCTAGTCAACGCGGGCTCAGGGCCAACAGCACTCATCTGTCCAACTAACATTATGCATCTAGGCAGAGCGTGCGTGCAAAAATTCCCCTTCACTGGGAAAGGGGCAAGGAGGAAGAGAGGGGGAGGGGGGCCGAGGGGGGGGGGGGGGACGAAGCCCGTCCATCCTCAGCTACACGTGCACCTTCCGCAGACCCCCGCCCTCTTCTGTACTCCAGATACAGCCCCCCAAAGTATTTTGGCCTGCTCTTGAGCGGTAGTAGCTCGCTTTGGTTCTTAACAAGGGTGATACCTGTGTCTGTAGAAGGTCTCGCATTGTACTGACTTTACCACACTCTCTACATGCACCAATGTGTTGACGAACACCGCCTTCATTGTTCATCTTGGGAGCAGCGCAGTGACGCGGTTAACTTTATAAACCCACCACATCACAGCAACAGGATGACGTGGCACACAAATAAGAGATCAGCATGGCGGATGATGTTGATCCCACTACTGTCAACATGTTTAGGCCAACAAACCCTTAACAGCGTATGAGCTTGAATGCTATGCATTAATCAGTGTTTCTCTATACCATGTTGGTGACACACATTTAACCATCTTCTTAAGTGTGAAAGCTTAGACAACCAAAAAAGCATACATATCTGCACCTCAGGAGTACCTCGCTCTCTCACACACTTTTTCTCTTGTTAAGACTTCTGTTTTGCTTGAGTGAATCTGTGCCCCAGGGTATGGGTGCTGTTTGCAGGAGATGGTATCAGAAACTGCGGGTTGGTGAAGCAACTTGCCCTTCCTGCGTGAAGCTCCAAGAGACCCAGCTGCTATCAAAACGGTGACTTCCTGGGCCGTCAGAAATCAAGTGAGCAGTGCAAGTACTAATATGAAACATGGTCTCTGACACCGTTTTGGGCTGACTGGTGTCTTGAACTGAAGGAGACTTACAGCGATGCTATTTTACCACCTTACACAGTGGTAAATCGCTGCTTGTCGGAGGTACTTTAAAAGAAATGTGCTCTTTCTCACTTGCAATGTCCTGCATTTGTTGACATATCTAAAGTAAAAAACTAAATATAACTGTTGCAAGGTGGAATATTATGTGGTATGGCTGAGAGGCCTTACCATGCAATATTTTCACAATACACAGAGATGATCCTTGTATTCAACAACAATAATCCTTAACTCAGTCCTGATAGAGTGGCAAAGAATAGGCCGGCATTACTGGAGGAACATGTGTAAAGTATTTTACAGTACCATTATGGTGCATAAGTAATTGAGACGACTCAAAAGTAATCAAACACCAATTTATAGAAATAGAGCGTATTTTAAGAGAGACACCAAAACGAATTATGTATCGTGCATACAACTGGAGTTGTGGATATTTGAAGCGTTCAAAAATAGATGCACTTTAAGCTGTCAAACTGGTCCCATTTAAATGAGTAGAGGAAAACACAGGTGACACTCGGTTACTTGCAGTGTGAGTTTAAATGTACTTGCTTGAAGTTAAGCTCTAGTGGGGCCATAGACCAAGCCTCATCAGTCAGTTCTCCTTTACCTTGCCCAGGGAGTCTGGGTGCATTGGTGTCTTGTCTGTCCTTGATGCTGATGGGATCCAGGGGTGCTGTCAAAGAGATCAGAGGCCTTTGAGATCCCAGGACCCAGATTCCACAGCTGGAACTTTGCTACCACAAACGGCGGCTCCGGGTGCAGTGTAGCCTTGCAGCTGGCAAAAACGGGAGGGCTGTGCCAAAGATGCTTTCCCACACACTCTGCATCGTCACCTTGAGAATGCAGGAACATAGCAGCGGGGTCATTGCTGATGTTGGTCACTGTTGCTGGAAATTGTCTCGAGGTGTAGACGTCCTTGCACAGGTTGGTCACAGGGCTGTCGATCAACAAGCTTTGGCTGTAGCAAAAGTAATCCACAGCTCCTTTGACGGTTGGAGGGAGTACGGTAGCGGCTCCAAACTTGGTGTGAACCTGACTACAACTCCCAGCATGCACTTTACCACTTTTTTCAGGATAGCTTGCAGAAGGCCCAGTGGATGTCACATCTTGTGACACAGCCCAATGATTTACATACAACGTGTAGGGGACTAGTCCCACTAGTCCAGAGGAGTCTGCCTCGATTTCTGGCATTCACTAGGGCCCCTCTTGAAGAGTTGAGTTTCAGCCATGAACCCAAGTCGTTCACGCAGTTCCAGTATATGGTGTTTTCAGAACACTTAAGTGTCCTCTCTTTGCATTGCGGTCCAAATCCTGTTGTCGGTGACCAATTTCCTTGGTGTCCTTCTTCGGAGACTGAGGTTCAAGAGTCAGGGGAGCTACTAAAATCCTAGTTATGGGGCGTTAAGGGTGTGAGGCATAGTGGCCAATGGCCTAGCTGCCCCTGTGGCTAACCCGCCCCTGAGGTGACAACATCCTGTGGGGGCATGTCACCTTTCTACCCAGTGTCTTGTAATTTAGGGTCTTCCAAAATGGCAGATCCCTTTCTTGGCTGTATAGACACCTAGCCCACCCTAAAGGTGTGGCTAACCTTTTGGAGATGTACGTCTCCTGACTACCTAATTTTCTCACCTGTCTGCATGGACAGGGCTGGAGGGGCTTTGACTTCGAATGAGGGACTAGTAGTGAAAGACTTTAAGGCTCACCGCCTTGATGACTATAAACACTAGCCATTCTGGGAGGGAGGAGGTGTGACCTTCTTCCTGCCCAGGCCTTTGTCTATGTTCTGGAGAAATGCTAGCACATCCCACTAGGAAGGCAGACACTTATCTTGGCGACAAACGGCTCAGGGAAGCCCGCCAAAGCACTCGAGCTCTAAACCTTAGGTTGGTACCCATTCAAGGTGGCACCTACTTGCATGCCAGCTCACTATCGACATGAAAATGGGGGTGAAAAAGCCTGGTGTTTGCCACCAAACACGACACAATCTTGCTTTACAGGGTTACTGTAGGCATATAAATGTGTAGACCTATATATATATATATATATATATATATATATATATATATATATATATGAAAAAACCATAGGTTTCAGGCCTTATATAGTTAGGAATTAGCATTTAAAAAACCTTTATAATTCACTCAAAAAACTATAAGTTTTAGGGGTGTTATAGTTAGCTAGACATTTCACTCATACAAAACCATTGAAATTGCTCCTATATAGTTAGTTGTACTGACTATATTTCGCGCACCCGCAATCCACTGCTGATGATGTCACATATTACATCATTCATGACATGGTCAGTGACATCACTGATGACATCTCAAATGACATCTCAAATGACATCTCTCTACCTCTCTACCTCTCTCTACTTCTCTCTCTACTAGTCTCTACCTCTCTACCTCTACCTCTACCTCTCTACCTCTACACCTCTACCTCTCTACCTCTACCTCTCTCTACACGCACACATATACACATATATATATATATGCATATATATGCATATGCATTTATGTATGTGTATATATATCTATACTACTATAATAAAGTAAGAACTTTCAGGCTTTGAGGCGGGTAAACTCGGGAACCACGGAGCCAATCTACACACCCGATACACCGTTGAAATCATCAGGGTGTGTAGATGGTTATAGGCTATATAAATATAAAAAATAAAAGTTATTTACAAAATGTATATTAAAAAAAGTAGTCCCTCCAAAGTAGCGACGGCTGCGACGTGCGAGCTCACGTCAGGAGCACGGGGAGGAGCGGCGTCCTAGGAGCGGCGGACATGGCCGGGGGAGGAGTGGTGACATGAGGAGCAGCGGAAAGGCCAGCGGCGGTACGAGCATTGGAGAGGCGGACATGGCGCGGGGGAGGAGCGGCGGCGGACAGGCGGTGAGGAGCAGAGCGGCGAGGAGCGGTCAACTGAGGAGCGGCGGCTGAGGTAAGGCTCCGGGGACAATGGGGAGTTACAACAGAACAGACTACAACAGAACAGATCGACTGGGGAAAGGCAATGTCGGGGCAGGCGGGGGTCGGGGCAGGCGGGAGACTGGGACTAACAATGTGACTGGTGGAACATTTTGCACGTACTACTGTCCGACCTCCATTGACTCAGGACAGGCGGGGGTCGGGCCAGGTGGGAAAACAGATCGGCTGAGGAAAGGCAATGTCGGGGCAGGGGGGGGTCGAGGCAGGCGGGGGACGGGGACTAACAAGGTGACGGGTGGAACATTTTGTCCGACCTCCATTGACTCAGGACAGGCGGGGGTCGGGCCAGGCGGGAAAACAGATCGGCTGAGGAAAGGCAATGTCGGGGCAGGCGGGGGTCGGGGTAAGCGGGGAACGGGGCGGGCAGGGGCACGGGCTGCTGGGCAATGTCGGGGGAGGCAGGGGTAGGGGAAGTCTGAATGCTCCCGGACAAGGTCAGGACGGGCTGCTAGTATATATATACATACATATATAAACATATATAATCTGCATATCTATATAAATACAAATATAAATGCATGCATACATATACATATATGCATACATATGCATGTTATTTACATGAAAGTTTTAAAAACACTAATAAAAGCAAAGCTAAAAAGCCACCTCATTACAAACAGAATGGCTTTAACTTAAACGAGGGCGAGATCTATTGCATTTTCAATGCTTGTTTACTTTGGTTCCATCAAGAAGGCATTCAGATGTGTCACACATTTGCCATAAATCCTGAATGGTAGCACTCTAGTTGCTCATTAGATCACTGTAGTAAAGCTACTGCTCACCAGGGAAGTCTGCTGCTAATCATACTTTCTATGGCAAAATGAACCCCCTCATTTTGTTTCTTTTTAAATTAAATGTTTTCAGACTTACCACTTCATTCCAATCAAGATGTCTTCTGGTGTGCCATACTTTTGTCATAAGTAAGACTGTTAGCACTCTAGTTGTTCTTTAGAACACTCTGGGACATTCTGTCATTGGGCTATACTTGGGCTACATCTGGGTGATATTTGGGCTACATTTGGGCTCTTTTGTCTCTGGTGGCCATCTTGGGAGACTGCATGTCAGAATTTTTTAACCTCTTCAGTGCTGCGCGAATTTCGCTGCAGTGCTGAAGGGTAATAAATCATATTGACTCATGACGGAAATGTTCCGTCATCAGCACCGGAGCACCGACGCTGATGACGGAACCGTTCCGTCATGAGCATGGAAGGGGTTAATGAAATAGAAGAGGATTTGGGAAGTCACTCAAAATGTGCCCTAATTTTTCTTTCTGCAGCACTAATCATACTTTCTATGGCAAAATATACCCCCTCATTTTATTCCTTTTTAAATTAAATGTTTTAAGAGTTACCACTTTATTGCAATCAAGATGGCTTCAGGCGTGCCATACCTTTGTAATAAGTAGGACTGTTAGCGCTCTAGTTGTTCTTTAGAACACTCTAGGAGGCTGCAGTAGAACACAAAGGAATCAACTGACAGTCTCTGTCCTTGTTGGATGTACATGTTTTACTGAGAATGTCAGACTTCATGCTCACATGACTGAGAAAGATAATGTGAATTTACAGAAAATATGCTTTCAGTTTAGCTTATAGATCCCCTTCCAAACCACTGTGGGAAAAGCATGAGATAATAGTTTTCTTTCAAACATGATTCATGATATCCCAGCAGAAGGTTTTTTCACATGGTAAAATCACCTTAGAATACACCACAATTCCTAAAATGAGTATGGTACCATCAACAAATGATTTATAATGTAACTAAAGTCCTAAAACCCTCTATTAACTACAATGCTTTTTAATGAGGTGCTATCATGTATATTGGTCCCAAGATGGCTGCCAACACTTCTTGGATGAAGTGCTGACAGCCAATCAGATCTCACGATGAGATGTGTGGTTAGGCTCCGCCCAGATATATATGTGTTTTTGAAGTTAATTTTCATAAAAACCACTGGAGTAATTTTCACCAAATATAGCAAATGCGGGGAGGAGCCTAGCTCGCGACCGTGATGGCCGCGCTTTAGCTCGGCTCCGTTCGCCCGCCTGTGTTTTCACATTTATCCTGTTGTTATCCTGCCCCGGGAAGCCCCTTTTGCTGTGTGCTGGTGCTACAACGCTCTGCAGGCACTTACCTCTTGCTCCGGTTGTCCTGGCTGCTGTGGTTCCGGTGCAGTGCCTCCCCGATTGTCTTGGGGAGTGGAGGGCGGACTGGCCTGGATCTTCTTCCCGGCTCCCGGGCCGGACAGAGCCTGCGGATCTCCCCTTCGGGGCGCTGTGGAGGTGGTCGGAAGGCCGTTGTTCGTGTGGGCCGGAGGTCCTTCCTGGCCGCATCCCGTTGGAGGGAGGCCTATGTTGGAGGCGCTGCCTTCCGTTGTCGGAGCTCCTTGTGTGTCCGGCTTGCTCTCCCTTTGTTCTCCGGTCCGGCCATTTTGATTTTACCGCCCGGGCTCGGAGAACGGGACCGGCGGCGTTGGGCGGCCGGTGCACCCCTTTCTTCTGGTGGCCCTCCTTCCTGCCTGGGGTGCTCTGTTGCCGGTCGGCGGGACTTCACTTGCCTTGCTGCCGCCCCGGCGGAGTTTGTCGACCGAGCGGCCTTGTTGGACTCTCAAAATGGCGACCGGCCCCGGGTGTCCTGGCCGGGCCTGGGCGAGCGCTGGAGGCCCGCCGCATGACCCGGGTGCCGGACACTGTAAAGGTTTTTCTACACTTAAGGAGATCCTGGACGCCTTGCTCTCCTGGCGACTCTGTACAACCGCGCCTGTTATGGCTTCGGAGGTGATTCCTCACGACGGGCCTCTGGGGCCCCCACGGCTGACTGCGACTTCGCCGCCGCGGGGTGCGGCTGGAATTATCCTGGCGGCATTGGCTCCGGTCACGACCGCGTCTGCGGATGTGTGGGACTTAATGGCGCCTCCTCCTCCTGCGCTCTCTCCTTTTTCTCGGGCCCGGGAGCTGGATTTTGTTTGGCCGGACCTTCATGACTCTCCCGCTTCCTTTCGGCCGCCGCTGCCCGGCGATGTCTCCTGTTCTGGCCCAGATGGGTCGGTTTCTCTGGACATATCCTTGGACTTGTGCCTGCATCGTTTGCTCCACTTAGTGACTTTCCTGGATCTTCCGTGTCTCATTTCCCGTTCCTTTTCTAGACTGCCGTCGGATCTTCCTGCTGTCTGTCTCCTGTTCTTCGTGGCCTGGTCCTCGCTGGATCGGGAAGTTTCCACTTTGGACAAACAAGGACAGGGCTGATGTATGCTGGAGTCTGTGTGCGGTAGTCTTGCACTGATTTGGAGGGTCAACATGTCCCGGTATGGTTATGTATGACTGGCTAGTGCTCCTGGACTTTACCCGATGATTTTTGGCTTCCCGGGTACCTGGTTCTTCATTCAGGCGGGTGATGGGGTACGTTTACTCCTGTCTCCCGGCCCTCCCCCGTATATGTGTGTGTGTGTGTGTCTCCCATCCCCTGTTCCCTTCCCTCCCTTCCCATTTTTGTCTTTTGATTCCGACTTCACTTTGCTCCGCTATATTTCGGGTTCTATTTAGGGCGACAGGCACGCTGCCGGGGGGTAGGCCGTAGCCTTCTGCAGGGGTGCAGGGTGGGCTTTCGGGGTGGGTTGGGGGGGTCTGTCTGCATTGGGGGGTCTTTTTCCTCCCTTATTTTCCCCTTTTTGTTCTATGGCTCTTGTGTGTTCACTTTTTCGGGACTCCGTTTCCTCCTGTGTCCCCCTGGGGAGTTTCTGTGACTTTTGTAATCCGGTGGGTGTCTGATTGTGGCTCGCTGGGTTATTCGGTATCGATTTTTGATACGTTGCTGGCCGGATTCTATTATCCTGCTTTATCTCCTGGGGGTGCATGGTTTGGTGGGAGTCCCTTCTTTTATCCCTTTTTCTCTCTCCCCTTTTTCCTCCTTTATGAGGGTCCTTTTATTTCTGTCGGGGTGCGTTTCGTATTGTTTTTACACTGTGGGCCCTTTGATCATGCCTCCTCACTTTGGGTGGGGGCGGTGATGGATGGGCGCGGTTTGATTATTGCCATTCTCGTTTCCTTATATTCCGATTTTGTTTCTATTTTGGATAGCGATGTTTGTATGGCTTCTTTTTCATTCTGTGTTCCTAAGATGGCGGCTTGCCGCGGCCCCTCCTCCCTGGTTGTTTCCTACATGGCCCGTTGTTCTTCTGTACCCCGCCCCGCATTAGAAAATTAACCTTTTATTATCCTGTTCTTTCTGATTGCTCGATGTTTTTTATTGTTTTACCTATGCTCCTGATATCGTATCCTGTAAAGAACTTATTTTCGGTTATTATGTTTTCTACCATGTGGTGGCCAGCCCTGGTGGGTTGTAGGCCCGTATTTGTGAGCTTCATTGTACAATAAAGGTTTTAAAAAAAAAAAAAATATATAGCAAATGCACTTCTGCGTACCAGTCCCTACAATTTTGCCAATTTGGTGTAATTCCGTTCAGCGGTTCGGGCTGTAGCCTTGTCAGAACGTCCTATGGAAATTAACATGGGGAAAACACGTTTTGAGACCCCCCTTTTTTCTCAGCCCCCACTTCTCGAATCCCCCCGAAACTTTCAGGGAAGGAGCGCAGCGGAGCTGGCCACAATTTTGGAAAATTGCAAATTCCTCAACCGGCTCCAAAGTTATTCCCAATAGAATGTTGCGGATTTCCTATGGTAGCTAGGTCCTAACAAAATATATATATATATATATATATATATATATATATATATATATATATATATATATATATATATATATATATATATATATATATATATATATATATATATATATATATTACCTACTGGCGGTCGCCAGTAGGTATATATAGTTAGGATTTTTTCTCTATGGGTTTTTTGAAAATTCTATGTCTAATAACTTTGGCGTTTGTGGACGGAATCGGCTGAAATTTTCAGGAAAATGGCACATTTTGTTTCTGAGCAGCCCTTGAAAATTTGGGGGGGGTTCGTCCAGTGGGGGCCGAGAAAAAAGGGGGGTCCCAAAACGTGTTTTTAACATTGAGTTTTCCATAGGGCGGTTGGCCTCACTTTTAGCCCGAACGGCTGAATGGATTTGCACGAAACTTGGCAAAATTGTAGGGACTGGTAGCCCGATGTGCCTTTTGTAGGTCTCAATATATGTGCTCCAGTGGATTTTGAGAAATTAACGTTTAAAAAAAGATATATATCTGTAACAGCGGACCGGTTAGCGCTCTGGTTCGCGGACTTTTCGCGCAACGGAGCTTTGTGAAGCGAAGCTGATTGGTTCTCCGGCGTCTGTCAACATTCCAAACAGTCCGTAGCGGCCGCCATCTTGTCTCTCGGTAGGATCGAGAGACAAGAGGAGGTCAAAACAAAGGGGGAAATAACTATAAGGGGGCATAGTAGATCCTCGCTGACCCCCTAGGTTTGATGTGGAGGTTTTAAAAGGGCCCCGCGGGGCAAAAAAAAAACAAAATAATAATAATCGAACGGCTGAATGGATTTGCACGAAACTTGGCAAAATATTAGGGACTGGTAGCCCGATGTGCCTTTGCTAGGTCTCAATATATGTGCTCCAGTGGATTTTGAGAAATTAACGTTGAAAAAAAGATATATATCTGTAACAGCGCTCCGCTTCGCGTACTTTTCGCGTTACGGAGCTTTGCGAAGCTGATTGGTTCTCCGGCGTCTGTCAACATTCCAAACAGTCCGTAGCGGCCGCCATCTTGTCCCTCGGTAGGATTGAGAGACAAGAGGAGGCCAAAGCGAAGGGGGAAATGACCATAAGGGGGCATAGTAGATCATTCCTGACCTCTTAGGTTTGATGTACCATTTTGCCAAGTTTGGTGTAATTCCGTTCAGCCATTCAGGCTGTAGACGTATGTAAATGTCCTATGGAAAATTGCATGGGGAAAACACATTTGAAAGTGTTGAAATTTAGAACCAATTAAAATGTTACTTTGGTTTTGTATTTGTGTGTGATGAAAGTTAATTGGTTATGTATATATGTCAAATGAGAGGAAACCACAGCCATTTTGTGATACTACTGTCTGAGGTACATTTGTGAGGAATTTTTGGTGGTGAATTTCTGGTGTTTGATTTACACAGTACTAACACTTCTGCTACTTTTAAAAAGGTGAGTTGTTAATTTGTAAGGGGAACTATGTTGTACACTTGAAGATAATTTGAAAAATGTTTTCTGTTATTTATTTGCAGTCCTTCTGTTATACTAAATACTTGATGAAGTTAGTTTTATATTATGTATTACTAAAAACGATAAATGAAAGTGATTATTTTTTTCTGCAATTTACAGCAAGCAATTTCAAAATAAAATGGCTCACAATGAAGAGACCGTGGCAATTTCTTTTGAATTGTCCACTACATTGATTGAAATTGAGAGCACCAATAATGAAATATTGTCACAAGGAGGACATGACTTGTATGATTCCATTAGATTGATTGAAATGGACAGCACCAAGAATGAAATATTGTCACAAGGAGATGACTTGAATGATTCCACTACATTGATTGAAATTGAGAGCACCAATAATGAAATATTGTCACAAGGAGGAGATGGCTTGTATGATTCCATTAGATTGATTGAAATGGACAGCACCAATAATGAAATATTGTCACAAGGAGGAGATGACTTGAATGATTCCACTACATTGATTGAAATTGAGAGCACCAATAATGAAATATTGTCACGAGGAGATGACTTCAATGATTCCACTACATTGATTGAAATGGACAGCACCAATAATGAAATATTGTCAGAAGGAGGAGATGACTTGAATGATTTTTTTGATCAATCTCTTGATGGCGAATTTATCGAGTGTTTGGAGACCATAGAGTTACAAGAATCATCATTGCAGACTTTTAATGAGGAGATTCCAGATGAGATGATTGAAGAGGAAATTACTGATGAGGACATGTTACTAGTTGTTTCAAATTTAGAAAATTCTGAAGAATAAATTTATATTTAGAAATCAAAAATTGTTTGAGACATTATTTATTTTTATTTTTAATTTATGAGGTTGTAGCGAAGTGATTGTAGTATAAAATGAGACTTATAGTATAGAGTGCAACATTTTTATGTTACATGGTAAGTTTACTCATATTTACTTCCCTTCTGCCACTATATTATCTCCAATGTGTATTTGACATGTCTTCTTCATCTCCGGCCTCCTTTCTCTCACTGTGTGTCTCCGATGCATCTTATCGCTGGTATTTTGTGTAATTACAGAAGAGAGTAAAATAAAATAGTTCGGAACGTGAAAAGGGGGCAAAGTAGAGTACTCCTCACCCCCTAGGCCTTTTTAGGCGGTCCCAAAAGGATCAGTTTCTGCTTTCCTGAGAGATTATGGTATGAGTTCCATATACCACAATAACTTGCATTACAACATGCAAGATATCTATCTCCTATTACCAACTTTTGGAGATATTCGCGCTAAGCGCGAATATCTCCAAAAAGTAACACCTGCCCTGAGCAGTTCTTAGCCATGTTATCCAATGGGAGGTGGATAACATGGCTAAGAGTATTAGCTCGGTAATGCATGAATATCGCTGACTTTTTAGCGATATTCATGCATTGCGGCCGTTTATTATCGCATTTGCGATAAACCTTGATAATAGTAAGGTTTATCTTCGATAATTTCTGACGATGCTTAGTGGTAAAAAATTGGTTGGTAAGCATCGTTAGCGATAAATATCGCTTAACTTTGGTAATATGCCCCAACGTCTGTTAACGTTCGATTCGAAGGAAATGAGGAAGTGTTGAAAAACATTGTCTGCGCCATCTTGCCTTTTTTGAAATGCCACACTTTTGTCGTGCACGGCAGCCATTTTAGATGTCTTGACCAGACCCACTCTCTGCACGCTGTCGATTCGTAGCATGGCTCCTCACCCTCGTAAGCATCTCCCCCAGGCACTGGTCACCACCGCTCTCTGTCTTATGCATGGGCAATAAACCTTCCCCCATCTGCGCTGCTCTTCCCTGAGAATCACACTCTGTGCCCGCCCGACACCTCCCTTTCGCCCTATTCACTACCGCACCCTCTGACACTCCTCTTCCTCTGTGTCCGAATGTCCAGGCCGGTCCTAGGCTATCAGCTAGCCCTGCAGATGTAGTTTATGGCCCCAGCTGTAAAGAATCACCCCTCTTCAAAGGAGTTATAGTAGATCAAGGCCCACACCCGATGTGATCCGTCACAGCACACGCGTTCCTACTATCTGAAAACCATCCTGTATTGTGATTGGGGAGGGGACCGAGCCTGAAGCGGAAGATTCCAGGAATGACTCTTTGTACATCAAAGTTTTTACAATTATGTGTCACATTAAAAATATATAGCACTCCAACAAAGTAGTAGGAATATAAAACTTTAATAACATATAAATATATACAACAAAACAAAAACAGTAAAAACATTTAAACAACGAAGAGACCGTGGCAATTTCTTTTTAATTATCCAATAGATTTATTGAAATTGACAGCACCAATAATGAAATATTCTTGTCAGTAGCGGTCTGTTGTGCGAATAGTTCCAAGGCAGCAGAACGCGCTGAAATCTAGATGGCACGAAAGTGATGTCTAGTAAGTTGCCGCCCAGCAAAAAACGGCGTGGGGCGCCGCGGGGGTGAGTGAGTCCAGTAGGCACCACAGCTATTCTTACCGGCATTGCAGAATTACTGCTGGGGACAATGCCTGTGCTGTAGCAGGGTCACAGCAGAAACAAAAAGGATTCTGTTGAAGATGTTGTTGGTTTTCAATTTGAAAACAGTTCTGGTGTCAACTGCTATGCTAATGTAGTGGTTAATGTTTTGTTTTCTCTAGAAAATGTAAAAGAGGGGGAGGCAGTCCAAAGTTCCGTTAAAAGGGCAAAGGAAAGGATCGGTGGTTTGAACTATCAGTCAAAAAGGGGAGGGGGTGCAATAATTTTTCCTACCGGGTCACACTGTGCTTTCACCGGAAGTAAGGTCTGCAGGATTGTAGTAATTCAAAGTGAGGCTGGCGCCAGCATGGGAGCGCCGACGTCCCGCGGATACAGTTTCGTCACTCCACGGGCGATCATGGCAGTCATTCCCCATCGGGGGTCGGAGACTCCCGCGGCTCCTCTAGAATCTTCAAGGTCGTGGAGGACTACGGTGGTGGAGTCAACCAGTGACCGGGCCATTTCTTTATGTTGGGCCCGCTCTTGCCAGGTCGACCGCCATTTTGAGAGTTCGGCAGCTACCGGCGATCGCGGGGTCACATGAGCGGACGGGCTCCACCCTGCCGGGCGAGACGTTGCAGCATGGCCACAGTGGAAGAACCGTTATCTAGGTCGTTCCGAAACTGTGCAGCACTGTAGTTGTTAGGATGCCACCGCCTGGAGCGCTGAGGGTGCAGCTGGGAAGCCTCCACCTGGGGAGGCGGGAGAGGCCTGTTCGCACCGTCTCTCCCTCCCAGTGCACCCCACGGCGTCTCGCTTGAGATTTGTTATGGCCGGACCAGGCGATGAGGACGAGGGGGGGGTCGGAGGCATGTGCAAGACATCCCCCTCCAGTGTTGTCGCAGCCATTATAAAAGAAAGAAGTGTCCCGTCCGTCTTCGGGCCGGGCTTCCGGTGGATGTCGGCCGGACGCCCCTGGCTCTGGCCCCATGAACGGGTTTCTTGGTTTATCGGCTGCAGCCGGATCCCGTCGGCCTCGGCCCCCCGACCGTTGGTGGTCGGACCGGAAGAGCATGTGGCGGGACTACCTGCAACTCTCAAGGGCCACCGCGGCCGGACTGGGAGAGAGAGGGGAGGGTCGAGGAGACATTCCCCCCCCCTGCAACTGTTCAGCGTTGTAAAGGCAATCCCCTGGCCGGGTCCCGCTGGTCTCGGCCTCTCCTCCGGCTACACCCTACGTTAGGATCTCCTGGCCGAGGCGTGGCAGCAGGACCTGCCTTATATGGGCTGCTCCCGGCTGGGCGTAGCCGGAACCCTGCCCCACCTTGGAAGTTTCCAGAGTGGGGGTGGATGTTCTACTGACTTGCATTTTCCCTAGTCTATCTATTTTTTTGGCGTGGCAGGCGGTGGGACAGCGAGGGGTGATTTGGTTTCTCTTACTGTTTTTCTGGTCTCTCACCACTGGCATATTTTAACGTTTTCTTGTTTCTAGGACATTAATAGGTTTTATCATTACGTTATGTTATCGTTTCTTTGTTCGTTGTTTAATAAAAGTTCATGTTCATCAGTGGCCTACTGATTTTCGTTTTCCTATTTTTTTCTTTCCAGGTTGTTTCATGGTAAAGTTTCTGTTAACAGGATACAGTGATCACTTCGTTATTATTGCATATGTCCTTTTCACTAGGGGTGCTCTCTGGTCGGGCCAGATGACGTATCTCTAGTAAATGGTCCGGGTGAAAAAGGTGCATCAATCAGTGGGGAGTAGATAGGCATGACAGATTACAACGGGGGAGAACGGTCCGCATTACGTACCCTTTCACTACTTGCAAAGATTTTCCTACGTTTATTTGCAAACAGGGAATACCTCTAAAAAGAACTAATTCCCAAACAGTCAATGTTCGGACAATCAATCAATCAATGAGGAATGAAATAGGTACGACGTGTTAAAGGCTTGCGTTACCTACCCTTCACTATCTGCAAAGGGAGATAGAATATTCCTATTCTTCCTCGTTTGCAGGTAGAGAAGATCGTTAAGAGAATTAACTTCGAACAATTCAATGCTCGATTGAAACAATCAACAAGGGGTACTGTGAACACAAATGAACGCCGCTTATATACATACGCATTGCTATTTTCAACAGGTTGTTCCTAATGTTTCTATTTTAGCGAGGTCAAAAGAGATCCCATTAGTGGCCTACTGATTTTGCTCGATTCCTTTTGTTTTTTTACACGATTTTTCGCTATCTGCAAAGACTAAACAGAGTATTGCGACTCTGTGCTTGTTTGTAAATAGAGAATGAACCAAAGAGAACAATCAATCAAATGGAGAGAGAAGCAGGCACGACGGATTACAAAGGGGGAAAGGGCTGCGTTAACTACCCTTCACTATCTGCAAAGAGAGAGTACTCCTAATAGAAATGAGGGGTGGGGGGCAGCAATCAAAGCAGATCAGTGTGCATAAACACGAAAAAAAAAATTCTTACCACGTACTTGACATTCGACAGCTTATGATATTTGCTATTAAAAAACCATTGAAATTCACTGAAAAAACCATAGGTTATAGACCATATATAGTTAGGAATTAGCATTTACAAAACCTTGAAAATTCACTGAAAAAACCATAGGTTATAGACCATATATAGTTAGGAATTAGCATTTAAAAAACCTTATTTTACTCACACAAAACCATTGAAATTCCATATATAGTTAGTTGCACTAACTATATATTGCGCACCCGCAATCCACTGCTGATGATGTCACATATTACATCATTCATGACATGGTCAGTGACATCACTGATGACATCACTGATGACATCTCAAATGACATCACTGATGACATCTCACTTGACATCAATGATCACATCACTGATGATATCATTCATGTGACAATACAATGCATCTCCTCACATTTTAATATAACCTCTGTTTCACCCAGTGTTAAAAACAGAGTATAATTTTTGAAACCATTGACACACCAATACTAGTTACTACATACGTACTCACTGATTCCTACGTCTACACACACATTCACTCATTCACCCATACAATCATTCATACATACAATCACTCATGTTTACAACACAATCATATGCACTCATACACCTATACAGACACTCACACTCTGCCACTCATCCATGGAGTTACTCACACACCTAGTCAGTCCTGTAAAGAATCAATCACACTTCCATTTTCTACTCTATACAGTTAAACATAGAGCACCTTACGTTTTCAACCATATACTAACACATACTTACTCTCTTATACAATCATTGATACAAGTACACATTGATCTGTACAGAGTCACACACCTCCCATCCAGCCACACACACACTCAGTCTCCCATGCAAATACTTGGGCAATCAATCAATAACCCATATAGTTACTCATATAGCTACTGATCAACACATGCAGCAGTTTACAGAACAACAGACATAATGATGCACAAATTAAGACAGTTTAGTCACTAACCCATGCACTCAGTGAGACACATTTAATCACTCACTCATACATTCAGTCATGCACCTACTAAATCCTTCGTCCAGACACTTATACATCCACTCATTCTTCAATATGTAAGACATATTTTAACTTTACAGAAACATAGTCACTGGATGTTGTCATCAGTGATGTCATCAGTGATGTCATTTGAGATGTCATCAGTGATGTCATCAGTGATGTCACTGACCATGTCATGAATGATGTAATATGTGACATCATCAGCAGTGGATTGCGGGTGCGCAATATATAGTTAGTGCAACTAACTATATATGGAATTTCAATGGTTTTGTGTGAGTAAAATAAGGTTTTTTAAATGCTAATTCCTAACTATATATGGTCTATAACCTATGGTTTTTTCAGTGAATTTTCAAGGTTTTGTAAATGCTAATTCCTAACTATATATGGTCTATAACCTATGGTTTTTTCAGTGAATATATATATATATATATATATATATATATATATATATATATATATATATGTATATATATATATATATATATATATATATATATGTGAAACACCTTTCTTCCCGAAAAAGAAGCAAGCAGAGGCCACGTGAGGGGAACACCAAAGAAGTAGTTTAATGACCAGATGTGGCGAATGCATTTCGGCATGTTTGTGCCTTCTTCAGCGCCCAAGCAGTCACGGTACTGTCCTTAGCGCAGATGCGAGTCCTGCCACTTATGAGGAAATCCTGATAAGCTCCGCCCCCAACGAAGATGTCAGCACACCTGCTGCTGGTCCCGTGATTTTCCATGGACTGCAGAGCCCAGGATGCACTGTAATGCTCCCAGGTAGGATGTGGGTGGGGGAAATAATGCCAAATGGTAGCGCTGGGTGCAGGACACTGCGCAGAGTTCAGACGAATGTTTCTGCTTAAAAGTCAATTTTAAGCAGTCAATTGAAGAAGGCACAAACATGCCGAAATGCATTCGCCACATCTGGTCATTAAACTACTTCCTTGGTGTTCCCCTCACGTGGCCTCTGCTTGCTTCTTTTTCGGGAAGAAAGGTGTTCCACATAAAGTACCACGTCAGCCAGAGACGTGTCCCAGATGTTCCTGCTCCTTTAAGTGTCCCGGACTTCACTGGCTTTCTGCCGACGGCAGAGATATATATATATATATATATATATATATACACCTTTAATTTAATGGATTCTATCTCCTAGGCTTAGGAGGACAACCTTTAGATTGACTTACTTACATTAAGGCAGTGGCATGGCTCTGCAGCACATGGTGTGTGCCAAGTCACTCTCAAGCCGACAGGCTGGTCATGCAGGACTGCAATGGCCGACCTGCAGACATAACCTTTCTTGTGTCACACAGAGTCTACACAATATAGTGCTGCAGCCCTGGTGACCCATTTACCACCCTTGCCCTGGGTACCACTGGTACCACATAATAGGGAATTATAAGGGGACAAAGTACCTTGCCAATTGGGTGCACCAATTCACATCACTTTTAGGAAAAGAGCACGGGCACAGGGGCCCTGAGTGCACTATCAGAGTCAAGCAGTCTAAAAATGGTGAAAAATTTTGGGGGGCATCTGCAGTGAAGCCTAGTTTGCCACAATAACACAATACCATAAACAAAGCAACACATCTCTAAACATAACAGGAAGCAACACAACAAAACAGTGAAAGCAAAACTCAGAATATGGCAAAAATGCAGTACAAAACAAAGCTGCCCAAAAGACGACAGAACACTTTACTACCACAACAAAATACCTCACAATACACAAACATTATAGTCACACAGTACTATTTCCAGAAGCCGGCTTTGATAATATGTTGGTAAAAGTGTTTGCACCAAGCACTACCTTAACTTAACGAAGGACATGAAATAACACAAGTTAGTCAAAACGTTTTGTAATCAAGCCCTCTATGGTTCTATTTAGCCTCATGCAGCAAAGTGGAAAGAAGCAATGCAATAGGCTGCCTGGGGTCTCTGCTCACATGCCCTAGAAAAGAGTGCATTACCTTATTTATTTTTTAACTCTGTCCCTGACTGTTGGTACCCTCAAAAGAGATGTACAAATGACAGAAGTGGAACATGGAGGCACCAGAAATTTCTGGAGTTGAAATGGTGACCCTCTTGGAAGCGTCTCCTTTGATCGCGTAGTGGCACTTTCAGGGCTGGCATGGGCTGGGGGCAGCTGTAGGCCGGGCCTGGACATAGTTACAATTGGGGGCCTGGAGCGTTGCGGCTTCTTCTGCCACTGATCCACTGCCACCACCTGCTTGCCTGATTGTGCCATCTTAGTCTTTGAAGCGCCGTGCCTTTTTAGCTCTTCCCCTGAATTTATTATTTCTGTTTGTTTCTTCTCCCTTTTTTAGACCTAGCATTTGCGAGGACCTTTTGATTGCACTAAAATTGAAATGTATAATATACTTATTTATAGGGGGTTTCGGCCAGTCCACTTCATCCATTGATCTGGTATTGTGTCATTCAGATTTATCTTCCACCCAATGCAGCATACAACATGGTGGGATAGATCAGCCCACTACAACCATTGGCTAATTTCACAGTAAGTATTGTACATTTTGACACCAAAACATATTTTTACTTTTGCACAGCTTTTTTTATGATGGGGGCATGGCAGCTCCCCAACAATAAAGTTCTTCAAAAATCATGACAAGACAAAACACGCTTTGACAAAGTCAAAAGGCTGGCAGTCAATGGCAGTCCTATTGGCTTTGCCAATGCTTGTCTTCGTAAGTGGCCCTGCGGATCCACCTGGCCACTTGTCATACTGGTTAAGTCTCAGGCCTCGATTACCGGTGTCTCAAAACAATTCCTGATGTATCCCCGCCCTGGAGTTACTAATACCAGGTCCATCGGAATTTACTTGCCATTTGTAATGAGGGTCTTAATAATATTAAAAGACAAGGAAAGTCGAACAAGTTCAAATGTACTGGAATGGGCATCATTATGGGCATTACCTGGAAGAGATGACAAAACCTCTGTGCAGCTTCGTACAGTCCTATATTACATACAGGCCAACGAAATGAATGCATCCCTGTTTGCTCATTGTGCTTCAACCCCGAAGATGTCTTAGCACAGGAAAGCCAGTTATTATTACTCCTATCACCAAATTAAGTGGAACTTATTTTATTCATGCTATCAAGGATAAAAGGCTGAGTCAGCCCAAACAATATTCACACCTGGGGCCTGTAAGTTGTTCACTGATTTCTGGAGTTAATGCATTTAGCAAATAACCCATCCTACAGTTACCTGTCAGACGCCTAAAACTAATATTATGTTTACTACCTCTCAGTCAGAGAGACTGTGATTCACCCACCTTAAACCTCTACCGGGTCGTGCCTGTACCCATATGGAGCAAAGAAGCCTACAGGTGCCTGTTGCTGGACTATTAATTGTTTACCATTGTCCTTTGATTCACCCTCCGGCTCCACCCCCTTCTTTTTTCTCCCGAACTCAAGCACTCTGAGGCTCTTGTAAGTGGTATGCAATCCTTTACCAAAATTCAAAATAAAGAAAATGCAGACCTGGTCGTCTAATTCTTTGGCTGGTAGTCAGTGTAGTAAGAACATAGCATTCAGTTATTCTGTGCACAAAATCTAACGTTATATTTCATATAGGTAAAGAAATGTGTGGCTGCAAGAAGGTCCTCTGCAGAGAGTCTGTTTCATAGCTAATCTTACTATAAAAACGAATTTCACATAGGCAGCACCTGTTCGAGGCAGGGCGCAGCAGGTTTTGCAGGCGCTCCACCTAAGTCACACCAATCTCCACCAAGGAGGGGCTGACAAAAAGTATGTGTTAATTTCTCAGAGTCTCTTCGAACACACCCAGCTGCTGTTGGTGGCATTGTTCTGGTAAATAACCTCTTTTTTGCAGGACGGAAAGTTAATGTTAACCCTTTAGCAACAAGATGCTTGTATTTGAAAGGCTATCTCTGCCCTCTCTCGCAATGGACTGTTTAAGCCTTTATCGCCTGTAACAAGCAGAAATCCAGGAGCTCCATTTTACTTCGCATTTCACAAGTCTGCAAAGTAGCACTAGCCAAGTGGCACTATGATACCATGTACCCATTTCAAAGGATGCAAAAACGTCTTAAAGATTACAGTTACCATTCCAACTCATAATTACTTGCTTGAAAACATCGAAATATCTAACAACAATACATTATTGAATCATATTGTGAAAAAAAGGGCACACAGTATAAAAATATAGACACTAATTAAAAAAAATTAAATAAATAAAATGTAATTCATTGCCCTCCCTACAACCCTAAAAAGGACCAAAAGCACTCCGAAAACGTAATTAATCATTATTTCAATGAAAACTACCTAAAGTAAACAACTAATATTAAAGCAAAATTAAAAAATAGATTTTACACATAATAATAATGAAACCATGTAACAATAAAGTAATATAAATAAACACATTAAACAAGCAATAATTTAAATAATAAACAATTAAAAATAGAAATAATTATCAATAAAAATAACTAGGATTAGCAAATAATTTAAAATATATAATTACAACTTCACACCTATTCCCCTACAAACCCAACCACCCACTATTAAAATATAAATTACTCACAAAAGTATCAAAAATAACACGTATATTATAGTTTACAAATTAAACTCCTGATCCACTGTTGTTAAAAAATGCGGCTCCTGCTCAAATGCCTCTAACTACTCGCTATGTTCTCTGTTGTTCTCTTATGTACACAGTTCTGAATTCTTCCCCATTTACAGCGCTTCATTGCTTCCCCTGTATATTTGCTTTACATAAATAGCCATACATACATACCATACAAATATGGAGGGGAAATAACAGTGGGCCAAGGCTATCTGACTGCCAGGTATCCCTCCTCCTCGTTCCAATTATAAATACATGATGCATGCTACCTCACAGACTGATCCTCCAAAAAAAGCCTCTGGCTTCACAGCATGCGTCCTTCACTGTTCATGCTGCTTCCTTGCCGGGAAATATCTCTACCCACTGCCTCCCAGATCCTCCAAGGAGCACTGGAAAATGTACTATTTGTTTTTGTCTGTCCACACACAGATCTTACAGACATTTGTGGGCAGACTGCCTGATTGGTTCTGGAATACCGAGTAGGCTGTTGCAAGTCTCCTGGCATTCCCTTATCATGCCATAAAAACTATAGGCCTATTTCGCATCTACCCCTTCCTGCAAAAATACTTGAGAAAGCCATGAATCAGGAGATTATTTAATTTCTAGAAACAACCAAGTGCCTTGATTTAGCACAACACAGGGTTAGACCCAAAATCTTACTGAGTCAGCCCTTTAGTGGCCACTGAAGAAATCAGGACAATTGTGGATAGAGGTGACAGTGCAGCCTGGTCCTATTGGGTCCTATTGCATTTGACAAGGTTGACCATATCTCCCAAGTGATCCACCTCAATGACATAGGCATAAAAGAGACAGCTCTCAAACTGATTACATCATTTCTAGCCAACAGAGAGCAGGTAAAGACTCTAGGTGAGTATGCATCTACCCCCTTTAAATCCCCCTGTGGGGATCTTCAAGGATCCACATACATCACTCTCTAACTCAGCTTATTCGATCCTGTGGCTTCTCGGTGTGTTCCTACACCGATGACACACAATTAGTGGTGTCTGTCTCCTCCTACGTTGAGAGAGTAGCCCTAAAGTTCAACTCATGGATGAGTAGTATTGATCTTTGGATGCAAGCGACCTATTTAAAACTCAACTCAGATAAAACTGAGGTGTTGCTATTTGGAAACAACACCTCCTTCTGGAACCAATCGTGGTGGCCATCAAACCTGGGCCCACTTCCATCTCCAGTACAGAAAAGCAGACAATCTGGGAGTCATATTTGACACCAAACTGGCTTTTATTGAGCACTCAAAAAAGATCACATCATCTTGCTGCCTAATACTGAGGATCTTTAAAAAAATCTTACCTTGTCTCCCACTAAAGCTAAAAAAATCAGTGACACTAGCCTTAGTCATCTAAAAAATAGACTACTGCAATGCCTTTTTTGTTGGCTCTCAGACGAGCCTTCTTAACAAACTACTGATGCTTTAATATGTAGCAGCTAGAGTATTATTGAACCTTATACATTTCTGCTCAGTCTCTAAAACCATCAGAGATCTTCACCGGCTTCCAATCAGAGCCTGAATACACTTCAATGCTCTATGTTGGGTGCACAAGGGTTTATATCAGGAAGGCACTAGTTTCCTGCAGGATACCTTTAAATGCTATTCTCCCACCTGTGCCCTACGTTCTAGTAATGTAAAAAAAAAAGAACTGTTTCCCAGAATAAAAGGATCCCAATGGGGAGGACCAAGCTTTTCTCCCTCCGCAGCCAAGTGGTGTAGCGCCATACCCAATCATTTAAGAGGACAACATAATCTGTTCAAATGTAGGCAAGATCTAAAAGCCTGTCTTTAATTAAACTTATAGACACCCTCCTCCTGGTACAAGCACTCTAAGGTCCTAAGCCTAAAACGTCTTTTCACTGTATCTCTATGTTTCAATGACACCAGCGCAAAGATGTCTTATGGCATAAGCACACTTTACGAACCATATAACATAACAATGGCAGGAGTAGCCTAGTGATTATCCGATGGGATCTGTGCTGCCTCCGTCATGGCTGTGACTAAGGAGTCAGATCCGGCCTGCATGCTCTTCAGTTTCAGTATCTCCCTCACGAGTAAGAAAGGCCGGATTGGCGAAAAACAAGCACAATGGAAACACGCAAGCAAGTACTTTGAGTGTCTATAAAGAGCGTCACTTACTAAACGATTCCCCGAGTGTGGGAGAATTGTTTTGCATCCTTCCACCTATGTCCTTTCTGTTCTTTTCACATGGCGAAATGAATATAAATTGACTCTCTTCCACCTTTATGCAAAGTCTTCTTTATGTGGTTTATGCTCAGAGAACGCAGATAAAAGCTAATACTGCATGCAGGCAACTTTTCCCTGAACTGTTGGACACTTAAATACTTATGGAACCAGAAATTCATTGTTGGTGCTCAGATGCCTGTAAGGAATTATGGCACAGTTACGTGCTCATTTAATACATCTCACTGAGACTTTCCATTGAGGCTGCGTTTGACACATTAACAGGTGTGGGTCTCTTTGCCCCAATTCCTTGGTGTCTCCTACCTTTATTCTGTTCTGATGATGACCCTGACCTAAATAACTGTGCCATGGGGGTCAAAACAGTGACAATAACATTTGTGGACTGATTTTTAAATTTGATTGTGGTTTTTTGACGCTCATGTTTTGAGTGCCATCTGTAACAACATACTGTCCCAATCAGTCACGTATATATTTCCGTTTATAGCACAAGTGCACTTTTTTAGTCACTTTACTCACCTTCACTGCACCGTCACTTTATAGGAGCACCTTATCTTTGGAGTAATACAAATGCTATGCCATATGATTACGGACCGTTGTTACATTCTATGAATATGATTAACAAAATTAAAGCATTTATCGCTTAACTGAAATAACCTCCAGATGACTTTCTTTACGTCACTTTTGCAGTGGAAGTCCAAGACTTTACTTCCCCCAGGACCACCTTTTCTTGATAATAATAATCCGCTGGATGCTGAGCACTCTTGATGCCTCTGGTGGGTGTCTGGTCTTTCCTTCTGCCTCTAAAGGCCAACATAGGCTCCCTACCATCTTTTAATAGATTAAGATATTGCCCTCTTCCTACCTTCCAGGTTTGATGCATCTTTTAATCTCATCTCTATTCCTAAGGTAAGAAGGCAACTTTTGCTGAGCTGTCAAAGATGATTAAATTGTGACATAATGTCCCATGATCTGATTAGCTCGGTGCTCTTTCCTAAAAACTCTGATGCACACAAGTTACTTCCCAGTTCCCTCTGAAAGGTCTACATCATGAGAAGTGCGTACGCAAAAATATTAATATTAAAAAACATACCAGAACCAATGTCCTCCGTCCTCTGCTCCGGAACTCTTCTCAGGAACTGAAAGCAGTGCGACACCAATCATGTTGCTGCTCTCATTCTGATTGGCTGGGTCCTCCTGCTGCTTCTTTTTTCTGCTCCCTCCTCTATTAGTGTCTGGAATGGATGTTGGGCAGGAGTGCTGCTGGTTCTGTAGTTCCTGCGGATGCAGCACTCATCCCTAGTGGTTAAGATCTTTGACTCCTCGTTTGATGGACGCGCTTCTGCTTTGGTCCAGAGGGCTGTTGCTGTGGCTCTGTGTTGGTGAATGGCCTTTGTTACACCTGTGAATTTAGCTGCTTTTCCACTCACTTACGAGTCTCCTGCTCAAGTGCCACATCCTATAATGGTGTTGTCATTCTTCGTAACTTATTAACTGTCCATCAGGTTTGGATTTCGGAGTTCGAAGGTAACCTGTGAGTTTCATTCGAAATCCCTAGCATGGCTTTCTTGTGTTGTTCCTCTTTCACACATTCATCTTGTCATCTCTGGTGTTTTATCTTTCCAGAGAAGTTTAGATTTAGAGTAGTGTTCCAGGTTCTTTATAGCTGCATTGGACATTTGTCAACGGTTCTAGCCGTGAGTGCGCGGAGAGCACTTTCCTGCATGAATAACCTTTGCCGAATTTGAGGAGGAGAAGCCCTGACACTGCCCGTAGAGGTCTCCTGCTGCTTTTGGGGAATTATTTGACACTCGAAGTGTGTTTCCAGCGGGCGCGGGACTGCGAGTCCCAGCAGGCGCAGCGCCGTTGACACCAGGCGCACCTGCGACTCTTCCCGCCCCTCCCCCGTGGACACCTGAAAGCGGCTCGCGGCCTCCCGCTCCGCGGGAGCCGCTTGTAGCCGTGAGTGCGCGGAGAGCACTTTCCTGCATGAATAACCTTTGCCGAATTTGAGGAGGAGAAGCCCTGACACTGCCCGTAGAGGTCTCCTGCTGCTTTTGGGGAATTATTTGACACTCGAAGTGTGTTTCCAGCGGGCGCAGGACTGCGAGTACCAGCAGGCGCAGCGCCGTTGACACCAGGCGCACCTGCGACTCTTCCCGCCCCTCCCCCGTGGACACCTGAAAACGGCTCGCGGCCTCCCGCTCCGCGGGAGCCGCTTGTAGCCGTGAGTGCGTGGAGAGCACTTTCCTGCATGAATAACCTTTGCCGAATTTGAGGAGGAGAAGCCCTGACACTGCCCGTAGAGGTCTCCTGCTGCTTTTGGGGAATTATTTGACACTCGAAGTGTGTTTCCAGCGGGCGCGGGACTGCGAGTCCCAGCAGGCGCAGCGCCGTTGACACCAGGCGCACCTGCGACTCTTCCCGCCCCCTCCCCCGCAAGTATATAGGCAAGCACGAAACCGCGCACGCGGGACGCGCGCGGGACTCAGCACGGGGCTAAGCCCGGGCAAAGGGCGGGCCCTCTGTGGCCCTCTGAGGCACGAAAAGGCCAGGCTAGGCCATCCCCTTGATATCTCCATAATTGAGCAGCTAAGGTACTGTACCCTTTGTGGAAACATATCGTGGTTCATTGCTGTACATCGTCACTGAACATTCCTCGGCCAGTAATACCAGCAATCTTTACCCTCCATTCTTTCACCGGTTACCAGACGGGGGTCAGTAGGAAGACGGTTTTCGACCCGTTGCTGAATCGCCCAGGAACCCGGATTGGTAGGAGGGGTTACTGTTAAAGAAGAGAACTAGATCTTCCTTACATGAACCTAAGTAGGACCCTGCTGAAAAGTTACTCTGATATGCTGGTGACCCAATTGAGGTCAACGCGAACTTAGTGCTGGTTGCTTGAGAGGTTATCTCATATTTGATTTGGACCCTAGCTGCCGTTTGCATTTGGTCTATGGACTGATTGGAGCAAGAATCTGCCCATTGTTGTATGGTAGTGTTTCTCCCTTGTCTTGTTAGTACTGTGTATTGCTTCCGTAGTCAATTCTTTGAGTGCCGTTTTAGACTCCTGATAGCATTTTTATCCTGCTGTAAACATGCCTAGAAAATTGGCACCTGTAGCTACAGAGTCGGTTAACACCCTAGATTCTTACTTAGTACAAGTGGTCAATAAAATAAATAATGAAAGAAGGCAATCCCTAGGTCTGAGCCAATCACCAATTTTGCTCCCAGCGAGTCCTTTCTCTAATGCACCAATGTCTGACACACCATCACTAGACCCCACTACATATATACCGGACCTTAATTCTCAAGACACCGGTAATGATGACGAAAATGTAGATCTGCTAGTTGACTTGTCAACAAATGCAGTGTTTGACCCTGACCAGCAGCAAAATATTGTAGTTGAAGTTCCCTCACCCTCGTTGCCCGTAATACGGGCTGTGAGAGCTTGTAGAAAATCTCAGCCGAAACGTGGGGGGAAACAGCTAGGAAGAAAAAAGCCGATCACACCGCCTAGGCGCAAAGGGAAAAATGTGGAGTGTGATGATGACGATGAGTTAAGACATATCATTGATGACGACCTATTCAATAGGATCTCAGATATGATAGATATGAAAATTAGGACTATCATTAAGCCATTGATTGGGAAAATAGACAAATTAACTGCCGAGGTGAAAAAGATGGGTGGTTCGCAAAGTAAGTTGGCTGACGAATTGGAGAATCTAGTTACTCATGTCACTAAACCAGTAGCCATAGCTGAGGAGGACACTGGTGCGGACATAGGTCCTACGGAAGGCCAACTACAGTCTATCCCGCTAGGGCAGCCACCACCACCTGCGCCTAGCCAGGAAGCAGCAAGAGAGTCCCCCACTTTACCATCTGTTGCTCCAGCACCACTGCTTTTAGGGGATGACTCATCACAATTCATCATGGAAGCCTCACCAGTAGTACTTGTATTGGCCAATGTCCCTGCTCTATTACATGGCAAAATAGAATCTATTGAAGGACTAAAAGATAAAGCTTTACACTGGCTCACTAATAATATGCACATGGCATACCAGGGGACCGACCAGCTAGCAGGGGAGATCGTAATGATAAGGAGGGTACCATGGATTGGGAACAAGCCAAAGAAGTTTAAGGGGGACTGCGTAGTATTAAACTTTGCTAACGCAAAGGTACTCCCAAACGTCCTGGCCAACATCTTTCCCCCTCAACGAAGAAGTGGTTCCATAATCCCCCTTACCCTGAAATTCTTTTATAGTGAGAACCAGATTGCGACCTTCTCCAACATCCTTAGACCTAGAAGGAATACAAGAGTTACTAACTGGGGAGGGGATACTAGACCCAGATATAACAATGACCGTTTCCATCCTATGATTAGTCTTGGGACAGGGCAATGTAACTATCCGACTGGGCCAACCGCCAGAACACCTAGGTTAAATTGGCCCATTATAGACAGGTGGGGACCAAGCATCCCGGGATATGATCATAGAGGTCAGGGAAATGGGTTTATAGCCCGGTCGGGAAATGAACAGCTCTTGATGCATTCAAATACCCCACGACCCATGGGGAACACAACAGCTAGCGGATGGGGTCAGGAGGCCACCCCTTTTGACTGGGGATTTGGAATGGGGAATAGGTATGGAGTCTTATCCAACTTAAATGACTGCGACTGACATATGGAGGACATTATTTTGGTAAAAGATGCTTTAGATCAGCCACCAGCCCAGAGCAGTCAACTTATTAATGGCTTGGATCCCAGCGAGTTCATCCTTCAGATAGGGCAAGAAGACCAAGTCACATCAAAATATGAACATCTCCCCACTTTAAATCTGCCTGAGCACTGTGCGAATCAGAGCTTTGCCAGTGATAACCCGCAGAGCCTTTTGAAAGTGGGAACTAATGAAGGGACCCAACTGTCACGAGCAGCTGAAGGGGCATTGGTGCGGTACTTAGAGCCTAAGACACCTACAGATTCTTGCAAGATGATAAGCTGGAACATAGCGGGGCTAAACGCCAAACGACAGGATAAGGCATGGTTAAGTTTTGTTTTAGGCCACCATATTATTGCTCTCCAGGAAACCTGGGACACATCCGCCAATCTTTGGTGGGATGGGTTTACCAGCTTTACCAAAGCAGCTGTCCCCAGTCGTATGGGGAGAGCTAAGGGAGGCCTTTTAATTCTGTTCTCCTTAGACCTGAAGGGAAGTTGTAGGCAGATTAGTACCGATTCCCATAACATCTTAATGGTAGAAAGAGTGACCAACAACACTAGCAGGACCATATATATAAACTTTTACAACTCAGGGAACAGTGACCATAGAGGATGTAACATCACTAATCTAGATAGCATTTTAAAATTAGCCAGCCACAATACCAAGTATGACTTAGAGTATATTTTATTAGGTGATTTTAACATTCACCCATGTTACCTAGTCTGTAGGATAAGTAGCGATGATGGGGACGAAGGATTAGAGGGACCCCACTTCGAACATACTACAGAGGGAGAGGAGTTCGAAGATCTTCTTGCTAACTTCGATTTGCACGAACCAGATGGTGGCCCCAGATTGCCAACTTTCACCGGTGTCCACCAAGGTACAATAATAGATTATATCTTTGTTACCCAAGGTATTTTAAACCGGGTTATTGCCTATCGCACGGTACAAACACATTTTAGCGATCATAACCCGGTAGTACTCGAAGCGGCTTGGGGAGTTCACATGGGATTACCCCCAATGATAGCAAGGCCCGTTCACCCCCTGAGGACTTCTGATCAAGGCAGGCGAGTGAAATGGGCAAAGGTGGTCCCGGAAAAATTCTATGCAGAAAATTTCCTTAAGATTAAGGACCAGGTTGAGATTTGCAAAAATCCTTGTGCCCAGGGCCAAGAAATTGTAGAGGCATTCGAGGCAATATGTGGGCAGGTGTCACAGGATCTTTTAGTTAAGCCAAAAAAGGAACCCCAGGAAATAAGTGCTGGTTTGACTCAGCATGTTCTAAAGCTCACAGATTACTGCTGGCAGCCCTAAAAAATATTCCTAGGGTAAAAGATGAGATCATTAGACTAAGGAAAATTTATAAGCTAGCCGTAAAAAAACGAAAGGACACCATTAAACGTGAAGCGTGGGAAAATCTCCTCTCAGTGGCAGTCCTGAAGGATAGTAGGACATTTTGGGAGATTATTAAACAGCCCTTCTTTTCAGATGACAATAACGAATCCATGGACTGTGTTATCCCTGACGAAAAATGGTTGTCTCATTTTAAAAATGTATACGGGGATAATGATGAAGCAATTAAAGGTGTTCCGTTGGTAACCTTAGCCGCCCGTCCCATCCTTTTCAACTATCAAGAAGTGGAAAAAGCTATCTTGGCTACTACAAAGCATAAGGCACCCGGCCCCGATGGAGTCCCTGCTGACTTTTTTATGTATTCACCAAAATTGTGGGCAGAGGTTTTGGCAAACGTGTTCAATGCAGTCAATGGCAACCCAGCACCTGCCTCATGGGACACCTCCACCATCGTCCCTATTTTTAAAAAAGGCCAGCGGGATGATCCCGGCTGTTATAGGCCTATATCCCTCCTGGATTCATCTGTAAAAATCTAGGTAGAGTCCTTTTATCTAGGTTGAGGGAAAATGTTGAGAGCTGTGGTGGGTTGTCTGAGATCCAATATGGTTTTAGAGAAAGAAAAGGGACCATTGAACAGTGCGCCAACTTGCACTTGCTCATCTCCAAATACACCGTGGCCAAGGAGGGGTCCGTGTTTCTAGCTTTCATGGATCTCTCCTCGGCTTTTGATTTGGTCAACAGGACAAAGTTGTGGGCCATCCTGTTGGAGATGGGTATTGACGAGGCATTGGTCACCTTTATGGCCACTCTGCACCAAGAGCTTTTTGCAGCCGTACGTGTAACGAATGAGGGTAGGTGTACCCCCCTCTTTAAATCATTAAAAGGGGTACGGCAAGGCTGTATATTAGCCCCCTTGCTCTTCACCATTTATATCAACGGCCTGGGCGCACACCTAGGGGAGCAGGAAGCCGACGTCCCGCATGCAGGAGCCGTTAAAATCCCGGCGCTCCTGTATGCGGATGACACCGTACTGATCGCTCGCACGGGTGTTGGCCTCCAGCACCTTTTGAATGCCTTTGGCTCGTTTATGGAGCGATTGGATCTTAAGGTAAACGTAACCAAGTCACATACAATGGTGGTGGGCCGTGAGTGTAGTAAGAAGAGAAGTAAAACATTCACATGTAGGGGGGACACGGTTTCCAGGGTATCTACATTTCCCTATCTAGGCGTATTGTTTGATCAGAAAGGGACCTGGGGCCCGCAGGTAAGAGCAAAGAGGTTGGCTGTCATTAGATCATCATCAGCACTCCTGGGCTTTGCTGGTAGGCTAGGGGCTAGGCCTATGGAAGCTCTGTTAAAAATCTATAAGAGTAAATCTGTGGCCATTGCGCTATATGGTTCCGCATTGTGGGGTTATGTAAACTTGGTACCAATCCAGAGAGCAGAGAATAGATTCATCAGAACCTTGCTTTCTGTACCACAGTCGACCCCAACCTACTCCATCCATAAAGAAGTGGGCCTACATTTCTTGTCTGACATGCTGAGCATGGCCCCTCTGATCTTTTGGTTAAAAACGTGGATGAACGAAGAACTCCCATTAAATCATAAGATCATGTCTGACGTTCTGTCCCTGGACAAATCTAATAAGATCCCCTGGTTGGCCTATCTGGCTAAGGCATTTTCAGACCTGGGACGTCCGGAGCTTTTTTCCTCCCCCGAGAACATCAAGGTACATGACATCGATTTTGTAAAAAAGTCCTTTATGGGAAGGCAGGAAGCATGCCGTGAAGAATGTGAACTGGCGAAACCGTCAGTGAGGGAACATTGCCTACTTGTTAACTCATTTTCACTAGCACCTTACCTTGGTTTTGTTACAATTCCCTTCCATAGGTTCCTTTTAACTAAGTTTAGATTTAATTTGTTACATTTTTATTTAGGCTCTTTTAAAAGTTGGCAGAAGCCGGAACTAGCCTTGCCCTGTAGCTGCGACCAGTTCTCTGTACAAGATACAATGCATTTTGTCATGTTTTGTGGGAAGTATTTAGAGCCAAGAAAAAAATACTTGTTGCCCATTCTTAAAGAGGCTGGCTTCACTCCAGTGAGACCGGCGCCGCTCTTTTTACAATTACTGCCCAATCCCCACATTACTTTTTGTATAGCTAATTTACTGGTAGCCGCTGCAAGGGTGAACGCTGTCTGCCTAGATTCGCCTTAAAGCAAATGTTTTACCATTTATACTCATTTTTTAATGTAATACTTTTTAACTGTCTATAATACTCCTTAAATTGCCTATTTGTATCTAGCGTTTTTTTTAAGAAAAAGGAAAAAAAACCTTGTATGAAATGTTTTTAACTTTTTCCCCTCTTTGTATGGCTTTTAAATAAGTCGAATAAAGATATTCTGACTGACTGGTTCTTTTTGCTCAGAGGTCCACTTGGTTGTTCCCTGATTTTTTTCCAGATTTCAGCATCCGCTGGAATGGACGGGTGGTGGGGTGAATTGGTATTGTCTTGCTCCAGTGGTGTCCTTCCACTTTGGCTCCTTCCAGCAGAGTTGAGCCCGCTTTGGTTCCGAGGTGCTTTCTGATAGCCAGCTGTCCTAACAGTTTGACAGTGTTAGAATTAGTGGCTGAAAGGCTTTTGCTTTCAGGTGAGTTGACTAAGACATTCCTGGTGTCTGTACCCCAAGCCTAGTTTTGTCGTCTTTGGTTGTTTTCCTGCTTGGTGTCTAGTGAAGGGTATTCGGCCTCTCCCATAACATGGTTCAGGTCTTTTAATTTCTTGCAGGAGGGTTTCCTTTTGGGGCTGTCTCTGGGCAAGTCTCTCATTTTGCCTTTTGTTCATGCTTTATTTGCCGGTTTCATGGACTGTTTTTGGATTCCGTTGGCACGGTTTGTCATCCCTTGCCGCCTGTTCCTTCCACTCTCTACTGACCATTTTAGTCTCTGTGGTACTGCCCTTTCTCCTTTGGCTTCAGCCTCTGATTTTCTTTGCTGGACGGTTGCAGAGCTCCAGCGTGGACCTTCACTTTTTACCCTGGTGCTTCCTTTTTTCATCTGCTGGTGGCTGGTGGAGCTGCTTTGGGAGAGGGTTGATTGATTCAACTCCAGGTTCGTGAAATTTTCAATCTTTGCTGTTTCCATGAGGTTCAAGTGTGCTCTAGTTTGATCCATTTTTGGACCCATTGTTTTGTGTGGCCTATGCTTCAGCGGGTGTTCTTTTCTTTTGTATATCCCCATGTTGTTATGAGTGGAGCATGGAAGAGGGAGATACTGCTGACGTTTCTGATTAGTTGGGGTAATCCGTATCCTTCTTAGGCTTAGTGTCCTCTTCCTAGTTCCACTGTTCCATTGATAGCTTCCTTTCTACCCACCGCAGGTGGTTGAGGCATGTCACTTTGAAGATTTACAGTACATTTTCCTGTCCTCTCTGGAGGATTGAGAGCAGTGGAGGCAGAACTACAGCCAGCCAGGGAAGTTTCAAAAGCTGGCTAAACTGGATCACTTTCCTAAGGGGGGCGGACAACATTACTGCAAAAAGCTCACCTCACCATACCACAAAGGGCGATATGTGGCACTCCCTAGACAACTACTTGAGTTCGCACAAACCACCATAGGTAAGACGCACCCAGCCTCCCCACAGCACATACTCGGGTGTTCGGCAAACAACGACCGCGCTACCCATCCTGTGCGCTCTTCCTTCTTTCACCTTCTTTTATCCCTGCTTTCCTTTTTTCATTCCTTTCCTTTAATTTCTACTTGAGGGTGCAGTACTTAAGACTGCCAATTTTCAAATGTACGCCTGTACCAAGCATTTCCCAGCAACTGTATATGCGTCCAATCATGTCAACGATATGCCTACTGTAACCATTCGGCATATAACGACACCAGTATTGCCTTCGCTATATATGTACTGTAAAATCTCTCGAATAAAATCTTTTCGAAATAAAAAAAAAAAAAGTAGGGACTTTGCAAGGTCAGTCTTTGAGGTTACAAGTCTCACATAGTTATGAATGTAATGGGCAAGTAGAAACTATGCAAAACAAGAATTATCCCAAATAATCCAGGCATTACATCAGGGGATTCCTGTGACTGGCGAAGGTGTCACATTCTAGTATCTTTACCACACTCTACATGCCACGATTGTGTTTACAAACATCTTCCAATCATCTTGATCTTCCATCTTATGCATAGTGCAGTGAAGCTGTTAACTTTCTAAGCCCATCACAGTACAGCAACAGGATGAAGCAACAAGGTGAAGCCACAAACTAAGGAGATATCCGCAGAGCTCATGATATCTATGCAGTCCCACTGTCAACATAAGAAGGCCAACATATAACATCATATGAGCTTGAAACCTGTGCAATAAGTAATATTACTATATACCTGCTAAGAGAAATACATTTAACTACCTTCTGAAGAATGAAAGCTTAGTTACCCAAACAAGGATGCAAATCTCACTCTCTCTCTCTGTCTGTCTGTCTCTCTCTCTCTCTCTCTCTCTCTCTCTCACTGGCACTCTGTCCTTCTTGTTAATAAATATTTTGCACGAGTGCCCAGGTGTATGGGTGCATTTTGCAGGAGATGGTGTCAGATTCTGCAGGGTGTGGAACACACCCTTCCTGCGTGAAGCTACCAAAGGCACAAGGAGTCTCAGTTGCTGTCAAAACTGTGACTTCCTGCACCGTAAGCCAAAGTAAGAAGTTCAAGTACTAATATAAAACATGGTCTTTGAAACAGTTTTGGGTTGATTGCTGTTTTAAACATGTTTAGCAAACCATAGCATTCAGTCATTCCTTGCAAGATAAGTAACACTTTATTTCATATAGTTAAAGAAATCTGTGGCTGCAAGAAGGTCCTCGGTAAGGAGTCTATTTCATAGCAAATCTCACTATATAAAATAATTTCGCATTACAGGACTGGTTTCCTTTCTTAATTGACACGGGGCGGGGAGCTGTCGAGGGGGGTGACGATTGGGGGAACTCGCTATTTTATCACCTTTATCATCATTTTAAGAAGCTGCAAATTAGTACTTGGCAGAGAAACTTTAAAGACGTGCTGCTTTTGGCTGAAAATGTAACTCCATTTTAGACATATCTAAAGTAAACAACAGAACATAATACAATACCTTAAACAAAGTCACAGTACAAAACATAAGTGGGCACAACTCAATAAAACTGTCAAAGCAGAGCTCAACACCACAACAGAATAACAATGCATGGCAAAAATGCAGCACAAAAACACAGCAGCACCTAAAATAATACAACATATCACCACCGCAACAAAATGCCTCACAATGCAAAAACATTCTTGCCACATATTAACATCTCTAGAAGAATGCGGTCATGACGTGGGGCAGCACCTGTTCAAGGCAGGCTGCATCACAGTGGTTTTGTAGGCACTCCACTTAAGTCGAGGATGGGAGAGAAAGAGTAGGGGCCTGGTGTAGATCTCGGTGGACTGGTTACTCCTTCACAAGGGTGAAGGATATCCATCCATCAGCAACGCTCAGTTTTTCAGCCAAGAGAACATTGTATTGTGTGACTTGTAGCTTTGCTTTTAATACTGTCATTATAGACTCAAAACAACAGCATGCGCAGCGCTGTTGGCTATAATGCCAGAACAGGCCATGTGTAAATACATGACTTGAGGCACATTTCAGCCAAGTTTTAAAACTGGATAAATCTGTTGCGTCCATTTCAAAGCAGCTTGTTTCACATGTAAAATGAACAGTAAACTGTTCAAATATTTTCTGAGAGTTCACTCTTTCATTTATAGCCCTTAAAACAAAAATAAGTAAAGTACAGGTGCCTGTAGCAGGAGGATCATCACATGATTCTCGCACAGTAAAGTACTGGTACAACATGGGTAGCTAACACACTAAAGAGGGAGTGAGAGAATCTAAAGGGCTGTTGTGTTCTCTCCGTAAGCAGACATAAACATAAAAATAGTACAAACCTCTTGAAAGAAACAGCTCATCACTTATGGAATTACTGGTCATTCATGTACTCACCTCGGATGATGAACGCTCACCTACCTATGTTTCGAATGCTTCATTAGTGGGTTCCACATCTAACACTGGGAAGCATCCAAATGTACCACTGTTCACTCAATCTCATAGCTATGCATGAGATTATTTCCCTTTGTGCCATCTCCTTGTTAAAATGTCAGACCTCTAGTAAACTGTTGTTTGTGTGAGCTAAAAATGTTGTTTATAATGGTCTCCGACTGACAAGATTAGTAGAGGGGTTGAGCAACAAACCCTACTGCTCTTTTCTGTCAACATGTTTTGGCACTCGAATATTGCCCTAAGGGGTTAGGTGCCTTCCTCAGGACTACAGGTATCTCAAATCAAATATCCTGAAATTATTCCTAGTTCACAGGCTATGTTATGCAAGTGCATTCCTTTATTTTTCCATTAAAATGTGGCAACATCAGTGAAAACACTCTTTCTTCATATAACAGATACACCTTGCACAGAAACACTGCAGTGGATTCCATATCTAGTACTGGGAAGCATCCGTGAGTACTAATGTTTACTCAGTCTCCTAGTTGTAGTAGTAGTGTATTTTGTAAAGCGCACAGCTGCCCCAATGGGGCGTCCCGGCGCTGTATAACGCTGTGGAACCCTTCCTGGCTCTCCCTTTGAGATGCCCCTCCTGGGCACCCCCAAGGTGAAGCCAGGCATCACAGTGTTGTAGGGGCCGTTGTGGAGATTAAGCAAGCTTTTGCCCAGAGTTGCAGCGTGGGACCCATGATTAGAGTAGGCGCCGAGGAGAGAATTATCGAGTCCGCGGACATTGAGCTCAAGACCCTGCCGCGTCGGGACTTGAACCCTGGTCCCGGGCCTGATCTCTGCTTCAGAGTCTGCCGCTCTAACCAGTGAGCCACACTTCTCCACAGTTTATGTCCCTTACATCGACCTTAACTCCTCCCCTTTGTAAAACTGTCAGACCCGTATTAAAATTGCATTTGTGTGAGCTGCAAATGGTTTTTACATGGGTCTCCCACTGGCAAGATTAAAAACAGGAGGGCCGAGCAACAAACCCTGCTGCTTTTTTTTGTCAACATGTTTCAGTTTTCCAATATTTCTCCTGCAAGATCAGCTGCCTTCCTCAGGACTACAGGTATCTCACATTAAACATTGTGAAATATATCCTGGTTCACAGGGCATGTAATGCAAATGCATTCAATATATCCTTTATTTTTTTCATAAAAATGTGGCAACAGCAGTGTAATGTTGGGATGCATTCTAGTAGCTGGGTGTGGGCGGAGCTAGGGGGCCAGAGGAAGGGGAGGAGCGGACACAGGAAAGGGACAGTTAGAGTAGGGACAGGGACCGACTAAGAGGCAGACAATAAAGCTCTGTGTAATAATTATACATATAGTCTGTCGTTATTGAGTCGAGGACACGACAACTGGCGACGAGGGTGGGATAGTGCAGGTGCGCCACCCACAGAACTCATGAAGAAGTGTCCCGTCCCCTGCAGCGTGAAAGAAGAAGAAAACGCTGGTGAGACACGAGGCCGCCGCCTCGATCAAGAGGCCAGCGGTATTTGCCCCTGCTCCGCGATCCGTGAATCGCGTAGAGCCCTGAGGAAGAAAACGCCAGTGAGTGCTGGGGCGTTTTGAAGCAGTGGGCCGGTTCGCGCTAAAACGCGGTTCACCCCGATGCGTGTAGTTTGGCAAACGTGTAGGAGCAAACATTGATACACGCAAGCGAACAAGCCGTGGCAAACGTAATGAAAGAATACGCATCAGCCAGATGAAATAAGCACCAGCAAACGCCAGAGACAAGTAAAGTAAACGGTGAACACAAACACGCACTAATACAGGTGACAAGAAAAGGAATGAACAAAAGTAACTGTTAGCAACGAGCACTGGCACATACACGATTCACAGCGCGTCAAGCACAAGCCAATGCTGGAAACAAGCGAAGACTGCACTGAGTATAAACAAGCACGGATGACCACAAGCTTCGAAGTCAGCGAGCACAAGCAAATGCAGATCCCGAATGTAACGAGCACGAGCAAAGACAAGCGCCAAAGTAAACGTTCAGCACCACGTGAAGACAAACAATTAAAAGTAACGGGAGCTAAGAAAATAAATGATCCAGAAGCACGAGTGGAGGAATGTCAAGGAAGCCCTCTCTCATCAACGAAGTGATTGGATAACCTACACTAATCCAGAAAAGACACATGAGTGAACGGGATGTCAAATGTGCCAGGCACCATCGCGGAAGAGCCACCAACCACCTGCAGCTACCATGCAACTCTAAAGAAAGCGAGCCACGAGTCACGCATAGTGTAGCTGAGTGGTGGCCATTCGGAACTCAAGAAATCCAAGTTTCATTAACTAGCGCCCATCGAGACAGTTGCGAAGCTTACCAACCTCAGAGGAAACAACCAGACCGAGGATCTCCGCCGAAGGTGGTCAGCAAATAAGACGGGAAGCAAAGTGAACAATCCTGCGATGGTAGCAGACGGAAACTTTCCTCCCTCATGGCGGTGGTTACAGCAACCCATCGGTCCAATCCCTGCATTGAAGTACTGCCCCCAGTGACACAGACTGACAGTCAGAGTTTGGGCCCCAAATGGAACCGGTGGCTGGAATCATTGGACGATTTCCTCGACGCAATCGGTGAACGAAGAGATAGAGAATGTCTGACACTACTCCTCCAGCTGGTAGGTCATGAGGGCCGACGTTTAGTCAGAACATTCCCTGAAAAGGACACAGAGACCTATGAGAGACTCCAAAAGAAGCTACGCACCCATTTCCATGCACCGGTTGACGTGGATCATGCTCGCATCGCCTTCACCACAGCACGGCAGGAACCAGGAGAACCATTGCCAAAATTCATCGCCCGGTTGCAAAGCTTGGTACCCGGCTGCTACTTCAATACCTTTACAAATGAAGAAGCCGTTCGGCTTCGGATAATCGAAGGCTGTTCAAATGCAGACACGAAGCGCAAGATTCTTCAGGGGCAGTGGTCGCTAAGGAGAATCATCAGAGGGGCCGAGGTTGTAGTGCGGGTCGAAGTAAGAGACATATCAAACAAAACCAGAAAAAGGGAGGGTGAAGGCAGATCAGAGCCAAGACAAAAGAAGAGACAAAGCGTCATGAAATACTCCGAGTCAACAACACGAAAGACCAGGATGGGTCAGGATTGCGATAGCGGCACTGATACAACCTCAAGGAGTCAGTCAACAGATGGTGCAAACGGTTCTGAAGCAGATGAAGTGTCAAGTAGGTCAGATCGCACCAATGGACCAGATGACAGTCTGTCCAACAAACGCGCAAGAAAGGCAAAACATAGAAGACTGAACCAATCAAGTCAACACTGGAAATCGGTACACGACCACACACAAGCATCTCACTGTTCGAGAGACGAGTCCGAGGAGACGTCAAACAGGAGAACACACCACACCGGTAACACAGATGTCAATCACCCAAACAAGTGTGAAGAGGAAGTGAACCACACAAGATGGACTGATTCATCCAGACAATGAAAGGGGGAAGACAACCGCGTTCATGACACTCAAAATAATGAAGAAACGGAGAGGAGGTCATTATCATCATGCGAGAGAGACAAAAATGAAATACCTTGGGATCAAACTCAAGACATGAGTACGTGGTTATCGAACAACCTCTCCAGTGAATTGACAACGAAGACACCTCGAGAAAGATACCCAGAGAAACACCTCAAAGACAACTCTGGCGTGCAATGCAACTCGTCACGGACTACCCAGTTCCGAAGTCCACTCGTTAAGACATACTCAAAGGAACGTTCTCAAAGGAAATTGACAGAGAACTCCTCTGATTCAGAAAGCATGTCGGTCCGATCCTTCGAGTCGACAGAGTCGGGGTCCCAACAACGGCCACGGCGTCAATCACCCGAACACACCAGAGAACCAAGGGACATTCTTCCCGTCAAGAGCAACACGTCTCACACCGATGTCCATGCACACTCAATCACTCCACCAGACAACCTGTCATGTCAGTCACAGGTGCATCAAGACACAAATACTACACCGTCACCCCGGATAGGGGCAGCGAGGTTGACTCGAAGGTCCTATAAAAGGAAAGCAGATATAGTGGCCATTAGCACCTAGATAGGAACGGACCAACCAGTAGATCTACAAGGGAAGCCAGACGTGTCAATAGAGACAGGTCATCATCGGATGAGAACGAAACATACAAATACCCAGCCGGTCCCAGGGTTCACCTGTTCCAGGCGCGAGCGGGAGTGGGTGAGACAACCAGAGACAGCAAATCAGTCTCCAAGCCATACCAAGATGATCTCCGCAGTTCTTACCCTACCGTCTGGTATCCAGGACTCAGAACAGGAAGACAGTGTTGTTCTCGACCGGACAAGACAAAAGGAAGTAAAAATACATGCAGGCGCTCGGAAGAGAACCAGAACAACATCCCCTCAGAAAAGAGGTCGAGCGTCACTTGAACAAGAATCACAAAGGAGGACAGACTGCCGATATCAAGCTGAGCTCTCCACAGACACCTCAGACACTGAAGGTGAGTGGATCACTCAGAAGTTGAGTGAAAATCACCATGAATCTGAGCATAAACACTTCACACGAGAATTCGTGCAAGTGCAAAGATGCACTCTTGTAATAAAGGATGCTCTCGTCGAGGAGACAGAAGGCCACACAACGCAAGCTGAGATGCGTCTCCACAGCTCAAACGAACAGCCCGCGGACTCGTATGGCTGATCTAGGAACTCTAAATATGTTGGACGCTAAGTTCATTTCGTTAACAAGGGGGGAGATGTAATGTTGGGATGCATTCTAGTAGCTGGGTGTGGGCGGAGCTAGGGGGCCAGAGGAAGGGGAGGAGCGGACACAGGAAAGGGACAGTTAGAGATGTAACACTGGATGAATCAGTCCATCTTGTGTGGTTCACTTCCTCTTCACACTTGTTTGGGTGATTGACATCAATCACCCAAACAAGTGTGAAGAGGAAGTGAACCACACAAGATGGACTGATTCATCCAGACAACGAAAGGGGGAAGACAACTGCGTTCATGACACTCAAAATAATGAAGAAACGGAGAGGAGGTCATTATCATCATGCGAGAGAGACAGAAATGAAATACCTTGGGATCAAACTCAAGATATGAGTACGTGGTTATCGAACAACCTCTCCAGTGATTTGACAATGAAGACACCTCGAGAAAGATACCCGGAGAAACACCTCAAAGACAACTCTGGCGTGCAAAGCAACTCGTCACTGACTACCCAGTTCCGAAGTCCACTCGTTAAGACATTCTCAAAGGAACGTTCTCAAAGGAAATTGACAGAGAACTCCTCTGATTCAGAAAGCATGTCGGTCCGATCCTTCGAGTCGACAGAGTCGTGGTCCCAACAACGGCCACGGCGTCAATCACCCGAACACACCAGAGAACCAAGGGACATTCTTCCCGTCAAGAGCAACACGTCTCACACCGATGTCCATGCACACTCAATCACTCCACAAGACAACCTGTCATGTCAGTCATAGGTGCATCAAGACACAAATACTATACCGTCACCCCGGATAGGGGCAGCGAGGTTGACTCGAAGGTCCTATAAAAGGAAAGCAGATATAGTGGCCATTAGCACCCAGATAGGAACGGACCAACCAGTAGATCTACAAGGGAAGCCAGATGTGTCAATAGAGACAGGTCATCTTCGGATGAGAACGAAACATACAAATACCCAGCCGGTCCCAGGGTTCACCTGTTCCAGGCGCGAGCGGGAGTGGGCGAGACAATCAGAGACAGCAAATCAGTCTCCAAGCCATACCAAGATGATCTCCGCAGTTCTTAACCTACCGTCTGGTATCCAGGACTCGGAACAGGAAGACAGTGTTGTTCTCGACCGGACAAGACAAAAGGAAGTAAAAATACATGCAGGCGCTCGGAAGAGAACCAGAACAACATCCCCTCAGAAAAGAGGTCGAGCGTCACTTGAACAAGAATCACAAAGGAGGACAGACTGCCGATATCAAGCAGAGCTCTCCACAGACACCTCAGACACTGAAAGTGAGTGGATCACTCAGAGGTTGAGTGAAAATCACCATGAATCTGAGCATAAACACATCACACGAGAATTCGTGCAAGTGCAAAGATGCACTCTTGTAATAAAGGATGCTCTCGTCGAGGAGACAGAAGGCCACACAACGCAAGCTGAGATGCGTCTCCACAGCTCAAACGAACAGCCCGCGGACTCGTATGGCTGATCTAGGAACTCTAAATATGTTGGACGCTAAGTTCATTTCGTTAACAGGGGGGGGGAATTGTAATGTTGGGATGCATTCTAGTAGCTGGGTGTGGGCGGAGCTAGGGGGCCAGAGGAAGGGGAGGAGCGGACACAGGAAAGGGACAGTTAGAGTAGGGACAGGGACCGACTAAGAGGCAGACAATAAAGCTCTGTGTAATAACTATACATATAGTCTGTCGTTATTGAGTCAAGGACACGACAAGCAGTCATAACACCCGTTCATCACAGAACTGATACAGAAACTGCAAGCGTTCCTCCACTTGAGATCAGGTAAAGTGAAGGCAGAAGCAATGCCATCACAAGACATGCAAAAATCAGATGGGAGTAGCTGTCTCACAAGACAGGTCTTGCATGGCAGCAGCAAAACAAGCTTCTCTCGTTCACAAAAAAAGGCAGCAAGCACAATCTTCCATTCCCCATAGAACAGATTCAGTATGGCAAAAGATTCAACTTTTTATTGCCCACAGAACATGTAACCTTAAGTCATGAGTAACATTAGGGTTACAAACAGAGCTCTGGAGAAGATGTGTATCTCACTGAGAGGAATTTATTGGTGGATGAGTGAGTGAGTAAGCGAGTACTAACACTGTGTTGATTCTTTGGCTTTCAACCTATTGAGAAGTATCTGTTACCAGGTAGGTCATTGTTATTTAGATCAGTCCACCCAGAGCCGAAGTAACTATACTCTAAACAGACATACGTGTGTTGAGTGCACTAGGCACCCACTGTGCAATCCAGATTCAGTGCTGAATTGTTAAAAATGTTGAGGGCCGCCACGCTCTACCTATATAAAGGCATGTGCCATCCTTGGCTCAGCATACTAATTGGTTTCCTTCAAACGCATGACAAGATGCACTATTTTCACTTTATATTTATTGCAGGTCAATAGCATACAATGGTATCGTCTGAAACAGAGGAAACCACAACTGCAGTGCCTTATTATAGTTTACATTCCTCAAAATGGAAACGTTCACAACGCAATCTACCTGTTGACCACAAGTTTTAGGGCAGAGGGTACTATCCTCTTCACCAAACCAAAATGGCGCACAGGTGTTTTCTGTTTTTGTATCTTGATATTCCTGCAAATAGACACCCGTGAAACCATCTCTGGAATATAGTTCACATGTCAGAGCAGGGGAGATTAGTAGTGAACACTTTCAGCAAAAGCCCACAGATGATATTCACACTATCCCGTTAGGGGCCCCACCCCTCACGGAGGGGACCATCTTAGTGGCTGGGTTTTCGCTCAGAAACATCAGTTCGGGATGAATGACCAAGAGGGGAACAGAGGGAGATATACATAACTTGTGTATTTTGTATAGCGCACGTTCCACCGAACGGTATCTTGGGGCTGAATAACAGATGTTTACTGATACCCAATGGTGCTCATTTTATCGACCTTAGAAGGATGAGTAGACCCACCAGGATTTGAACCTGTGACCATGAGGTTGCACACAGGCGCCTACGGTGGGCGCATTAGTCCACTAATCCACCACACTTGAGTGGGTGGAATAAGGAGCATCTACAATGTGCAAGAGGATCTATGGGCGGTGACCCGGCCCCCCCAGAAGAACAAGCGAGAAATACATAAGAAATAAGGTTTAGGGCACGTAGGAGGGGGGAAAGAAAGTAGGGAGAGAAAATAAGAGCCACACGTTTAAACGTTTTGGCCCCATTCTCTCATGGGACACTATGTTCGCTGGTTCCATTACAACAGACTCATGCAATATAAGACCACAAAACACACAATCACCGCTGAGGCCCAATTACCCTATGTCAAAAAGTAGTAATCTTATGAAAACAGTCCCTTCCATTGATGATCCAGCCCACCTAGGTCCACCGGGGCAACAAGACTCACATTTCGGGGGAAAGGTTGAGGATAATGGGTGGCTAACACTCCAAGCAGTTTGACACGGGGCCACCTTCAGCCCTGAGTCAATATTACCTGTGGGCGGGGCCCCAGTCATTATCCTGGTGCAATACATAACACGAGGAGTCCTGTTTAATGAAAATATGTGCATTGTAAAGCATACTGGGTATGAAAAAATTTCTCTCAGTATCATAGACAGGCAGCAGATATTAATTATTTGATACAACAGTGTTGCATGTTCGATGGGGGAGAAATACGTCAAACTTGGAAACACCATCGAGCATGCGAGTTCTGCACTTATCACAGGGCATAACTAGCCCAATCTGTCTGTGTCTGCCCCGCCTTCGAAGCACACAGAAGGCTGCTTCTGCTACAGAATTCCCGTGAAACAGACTTTAGAACGCGCTCCAGTGCAACTTCCTTGAGCTTCGAGGACAAGACAGTATGCTCATCAGTAGGTGCGCAAAATTGTTGAATTCTTTAACAAAAAGCACGAGCAACTGTCAGAAAATAGAACACTGAATGGAATTCCAACCAGGGCCATATGCCATAAATTTAAATCTGGGACACACCAAAGGGGACTTTTGTCCAGGTTACTCCCCACCGCCTCCGAAAAGAACAGGAATTGAGCCAATGATCAGCAGCTCAGATTTGGCAATTGCCAGTTCATGTTCAGTCAATCGAATTTATAGAGAGCAACCGCATCACCCGTGAGGGTCTCGAGACACTGGAAGAGCAATCGGCCGGTTCTCCTATTGGTTGAATATCCAGGTCTTGAGGTCCGTCCTGAAATGCTGGAGCGATTGAGATGCTCTCAGGTGCAGGGGGGTGTTGTTCCAGATCTTAGCCCCCAGGCGGGAGAAGGAGTAGCCTCCGCTGTGAAGTATTGCTGCTAGGAAGAGGGATTCACTGCAGAGTTTCCTTGTGGGTAGGTAGAAAATCATTTAACTGTTGAGGCACATCGGTCCTTTATTGTGTAATGCCTCGTAAGCGTGGATGAGCAGCTTGAACTGGCTTCTTTTTGCAACTGGTAGCTAATGGAGTTTCCTGTGGTGAGGGGTGATGTGAGTCACCTGGGGAGGTTGAGGATGAGTCTAGCTGCAGTGTTCTGGTTAGTCTGGAGTTTCGTCATGAGTTGGGTGGTCGTTCCACCGTAGAGAGAGTTGCCGTAGTCTAGTCTACTGGTGACGAGAGCTTGTGTGGCAGTACGTCTGGTGTTGGGTGGGAGCCATCTGAAGACCTTCCTAAGCATTCGAAGGGTGAGGAAGCAGGTGAAGGAAACAGCACTGACCTGCTTCTTCATGGAAAGCTGGCTGTCGTGGATGATGCTTAGGTTGCGGGCATGTTAGGTGGGTTTGGGAGTTGGGCCTAGGTCAGGTGGTCACATTTTTTGTTCCAGAGGGCGTCCTTGCCTTTCCTGAAGATGAGTACTTCTGCCTTGTCGGTGTTGAGTCTGAGACAGTTGTTCATCCAGGTGGCCACGTCTTTCATGCATTTTTGGAACTTGTCTTTGTGGTTGTTGGGTCATTAGTCAGGGAAAGGATGAGCTTAGGGAATGATGTTGAGTCTGTGGCTCTTGACGATATTTGCCAGGGGTGTCATGTATACGTTGAAGAGGGGGGATGAGCCTGAGGTACACCGTAGGTGATTTTCTTGGGGAGTGAGGAGTAGGGCGGGAGGATGACCTTCTTAGTTCTTCCTGTGAAGTACAATGCTATCCACTTGATTCTCGGATTCCCATGGAATATTTTAGTGTATGTTTTAACTATGAATTTAGGGAGTATTAGTTCTTCAATGACCCTTGCTCATTTTCAAATGCCCTGAAATAGCAGGAACTGGGGAAATGTCCAACGGTTCTAATTAGGTAATTGCCAGGTGTGATTGAAATGGACTTTACCCCCAGGGGACATTTTATTGTATGTTGAGCTATAAATTTAGAGATTGCTACTTATCTTCCCTTGTAGATAGCTGCAATCTACGTTTATTTTTTATTTTATATTGAATGGTTTGGATTAACTATCAATAAAATATTATGATTAGGGTCAGAAATGTGTTCTCAGCATAACAAAATGTTATATTATTTAAGGTAGTTATGACCTAAACCCTCAGCACTCTGGGAGACTTAATCATCTGGCTTGACCTATCAAAATTATACCAAAATATCTGTACTGTCAAACGTAGAGACTACCACCTTCTTCAATTTATCTAGACCGAAAAACTGAGCTGAACACATCCTCAATGGAATCTGTTCCCTCAAGGACTCAACACCATGATTGGAAATCTCCCTGTCATCTGGAGGTATATGCACCTCACTTTCTTCATTCTTAACTTGACAACCAATACTGTTTTACCACATCAGAGAACAACAAGACCTACCACAGGCATTTGAGCAAGCTCAACTTCATCACAGTCAACTCCTACTTCTCTGCATCCTTGTAATCCTAATTGCATCACATGCGTGGAGGCTAACTGAAAGCCTCATAAGACTTATAACCCTTAAGGCAGCCCAAACTATGGACTAAAGACACCTTGACATAACACCAATATAAAATATTAAAGATAGAAAACAAAACCTTGGAATATAAATGGAAGAAGTCAGATGACGGCAACAGCAAGCTCCACTTCCATCATCATACAAGTCTCTACAAATTGGTCAGCAGAACACACAAAAAAATATTAGACCCACTGGAGCTCAGAAGCTCCATTGAGGTCCTTAGAACAAACTTTCAATTTCCTAACTGAATATCACAACCTGATCTGCACCACTATCCTGATCTCTCTGTCCTAGGCCCTATGTGATTCCCATGAAAACCTGTGCCCCGGAACACTATTTTGTAAGAATCTTATTTATGTAATCTCCATCCTTAGACCAAAGCACAAGGCAACATCCACTAGCAGACAACAGATTGTGGAAAACGTCAAGCATCATTTCTCACAGAATTGCCACCATAGCAGTCGCCAGTCCACCTAAAGCTTTCAAGGACCATCCAAGAAAGCCACCATCTTAGCCTGGGCTATCAGTAACAGCTCCCTAAACACAGGTATCTTCCCAAATGACCTCAATGTATCTTACACCAAGCCAATCATAAAGAAGAAGAACCTTCATCTGGTAGCTGTCATCAGTCTCCAATAGGACATTTGTGCACAGAGCTATTTCACTTCAACATTAAATTGTCTGGGAAAATACAACCTATTCTCTGAGTGTCAAACTGTCTTTCATCCTGGAAGGGAAACAGAATACACCTTCTTCTCCACCTTAAGACCACAACTAACAGGAATGAAGTTGCCCCATAATGCTTCTGGCAATGTGTAACATTTTTATGCAGTCCATTGTTCAATCTTACTATATATGCTATTTGATTTTCACATACAAGAAACCAGTCTGAGCAGAATCTCTTATAATCTCTCCTGCAAGCATATTGCTGCTCCCACCATACTCATTGATTTCTTTCCGCATTAACTCTGCGGTGCCACAAGGTTCTATTGTCTTTCTATTCCCTACTGATGCCACTTATCTCTACCCACTTCCATACCTCTCTAAGGGGCATATGTACACAAAATAGGAATTGCGATTTCCTAATTACGATTCTTAACAAACTGCAATTAGGAATCTTAACGAATTACAATTATAAAATTGCAATTTCTGATGAACAAAATAAAGATTTCCAAAATAGCAATTCCTAAGGAGTTTGCAAATAGACTTGAATATTAATGAGGTAGGTCTCACTTTATGACCCATTAGGAATCACACTGTATGAACTGGGGGTCTCTAGTTGACAATGGTATACACCTTTGACCAAATAGGGACCCTTGCTTCAGGGAAAGGGGATTACACTACTGGATAACCCCTGCTCACCCCGTTGGTAGCTTGGCATGAGCAGACAGGCTCATCTCAGAGACAGTGTGTTAAGCATTTGTGGACACACACACAGTAATACAGTGAAAACACTACAGATGGACACAACACAGGTTTTATGAAAATAAGTATTCTTTATATAGACTTAACACAAGACCACAAATGACAAAAATCCACAATACTGTACTTAAAATAGACTTAAAGATGGTAGAAGTCACTTAGATCAAGTTGATGATAAATGTGACACAGTTCTCACAAAAGTACCTGGATGCATACCGCAAAACAAATCTCGCAGAGTTGGAGATGCGTCGGTTCCTTGCTTCGGGGGAGATGATGCGTCGCGCCTCAATGCTTGCGCAGAGTTTGAGATGCGTCTTGGTCCTTACCGGAGAGGAGGTGATGCGTAGATTCTCATACTGCAGCCCGGTTACGATGCGGCAAGATGGTGCCTCAATGCGATGTGACAATCCAGTGCGATGCGATAAGATGGCGCCCTTGATGCAATGACATGAAGATGATGCGTGCATGCCCGGCGGGGGAGCGTCGAACTCTGTAACTTTGGAGCCGCGACAGGCCCTGCGACATGCTTCTCCAGTGATGCAACGACGACCTCTGTGGCGGCAACACGCTTCTACGGTGATGCGTCAGGTAACAGCTTTGATGAAGGCACGCTTATCTGGTGATGCGTCGGCGACCTCTGCGGTAGCGACACGCTTCTCTGGTGATGCAACGGCAACAGCTGCGACGCGCTTCTTCTCGTTGAGTCGCGCTTCCAGCTACCAGCGACACGCAGGCTTCTGCAGACAGAATTCCCAGCAAGGAAATTCAGAGGGGAGCTGGTGGTGAAGTATTTTGTCCCTGAGACTTCAGCAGAAAGCAAGCACAAGTTCAAGCCCTTGGAGTAATATTCTAGAAGATGATGAAAGTTCTTTGAAAGTTCCTTTTCCTCTCCTTGGCACTTAAGACACAACTGTAGGCCAACCCAGCAACACAGCACACTGGCAGGGGGCAGTCCAACTCCTAAAGCTTCCTTGGCGCTTATCCTTGGCAGAGGTTCATCTTGTTGTTCCAGAAGTGATCTAAAGTCTTGGGGTCTGGGTCCCCATATTTATACTGCAACATCCTTTGTCCTCTGAAGGCAGAGGGGCCTGTACCTAGTCCAAACCAGTTCTGTGCTATCCCTGAGCACTTTCTTTTACATGACTCCTTCTTTCCTTATGGCAGGGTGGGCCAGGACCATCAGACACACCACAGGAGGTGGGGCCAGCATTGTGGAACGCTGGCACAGCCCTATTCAGACCCAGGTGCTACTCCCCCCACCCATCTACGTGCAGATAGTTCTATTCAGCCCTGTGCTGACTCACCCTGTCTCCTGGAGCCTCCCCAGCCCCTGTCACTCACAAACCAGACACACAATACACACGCTTAGCAGAGGCAGGCCGGATGGTTAGGCAAGAAAATACCTACTTTCTAAAAGTGGTATTTTCAAACACAGAATGTTAAAACCAACTTTACTAATAGATGTATTTCATCATTCCAAGTTCAGGCATTCTAAATTCGAATTTCTTCCATGTTCCTTGGGTCAGTTAGGAATATAAGATGTTATAATCAAACTGCCCATTCTGGCCTATGGGGACAGATAGCCTTGCAATAGTGAAAAACAAAAATGGCTGTAAATTCACTATTAGGACATGCCACACACACCAGGGCATGTCCCACCTTATACTTACAATGCACCCTGCCCTTGGGCCTACCTTAGGGGTGTCTGATATGAAGAAACGGGAAGGTTTAGGGACTGGCAAGTGGGTGTGCTTACCAAGTCAACATGGCAGTACTAGACTGCACAGAGGCTCTGCAATGGCAGGCCTGAGACACACTTTACAAGCTGCTTCTGTGGGTGGTACCACCAGTGCTGCAAGCCCACCAGTAGTATTTTATTTATAAGCCCTGGGCAGACATGGTGCACTGTACCAGGGTCTGACAACTAAATCAAATAACCCAATCATGGAGTCACTAATCAATACATCAATTTAACATAGGGAGCGCTTGCACTGTGGCACTGAATAGAGGTGGCACGGTGCCCAAAGCATCTAAACCAGCAAAACAGATCAAAAACAGAGGAGGCAATCAGTAAAAAAATGGAAGGGAGACCCACGCCAATGATACCAGATCTAATACGTGTCCCCTCCAGCTGAAATGTGGGGAGTTCTCTTCACTACGGTGGTAAAATCTGGACAGACCATCAGCATTGGCGCGTTCTGTACCAGGGCGGTGTTCCACTGTGAAGTCCATCCACTGACCACCTCAACAACTTTGGGTTCTCACCCCTCATCTGCATCAACCATCTGAGGGGCCTGTGGTCTGTCTGAACCCGGAAGTGAGTCCTAAACAGGTATGGTCTCAACCTCTTCAGTGCCCAGACCACAGCAAATACCTCACGCTCAATTGCACTCCACCTCTGTTCCAGTGGAAGTAACCTCCCACTGATGAAGGCTACAGGTTAGTCTAGGCCCTCCTCATTAATCTGTGATAGAACAGCCCCCACACCATGCTCTGAAGCATCTGTTTGGACAACAAATTCCTTTGAGAAGTTGAGCACCTGAAGCATGAGTGCTGTGCACATGGCAGTCTTCAGGGCATCAAAAGTCTTCTGGCAGGTGTCAGTCCAGTTCACTTTCTTGGGCTGCTTCCTGAAAGTCAGCTCAGTCAAGGGTGCAACAATGTTGCCATATCCCTTGACAAACCTCCTGTAGTAACCTGTGAGTCCTAAAAAGGCTCTCACCTGTGTTTGAGTCTTTGGGGGTTCCCATGCCAGGATAGTATCAATCTTGGGTTGTAGGGGCGCCACCTGGCTGCTCCCCACCTGGAGCCCCAAGTACACCACGGAACTCTGCTGGATCGGGCACTTACTCGCTTTGATCGTGAGGCCTGCCTTGCGCAGTGCCATCAACACTTCCTAGAGGTGGGACAGATGTTATTCTCAACTGGTGCTGAAAACTGCAATATCATCCAGGTAGGCGGCACTGAAATCCTCCAGTCCAGCCAACACCTGGTTGACCGACCTCTGAAAAGTGGCAGGGTCAATCGTCATCTCAATGGGCATAACCCAGAATTTGTAGTGCCCATCTGTTGTGAAGAATGCTGACCTCTCTTTGGCCCCATCAGTCAAGGTGATCTGCCAATACCTAGACGTCAAATCAAACATGCTGAGGTACCATGCAGCCCCTAACCGATCATTGAGCTCATCAGCTCTGGAGATGGGGTCCGCATCAGCCCAGGTGACTGAATTGAGTCCTCGGTAGTCCACACAGAACCGGAGTTCGGGTGTGGCACCAGGCGCAGCAGCCTTTGGGACCAAGACCACTGGGCTGGCCCAAGGACTGTTAAAGGACTCAACCACCCCTAAGGCAAACATATTGGAGACCTCCTCCTTGATGTAAGCTCTGACCCTGTCAGTCACTTTGTAAGCCTTGTACTTAACAGGAGGACTGTCCCCAGTGTCTACATCTTGGACGCACCACTCAGTGACACTAGGAACCAGGGAAAACAAATCAGAGATGCCCCAACAGTTGGCGACAATCTTGCTGCTGTTCAGGGGTCAGTGTGGCAGAGAGGATGACACCATCCACTGACTCATCTTGCTCTGTTGCAGACAGGAGGTCAGGAAGAGGCTTGGTCTCCTCTTCCATTCCATCATCTGTCTCTAGGAGCATGCCCACTTCAGACCTTTCTAAGTGGGACTTCAGACAGTTAACATGCAGGACCCGCAAAGGGTTCCTTGGAGACCGCAAGTTCACCAAGTAGTTGACATCACTCTTGCGCTCCACCACCTCAAATGGTCCGGTCCACCTGTCCTGGAGCGCACAGGGCTCCACAGGGGGCATGACCCAAACCTTTTGACCTGGCTGAAGCTCAATCAGAGTGGCATTCTGATCGTACCACCGCTTCATCTCTTCCTGGCTGGCTTCCAGATTCGCCTGAGCTAGCTGTCTGAATCGCCGAGTCTGGTTCCTGAAGGCCAGCATGTAACTGTATACGTCCTGGGGAGGTTTCCTAGGAGATTGCTGCCAGCCTTCCTTGACCAGACTCAAAGGTCCTCTTACCGGGTGTACCATACAGCAGTTCAAAGGGACTGAACCCTAGGGACCTCTGTGGCACCTTACGGTAAGCAAAAAGAAGGCATGGCAAGAGGACGTCCCACTTATGCCTCATAGGTTCCTCAAGACTCATAATTATGCCTTTAAGGGTCCAGTTGAATCTCTCAACCAGCCCATTACCTTGGGGGTGGTAAGGGATGGTGAACCTGTATGTAACACAGCACTCCTGCCACAGGGACTTTATATAATTAGATATAAAGTTTGTATCACGGTCTGACACCACCTCTCTGGGAAACCCCACACGGGAGAAAATCCCCATCAGTGCACGTCCTACCACGGGGGCCATCACTGTCGTGAGCGGGATGGCTTCTGGGTACCGGGTAGCATGGTCCACCAAGACCCGGATAAACCTTTTGTCCATGGCTGTCTTGCGGTCCAGTGGCTCCACAATGTCAATGCCCACCCGTTCAAAGGGGGTACTGACTACAGGGAAAGGTTGGAGAGGAGCCTTTTGCTTCTTCCCACTTTTCCCACTTGCCTGGCAAGTTTGTCAAGTCCTACAATGAGTGTCTGAACTCTTCTGCATCTGGGGCCAATAAAAGTGGGTGACAAACCTTTCAAAGGTCTTGTCCTGCCCCAGATGTCCAGCTAAAGGCACATCATGAGCCAAACCCAGTAGGAAGGCTCTGAAGCGCTGGGGTACCACCAGCACACAGGCTGACCCAGGCTCAGCAACCTTAGGCTCGGTTTATAGGAGGTCGTTCTCCCAGTAGATCCAATGTGATCCAGACTGATCACCTGCTGCCTAGTTTGTGGCCTGTTGCCGCAAACCCACAAGAGAAGGGCACTTCCTCTGCTCTGCACAGAATTCCTCCCCGGAGGGTCCTCCTTCTTGCTGCCAATGGGTCAGCTCAGGCAGGTCCCCCAGTTCAACAATTTCCTCCTCTGTAGGTTCCAGGGCATCTCCCTCAAGGTCTGCCTCCTCCTGGACAATGGGGGCTGGTTTCCTGCGCCCCCTACCTCTTCTCTTTAAGGCAGGATCCTGGGCCATACTTTCAGGCTCCAGGACTTCTAGAACACCCTTACTGGCTGCCATAGACCGAATGGTTACACACACCCACTCAAGTAGACCCAACATCTCAAAATGAGCCTTCTTCTCCACTTAGCCCAAGGGGACCTTTCTAGATCATTGCCCAACAGATAATCAACAGGCATGGCTGGCCTTACAGCTACTTGTGTCGTGTATTTCTATAGGTTCTGAATCGATCCCCCTATTCCTGACCCTATTCTGGTTAAACTACCTAGCTAGTTAACTAACAGTCAGCCCATGAGGCAAGAAATCCCCCATGATGCAGATACCGTTATCTGACGCAGTCACACTACGGCACAGGAACGTGTTATCTGATTAGGTCATAACGCTTGAGATCTAATTAGACAAGCGACATTCCTCCAGCCCCTGATAAGGCATACGACGTTCTCATAACAAATCAAACCTATGACAACCTGGATAATCCGTGCGGCCATTGTTTTGATTTCACAGAGGACTTTAGTAAAGAATGTGCTAACGAGCAAGTCGTATGACATCTTTATTGACGTACCTATGTCCATCCTTACGTCAATCCCGGCACCTTTAAGGTATAAATATTGCCGACCTTGCCCTATGCAAACACACGCGTGGTGACAAGACGGAGCAGCCATACTTGCCGAAGCCGAGAGCAGAAGCAGACCCCGCAGGCAGCAGCCCCGCCTTCCTGACGCGCTGAGAGACGCGCTGCTATCTCAAGCCGAGAGACCCAGCACCGGCGTTTCTGGGCAGCCCTCGCAGGCAGCCTGGAATATCGAGAGCAGAGAAAGAGATACCATTCCTCATTCATCCTAAATTCCAGGTACAGAACTGAATAACCCCTCCTAGAGAATTCTTTAGTTATTCACTTGGCAAAAACAAACTTAACTTAAACTGTAACTTTCTATTCCCGCCCACGTATTAGACTTAGGTCAGGTACACGGGGTAGGCGTATTTAGAAACACCAGTTGAGCACGTTTAGTCAAATGTATATGTGTATGTAAATATATTTTAATCATTTTAAAACATCATATGGCTCAGAAACCATATCAATGTTTTTACAGTATTATTTTATACTATTGCTTCTAATGTATGCACTTTACTTAACTATAAGTATTGCAATAATATCGATCCATTTCTCTTGTACGAGAAAAGAGACTGATCAATAAATAACACCTTTTATTGAACACGCCCGTCTCTTCCTTTTCTCTACACTCTGATGAGACTAAGAATGCACGTACTGACTGAGTAAAATAATTGCCTTGTGCTCACACGACTCTCGAGATTGACTCTTGATTAGGGGAGAGCAAAGTTGTCATGTTCTATGGTTGTCAGAAACTAAATCCCTTCTTGTCTAATCAGGGGAGTTAATCCTTCCTTGAACATTCGAGAAAGTTTCTAGCGAACTCTGAGCTTAGCTGGCAAACCCAAAAATTAAGTCTAGTATCGACAGTAGTAGACCTAGTTAACGTCTGGCCTAGGCCTTTACTGCTGTAGGTACTATTCCAATGCGCAGATCCTATTGGGAAAATAGGAGCTACACTACATGGCGCCCAACGCGTTTGGAAAGGGCGATAAAACTAACGTAAGACATTTAGAGTAACTCAGTCGTGCTTTCTCACTCAGACCCCTTTTCCCAAATACTCCAAAGACGTCTGGAGTGGGTGAAAGGTTATAATATCCTCCAAAACCTCGCAGGAGGGAACTCCTATGTATGGTTCTTGGTCTAGTCAACGTTGAAGGATAAACAGTGTTCCAAAATATTGTGCATCTAATCTCTGTTTCCATAAAGAAACCTGATCTGCAAATAAACATAATACCATCCTGTCAGCAAAATGGACAGCGATGAAGAACGAGAGGTTACTAGATTAGCTACTGAAATAGCAGATGCTGATGCTACCATGCAAGCAGCAGACGCGGATATAATACTCATTCCGGTCGCCAAAAGGAGATCTATAACCTTAAAACTTATAGAAAATGGACTGACACCTAGAGGTGGCACAGTCATATTCGTAATCGAGGCACACGAATATCGGCAGACAGAGGTATACTATACATGGATACATTTTCCAGCAGCTAATACTATAACAAAGTACTTCCACTATTACAAAGTAGAGGAACCTCCTAATGAGTACACTCCTTTCGAGGAGGTGGAAGTACCACTCAAATTCCAAGAGCATTTGCTCTTATTTGATGGCGCCCTAAAACATAATAATCACATTACAAGGCTCGGTCCTTTAGGAAGACCAGGAGCAACGTGGCCGGTCCTAGTCGGATACACACCATATCCAGACATCGAAAGAATGCCTGCAGCAGAGCTGTTAATACAGCTAAAACAACTACTAAAAATTCACAGACAATTAGTTCAGTATGTAATGCGGACTTCAACAATTCAGCCAGCGATTAAACTTCCACAGCTGACCCCTCACCAGGGGAACACAAATAAAATTACACCACAGAACATCCAATCCTGCCTAGGTAAAGTCCCAGCAAAACGGGAACAAATACCATTCTGGTTGGCACAGAAAATTACCCAAATAGAGGCGGTGTTTCCTGACACCACCCCATTAGAAAAACACAGGATTCTGACTATATGTCTTCCAATGGGAATCGCACCACACATTGAGGACTGTGACACTTGGGGTACAGTCTTTGCTTCCATCTACACAAAAACGCACGGTGTTCCATCCATTTCGGTAATACCAGATGTGCTAAAACAAATTCAAGATGAATACGGTCCAGAACCTGCTTTAACTCTTGGTATGAAATTACTAAAAGACTTCAAGCAGGTCTCGGCTATATTATTAGCCAACATAAAGGGTGAAGCAGCAAACGTGGCGATCCGCCAGAGGTTAAAAGAGACAGATATAGCAGACCAACCAGCTGAAATTGCCAGAATCATAGAAAAATCCTATGAAGAACTAGGCAGAGATAGTCTAGGTGGAATACCAGTAAAACCGCAACTGACTACAAGTCCAGAAAAAATGTTTTTTAATAATAATAATAATTCACCAAAAAAGAACTGGGATGGGAACAAACAATCCAATCCCAAAGAGAAGAAATTCCAGTCCAGAGGAAGGTCTCCTAGGCGAAGAGAGAAATCTCCAAACCCGAGACAAAGGTCACCCCGGAGTGAACCCTCTGGGAATAGATATAACCTTAGAAATAGGGATAATATTAAAAAACCTGATAGATATCAAGACATTGATACACGTCCCTCTCAATCTTTTCAGAATTCCTCGCAGAAATCGGAAAGAAGAGGACGATCAGAAGAGCACGCCAAGTCCAAAGACAAGGAACCTGCTCAACCGAAAAAAAAATCACAAATTCCAAAAAAGAAGGTAGCCAGTATCAAGGTAGTTAACAATGCCGAGAATACTGAGGACACAACTGAAAAACGGAGAGTGGGCTCAGACAATGCTAGACAGCGCAGCAGAGGTGAGCATAGCTCGCAAAGTCCTTATGAATCATCTGGAGACAGTGGACACGAATGAATACCTTCAAGTGGAAACTACAGATACCAGAGTTAGCAAGCCCCACAAAATATACGAGATAACATTACGTATAGAGGGAGATAAGACTAGGAAAATAAGGGGACTATTTTGGGATAACCTCTCAAAGGGTTATGACATCCTTTTAGCTGAAAAAGACTGGCCACCAGAGTTTGTCAGGGAGTGCCCTCATGGCGAAGAAGTAATTATGCCTGCCTTCTCGAATCAAATCCCGATTCATAAAAAATACACACTTGCTAGAAAGTGGGCAGTGGCCTTAGCACCTGCTTTATATAAAAATCATGTAGGATGGGATGAGGATTCTCCTCCTCACAAAGTCCAGTTAAAATCACAACCAACTGCACAAAGGCAGTACCCAATTAAGCAAGAAGCTAAAAAACAAGTAAATGAAATACTAGATCAGCTAGAATACCAGGGGGTGATTGAAACTTGCACCTCACAAATGAACAATCCTTTGTTTCCGGTCTCCAAACCAGACAATTCATATCGTCTAGTTTTGTATTACCGACACCTTAACACTTGTTGCATAACTTTTACAGTGCAAAACTCACACAGTGCTGCACTAATGAATGACATAGTGCGCAAAAAATACAAAACTACCTTGGACATCTCCAACGGATTCTTTTGTCAAAACATAGCACCAGAGAGCAGATATTTAACAGCTTTCTCAGTAAATGGCACTCAAAAACAATTCTGTCGGTTAGCCCAGGGGTACAAGAACAGCCCGGGGGTATTCTCAGCGAGAGTAACAGAATTACTACAACAATATGATGATGAAGCATTATCTTATGTCGATGACATTTACTTAACAGATGATGACTTGGAAACTCACTTGAAAAGAGTGAACACCATAATACTTGGTTTCGCTGCAGAGGGTTACAAATTCAACTTCAAAAAATCCAGAATTGCCCATCTGACAGTCCTATTCTTAGGATATGAGTTATCAAGTGAAGGCAAAAGCCTGGCAGACAATTTCCTAGAGAAATGTGCCGTAATCCAAGCTCCTAAAACACTAAAAAACCTACAGTCAATTCTAGGCTTCCTAAATTTCGGAAGAACTTACATTGCAAATTACGCAGAAAGGGTCAAACCCCTTTACGATCTAATTAAACCAGATTTTAAAAGATCAAGTTGGACTCAAACACACACAGACATTTTGAGATCCTTACAAACAGACATGCTAATTAAGACAAAATTAGAAACACGTGATAATACACGCAACCTTGTGATCCGAGTCATCCCAGGGAGATGCGGATTCACATACCTGACCTCTAATGAGGGAGAAAAGGTACCAATTGCATTCAAATCACACTTGTACACAAAAGCTGAACAGAGATTCAGCAACAAAGGAAAAATTGTTCAAGCAGTTCAAACCGCAATAGCTAGAGAAAAAGACATAGCTGACGGTAGACATATCACAGTCAGAACAGCTGAATCAGCCTTCGAGGCACTAACAACACCGTGTAATTTACCAACAACAACATTGAATCCGGAATGGATACAATGGGTGAATTCAATCACAACGGACAAAGTATACTACTACTTTGATCCAGAACTAGAAGAATTGGAAAATATAAAATATGAAAAGACGTATCCTCTGCCAATCGACATTCTGCCTCTACGACATTACGCCTGTGTAATCTATACAGACGGACATGCTCAACCCTCCGTTTGGGGAGAACATGCATACAATCCCACATGTGAGATCACAAAAGAAGTGTGGCGCGGAGGTAAACTAAGACCTCTATTAACAAAATCACACTCAGTAGAAACAAATTCAGAACTGCAAACTGAAATAATAGCTTTGAAAATGGCGCTAGATAATGCGGATCGCGAATTCCCGACACTTATAGTGTCAGATTCATATTTCTGCGTCAAAGCATATAACAAGGATTTGCAGACATGGATTCAGAACGGTTACAAAGATGACACAGATGCACCAATAAAGCAGAGACTTCTCTGGGAACAAGTAGCTCTTTTGAAGAAAGAACTACCAAAGACTCACGTGACTCACTCACTGAGTCATCAACGTGATGGCGTTCACGTTGTGGGGAATTCATTGGCTGAGACAGCCGCAGCGGCAGCCACTAAATCGGCTCCCGTAGATCGAAAAAAGCGTACATTAAAATACATTGACGGTGAAACATTGCTGGCGGTGAAAACGTCATCAAAAGGCGACTGCTCAGCGTTACCGATCAAATATCCACTCAATTATACATACATAATCGATACAAACTCCGTCCCTTTTGCTCGAATCCCTGGAGTGGGGGATAGAGTGATTCCAAACATGGACAGGAGAAACTTGTTAATCGCAGACGCACACATGGGCGAGGGTCACAGACACCTTAAATTAAAAGATTCTCTGGAAGATTTACAATCGCGGTACTGGTGGCCAGGCATGAGCCTCCACCTTACCATCTTTGTAAAAAACTGCCCAAACTGCAACAGAGATCGCAGTGGGGAGAGAAGCAGTTTAATACCTCGTAGTATCAAGGCAGATAATATTACCAGCAAAAAGAATGGCTTGCGATTAACATATACAGGCTAGTTCCCACTTATAATGTAGATCCACAGCACTCAGCTGACGTCCGGACTGTTATACAAGATTTGCGAGTCTAAATGGCATATACGCTAAGAGCATGCTACGTTCGACCATTTTTTTCTTTTTCTCAGGCAATCCAGCCTGGGGGGGGAAAGAATGGCCAAATGAGCACAGCCCAGCGGGAATCTTCTCACTTCCTTCCTGAGGGTATGGGATGGTGTAAAGAAAAAACCAAGACAGAAAGCAATCTATAATAGAAAGGATATTAGGTTCGGGAGCTGGGTGGGTCAAACATCTAATAAGTGTCCAACGTAGTCTAAATAACTTGCCAAGAAATTCTCTGAAGGGATTCAGTCCGTACGAATTATTATTCGGAACTAGGATGTTGATCTCTGACCTTGATAGTCAGACTTCAGTGGTAACAGAAAAAAGCTTTGATGTCAAAGACCGTTTGGCTATTTTGCAGGACTTAAACAAAACAAGAAAAGACCTGAGCAACATACAGTTGAAACAACAGCCAACAACCACTGAAGAATCACCACCTGTCCCAGCAAGACCTGTCTGGATTCCAAAAGTCGGGGATCTAGTCAGGGAGAAGATCGCGGTAAAGAAGGAATTTGGGCCTTCTTACAGAAAAGCAGTTCCTGTCTTGTCTGTCAACGGGACAAGATCAGTTGTACTACCGCCACTTGCTGGAAAAAAGGAGAACCGAGTTGTATCCATCGACCTGGTAAAACCACAACATGTGGCCGATAACAAACAGTAGGCCAAGTGGACTCCCAATAAGTAGCAGAACACCAAGGTTTGCTACCAGTACAGAGGTCCTAACAAAGAGGCTCATCACATTCGAAACGCCTACAGAAGAACAACAAGGACTATGCAACAATGCAATAGAACTTAGACCTCTGAAAACCCAAATAAAGACATTTAGCAGAGACACACCAATCTATACTGAAGTACCAAGTGAAAATGCAAAAAACAAAAATCCTGAACCAATTGGAACAATTGACAGAACTGCATCCGGTTACTTCATCAACTTCGATGATTCCTCTGAAGGCTTCAGCGAACAAAAGACACAGCCATCATCAAAATCCTTTAAAGACAAAGCGAAGGAACTTTTGAAACAACTAAAAGAAACATATCTGATTTCTCCATGGATTGAATTTTGGGTGGGTTTTGGTGCATTTATCCTCATACTTTGGCTCATCATGGTATTTACTTTGGGACGCTTCATTGAGGGAAAATATGCTAAAATGGACACAGCAAGTCAGAACATCAACTTGGTCCTCAAACCACACACATCTTCACACGTCGAGAAACGAGAACTTTCTTCAGAACTTTCTTCAGCCAACTTCACAGCAATTCCAATACCTGGTGGGGTAGCCTGGGACAACACTGACTATGAAATTTATGGTCCGGTCGAGATCCTGAAATATCCACACCAAATTAAGATCTCTTTGAGTGACTTTGCAAAACCAAACTCATTTGCTGATGATTGGGACTTTGAAAGTATAAACAATATGATGTCTGACTTAGTAATGTCTGCTAAATTTACAAAACATGATTATTTGCAAGGTTCTACAAATTATGATAGTATGTATTGCTATAACCACTATGGTAACCATTTCTTGCATAAATCTGCACAACCTAGAAATGTTTTAAATTATAATCAATGGGAACATTGTGCTACACCTCCAAAAGGGAGCTCTAGAACCGTTTATGACAAATATTCATACTTTCAAGGTTTTAACACTAGTAATGCTGAAACATTTTATTATAAATTGTCAAACAAGACAGGGACCAAAACCATGATAACCAACACAAAATTGATTTATTCTGATTCATTCTTTGAAAAAATGAATACTTTTGGATTCGATTATTGGGACAAAAATGTTGATTTGAAAAGTGTTTGGGGTACAAAAGAATGGCAAGTACAGGGTATAGAAGCTTTGTTTAGAGCCTGCATGATCCCAGAACAAATGATATTTTTAAATGACACTGTTCAACAAACCACCTGTCTTGGCTTAGCCAAAATCAAAGATTTAAATAACCCGTCTATTCCAAAGCCAACAATGTTTAGCAATAACTCTGATACAGATGAAGAAATAGACATAAACCATATACTTAACCAAAACAGAACACATCCTGATTGGAAACAATGGTTGATCTGGCCCACAGATACAAATAACTGTCAAGATAGATTCCTGAATAAAACACAGGGTTTCAAAATGACCAGGCCAGACCCTAGATATCCCCAAAGACATCACCCAGGGATAATAACAACCTACAGTGTGGGCAAATTATGCCTTCAATGGCTACAGTCTTCCACACTGCCTGAAATTAAGCAACACCTAACTTTACTTACTGATGGTGCTGACTTGCGTGATTTCATAATGGGACCACGCAAACAGCGTCAAAAGCGTTTCATAGCAGCCTCTGTATATGCAGCATACAATGAGGCCTGGAAGGTTACTCAAATTGAAACAGCAGAGAGAATACGTGAAATTGATCGTATTAATTTGGAAAAATCACTTTCTGTAGTGGACAATGGGTTAATGACTCTGTCCTCCAGAATTTTTTCATTGGACAGCATTGTGTCTTCAGCAATCGATATATTATCGCAAGACTTACTGTTATTACAACATGGTCAGTCACAATTGCGTTCTATCGTACAGCTTGGCTGGACGTTACAAAATCTGCGTTCAGGCTATGTGCCTTGGCGTTTAATCAACACTACGTCACTATTCCAAATCTTTAACCTTACTGATAGACAAATCGGTATGGCGCAGAAGGGTGCTGATTATACAATCTTGAGCATTGAAAAACTAGAAAGATTACCGTTGACAATGTCAGAACGACCTGTCAGTGAATGGATAATCCACGGAATCATAAATATTCCAATCTCAACCTTCAGGTTTCAATACTGCCAAAAATATATACAGGCTGGCATGTACGAGAAATTGGGAAAGGGGTACCTTAAAACAACTTGGAACCTGCCCTATTCACATGCATGTGTCAGTAACAAAGGACAGAAAGTGTTTCTTAGTGGCAACAATTGTGCTATGTCACTAAGCGGCACGCTTCTGTGTAACGGTATTAGTTTGCACGGAGCCTGTGAAGGGAATTCATACAACCTTTCATGTCACCAGCAAGGCGCACCTGCAACTGAAATAGAACCATTCTTTCAAAGACTCTATAATGGGAGTTACATTCTTATTGTAGACCGCAGATGTTGTAGTCTTATGCCCGGGACTCCTTATCTCGTCACTACGAAGGCGAAGGTCAAGTGCTGTGGACGTTCTTTGTTCCCCAGCTCCTTTCCAGACAGGGAGGCAAGGGCATGGCCCGGTTTGAAAATTACTTCTATTCGAATAGACACTTTAAGCAGAATGAAAACAGTGCTTCTTCAGACGCCTACAAGGCTCACGTCATCAAAAGAAACGTATGATCTACAAGTCGCAAGGACGACTGCAGAGATACATACATTATTATCAACCAATTCCCCCGTACATTTCGCGGAAATCCTGAGCGAAATCTTAAATATTTCTGATACCACAGGGGTCTCAAAGGTATTTAAGACAGTATTTTCGATGGCATTAACACCATTCAAAGCCATACTGGGTATTTTTCCAGATTTCGTCCATTCGATTTTTGGCGGACTTCCCCTGATCCTAGGACTAATTGCAGGAATCCTATTCCTAGTCCTTATTTTTCGATATGGCAACCCATGTCACAGATCAAACTCTCGCGACAATGGAAGATACGATCCTAGCCATTGGATACCGGGACCGGATATCAAAAATCCTGGGACTCTCCCGGCTTAGAGACCTGAACATGACTTGGTTTCTATCATTTCGACCAATGTGGCAAAGGTGTGTTTTACCTGTACTAAGGTGTCTGCTATGCGGAGAAGAATGCGTGTTAGACACCTGTCTGACGCTACAATCGGATGCGCCGGTGGATGCAGATACACTGCTGGTTCCTACCAAGGTTCACGCTTTGTGCTGCCCTCAAAGGCTGCCAATTCTGATGACGGCATTCCTGGAATCTTCACCACTGCGATTGAAGAGTAGTGAAGTTCAAGATGAAAGCAGCATCGAACAGGTACGACCTTCTGTCAGCAATGCTAATCAGAATGTCAATGCAGACAATCATGCGCATGAATGCATGGTTACCCCTATTTCCGACTTAGTGGAACTTTCCCATGAAGCTGTTGACAGTTTTTTCGAAAGCCTGAATGATATGATGTTCTCTCCGGAACAGAAATAGAGACTTTTGAGTAAACTCGCACACGGCGTTCCCTGAATCCGGCCTTCAACTTAAAAAATAAAGTCACATGAACAATTACAATCCAGTTCACGGACAGCAACTTTTTTCAGCAAGCCCTTAAAATATTTTTCTATATATTTTTTCCCCGGGACACTGACCTTCTGCTTAAAGTAAGAAACTATTCCTAGAGAACTAAGATTTCTATTTTTTTAGATACTTTATAGACTTTATATAGACTTTAGCTGCCCGCTGGTATGTTCACAATATATTTTATGTGATGAAATAGTTTCGACTTTTTTTCTGTATAGCCATATTAAGAGCCATTTCATGTGTATTTCTCATATACCAACAAGCAATAATGCATAACAATGCGTGTTTACTTTTGTATTTAATTCATAGCTTAAGTGCATACAATATATATGACTGCAATTTTTCAGTATATTTGAAAATTTCAAAATGCATTTATGTATTTTGGGGTGGTAAGGTATACACTATACTCTATAGTATGTTGTACTATGTTATACTATGCATAGATTAGTAGATATGACCATAGTTAGCGTGGAGTGGGTGTCGTGTATTTCTATAGGTTCTGAATCGATCCCCCTATTCCTGACCCTATTCTGGTTAAACTACCTAGCTAGTTAACTAACAGTCAGCCCATGAGGCAAGAAATCCCCCATGATGCAGATACCGTTATCTGACGCAGTCACACTACGGCACAGGAACGTGTTATCTGATTAGGTCATAACGCTTGAGATCTAATTAGACAAGCGACATTCCTCCAGCCCCTGATAAGGCATACGACGTTCTCATAACAAATCAAACCTATGACAACCTGGATAATCCGTGCGGCCATTGTTTTGATTTCACAGAGAACTTTAGTAAAGAATGTGCTAACGAGCAAGTCGTATGACATCTTTATTGACGTACCTATGTCCATCCTTACGTCAATCCCGGCACCTTTAAGGTATAAATATTGCCGACCTTGCCCTATGCAAACACACGCGTGGTGACAAGACGGAGCAGCCATACTTGCCGAAGCCGAGAGCAGAAGCAGACCCCGCAGGCAGCAGCCCCGCCTTCCTGACGCGCTGAGAGACGCGCTGCTATCTCAAGCCGAGAGACCCAGCACCGGCGTTTCTGGGCAGCCCTCGCAGGCAGCCTGGAATATCGAGAGCAGAGAAAGAGATACCATTCCTCATTCATCCTAAATTCCAGGTACAGAACTGAATAACCCCTCCTAGAGAATTCTTTAGTTATTCACTTGGCAAAAACAAACTTAACTTAAACTGTAACTTTCTATTCCCGCCCACGTATTAGACTTAGGTCAGGTACACGGGGTAGGCGTATTTAGAAACACCAGTTGAGCACGTTTAGTCAAATGTATATGTGTATGTAAATATATTTTAATCATTTTAAAACATCATATGGCTCAGAAACCATATCAATGTTTTTACAGTATTATTTTATACTATTGCTTCTAATGTATGCACTTTACTTAACTATAAGTATTGCAATAATATCGATCCATTTCTCTTGTACGAGAAAAGAGACTGATCAATAAATAACACCTTTTATTGAACACGCCCGTCTCTTCCTTTTCTCTACACTCTGATGAGACTAAGAATGCACGTACTGACTGAGTAAAATAATTGCCTTGTGCTCACACGACTCTCGAGATTGACTCTTGATTAGGGGAGAGCAAAGTTGTCATGTTCTATGGTTGTCAGAAACTAAATCCCTTCTTGTCTAATCAGGGGAGTTAATCCTTCCTTGAACATTCGAGAAAGTTTCTAGCGAACTCTGAGCTTAGCTGGCAAACCCAAAAATTAAGTCTAGTATCGACAGTAGTAGACCTAGTTAACGTCTGGCCTAGGCCTTTACTGCTGTAGGTACTATTCCAATGCGCAGAGCCTATTGGGAAAATAGGAGCTACACTACACTTGGAGAGTACCTGAGGCCTTCCTCCCCCATTCGAAGGGAACCCGAGACACCTTGCAGTGGCTCTCTGTGTTGTCAGCGGCAACAACTGGGAAAAATGCATTGGGGATCACCTGCTCTTCAGACACCAAGTGACACCTAACAGCTGTCACACTGGTTCCGGCATCTCTAAGAGCCTTCACTCTATGGCCATTGATGGTCACCCACTGCCAGTATATTTTAGTGTTATCAGGCAGCTGAGCTTTAGGGACCATCTGAAAGTCTCCTAAAGAGACAAGGGACATTTCTGCTGGAACCCACCTACCTTGGGCACCCATCTCCCCCCCCCCAGGGCTACACTCGCCATCTAATGGGGTGGTGCACGTGGTGGTGCTTTGGAATCCTCCAGGGGACACTGTGCATCATACCAACGGTGGCCCACTTCACCACACGTAAAGCACTTGTAGGGGCCCCTCTGAACAGGTTTACCTGTCGGGCCTCTTGTTTCTTCTCAGGGGGAGGCTGGAAACCCTTCCCTTGGTTCCCTTGGGAATTACTTTGGGGCCCTTTCTGGAACTCCCTCTGTTTACTCTTGTGCCCCCCACTCTTCTGCTGGGTACCCTGCCCACCTTTGCCGGAGTCTCCCACATGACCCTTGTGTACCCTGGTACTGACCCAGCGGTCAGCCTCCTCAGCAAGCTTCGTAGGGTTAGTTAAGTTGCTATAAATAAGGTGCTGGCGTAGCTCTGGAAAACAATTAGCAGACAAGTGCTCCCATGCAAACAAATCACAGAGTGCTTCAAAAGTATCCACTTTGCTTCCCTTCACCCAGCCATCCATAGCTCTGCAAACGAAAGATACATATTCTACCCAAGTGGTTGCCTCCAGCTTCTTACAATTCCTGAACCTCTGTCTATAGAGTTCTGAGGTCAAACCATACCTTGTCATCAGGGCTTCCTTCATGTGGGTACAAGGCATCCTATTCTCACTGGGTAGGTCTAACAATGTATCCCTCCCTTTACTCACAGAGCGGCCCCACAACCCCGCTCCCCAATCCTTCTCAGGGACCCGGTGGGACAACATTGCTATCTCATAGACTGCAAACCACTGCCCAATATCTTCATGCTTATGGAAATCTTTGATGACATCCTTGGGAATATATACCCTGCCTTCTGAAGGCACAGATGGTGCTGGCACCAGAGGGATCGATCTCTAAACCTTTTGCCTTGATCGCTAACTCCCTCAAAATTCCATCATGCTCCATTCTCATTCTCTCTCTCCAAGGACAACCTGTTATTCTCTATTTCCCTCTGACCCTCCATCTTAAGCTTAGCCATCTCCATCTTGTGCATCCTATTTCTCTGACCTGTCTTCCAGCTTTCTGGGGGACAGGTCTTTGGAAGAGATGCTACTGCCAGGCGGAGAAGGTACCCCTTCCCTATCTTGAAACACTGGCCTATCCAGCTACCCATCCGTGACCCCAGCTGGCTCCACCACCATCTCAGGGGAATTTCTTGCTTCGACCCAGGCCCTCAGCGCCTTTTAGCAGTCATCCTTTTTGAAAATGTCTGTGGGAGCAACTTTGCATTTTATGCAGAGATGCTTGAGATGTTTCAAATTGTAGGTTTCAACCCTCTCGTCCTCAAAATCTAGATCCATATATGCAACAGATGCTGGTCTGCTCATGGCAGTAAGAAGAGTTCTCAGGAAAAATACAGTCCAAGGAAAAAAATTCTACCCAAAAAAAAGTATGTGGTTGTGTTTGGTCTGCACTCACTAGTAGTGTACACAATCAATCAATCAGGAGTTTGTTAAAGCGCGACTACTCACCCGTAAGGGTCTCAAGGCGCTAGGGGTGGGGGGGGGAGTTGGGGGGGTGCAGGTTCCATTCCATCAAGGAGGGGGTCTGTCGAAGAGCCAGGTTTTGAGGTTTCTTGCGAAGATGGGGAGCGATGTTGTCTGTCTGAGGTGGAGCGGAAGGGCGTTCCATGCCTTGGCCGCGAGGAAGGAGAAGGAGCGGCCTCCCGATCTGGTCTTTCTGGTGCGGGGGACCACAGCGTAGGAAAGCTGGGCTGATCGTAGGGTCCTTTGGGGTGCGTGGAATTTGAGTCGGCTGTTCAGGTATGCTGGTCCGGTGCCGTGGAGGGCCTTGTGTGCGTGGGTGAGCATCTTAAAGGTGATTCTCGCCTCGACGGGGAGCCAGTGGAGTGTGCGCAGGTGCTGGGAGATGTGGCAGTGTTTTGGCAGGTTGAGGACCAGTCTTGCGGCGGCGTTCTGGATGTTCTGTAGCTTGCGGATGAGGTTTTTGTTTATTCCGGCGTAGAGTGCGTTGCCGTAGTCGAGTCTGCTGGTGACCAGGGCGTGAGTGAATGTCTTTCGGTGTTCGAGGGGGATCCATTTGAAGGTCTTACGAAGGAGGCGGAGGGAGTGGAAGCAGGAAGATGAGACAGAGTTGATCTGGCGGTCCATTTTGAGCTCGGAGTCCAGGATGATTCCCAGGTTGCGTGCGTGGTCTGGGGGGGTTGGCGGGTTTCCGAGGGCGGTGGGCCACCAGGTGTCACTCCAGGCGTCGGGGTTTGGGCCCATGATGAGTACTTCTGTTTTGTTGGTGTTTAGTTGTAGGCAGCTGTTTTTCATCCATTTGGCGACGGCTTCCATGCCTTCTCGAAGGTTGCGTCTGGCGGTGTTGGGCTCGTTGGATAGGGAGAGGATGAGCTGAGTGTCGTCTGCATATGACACGATGTTGAGTCCGTAGGTTCTGACGATGGGGGCAAGTGGAGCCATGTAGACGTTGAAGAGCGTCGGGCTGAGGGAGGAGCCCTGGGGGACTCCGCAGGTGATAGGTGTGGGGTCCGAGAGGAAAGGGGGGAGTCTGACCCGCTGCGTCCTGCTGGAGAGGAAGGAGCAGATCCAGTCGAGGGCCTTGTCCTGGATTCCTGCATCGTAGAGTCTGCGTATTAGGGTGCGGTGGGAGACTGTGTCGAACGCCGCTGATAGGTCGAGGAGGATGAGGGCTACTGTTTCTCCTTTGTCCAGTAAGGTGCGGATGTCGTCTGTTGCGGCGAGGAGGGCGGTTTCCGTACTGTGGTTTTTTCTGAAGCCGGATTGGGAGGAGTCGAGGATGTTGTGTTCTTCAATGAATGTGGCGAGTTGGCTGTTGATGGCTTTCTCGATGACTTTCGCTGGGAACGGGAGCAGGGAGATGGGTCTGTAGTTTTTGAGGTCGGTGGGGTCCGCTGAGGGTTTCTTGAGGAGGGGGTTGACCTCGGCGTGTTTCCAGTCATCGGGGAATGAGACGGTCGCCAGGGAGCGGTTGATGGTTTGGCGGAGCATGGGTGCGATGGTGTTGGCGGCTCTGTTGAAGATGTGGTGGGGGCAGGGGTCCGTGGGGGCCCCTGAGTGGATTGACTTCATTGTCTTCAGTGTGTCTTCGGTGGTGAGGGCTGTCCAGTCATCAATCGCTGGTTTCCGGGTGTCGGGGGTGGTTGGTGAGGGTTCAGTGTGCTGGTTGTCTTCGTCGAAGTTGTCGTAGATGCTCTTGATTTTGTGGTGGAAAAAGATGCTGAGTTTGTCGCAGAGGTCTTGTGAGGGAGGGATGTCGGTAGACTCGCTGGTGGGTTGGGCGAACTCCTTGATGATGCTGAAGAGTTCCTTGCTGTTGTGTGCGTGGGTGGAGATTCTGTCTTCAATCGCTTTTTTCCTCGTTTCTCTGATGAGTTGATGGTGGGCGTTGGTGGCGGCTCTGAAGTTGTTGTGGGCTTCTGTGGATTTGGTGTTTCTCCAGGCCTTTTCGAGGCGGCGGCATGTGCGCCTGGACTCTCGAAGTTCGGTGGTAAACCATCTGGCTTTCTTGGCACGGGTATTGTTGTTTTTCTTGAGTGGGGCTATGGTGTTGGTGCTGTCCGAGATCCATCTATGCAGGGTTCGGGCTGCGGTGTTGGGGTCGTCGTTTTCCGCGATTGTTGGGGTGGAGTTGTTGAGTGAGGAGGTGAGCTGGTCATCGGTGATCTTGGTCCAGTTTCTTTGTGGAAGCAGGTGCTGGTGTCTGTGGATGGTGGGTGTTCTGAAGGTGAAGTGGACGCAACGATGGTCGGTCCATGGGAGTTCGGTGGTGTGGCTGAAGGTGATGGAGTTTCCTGTAGTGAAGAGGGGGTCGAGGGTGTGTCCTGCTGAGTGCGTGGGCTCTTTCACGATCTGGCGGAGTCCAATGTTGTGGAGGTTGTCCAGGAGGGATGTGGTGTTGGGGTCCAGTTGATTGTCGAGGTGGAAGTTGAGGTCTCCCAGCAGGGTCTAGTTGGTGGATGCGATGGCCTGCAGGGAGATAATGTCCGTGATGGAGTTGGCGAAGTGTCTGCGGGGTCCAGGGGGTCGGTAGATGAGGGTTCCTCGGAGGGCTGCGGTGGGGCTGGCCAGTATCTTGAAGTGAAGGTGTTCCATCAGTTCTGTGGACTCGTCAGGGAGTGTGCTCAGGCGGAGGCTGGATTTGTGGACGATGGCGATTCCTCCTCCTGGGTGGATGGGGTGGTCCTTCCTAGAGATCTTGTATCCTTGGGGGATGACGATGGCGATGTCCGGTCCCGAGGTGGTGTTGGTCCAGGTTTCGGTGAAGAATGCTACGTCTGGGGTTGTGCTGGTGAGGAGGTCCCTGGTTTCTGTGGCGTGTTTGTGGAGGGATCGGACGTTGAGGAGGATGCATTGCAGGGTCTTCGGTTCGGTTGTGTTCTTGTGGGCGGGTTGTGCTGGATCCGTGTTCTTGGCGGTGCTGCAGGTGTGCCGGCAGCGGTGACAGCTGTCCATGGGTGTCGGCTGGTGATGCTAGCTTGCAGTTGTTGTTGCAGCCTGGGTTGAGTGCGTGGAGTGCTGCTGGGTCGTAGCGTTGGCGGGGCGGATGTCCAGGGTTCCTGGTGCTGGTCGCAGACGGGTCGCAGACGGGCGCAGACGTGCTTGCCTTTGACGCGCCTTTGGTGCACCAGCGGCACAAAAGAGCAGAGGTGCAGAAAGGTGAAAGATAGAAAGGGGAAAAAAACGATTGAAAGAGCAGAGGGAGAGAAAGGGAAATGGGCAGAAATAAGGTGCAAAAGAGCAGAGGTGCAGAAAGGTGAAAGATAGAAAGTGGAGAAAAACGAGTGAAGGAGCAGAAAGAAAGAAAGGAGACAGAGGTCCACTGGACCACCAGGGATGAGGCGCAGGGAAACCTGCGGGTGGAGGAGGGCCTCGATCACCAACACTCAAGAGTGCAGGGGCAGGGGCACCTCACTTGATGGTGGAGCTGCGAGGGTGGGAGAGCAATTTCACTGACAATGAGTCAGTGGTCTTGCTCGCCTGTCCCCGCAGTGGCCGCCATTAAGTAGGGGTCGGGGAGGGCTGGACAGCTGGGAGGCGGAGGCGGGGAGGGGAGCTGGATTGGGCCGGTCGTGCTGGGGGGGGAGGGGCCGCGGGAGCAGCAGCGGCGGGGAAAGGTAAAGGGAGGAAAGAAGGGATAAAGAAAAAAAGGGAAAATAAGCAGAAATAAGGCACAGAAGAGCAGAGATGCAGAAAAGAGCAGAAAGGTGAAAGATAGAAAGGGTAAAAAACGAGTGAAAACGAGTGAAGGAGCAGAGGGAGAGAAAGGGAAAATGGGCAGAAATAAGGCACAAAAGAGCAGAGGTGCAGAAAGGTGAAAGATAGAAAGGGGAAAAAGACGAGTGAAAGAGCAGAGGGAGAGAAAGGGAAATGGGCAGAAATAAGGCGCAAAAGAGCAGAGGTGAAGAAAGGTGAAAGATAGAAAGTGGAGAAAAACGAGTGAAGGAGCAGAAAGAAAGAAAGGAGACAGAGGTCCACTGGACCACCAGGGATGAGGCGCAGGGAAACCTGCGGGTGGAGGAGGGCCTCGATCACCAACACTCAAGAGTGCAGGGGCAGGGGCACCTCACTTGATGGTGGAGCTGCGAGGGTGGGAGAGCAATTTCACTGACAATGAGTCAGTGGTCTTGCTCGCCTGTCCCCGCAGTGGCCGCCATTAAGTAGGGGTCGGGGAGGGCTGGACAGCTGGGAGGCGGAGGCGGGGAGGGGAGCTGGATTGGGCCGGTCGTGCTGGGGGGGGGAGGGGCCGCGGGGGCAGCAGCGGCGGGGAAAGGTAAAGGGAGGAAAGAAGGGATAAAGAAAAAAGGGAAAATAAGCAGAAATAAGGCACAGAAGAGCAGAGATGCAGAAAAGAGCAGAAAGGTGAAAGATAGAAAGGGTAAAAAACGAGTGAAAACGAGTGAAGGAGCAGAGGGAGAGAAAGGGAAAATGGGCAGAAATAAGGCACAAAAGAGCAGAGGTGCAGAAAGGTGAAAGATAGAAAGTGGAGAAAAACGAGTGAAGGAGCAGAAAGAAAGAAAGGAGACAGAGGTCCACTGGACCACCAGGGATGAGGCGCAGGGAAACCTGCGGGTGGAGGAGGGCCTCGATCACCAACACTCAAGAGTGCAGGGGCAGGGGCACCTCACTTGATGGTGGAGCTGCGAGGGTGGGAGAGCAATTTCACTGACAATGAGTCAGTGGTCTTGCTCGCCTGTCCCCGCAGTGGCCGCCATTAAGTAGGGGTCGGGGAGGGCTGGACAGCTGGGAGGCGGGAGCGGGGAGGGGAGCTGGATTGGGCCGGTCGTGCTGGGGGGGAGGGGCCGCGGGGGCAGCAGCGGCGGGGAAAGGTAAAGGGAGGAAAGAAGGGATAAAGAAAAAAGGGAAAATAAGCAGAAATAAGGCACAGAAGAGCAGAGATGCAGAAAAGAGCAGAAAGGTGAAAGATAGAAAGGGTAAATAAACGAGTGAAAACGAGTGAAGGAGCAGAGGGAGAGAAAGGGAAAATGGGCAGAAATAAGGCACAAAAGAGCAGAGGTGCAGAAAGGTGAAAGATAGAAAGGGGAAAAAAACGATTGAAAGAGCAGAGGGAGAGAAAGGGAAATGGGCAGAAATAAGGCGCAAAGAGCAGAGGTGCAGAAAGGTGAAAGATAGAAAGTGGAGAAAAACGAGTGAAGGAGCAGAAAGAAAGAAAGGAGACAGAGGTCCACTGGACCACCAGGGATGAGGCGCAGGGAAACCTGCGGGTGGAGGAGGGCCTCGATCACCAACACTCAAGAGTGCAGGGGCAGGGGCACCTCACTTGATGGTGGAGCTGTGAGGGTGGGAGAGCAATTTCACTGACAATGAGTCAGTGGTCTTGCTCGCCTGTCCCCGCAGTGGCCGCCATTAAGTAGGGGTCGGGGAGGGCTGGACAGCTGGGAGGCGGAGGCGGGGAGGGGAGCTGGATTGGGCCGGTCGTGCTGGGGGGGGGGAGGGGCCGCGGGGGCAGCAGCGGCGGGGAAAGGTAAAGGGAGGAAAGAAGGGATAAAGAAAAAAAGGGAAAATAAGCAGAAATAAGGCACAGAAGAGCAGAGATGCAGAAAAGAGCAGAAAGGTGAAAGATAGAAAGGGTAAAAAACGAGTGAAAACGAGTGAAGGAGCAGAGGGAGAGAAAGGGAAAATGGGCAGAAATAAGGCACAAAAGAGCAGAGGTGCAGAAAGGTGAAAGATAGAAAGGGGAAAAAAACGATTGAAAGAGCAGAGGGAGAGAAAGGGAAATGGGCAGAAATAAGGCGCAAAAGAGCAGAGGTGCAGAAAGGTGAAAGATAGAAAGTGGAGAAAAACGAGTGAAGGAGCAGAAAGAAAGAAAGGAGACAGAGGTCCACTGGACCACCAGGGATGAGGCGCAGGGAAACCTGCGGGTGGAGGAGGGCCTCGATCACCAACACTCAAGAGTGCAGGGGCAGGGGCACCTCACTTGATGGTGGAGCTGCGAGGGCGGGAGAGCAATTTCACTGACAATGAGTCAGTGGTCTTGCTCGCCTGTCCCCGCAGTGGCCGCCATTAAGTAGGGGTCGGGGAGGGCTGGACAGCTGGGAGGCGGGGAGGGGAGCTGGATTGGGCCGGTCGTGCTGGGGGGGGGGAAGGGGCCGCGGGGGCAGCAGCGGCGGGGAAAGGTAAAGGGAGGAAAGAAGGGATAAAGAAAAAAAGGGAAAATAAGCAGAAATAAGGCACAGAAGAGCAGAGATGCAGAAAAGAGCAGAAAGGTGAAAGATAGAAAGGGTAAAAAACGAGTGAAAACGAGTGAAGGAGCAGAGGGAGAGAAAGGGAAAATGGGCAGAAATAAGGCACAAAAGAGCAGAGGTGCAGAAAGGTGAAAGATAGAAAGGGGAAAAAGACGAGTGAAAGAGCAGAGGGAGAGAAAGGGAAATGGGCAGAAATAAGGCGCAAAAGAGCAGAGGTGCAGAAAGGTGAAAGATAGAAAGTGGAGAAAAACGAGTGAAGGAGCAGAAAGAAAGAAAGGAGACAGAGGTCCACTGGACCACCAGGGATGAGGCGCAGGGAAACCTGCGGGTGGAGGAGGGCCTCGATCACCAACACTCAAGAGTGCAGGGGCAGGGGCACCTCACTTGATGGTGGAGCTGCGAGGGTGGGAGAGCAATTTCACTGACAATGAGTCAGTGGTCTTGCTCGCCTGTCCCCGCAGTGGCCGCCATTAAGTAGGGGTCGGGGAGGGCTGGACAGCTGGGAGGCGGGAGCGGGGAGGGGAGCTGGATTGGGCCGGTCGTGCTGGGGGGGGAGGGGCCGCGGGGGCAGCAGCGGCGGGAAAGGTAAAGGGAGGAAAGAAGGGATAAAGAAAAAAGGGAAAATAAGCAGAAATAAGGCACAGAAGAGCAGAGATGCAGAAAAGAGCAGAAAGGTGAAAGATAGAAAGGGTAAAAAAACGAGTGAAAACGAGTGAAGGAGCAGAGGGAGAGAAAGGGAAAATGGGCAGAAATAAGGCACAAAAGAGCAGCGGTGCAGAAAGGTGAAAGATAGAAAGGGGAAAAAAACGATTGAAAGAGCAGAGGGAGAGAAAGGGAAATGGGCAGAAATAAGGCGCAAAAGAGCAGAGGTGCAGAAAGGTGAAAGATAGAAAGTGGAGAAAAACGAGTGAAGGAGCAGAAAGAAAAAAAGGAGACAGAGGTCCACTGGACCACCAGGGATGAGGCGCAGGGAAACCTGCGGGGTGGAGGAGGGCCTCGATCACCAACACTCAAGAGTGCAGGGGCAGGGGCACCTCACTTGATGGTGGAGCTGTGAGGGTGGGAGAGCAATTTCACTGACAATGAGTCAGTGGTCTTGCTCGCCTGTCCCCGCAGTGGCCGCCATTAAGTAGGGGTCGGGGAGGGCTGGACAGCTGGGAGGCGGAGGTGGGGAGGAGAGCTGGATTGGGCCGGTCGTGCTGGGGGGGGAGGGGCCGCGGGGGCAGCTGCGGCGGGGAAAGGTAAAGGGAGGAAAGAAGGGATAAAGAAAAAAAGGGAAAATAAGCAGAAATAAGGCACAGAAGAGCAGAGATGCAGAAAAGAGCAGAAAGGTGAAAGATAGAAAGGGTAAAAAACGAGTGAAAACGAGTGAAGGAGCAGAGGGAGAGAAAGGGAAAATGGGCAGAAATAAGGCACAAAAGAGCAGAGGTGCAGAAAGGTGAAAGATAGAAAGTGGAAAAAGACGAGTGAAAGAGCAGAGGGAGAGAAAGGGAAATGGGCAGAAATAAGGCGCAAAAGAGCAGAGGTGCAGAAAGGTGAAAGATAGAAAGTGGAGAAAAACGAGTGAAGGAGCAGAAAGAAAGAAAGGAGACAGAGGTCCACTGGACCACCAGGAATGAGGCGCAGGGAAACCTGCGGGTGGAGGAGGGCCTCGATCACCAACACTCAAGAGTGCAGGGGCAGGGGCACCTCACTTAATGTGGAGCTGCGAGGGTGGGAGAGCAATTTCACTGACAATGAGTCAGTGGTCTTGCTCGCCTGTCCCCGCAGTGGCCGCCATTAAGTAGGGGTCGGGGAGGGCTGGACAGCTGGGAGGCGGGAGCGGGGAGGGGAGCTGGATTGGGCCGGTCGTGCTGGGGGGGAGGGGCCGCGGGGGCAGCAGCGGCGGGGAAAGGTAAAGGGAGGAAAGAAGGGATAAAGAAAAAAGGGAAAATAAGCAGAAATAAGGCACAGAAGAGCAGAGATGCAGAAAAGAGCAGAAAGGTGAAAGATAGAAAGGGTAAAAAAACGAGTGAAAACGAGTGAAGGAGCAGAGGGAGAGAAAGGGAAAATGGGCAGAAATAAGGCACAAAAGAGCAGAGGTGCAGAAAGGTGAAAGATAGAAAGGGGAAAAAAACGATTGAAAGAGCAGAGGGAGAGAAAGGGAAATGGGCAGAAATAAGGCGCAAAAGAGCAGAGGTGCAGAAAGGTGAAAGATAGAAAGTGGAGAAAAACGAGTGAAGGAGCAGAAAGAAAGAAAGGAGACAGAGGTCCACTGGACCACCAGGGATGAGGCGCAGGGAAACCTGCGGGTGGAGGAGGGCCTCGATCACCAACACTCAAGAGTGCAGGGGCAGGGGCACCTCACTTGATGGTGGAGCTGCGAGGGTGGGAGAGCAATTTCACTGACAATGAGTCAGTGGCCTTGCTCGCCTGTCCCCGCAGTGGCCGCCATTAAGTAGGGGTCGGGGAGGGCTGGACAGCTGGGAGGCGGGAGCGGGGAGGGGAGCTGGATTGGGCCGGTCGTGCTGGGGGGGGAGGGGCCGCGGGGGCAGCAGCGGCGGGGAAAGGTAAAGGGAGGAAAGAAGGGATAAAGAAAAAAAGGGGAAATAAGCAGAAATAAGGCACAGAAGAGCAGAGATGCAGAAAAGAGCAGAAAGGTGAAAGATAGAAAGGGTAAAAAAACGAGTGAAAACGAGTGAAGGAGCAGAGGGAGAGAAAGGGAAAATGGGCAGAAATAAGGCACAAAAGAGCAGAGGTGCAGAAAGGTGAAAGATAGAAAGGGGAAAAAGACGAGTGAAAGAGCAGAGGGAGAGAAAGGGAAATGGGCAGAAATAAGGCGCAAAAGAGCAGAGGTGCAGAAAGGTGAAAGATAGAAAGTGGAGAAAAACGAGTGAAGGAGCAGAAAGAAAGAAAGGAGACAGAGGTCCACTGGACCACCAGGGATGAGGCGCAGGGAAACCTGCGGGTGGAGGAGGGCCTTGATCACCAACACTCAAGAGTGCAGGGGCAGGGGCACCTCACTTAATGGTGGAGCTGCGAGGGTGGGAGAGCAATTTCACTGACAATGAGTCAGTGGTCTTGCTCGCCTGTCCCCGCAGTGGCCGCCATTAAGTAGGGGTCGGGGAGGGCTGGACAGCTGGGAAGCGGGAGCGGGGAGGGGAGCTGGATTGGGCCGGTCGTGCTGGGGGGGGAGGGGCCGCGGGGGCAGCAGCGGCGGGGAAAGGTAAAGGGAGGAAAGAAGGGATAAAGAAAAAAGGGAAAATAAGCAGAAATAAGGCACAGAAGAGCAGAGATGCAGAAAAGAGCAGAAAGGTGAAAGATAGAAAGGGTAAAAAAACGAGTGAAAACGAGTGAAGGAGCAGAGGGAGAGAAAGGGAAAATGGGCAGAAATAAGGCACAAAAGAGGAGAGGTGCAGAAAGGTGAAAGATAGAAAGGGGAAAAAAACGATTGAAAGAGCAGAGGGAGAGAAAGGGAAATGGGCAGAAATAAGGCGCAAAAGAGCAGAGGTGCAGAAAGGTGAAAGATAGGAAGTGGAGAAAAACGAGTGAAGGAGCAGAAAGAAAGAAAGGAGACAGAGGTCCACTGGACCACCAGGGATGAGGCGCAGGGAAACCTGCGGGTGGAGGAGGGCCTCGATCACCAACACTCAAGAGTGCAGGGGCAGGGGCACCTCACTTGATGGTGGAGCTGCGAGGGTGGGAGAGCAATTTCACTGACAATGAGTCAGTGGTCTTGCTCGCCTGTCCCGGCAGTGGCCGCCATTAAGTAGGGGTCGGGGAGGGCTGGACAGCTGGGAGGCGGGAGCGGGGAGGGGAGCTGGATTGGGCCGGTCGTGCTGGGGGGGGGGGGTGGGCCGCGGGGGCAGCAGCGGCGGGGAAAGGTAAAGGGAGGAAAGAAGGGATAAAGAAAAAAAGGGAAAATAAGCAGAAATAAGGCACAGAAGAGCAGAGATGCAGAAAAGAGCAGAAAGGTGAAAGATAGAAAGGGTAAAAAAACGAGTGAAAACGAGTGAAGGAGCAGAGGGAGAGAAAGGGAAAATGGGCAGAAATAAGGCACAAAAGAGCAGAGGTGCAGAAAGGTGAAAGATAGAAAGGGGAAAAAGACGAGTGAAAGAGCAGAGGGAGAGAAAGGGAAATGGGCAGAAATAAGGCGCAAAAGAGCAGAGGTGCATAAAGGTGAAAGATAGAAAGTGGAGAAAACGAGTGAAGGAGCAGAAAGAAAGAAAGGAGACAGAGGTCCACTGGACCACCAGGGATGAGGCGCAGGGAAACCTGCGGGTGGAGGAGGGCCTCGATCACCAACACTCAAGAGTGCAGGGGCAGGGGCACCTCACTTAATGGTGGAGCTGCGAGGGTGGGAGAGCAATTTCACTGACAATGAGTCAGTGGTCTTGCTCGCCTGTCCCCGCAGTGGCCGCCATTAAGTAGGGGTCGGGGAGGGCTGGACAGCTGGGAGGCGGGAGCGGGGAGGGGAGCTGGATTGGGCCGGTTGTGCTGGGGGGGGAGGGGCCGCGGGGGCAGCAGCGGCGGGGAAAGGTAAAGGGAGGAAAGAAGGGATAAAGAAAAAAGGGAAAATAAGAAGAAATAAGGCACAGAAGAGCAGAGATGCAGAAAAGAGCAGAAAGGTGAAAGATAGAAAGGGTAAAAAACGAGTGAAAACGAGTGAAGGAGCAGAGGGAGAGAAAGGGAAAATGGGCAGAAATAAGGCACAAAAGAGCAGAGGTGCAGAAAGGTGAAAGATAGAAAGGGGAAAAAGACGAGTGAAAGAGCAGAGGGAGAGAAAGGGAAATGGGCAGAAATAAGGCGCAAAAGAGCAGAGGTGCAGAAAGGTGAAAGATAGAAAGTGGAGAAAAACGAGTGAAGGAGCAGAAAGAAAGAAAGGAGACAGAGGTCCACTGGACCACCAGGGATGAGGCGCAGGGAAACCTGCGGGTGGAGGAGGGCCTCGATCACCAACACTCAAGAGTGCAGGGGCAGGGGCACCTCACTTAATGGTGGAGCTGCGAGGGTGGGAGAGCAATTTCACTGACAATGAGTCAGTGGTCTTGCTCGCCTGTCCCCGCAGTGGCCACCATTAAGTAGGGGTCGGGGAGGGCTGGACAGCTGGGAGGCGGGAGCGGGGAGGGGAGCTGGATTGGGCCAGTCGTGCTGGGGGTGGAGGGGCCGCGGGGGCAGCAGCGGCGGGGAAAGGTAAAGGGAGGAAAGAAGGGATAAAGAAAAAAGGGAAAATAAGCAGAAATAAGGCACAGAAGAGCAGAGATGCAGAAAAGAGCAGAAAGGTGAAAGATAGAAAGGGTAAAAAAACGAGTGAAAACGAGTGAAGGAGCAGAGGGAGAGAAAGGGAAAATGGGCAGAAATAAGGCACAAAAGAGCAGAGGTGCAGAAAGGTGAAAGATAGAAAGGGGAAAAAAACGATCGAAAGAGCAGAGGGAGAGAAAGGGAAATGGGCAGAAATAAGGCGCAAAAGAGCAGAGGTGCAGAAAGGTGAAAGATAGAAAGTGGAGAAAAACGAGTGAAGGAGCAGAAAGAAAGAAAGGAGACAGAGGTCCACTGGACCACCAGGGATGAGGCGCAGGGAAACCTGCGGGTGGAGGAGGGCCTCGATCACCAACACTCAAGAGTGCAGGGGCAGGGGCACCTCACTTGATGGTGGAGCTGCGAGGGTGGGAGAGCAATTTCACTGACAATGAGTCAGTGGTCTTGCTCGCCTGTCCCCGCAGTGGCCGCCATTAAGTAGGGGTCGGGGAGGGCTGGACAGCTGGGAGGCGGGAGCGGGGAGGGGAGCTGGATTGGGCCAGTCGTGCTGGGGGGGGAGGGGCCGCGGGGGCAGCAGCGGCGGGGAAAGGTAAAGGGAGGAAAGAAGGGATAAAGAAAAAAAGGGAAAATAAGCAGAAATAAGGCACAGAAGAGCAGAGATGCAGAAAAGAGCAGAAAGGTGAAAGATAGAAAGGGTAAAAAAACGAGTGAAAACGAGTGAAGGAGCAGAGGGAGAGAAAGGGAAAATGGGCAGAAATAAGGCACAAAAGAGCAGAGGTGCAGAAAGGTGAAAGATAGAAAGGGGAAAAAGACGAGTGAAAGAGCAGAGGGAGAGAAAGGGAAATGGGCAGAAATAAGGCGCAAAAGAGCAGAGGTGCAGAAAGGTGAAAGATAGAAAGTGGAGAAAAACGAGTGAAGGAGCAGAAAGAAAGAAAGGAGACAGAGGTCCACTGGACCACCAGGGATGAGGCGCAGGGAAACCTGCGGGTGGAGGAGGGCCTTGATCACCAACACTCAAGAGTGCAGGGGCAGGGGCACCTCACTTAATGGTGGAGCTGCGAGGGTGGGAGAGCAATTTCACTGACAATGAGTCAGTGGTCTTGCTCGCCTGTCCCCACAGTGGCCGCCATTAAGTAGGGGTCGGGGAGGGCTGGACAGCTGGGAAGCGGGAGCGGGGAGGGGAGCTGGATTGGGCCGGTCGTGCTGGGGGGGGAGGGGCCGCGGGGGCAGCAGCGGCGGGGAAAGGTAAAGGGAGGAAAGAAGGGATAAAGAAAAAAGGGAAAATAAGCAGAAATAAGGCACAGAAGAGCAGAGATGCAGAAAAGAGCAGAAAGGTGAAAGATAGAAAGGGTAAAAAAACGAGTGAAAACGAGTGAAGGAGCAGAGGGAGAGAAAGGGAAAATGGGCAGAAATAAGGCACAAAAGAGGAGAGGTGCAGAAAGGTGAAAGATAGAAAGGGGAAAAAAACGAGTGAAAGAGCAGAGGGAGAGAAAGGGAAATGGGCAGAAATAAGGCGCAAAAGAGCAGAGGTGCAGAAAGGTGAAAGATAGAAAGTGGAGAAAAACGAGTGAAGGAGCAGAAAGAAAGAAAGGAGACAGAGGTCCACTGGACCACCAGGGATGAGGCGCAGGGAAACCTGCGGGTGGAGGAGGGCCTCGATCACCAACACTCAAGAGTGCAGGGGCAGGGGCACCTCACTTGATGGTGGAGCTGCGAGGGTGGGAGAGCAATTTCACTGACAATGAGTCAGTGGTCTTGCTCGCCTGTCCCCACAGTGGCCGCCATTAAGTAGGGGTCGGGGAGGGCTGGACAGCTGGGAAGCGGGAGCGGGGAGGGGAGCTGGATTGGGCCGGTCGTGCTGGGGGGGGAGGGGCCGCGGGGGCAGCAGCGGCGGGGAAAGGTAAAGGGAGGAAAGAAGGGATAAAGAAAAAAGGGAAAATAAGCAGAAATAAGGCACAGAAGAGCAGAGATGCAGAAAAGAGCAGAAAGGTGAAAGATAGAAAGGGTAAAAAAACGAGTGAAAACGAGTGAAGGAGCAGAGGGAGAGAAAGGGAAAATGGGCAGAAATAAGGCACAAAAGAGGAGAGGTGCAGAAAGGTGAAAGATAGAAAGGGGAAAAAAACGAGTGAAAGAGCAGAGGGAGAGAAAGGGAAATGGGCAGAAATAAGGCGCAAAAGAGCAGAGGTGCAGAAAGGTGAAAGATAGAAAGTGGAGAAAAACGAGTGAAGGAGCAGAAAGAAAGAAAGGAGACAGAGGTCCACTGGACCACCAGGGATGAGGCGCAGGGAAACCTGCGGGTGGAGGAGGGCCTCGATCACCAACACTCAAGAGTGCAGGAGCAGGGGCACCTCACTTGATGGTGGAGCTGCGAGGGTGGGAGAGCAATTTCACTGACAATGAGTCAGTGGTCTTGCTCGCCTGTCCCCGCAGTGGCCGCCATTAAGTAGGGGTCGGGGAGGGCTGGACAGCTGGGAGGCGGGAGCGGGGAGGGGAGCTGGATTGGGCCAGTCGTGCTGGGGGGGGAGGGGCCGCGGGGGCAGCAGCGGCGGGGAAAGGTAAAGGGAGGAAAGAAGGGATAAAGAAAAAAAGGGAAAATAAGCAGAAATAAGGCACAGAAGAGCAGAGATGCAGAAAAGAGCAGAAAGGTGAAAGATAGAAAGGGTAAAAAAACGAGTGAAAACGAGTGAAGGAGCAGAGGGAGAGAAAGGGAAAATGGGCAGAAATAAGGCACAAAAGAGCAGAGGTGCAGAAAGGTGAAAGATAGAAAGGGGAAAAAGACGAGTGAAAGAGCAGAGGGAGAGAAAGGGAAATGGGCAGAAATAAGGCGCAAAAGAGCAGAGGTGCAGAAAGGTGAAAGATAGAAAGTGGAGAAAAACGAGTGAAGGAGCAGAAAGAAAGAAAGGAGACAGAGGTCCACTGGACCACCAGGGATGAGGCGCAGGGAAACCTGCGGGTGGAGGAGGGCCTCGATCACCAACACTCAAGAGTGCAGGGGCAGGGGCACCTCACTTGATGGTGGAGCTGCGAGGGTGGGAGAGCAATTTCACTGACAATGAGTCAGTGGTCTTGCTCGCCTGTCCCCACAGTGGCCGCCATTAAGTAGGGGTCGGGGAGGGCTGGACAGCTGGGAAGCGGGAGCGGGGAGGGGAGCTGGATTGGGCCGGTCGTGCTGGGGGGGGAGGGGCCGCGGGGGCAGCAGCGGCGGGGAAAGGTAAAGGGAGGAAAGAAGGGATAAAGAAAAAAGGGAAAATAAGCAGAAATAAGGCACAGAAGAGCAGAGATGCAGAAAAGAGCAGAAAGGTGAAAGATAGAAAGGGTAAAAAAACGAGTGAAAACGAGTGAAGGAGCAGAGGGAGAGAAAGGGAAAATGGGCAGAAATAAGGCACAAAAGAGGAGAGGTGCAGAAAGGTGAAAGATAGAAAGGGGAAAAAAACGAGTGAAAGAGCAGAGGGAGAGAAAGGGAAATGGGCAGAAATAAGGCGCAAAAGAGCAGAGGTGCAGAAAGGTGAAAGATAGAAAGTGGAGAAAAACGAGTGAAGGAGCAGAAAGAAAGAAAGGAGACAGAGGTCCACTGGACCACCAGGGATGAGGCGCAGGGAAACCTGCGGGTGGAGGAGGGCCTCGATCACCAACACTCAAGAGTGCAGGAGCAGGGGCACCTCACTTGATGGTGGAGCTGCGAGGGTGGGAGAGCAATTTCACTGACAATGAGTCAGTGGTCTTGCTCGCCTGTCCCCGCAGTGGCCGCCATTAAGTAGGGGTCGGGGAGGGCTGGACAGCTGGGAGGCGGGAGCGGGGAGGGGAGCTGGATTGGGCCGGTCGTGCTGGGGGGGGAGGGGCCGCGGGGGCAGCAGCGGCGGGGAAAGGTAAAGGGAGGAAAGAAGGGATAAAGAAAAAAGGGAAAATAAGCAGAAATAAGGCACAGAAGAGCAGAGATGCAGAAAAGAGCAGAAAGGTGAAAGATAGAAAGGGTAAAAAAACGAGTGAAAACGAGTGAAGGAGCAGAGGGAGAGAAAGGGAAAATGGGCAGAAATAAGGCACAAAAGAGCAGAGGTGCAGAAAGGTGAAAGATAGAAAGGGGGAAAAAACGATTGAAAGAGCAGAGGGAGAGAAAGGGAAATGGGCAGAAATAAGGCGCAAAAGAGCAGAGGTGCAGAAAGGTGAAAGATAGGAAGTGGAGAACAAGCACTGGCGTTGCCAATAGGTCTCGCATTAGGAAAGTTTGAGCTATTGGTCTTGTAAATGAATTTTTTTTTTATTCATGTGTTGGTTTTGAAAATAGCTTAATTAATAGCTTTGCCATTACAATTTACAATGCCAATAGTTATAACTTTCGCAAATGTGACACCTATAGCAAAGAGCACACACACACACACACATACATACTGCAGGCATTAGAGATGTTAAACTGCAATCCCAATGACGGATGTTCTGACAAATTCATTTGTGTGTTAAAAGGTGAATGCAAGAAGAATGTTAAGCCACTTTAGAAACAAATGACAGATGTGACCACCCTACAGACTGGGTAAAAGTTTATTTTAAAAGTTACTTTGCACACAGTCAAACTGATGTTTAGTGGCATTTATCATTTTTTAACTACTTATTAAACAGATGGAATAAAGCTCAAATCCCAAAGCACCATTGTTGAGGTCCGACCTATAAAGACCATCTCTCAGCGTTGCAACCAGAGTTGGGAAGGAGTGGAGGGGGCCGTGATTTGTCCTTCTGGCAACTCCCCCACGCCCCCCAAGTGCTGTATTTTGCCTTGTCAACAGGGTGTGTGGGTCACTAGAGATTACAAGATCATCATAGTACCCAAATGCAAGCTGGAGAACACACGAATGTTACCTCCTCTTGCCCCGCCTTCGCCCCTTGCCCCACATGAGCACATTTTACACGTAATGGAATGAGAAATAGATTATATTGTTAAACAGCGCTAGGTTAGCGCACAATGTACCTTTAGTTTACAATGGTAGTCTGGGGTATGACCTTCCAGAACGTTTCCACCAGTGGAAACGTGCAGTCATGCCTGGGCTTTGCAGAATCAAAACACGATGGGGTCACAGCCAGAACGCAGCACATTTCAGATTTAAAACTGACGCTTGACAGCTGCTCTTAAGTGCCTGCTGAGCAATGGAATATGCATGCAACACGCATTCAAACAAGATTGAGAGCACACCACCTGTAAAAGCATGTCTAAAGTACTGTTTTAGTATTTTAGCATTCTTGTTAAAATAATAAGAAATGACGAAGTACCCAGCAGTGTCAGATGCATGTATAATTTAAGAACAGCAATTATACAATGTGCATATTCCACAAACATATTTAGTAGCAACATTTAGGTTGCAGCAAGAAGTGTATTTTCCATTAATGTGTTTTATGCACGGATTTCATCTCATTGCAGAACAGCTGGCTGACTTTTATGTAAACATTAAAAAAACAGAACTGTTTCGTTCACCAATCTGGCATGCAGATGATCTGACCGATTCTAACAAGCAAGAAACCGTTTTAGATATTTTCGGGGCATGGGAAATTCATATTGTAACTTCTGGGTAAGCAACATACATACACATCAACCTCTTATCACTATGTTGCAAGCAAGCATTGAGGGAGAGTGTTGCCTTCTCTGCTTTTGGCTTTTACTGTCACAAAGACAGGAAAAGCAGGGGAGGTGTGCGTCTGACGGCAGAATGAATACAGACTGCTGATCAAACAAAAAAAATGTAGCCGCCTGGTGTTAGACAGAGATTCATGAATATGCGTGACCAATTTGACGAATACAGCTTTATCCAAGCTGTAGCGTGTACCGCCTCGAAAATACCTGACAATGTATTAGCCATACAAAGGGATGGACTGCCGACTGCCTACCGTTCAAAGCAGCCCTTTGATTTCATTATAGGCTTCAGCCACATAACACTGGGGGAATTCTTGTGAAATGTTGATGGATGTACCTTACATCTCTATGCGGCTATTTGAAGCTAGTCCTAAAAGCCTGATAACGGAGTCAGTGACTGTACATTTAATGTCGAGCCCAACACATCCACCCACACGCCTGTCACTGCCGGATGTCAGATCTCATTAAAAAAAATCTGCAAGACTGTATAACGGAGGGAGAAATGAAGGGAAAAAAATAAAAAAGGCTAATGGAAATTAAGGATATACATTAAAAAGCGTGGTATCCATTTGAAATCAGATGAAAGGTTTAGTGTCTGATAAATATTAGTCTTCAGGCGCATAGAGAAAGACCACACGAATGTTAATATTAATACCACACGAATGAAATCTGTAAAGATGAACAAACTGGTTGTCTGCAGCATTGAGCGTGCCCGACAGCGCTTTAAGACCCTTTAAAAGATATCCAGGCACAGTGCAGTGATTTTTTAATCTGCTCGACCCCGGCACGTGGTGAATCTGGCTGTCGGGATTTGCCGGGATGCCAGTCCAGTCTATGAAGCGTTTCCAGGAACCACGAGAGAGGAGGGAGATTCTGGAAGCTGAGGGCAAGCAGCAGAGAGCAGTCACCAGGAAGAGGCGTGAGGTGGGCCGAGGGGAGCATGGAGTGGAGGGGGTGAGAATACTGGGTAAGTTGAGGGCGAGAGAGGAGGAGCATGGGTCAACGGAGAGGAGTGAATGCGGGAGTCGGCTTGATAGAGGGCAGAAGGGGACTGAAGAGGATGAGAGGAAAACATGGGCAGAATGCAGGAAAAAGCGAGGTGTAGCAAGAGAGTGAGTTTGTTTAGGGGAAAAAAGGAAATAGGTTTGGCAGGACAGAGGAGAGTAAGACATTAAACAAGGAGAAACACGAGAGACGGCCGTCAAAGTGAAAGTACGGCCGGCGGAGGAGAAATGCGACACGGCGGGCAGGGGAGGGGGTGGAGCGGGGAGAGCGGCATGAGGGTGTGAAGCAGCAGGGGCCTGAGACGAGGCCGCCTTGCCTTTGATGTGGTAATGCGAGGCAAGCGGCTGGTGGCATTGTGCACGCGCTTTCACGTGCACTGGAAGAAATCGCCTGGGAATCGCCTGATCTCGGTAAGCTCTGTTTAAGCCGCAATAGATCGAGCTCACGCTCTCAATGCGCATGCGCATTGAGATAGGTCGCTCGACCTAAAAACGAGTGAAGGAGCAGAAAGAAAGAAAGGAGACAGAGGTCCACTGGACCACCAGGGATGAGGCGCAGGGAAACCTGCGGGTGGAGGAGGGCCTCGATCACCAACACTCAAGAGTGCAGGGGCAGGGGCACCTCACTTGATGGTGGAGCTGCGAGGGTGGGAGAGCAATTTCACTGACAATGAGTCAGTGGTCTTGCTCGCCTGTCCCCGCAGTGGCCGCCATTAAGTAGGGGTCGGGGAGGGCTGGACAGCTGGGAGGCGGGAGCGGGGAGGGGAGCTGGATTGGGCCGGTCGTGCTGGGGGGGGGGAGGGGCCGCGGGGGCAGCAGCGGCGGGGAAAGGTAAAGGGAGGAAAGAAGGGATAAAGAAAAAAAGGGAAAATAAGCAGAAATAAGGCACAGAAGAGCAGAGATCCAGAAAAGAGCAGAAAGGTGAAAGATAGAAAGGGTAAAAAAACGAGTGAAAACGAGTGAAGGAGCAGAGGGAGAGAAAGGGAAAATGGGCAGAAATAAGGCACAAAAGAGCAGAGGTGCAGAAAGGTGAAAGATAGAAAGGGGAAAAAGACGAGTGAAAGAGCAGAGGGAGAGAAAGGGAAATGGGCAGAAATAAGGCGCAAAAGAGCAGAGGTGCATAAAGGTGAAAGATAGAAAGTGGAGAAAACGAGTGAAGGAGCAGAAAGAAAGAAAGGAGACAGAGGTCCACTGGACCACCAGGGATGAGGCGCAGGGAAACCTGCGGGTGGAGGAGGGCCTCGATCACCAACACTCAAGAGTGCAGGGGCAGGGGCACCTCACTTAATGGTGGAGCTGCGAGGGTGGGAGAGCAATTTCACTGACAATGAGTCAGTGGTCTTGCTCGCCTGTCCCCGCAGTGGCCGCCATTAAGTAGGGGTCGGGGAGGGCTGGACAGCTGGGAGGCGGGAGCGGGGAGGGGAGCTGGATTGGGCCGGTTGTGCTGGGGGGGGAGGGGCCGCGGGGGCAGCAGCGGCGGGGAAAGGTAAAGGGAGGAAAGAAGGGATAAAGAAAAAAGGGAAAATAAGCAGAAATAAGGCACAGAAGAGCAGAGATGCAGAAAAGAGCAGAAAGGTGAAAGATAGAAAGGGTAAAAAACGAGTGAAAACGAGTGAAGGAGCAGAGGGAGAGAAAGGGAAAATGGGCAGAAATAAGGCACAAAAGAGCAGAGGTGCAGAAAGGTGAAAGATAGAAAGGGGAAAAAGACGAGTGAAAGAGCAGAGGGAGAGAAAGGGAAATGGGCAGAAATAAGGCGCAAAAGAGCAGAGGTGCAGAAAGGTGAAAGAAAGTGGAGAAAAACGAGTGAAGGAGCAGAAAGAAATAAAGGAGACAGAGGTCCACTGGACCACCAGGGATGAGGCGCAGGGAAACCTGCGGGTGGAGGAGGGCCTCGATCACCAACACTCAAGAGTGCAGGGGCAGGGGCACCTCACTTAATGGTGGAGCTGCGAGGGTGGGAGAGCAATTTCACTGACAATGAGTCAGTGGTCTTGCTCGCCTGTCCCCGCAGTGGCCACCATTAAGTAGGGGTCGGGGAGGGCTGGACAGCTGGGAGGCGGGAGCGGGGAGGGGAGCTGGATTGGGCCGGTCGTGCTGGGGGGGGAGGGGCCGCGGGGGCAGCAGCGGCGGGGAAAGGTAAAGGGAGGAAAGAAGGGATAAAGAAAAAAGGGAAAATAAGCAGAAATAAGGCACAGAAGAGCAGAGATGCAGAAAAGAGCAGAAAGGTGAAAGATAGAAAGGGTAAAAAAACGAGTGAAAACGAGTGAAGGAGCAGAGGGAGAGAAAGGGAAAATGGGCAGAAATAAGGCACAAAAGAGCAGAGGTGCAGAAAGGTGAAAGATAGAAAGGGGAAAAAAACGATCGAAAGAGCAGAGGGAGAGAAAGGGAAATGGGCAGAAATAAGGCGCAAAAGAGCAGAGGTGCAGAAAGGTGAAAGATAGAAAGTGGAGAAAAACGAGTGAAGGAGCAGAAAGAAAGAAAGGAGACAGAGGTCCACTGGACCACCAGGGATGAGGCGCAGGGAAACCTGCGGGTGGAGGAGGGCCTCGATCACCAACACTCAAGAGTGCAGGGGCAGGGGCACCTCACTTGATGGTGGAGCTGCGAGGGTGGGAGAGCAATTTCACTGACAATGAGTCAGTGGTCTTGCTCGCCTGTCCCCGCAGTGGCCGCCATTAAGTAGGGGTCGGGGAGGGCTGGACAGCTGGGAGGCGGGAGCGGGGAGGGGAGCTGGATTGGGCCGGTCGTGCTGGGGGGGGAGGGGCCGCGGGGGCAGCAGCGGCGGGGAAAGGTAAAGGGAGGAAAGAAGGGATAAAGAAAAAAAGGGAAAATAAGCAGAAATAAGGCACAGAAGAGCAGAGATGCAGAAAAGAGCAGAAAGGTGAAAGATAGAAAGGGTAAAAAAACGAGTGAAAACGAGTGAAGGAGCAGAGGGATAGAAAGGGAAAATGGGCAGAAATAAGGCACAAAAGAGCAGAGGTGCAGAAAGGTGAAAGATAGAAAGGGGAAAAAGACGAGTGAAAGAGCAGAGGGAGAGAATGGGAAATGGGCAGAAATAAGGCGCAAAAGAGCAGAGGTGCAGAAAGGTGAAAGATAGAAAGTGGAGAAAAACGAGTGAAGGAGCAGAAAGAAAGAAAGGAGACAGAGGTCCACTGGACCACCAGGGATGAGGCGCAGGGAAACCTGCGGGTGGAGGAGGGCCTCGATCACCAACACTCAAGAGTGCAGGGGCAGGGGCACCTCACTTAATGGTGGAGCTGCGAGGGTGGGAGAGCAATTTCACTGACAATGAGTCAGTGGTCTTGCTCGCCTGTCCCCGCAGTGGCCGCCATTAAGTAGGGGTCGGGGAGGGCTGGACAGCTGGGAGGCGGGAGCGGGGAGGGGAGCTGGATTGGGCCGGTCGTGCTGGGGAGGAGGGGCCGCGGGGGCAGCAGCGGCGGTGAAACGTAAAGGGAGGAAAGAAGGGATAAAGAAAAAAGGGAAAATAAGCAGAAATAAGGCACAGAAGAGCAGAGATGCAGAAAAGAGCAGAAAGGTGAAAGATAGAAAGGGTAAAAAAACGAGTGAAAACGAGTGAAGGAGCAGAGGGCGAGAAAGGGAAAATGGGCAGAAATAAGGCACAAAAGAGCAGAGGTGCAGAAAGGTGAAAGATAGAAAGGGGAAAAAAACGATTGAAAGAGCAGAGGGAGAGAAAGGGAAATGGGCAGAAATAAGGCGCAAAAGAGCAGAGGTGCAGAAAGGTGAAAGCTAGAAAGGGGAAAAAGACGAGTGAAAGAGCAGAGGGAGAGAAAGGGAAATGGGCAGAAATAAGGCGCAAAAGAGCAGAGGTGCATAAAGGTGAAAGATAGAAAGTGGAGAAAACGAGTGAAGGAGCAGAAAGAAAGAAAGGAGACAGAGGTCCACTGGACCACCAGGGATGAGGCGCAGGGAAACCTGCGGGTGGAGGAGGGCCTCGATCACCAACACTCAAGAGTGCAGGGGCAGGGGCACCTCACTTAATGGTGGAGCTGCGAGGGTGGGAGAGCAATTTCACTGACAATGAGTCAGTGGTCTTGCTCGCCTGTCCCCGCAGTGGCCGCCATTAAGTAGGGGTCGGGGAGGGCTGGACAGCTGGGAGGCGGGAGCGGGGAGGGGAGCTGGATTGGGCCGGTTGTGCTGGGGGGGGAGGGGCCGCGGGGGCAGCAGCGGCGGGGAAAGGTAAAGGGAGGAAAGAAGGGATAAAGAAAAAAGGGAAAATAAGCAGAAATAAGGCACAGAAGAGCAGAGATGCAGAAAAGAGCAGAAAGGTGAAAGATAGAAAGGGTAAAAAACGAGTGAAAACGAGTGAAGGAGCAGAGGGAGAGAAAGGGAAAATGGGCAGAAATAAGGCACAAAAGAGCAGAGGTGCAGAAAGGTGAAAGATAGAAAGGGGAAAAAGACGAGTGAAAGAGCAGAGGGAGAGAAAGGGAAATGGGCAGAAATAAGGCGCAAAAGAGCAGAGGTGCAGAAAGGTGAAAGATAGAAAGTGGAGAAAAACGAGTGAAGGAGCAGAAAGAAATAAAGGAGACAGAGGTCCACTGGACCACCAGGGATGAGGCGCAGGGAAACCTGCGGGTGGAGGAGGGCCTCGATCACCAACACTCAAGAGTGCAGGGGCAGGGGCACCTCACTTAATGGTGGAGCTGCGAGGGTGGGAGAGCAATTTCACTGACAATGAGTCAGTGGTCTTGGTCGCCTGTCCCCGCAGTGGCCACCATTAAGTAGGGGTCGGGGAGGGCTGGACAGCTGGGAGGCGGGAGCGGGGAGGGGAGCTGGATTGGGCCGGTCGTGCTGGGGGGGGAGGGGCCGCGGGGGCAGCAGCGGCGGGGAAAGGTAAAGGGAGGAAAGAAGGGATAAAGAAAAAAGGGAAAATAAGCAGAAATAAGGCACAGAAGAGCAGAGATGCAGAAAAGAGCAGAAAGGTGAAAGATAGAAAGGGTAAAAAAACGAGTGAAAACGAGTGAAGGAGCAGAGGGAGAGAAAGGGAAAATGGGCAGAAATAAGGCACAAAAGAGGAGAGGTGCAGAAAGGTGAAAGATAGAAAGGGGAAAAAAACGATCGAAAGAGCAGAGGGAGAGAAAGGGAAATGGGCAGAAATAAGGCGCAAAAGAGCAGAGGTGCAGAAAGGTGAAAGATAGAAAGTGGAGAAAAACGAGTGAAGGAGCAGAAAGAAAGAAAGGAGACAGAGGTCCACTGGACCACCAGGGATGAGGCGCAGGGAAACCTGCGGGTGGAGGAGGGCCTCGATCACCAACACTCAAGAGTGCAGGGGCAGGGGCACCTCACTTGATGGTGGAGCTGCGAGGGTGGGAGAGCAATTTCACTGACAATGAGTCAGTGGTCTTGCTCGCCTGTCCCCGCAGTGGCCGCCATTAAGTAGGGGTCGGGGAGGGCTGGACAGCTGGGAGGCGGGAGCGGGGAGGGGAGCTGGATTGGGCCGGTCGTGCTGGGGGGGGAGGGGCCGCGGGGGCAGCAGCGGCGGGGAAAGGTAAAGGGAGGAAAGAAGGGATAAAGAAAAAAAGGGAAAATAAGCAGAAATAAGGCACAGAAGAGCAGAGATGCAGAAAAGAGCAGAAAGGTGAAAGATAGAAAGGGTAAAAAAACGAGTGAAAACGAGTGAAGGAGCAGAGGGATAGAAAGGGAAAATGGGCAGAAATAAGGCACAAAAGAGCAGAGGTGCAGAAAGGTGAAAGATAGAAAGGGGAAAAAGACGAGTGAAAGAGCAGAGGGAGAGAATGGGAAATGGGCAGAAATAAGGCGCAAAAGAGCAGAGGTGCAGAAAGGTGAAAGATAGAAAGTGGAGAAAAACGAGTGAAGGAGCAGAAAGAAAGAAAGGAGACAGAGGTCCACTGGACCACCAGGGATGAGGCGCAGGGAAACCTGCGGGTGGAGGAGGGCCTCGATCACCAACACTCAAGAGTGCAGGGGCAGGGGCACCTCACTTAATGGTGGAGCTGCGAGGGTGGGAGAGCAATTTCACTGACAATGAGTCAGTGGTCTTGCTCGCCTGTCCCCGCAGTGGCCGCCATTAAGTAGGGGTCGGGGAGGGCTGGACAGCTGGGAGGCGGGAGCGGGGAGGGGAGCTGGATTGGGCCGGTCGTGCTGGGGAGGAGGGGCCGCGGGGGCAGCAGCGGCGGTGAAACGTAAAGGGAGGAAAGAAGGGATAAAGAAAAAAGGGAAAATAAGCAGAAATAAGGCACAGAAGAGCAGAGATGCAGAAAAGAGCAGAAAGGTGAAAGATAGAAAGGGTAAAAAAACGAGTGAAAACGAGTGAAGGAGCAGAGGGCGAGAAAGGGAAAATGGGCAGAAATAAGGCACAAAAGAGCAGAGGTGCAGAAAGGTGAAAGATAGAAAGGGGAAAAAAACGATTGAAAGAGCAGAGGGAGAGAAAGGGAAATGGGCAGAAATAAGGCGCAAAAGAGCAGAGGTGCAGAAAGGTGAAAGCTAGAAAGTGGAGAAAAACGAGTGAAGGAGCAGAAAGAAAGAAAGGAGACAGAGGTCCACTGGACCACCAGGGATGAGGCGCAGGGAAACCTGCGGGTGGAGGAGGGCCTCGATCACCAACACTCAAGAGTGCAGGGGCAGGGGCACCTCACTTGATGGTGGAGCTGCGAGGGTGGGAGAGCAATTTCACTGACAATGAGTCAGTGGTCTTGCTCGCCTGTCCCCGCAGTGGCCGCCATTAAGTAGGGGTCGGGAGGGCTGGACAGCTGGGAGGCGGGAGCGGGGAGGGGAGCTGGATTGGGCCGGTCGTGCTGGGGGGGGGGGGAGGGGCCGCGGGGGCAGCAGCGGCGGGGAAAGGTAAAGGGAGGAAAGAAGGGATAAAGAAAAAAAGGGAAAATAAGCAGAAATAAGGCACAGAAGAGCAGAGATGCAGAAAAGAGCAGAAAGGTGAAAGATAGAAAGGGTAAAAAAACGAGTGAAAACGAGTGAAGGAGCAGAGGGAGAGAAAGGGAAAATGGGCAGAAATAAGGCACAAAAGAGCAGAGGTGCAGAAAGGTGAAAGATAGAAAGGGGAAAAAGACGAGTGAAAGAGCAGAGGGAGAGAAAGGGAAATGGGCAGAAATAAGGCGCAAAAGAGCAGAGGTGCATAAAGGTGAAAGATAGAAAGTGGAGAAAACGAGTGAAGGAGCAGAAAGAAAGAAAGGAGACAGAGGTCCACTGGACGACCAGGGATGAGGCGCAGGGAAACCTGCGGGTGGAGGAGGGCCTCGATCACCAACACTCAAGAGTGCAGGGGCAGGGGCACCTCACTTAATGGTGGAGCTGCGAGGGTGGGAGAGCAATTTCACTGACAATGAGTCAGTGGTCTTGCTCGCCTGTCCCCGCAGTGGCCGCCATTAAGTAGGGGTCGGGGAGGGCTGGACAGCTGGGAGGCGGGAGCGGGGAGGGGAGCTGGATTGGGCCGGTCGTGCTGGGGGGGAGGGGCCGCGGGGGCAGCAGCGGCGGGGAAAGGTAAAGGGAGGAAAGAAGGGATAAAGAAAAAAGGGAAAATAAGCAGAAATAAGGCACAGAAGAGCAGAGATGCAGAAAAGAGCAGAAAGGTGAAAGATAGAAAGGGTAAAAAAACGAGTGAAAACGAGTGAAGGAGCAGAGGGAGAGAAAGGGAAAATGGGCAGAAATAAGGCACAAAAGAGCAGAGGTGCAGAAAGGTGAAAGATAGAAAGGGGAAAAAAACGAGTGAAAGAGCAGAGGGAGAGAAAGGGAAATGGGCAGAAATAAGGCGCAAAAGAGCAGAGGTGCAGAAAGGTGAAAGATAGAAAGTGGAGAAAAACGAGTGAAGGAGCAGAAAGAAAGAAAGGAGACAGAGGTCCACTGGACCACCAGGGATGAGGCGCAGGGAAACCTGCGGGTGGAGGAGGGCCTCGATCACCAACACTCAAGAGTGCAGGGGCAGGGGCACCTCACTTGATGGTGGAGCTGCGAGGGTGGGAGAGCAATTTCACTGACAATGAGTCAGTGGTCTTGCACCACCCCACGTTTCCTAAAGTCTTCTGAGAAAAATGGTAAATTTTTGAAAACTAGACTCCTAGTGGAATCCAGGATGGGGTGACTTGATTGCCTCCCACCAGGTTCTGTTACCCAGAATCCCTTGTAAACCTAACAAATAAAACACATTTTCTCTACATTTCTGTTGTGGAAAGTGGTGGAAAGTTCTGGAATCTGCGTGGGTCCACAAATTTCCACCCACCCCGCGTTCGCCAAAGTGTTCTGAGAAAAATGGTACCTCACTTGTGTGGGAAGGGAAAGGGCTCAAAATGTTTTTAGATAGGCAATGTTTATGTTGCCTCAAAACGTTTTGTGTCCTTGCCTGTCGCGGGTATTTGGGCCTCCCACACAGGTGAAGCACCATTTTTATCGGGAGAGCTGGGGGAATGCTGGGTGGTAGGAAATGTGTGTGAGCCCGGTGATGTCACACTTTCCCACACAAAAATGTGTGAAAAAAGTGATTTTCTTCTGCTAAAATTGAGGTTTGCAGGGGATTCTGGTAGGGAAACATTGGTGGATCCACGCAAACCATACCTCCCTGGAAGCCCTCAGGTGTCTAGTTTTCAGAAATGTGTGGGGTTGATAGGTTTCCCTAGATAGCCGCCGAGCACGGGTCCAAAAACCCAGGCGACCCCCCTTGCAAAACCAGGTTGTTTGGTGATAGGCAATTTTGATGTTGCCTCAATAAGTTTTGGGCCCCTGCCTTTTGCGGGTACTTGGGCCTCCCACACGAATGAGGCACCATTATTATTGGGAGACCCTGGGGGAACGCTGGGTGGTAGGAAATTTGGGTCAGCCCAGTGGTGCCAAAACTTTCCCACACGAAAACGTGTGAAAAAAGTGATTTTTTTTATAAAATTAAGGTTTGCAGGGGATTCTGGGTAAAGAAACGTTGGGGGATTCATGCAAGCCATTCCTCCCTGGAATCCCCCTGGTGTCTAGTTTTCTGAAATTTGCGGGTTTGGTAGGTTTCCCTTGATGGCCGCCGAGCACGGGGCCAAAAACCCAGGTGACCCACCTTGCAAAACCAGGTTGTTTGGTGATAGGCAATTTTGATGTCGCCTCAATACATTTTGGGCACCTGCCTGTCGCAGGTACTTGGGCCTCCCACACGAGGGAGGCCCTGTTTTGCCCTGATATGCCCCCAAGGGGGTCAGAAACACTGTGGCTATTTGTTTGGGGGATGGGGGTATTGGTATGCCCATTCTGGGCAGCCCCCACCACCACACAAAAAATAGCCAGCATAATCATTGGCTTCTAGTGGACTTCCCCCCCCAGAAAGGATGTAATTGTTGCGGGTGTGGGTGGGGGCATTGGCATGGCCATTTTGGGCAGCCGCAATGTGAGGATCTATGCTGCACACCTCCTACTAGTCCAAACTTTATGGATTGTCCTGGAAACTAAATGGTTTTTATTGGGAGCTACCCAGTGGTCAGTTGAGCCCACAACTGGTTACTTAAATGCTCTGTAGAGGCCCAGCAACAGCTAGGTCTGAGAACCGGGAGCTCACCTCCTGTCCCTAGGGTTTCAAATCAGGTTATACATCAATAACATTATTACTCATCAATTCAACATGAATATTTATGTCAACTCAATTTAGGCCAATTTATTGACTTGGTTAATCTTCGTGATTTTGGTTATATACATAACATATCAACAAAAACAAAACAGTTTGCATACAAGAATTATATATAATGTAATCCTCAGACTATTCGCATTCACAAAAAGCGTAACAAACATAATTTCAACATTTCCCAATGCATTTCGGGTCGAGTCGACCCTTCTTCAGGGGAATTGTACTTGTGAAGACAAATTTTGTGTGAATTTCATGCACATCAATCCGATGGTAGGCACTGCAAAATCAATAGAAAGGGTTGATTCCCTTATAAACACACATAAGCTTTGTACAAATACAGAATAGCTCTAGAATTAACAATCTCTCCCAAGGCAGAACCATGAGAATGTGAGTGAGCTCAAAACCAAATCTCTAACGATAGAAGAGAAAAAAATAGGTGTGAAAGGGCCCCCAGCCCGAAAACTCCGTAATCATAATCACTAGGTGTGCCATGCAATACACGTAATTGTAGATAAAAAGTGCAATTGAAGATAGAATTCATGCCATCAATAACCTCCGTAATCATAATCACTAGGTGTGCCATGCAATACACGTATTCATAGATCAAAAGTGCAATTGAAAATAGAATTCATACCAACAATAACCTCACCCTGGTGGTAAAATGTCAACCGTGCTCATGAAGAGTGCTACGAAGAATATATTATACCTTTCACTGACCGCAAAAGGATCCCTCTAAAATATCATGGATATGTGCAACTCAGAACCATCTACTCTATGGTCGAGTATTTGAACCGGATATGTAAAAGCGAAAATGTTTGACAAACACCAAGTTGACTACTTTAGTACTAATTAATAGAAATCTTGTTGACGTGAATTAGTACTAAAGTAGTCAACTTGGTGTTTGTCAAACATTTTCGCTTTTACAGCGGTTGGAGAGCATACGGCCCTTTACATATCCGGTTCAAATACTCGACCATAGAGTAGATGGTTCTGAGTTGCACATATCCATGATATTTTAGAGGGATCCTTTTGCGGTCAGTGAAAGGTATAATATATTCTTCGTAGCACTCTTCATGAGCACGGTTGACATTTTACCACCAGGGTGAGGTTATTGTTGGTATGAATTCTATTTTCAATTGCACTTTTGATCTATGAATACGTGTATTGCATGGCACACCTAGTGATTATGATTACGGAGTTTTCGGGCTGGGGGCCCTTTCACACCTATTTTTTTCTCTTCTATCGTTAGAGATTTGGTTTTGAGCTCACTCACATTCTCATGGTTCTGCCTTGGGAGAGATTGTTAATTCTAGAGCTATTCTGTATTTGTACAAAGCTTATGTGTGTTTATAAGGGAATCAACCCTTTCTATTGATTTTGCAGTGCCTACCATCGGATTGATGTGCATGAAATTCACACAAAATTTGTCTTCACAAGTACAATTCCCCTGAAGAAGGGTCGACTCGACCCGAAATGCATTGGGAAATGTTGAAATTATGTTTGTTACGCTTTTTGTGAATGCGAATAGTCTGAGGATTACATAAATATAATTCTTGTATGCAAACTGTTTTGTTTTTGTTGATATGTTATGTATATAACCAAAATCACGAAGATTAACCAAGTCAATAAATTGGCCTAAATTGAGTTGACATAAATATTCATGTTGAATTGATGAGTAATAATGTTATTGATGTATAACCTGATTTGAAACCCTAGGGACAGGAGGTGAGCTCCCGGTTCTCAGACCTAGCTGTTGCTGGGCCTCTACAGAGCATTTTGGGCAGCCCCCACCCTAATTAAAATTTGCCCCAAAAAATCCCTGGTGTCTAGTGAGCTTTTAACCCCCCTGAGGGCAGATTGGGGGCTACTGCCCCATCTTCCCCCCAGGGTGGTAGGAAGGCTGTAATTTTTGTGGGGGAGGGCTTGGGGGTATGGGCATTCAAGTTTTGGGCAGCCCCACTCTAATTTAAATTTGCCCCCCAAAATAACCCGGCATCTAGTGTGTTTTTTGCCCCCACCAGTGGGGCATATTGGGGGCTAATGCCCACATCTGCCCCCAGAGGGGGCTGAAAGTCCACTAGACGCCAGGGAGTTTTTTTGGGCAAATTTTAATTAGGGTGGGGATTGCCAAAACCGGGCATGCCAATGCCCCCACCCTAATAAACATTTTCCCCAAGAAAATCCCTGGGGCCTAGTGGGCAGATTGGGGGCTACTGCCCCATATGCTCCCCAGGGGGGCAGGAAGGCTGCAATCTTTGTGGGGGAGAGGCTGGCGGCATGAACATGTGTGTTTTGGGCAGCCTCCACCCAAATTCAAATTTGCCCCAAAAAAATGTCTGGTGACTAGTGGGCTTTTTGCCCCCCAAAGGGTGCAGATAGGTGCTAATGCCCCCATCTGCCCCCAGGGGGCCAGAAAGCCTACTAGACTCCAGGGATTTTTTGGAGCAAATTTTACTTAGGGTGGGGGTTGCCAAAAACGGGCATGCCAATGCCCCCCCATATAAAAATGTGCCCCAAAAAATCTCTGGCGTCTGGTGGGCTTTTTGCCCACCCTGGGGGGGCAGGAAGGCTGTAATTTTTGAGGGGGAGGGGTTGGGGGCATGGGCAAGCCCGTTTTAGGCAGCCCGCACCCCTAAAAAATATCCCATAAAAATCCCTGGTGTCTAGTGGACTTTCTACCCCCCGGGGGGCCGATTGGGGGCTACTGCCCCCATCTACCTCCCAGGGGAGACAGAAAGACAAATTATGCCAACATTTTTATGGGGGGAAGCAAAGGCCCTTGCCCAAGGGGCCGCTCCCCCCTCCATGGTGCCTAGTGGGTGGATCCCTGCTTGGGGATCGCCCTCCTGGGGCAATCCCCAAGCAGGGATCCACTAGGGAGGGGTACCATTGGAAAGGGGAGAAACTGAAATGAGCCTCTTGGCTCATTTCAGTTTCGGTTTCACTGAAATGACATCAGCGTGACGTGCGTGCTGATTGTCATTTCAGGGAAACAAGGGGGGGCCTCGGGACCTGGGGAAGCTCTTCCCCAGCTTCCGAGGCTTTAGGAGAGAAAAGGGAATCCCTCTGGTGCCCGCACCAGAGGGATTTCCGGTGCTGGGTGTCATGACGAGCTGGACTCGTCATGAGCACATGACCACTGTGTGCCATGACAAGCCCAGCTTGTCATGAGCCAAGGGGTTAAAGATGGTAGAAGTCACTTAGTTCAAGTTGATGATAAATGCAACACAGTTCTCACAAAAGTGCCTGGATGCGTAACGCAAAACAAACAAAAGGCTCGCAGAGTTGGAGATGCGTCAGTTCCTTGCTTTGGGGGAGACGATGCGTCGCGCCTCAATGCTTGCGCAGAGTAGGGGATGCGTCTTGGTCCTTACTGGTGAAGAGGTGATGCGCTGATTCTTGTACTGCGGCCCGGTTACGATGCGGCAAGATGGCGCCTCATTGCGATGCAACAATCCGGTGCGATACGATGGCGATAAGATGGCGCCCTTGATGCGATGACGTGAAGATGATGCATGCACGCCCGATGGCAGTGCGGTGAAATTTGTAACTATGGAGCGATGAAAGGCCCTGAGACACGCTTCTCCGGTGATGCGATGGCGATATCTGCGGAGGTGACACGCTTCTCCAGTGATGCGTCAGATAACAGCTTTGACGAAGGCACGCTTCTATGGTGATGCTCTGTGGCGGTAACACGCTTCTCCGGTGATGCGACGGCAACAGCTGCGACTGCGACATGCTTCTTCTCGTTGAGTTGTGCTTCCAGCTCCCAGCAACACGCAGGCTTCTGAAGACAGAATTCACAGCAAGGAAATTCAAAGGGGAGCTGGTGGTGAAGTATTTTGTCCCTGAGACTTCAGCAGGAGGCAAGCACAAGTTCAAGACCTTGGGGTAATATTCTGCAAGATGATGAAAGTTCTTTGAAAGTTCCTTCTCCTCTCCTTGGCACTGAAGACACCACTGTAGGCCAACCCAGCAACACAGCACACCGGCAGGGGTGCAGTCCAACTCCTTCAGCTTCCTTGGTGCTTCTCCTTGGCAGAGGTTTGTCTTGTTGTTCCAGAAGTGATCTAGGGCTAGATGTAGGTAATTCTCATTTACCGACTCTAGAATACCGAATTTTACCGATTCGGTATTCTAGATTCGGTAAATGAGATGTAGTTAAAAATTCAGTATTTTTCTACCGAATCTGTAGGATTCGGTAATTACCGAATCGGTATTTACCGATTCGGTAATTGTCATTGATTCCTATGGGCCTTGAGGCCCATAGGAATCAATGTCAATTACCGAATCGGTAAATACCGATTCGGTAAATATACCGATTTTGCAAGGGGGACAGGGTGTCACTTTGACACCCTGTTGCACCCCTGATTCTGGCTTGTGTAACACGCTTCTCCGGCGATGCGACGGCAACGGCAACAGCTGCCCCTAAGGGCATGTATGTGCGTCACATGGCACAGGTGTACATGCACAGATGTGCATGTACACAGGAATTCGTTATTTACCATCAAATAGTATTTGGTGATAAATAACGAATCGGTAAGGGCCTATGGCACTGATTACAGTGCCACCTACATGTGGATTTACCGATTCGGTAAATATACCGATTCGGTATTTTACCGAATCGGTAAATCTACAGAATCGGTAAATATACCGATTAGTCACATTTTCAGGCCCCTACATCTCCATCTGCAAATACCGGTCGGTAACGGCCGAAATCGGCCGTTACCTACCGGTATTTGCCTTCCTACATCTGGCCCCTAAAGTCTTGGGGTCTGGGTCCCCATATTTATACTGCAAAATTATTTGTCCTCTGACGGCAGAGGGGCCTGTACCTAGTCCAAACCAGTTCTGTGCTGTCCTGAGCACTTTGTTTACATGACGCCTTCTTTCCTTTGGCAGGGCGGGCCAGGGCCATCAGACACACCACAGGAGGTGGAGCCAGCATTGTGGAAGGCAAGCACAGCCCTATTCAGACCCAGGTGCTACTCCTCCCACCCATCTACATATCTACATGCATATAGTTCTATTCAGCCCTGTGCTGACCCACTCTGTCTCCTGGAGCCACCCCAGCCCCTGTCACTCTAAAACCAGAGACACAATACACAAGCTAGCAGAGGCAGGCTGGATGGTTAGGCAAGAAAATACCTACTTTTTAAAAGTGTTTTTTTCAAATACGGAATGTTAAAACCAACTTTACTAAAAGATGTATTTTATCATTCCGAGTTCAGGCATACTAAATTCGAATTTCTACCATGTTCCTTGGGTCAGTAAGGATTGTAAGATGTTATAATCAAACTGCCCAGTCTGGCCTATGGGGACAGGTATCCATGCAATAGTGAAAAACGAAAATGGCTGTAATGTACTATTAGGACATGCCACACACACCAGGGCATGTCCTACCTTATACTTACAATGCACCCTGCCCTTGGGCCTGCCTTAGGGGTGTCTGATATGAAGAAAAGGGAAGGTTTACGGACTGGCAAGTGGGCGCACTTACCAAGTCGACATGGCAGTACTAGACTGCAGACAGGCTTTGCAATGGCAGGCCTGAGACACACTTTACAAGCTGCTTCTGTGGGTGGCACCACCAGTACTGCAAACCCACCAACAGTATTTGATTTATAAGCCCTGGGCACACGTGGTGCACTGTACTGGGGTCTAACAAGTAAATTTATTTTATTTATTTTATTGAATTTGTATTGCGCTCAGCTACCCATAAAGGGTTTCCCGGCGCCAGAGACAGCCTAGAGAAGAAAGATAGGTATTGCTGAAGCAGGAAAAGCAGAAAACGTTTGATCAATTAAAACAGAAAAGTTTTTAGCTTTTTGCGAAAAGCCAAAAGATTGGTCTCCGTTTTGAGCGTCAATGGAAGAGCATTCCACATCTTCGGCCCCAAATGGGCAAAAGAGCGACCTCCCATTTTTGTCAAGCGAATTCTAGGAATTACAAAGTTTGCTTGATTTGATGACCTAAGGGGACGGTTTGGCTGGTATGGTCGGACAAGATTGTGCAAATAAGCAGGAGCAAAACCCTGACGGATCTTAAACATAAGGCACAAAGTTTTAAAAGCTACACGGTCAGCAATTTTTAACCAATGAAGGTCACATAGGGCTTGTGTTGCAGACATTCTGCGAGGAACATTGCACAGAAGGCGGGCAGCTGAGTTCTGCACAACTTGGAGTATATTCATTGTAGCTCTATCAGCTCCCAGATAGAGCACATTGCCGTCAAATAACCTAATCATGGAGTCACTAATCAATACATCAATTTAACATAGGTAGCACCTGTACCGTGGCACTGAATATCAGTGGCACTGTGCCCAAAGCATCTAAACCAGCAAAGCAGATCAAAAACAGAGGAGAAAATCAGTAAAAAATGGAAGACAGACAAACGCCAATGATACCAGGTCTAACACACACCAATAACATAAATGGTGATTTGCTGAGATCAGCAGACCACCATGACTGTGATTGCTTTTTAATAAAGTAATGTTTAAAAAAATGAAACCAGTTTTCCTTAAAGGAAAACAGGACATGTTAAACAAACAAAAAAGAAAATAAAACCTTTAAGTTTAATTTTTTAAGAATAGACAGTGGTCCATGAGACCACTGCCCACTCTCAACAGATATTTGTTGCAACATTCACAAAGGGAAAGGGGTGCCAAAGGCACCACTTCCTTTTTGCACATGGTTACCACCTCCTTTGAGGTGTTGGTTGGTAAAAGATGAATGTTTGGTGACTATAATTCAGTCACAAAACATTCATACGTACCACTGCAATTCTGTATTTGGAAGGGACGCCTTTACCAAGACCCTTTCAAATACTGAATCTTAAACACAAATGGCAATTCAGTAACGTGTTACCAAATCTCAATTTGTGATTTGTACATGCGTAAAAGAATGTTTGTAGTTGGAAAGCAGCTCGATTCTGTAAATCAAGCCATTGCCGTCTACAAAAATGTTTTGTGCATATGGCCCTAATTCCTTCATTCTAACTACACAGATGGCAGCTCCATCTTAGACAACTTCTCAAACCAATAGACCAATGAATGTTAACCACCTGAAAGTCAGCTGATTCAATACAGAGATCTTTCCAGGTGGAACTTGAGAGAATTAGCATCTGACAGCAAGGAACCTGATCTTCTATCTGATGACATCCAATGAAGTATGACCCTTAGGAGTAATCAAGAACTTTATTCTATCATTTGCCCCTCAAGTGAAACAAATCACTAAAACTTCATAATTTTGAACCCTCAGATGCATTTTTACACATTTAGGATTTTCTCTGAATGACCACCACCTCCCTGGGTCTATTGCACTTGGATAATACAAACAGATGCCTTCTGGATGTAATAGTCTACCTGCTCAGAAAACCAAAAAAATTGGAGCAGCAAGGCAATTATTGCACCTATGCCCAGTCAACTACATTCTTCTAACTGTACACATCCCAGTGAAGCTCTGGTGATATATACTGATGTTAACATTCCATTCAACTCTGGCATATCTCATGGCTGTCCTGCCCTTCAAGAAGATGCACATAAATCGAATCCCCCTCTCTGTTCAGGCAGAACAATTCTGGACCTCACGGCAAAGAAAAATCCAAGACCACCTGGAATTCAGGAAGGCAGTAAAGTCCTGTCTGTTCACTAACAGATGACATTCCTACTGCCAAGAAGACCCCCACCCTATCCACCCAGCAAAAGAAAGTCAGTCACTCACACCTAAATGGAAGTTATCAGCTTATTCGAATGACCTTCTCACTCCTCTTGACTCCACTCCAAGTTTAAAACCACAACACTGTAAACACCACTCTACCAACCTAAGCACAAAAATGGTATATATAAATGTAAACAAGTACATCTCTCACTCGTTTTACTTCACTGCATGCGTAAACACAGCTACATATATGCTGTGTCATGATAGGACACTGTCACTATCATTTTACTTCACTGCATGCGTAAACACAGCTACTTATATGCTATGTCATGATAGGACACTGTCACTATCACCACTAGCCTAATGGCTGTCACCAGTACTCTTTTCATCTAGGCCGCACTATAAACTAGCACTCTTCCAATGAAGCATACCCAAAGAAGTAGCTGCTGTTTGTCCACCAAGAAAAGCGCCGGGAGCCACATCAGAGCTTTGAAGCTTCACACTAAAGCAACCACAAAGCATACAAACTATGTATTATACATTGACTGAACATAATCAAATGTGCATTCGCTATAATGAATGTACATTTAGAAAAACAAATATAGAAATTTTGCGAATTTTGCCACTGTTCGGGACATCATGGGGTAGAATGGGTACCTCGGACAAGGTTCTGGCGACCTGGCATACTGCAGGACTGGACACTCTGGGTGATGTATACAGGGATGGCGTATTACTGACGTTCGAGTTACTGGCTGAAGACACTGATTTGCCGACAGGCCAATTCATCTAGGTCGCACTATAAACTAGCACTCTTCCAATGAAGCATACCCAAAGAAGTAGCTGCTGTTTGTCCACCAAGAAAAGCGCCGGGAGCCACATCAGAGCTTTGAAGCTTCACACTAAAGCAACCACAAAGCATACAAACTATGTATTATACATTGACTAAACATAATCAAATGTGCATTCGCTATAATGAATGTACATTTAGAAAAACAAATATAGAAATTTTGAGAATTTTGCCACTGTTGGGGACATCATGGGGTAGAATGGGTACCTCGGACAAGGTTCTGGCGACCTGGAATACTGCCGGACTGGACACTCTGGGTGATGTATACAGGGATGGCGTATTACTGATGTTCGAGTTACTGGCTGAAGACACTGATTTGCCGACAGGCCAATTCCTCTGACATACCTCCCTTCTGAAGGCTCTGTCAGCCGTATGGGGAGATCTAACGAACGAGCCACCAACACATCTACTACTTCAATACTTACATGTAATGGGGCGGGATCACATATAGTGCATTGGTTGGTGGAGGCGCTACTTGTGCACACATTGAACCCGATGCAACGACTCCGAATCAGTTGGGAGGCAGACCGAGGCCAGCCATGGACTGATAAGGAATGGGACACTATCGTAGCTGGCTCTAGGTGTATACCGAGAACTCTAGGTTCAAGCTCATACAAACATACATTATACAAAGAGCGTACCTCTCACCCGACAAGATTAATAGATATTTTCACATTGCCACTTCTGCATGCCCACGCTGCCAACAGCTCAATGCGGACCTGCTACATATGCTATGGTCTTGTGCCTCCCTTCAACATTATTGGCAGGGAGTGGCCACAACCCTCGCCTTATGTACAGACACACCTCTGCCGTTGTCATGGGAAGGTTGTATTCTAGGGCTTTATGCCAGATCCCAAAAAACAAAGTTACCTCGAGATTCCGAGATCTAGGGTTGATAACCGCGAAACGACTGATAACCAAGAAATGGAAGCATGCGGATCTCCCAGAGGCAATTAGCTGTAAACGCTCACTCACAATATGGGCGCAGGTGGAAAGCACGGCATTACACAGAGAGGAAACGGCAGGGCTTCGCAAATATCTCATTGCGCAAAGCTGGGATACACTACTCACTGCCCTCCAATGCTGTGATATAGTGGAAGGAGATGATACTCCATCTGTTGATCTGTAGTAAACACACTAGCGACTCAGTGCTCAGCCGGAAGAAGTAGATAAACTTTAGAGCGCATAATATTGACAGCTTATGCACCCCTTGGTTTGCTGTGGACGGCCACCTGTGCCCTGCCTACCCTTAGGCGTAGAAGTGCCCTTTGCTGTTTTTTTAATTTTTATATATCTGGCTACGCGCACTGACTCAAATCCTGATTAGGCGAACCATTATGTTGCACAGTACCGAAAATACACCTTCATACCCAGTCATGCAGTACTGATTCTATCTATATTTCACTGATGGCAGTTTTTACATTGTAAGGTTTAGTTTTGTATTTAAGTTATAGAAAATATATCTTATTGGTATCCTTCAATGTTTTTTGTTTCTTTTCGTCAGGTGCTTCTTTTCGTGCAGTATTGCGATGCTTATGCCTAATGACAGTTTTTGTAAGTTCAGACCAAATATAAATCAGGTACTATCAGATCGGCTCCGGCCTGATGTGTTATAAGCAGGATATAGGTGGCTATGAATACAATTTACAAATTGTGATGTAGCAATACATGTGAGCAATAGCACACAGAGATCTAAGAACAAATGTTCCTGTACGGTATAACATTTTGTAATTAAGAATAGTACCCTAGCAATAACATCGTGCTGTTGAAGTGTGCAATGCTATTCTTTATGTGTTATATATATATATGTAATCAATTTTGGGATATTTGTATAACAATGTGATATCAGTAATGATTAAATGTTTATGAACCGCTGCACTCCTGGGTAGATAATGTCAATCAAGGGTAAGTACTGTACAAAGTTAATAGGTGCGCAGGAAGTCACCTTCTGGATCCAAAAGGTGCAGCAAATACTAGGAATAAAGCAAGCCTTACAGCGAGTAAGGACAATTCCTGGGCACTCTGGTATGCACGAGGTGCGTAATTCAAATTATGGGCACTCCAAAAGTGAATGTAGTCATAGTAGTTTTTAATTCACTTCAAATGAATGTTATCCATAGTAGTGATAAAGTTCAGCATTTCAGTCATTTTACGTCATATGATACTGTTGCATCTGAATTTCAAACATAGATCATAAGGTCATGATGGTGATTTAACTCCAATGGTTAAGTGATCCCCGATGCATTTCGTGCAAAAATTGCACTTCTTCAGGAGGAATCTGTGTGGTAAAGAGAAACAGTATGTAGGGCGCTAAAAATTCAGGAGACTGTAGTACAATACATTCAAGGTGAGGTCTGTGGGATTAATATCAGGGGAACTATTCGCGATGAGAATAAATGGAGAAATAATAACGGCAAGTTGAAGGTAATTAGGAAACATGCATGTGCCGGATGTGGTATGGAAATGCAGAACGACGTGTCTACACGAAAAAGAAACAAAGAACTAAAGTCTACGGGTGAAAGCGTGCCTCGATTGTTTCTATGAGTGATAGTGAAGATCTAACTAACGGTGGTCCGAAGGTGGAGAGCTGAGTTAACGATATGGGAAGACCGGGTGCGTAATGCCATGCATCGCGGTAGTGTTGTGATGCTAAACGGACATGCAGTGCAAGCGGGTGCTGTGAAGGGATAAAAAAGAACCGTGTGGAGTGCTCACTTACCGACCATGAGCGTTAAGGATTCATTCGACAAAATTCCGACAGTGAACTCCGGTTCGTGTGAACGAAAATCCGGAAGACGCCGAGCATGCGCACATGCTCCATGATATGAAAAGAAAAGTGATGTGATCATAGAAAGCGGACTGAACGAAAAACAGTGGGGAACGAAGAATGAGTTAAACATATCGTGAAGAAAGTGAAAAATAGGGATGATACAACCTAAATGGAAGAAATTGTAAAACAGAAATGAGTACAAGAAAATGTTCACAAGATATAAACATTCATATACCAAATTACTTTCAACGTGCTATGCAGGTACAAAAATGAAATAGCAAGAAGGTAAGGCATGAAGATGGAAACTGAGGAACCGAAAGTATAGGCAACAAGATGAAAAGGTATCAACAATAATCAAGGTGGAAAGAGAATGAGATCAGCAGGTAAAGAAGGCGAATTCGCCAGAGTGGAATAAGCTGAAGAGAGATCAAATGTATTGTACTACAGTCTCCTGAATTTTTAGCGCCCTACATACTCTTTCTCTTTACCACACAGATTCCCCCTGAAGAAGTGCAATTTTTGCACGAAATGCATCAGGGATCACTTAACCATTGGAGTTAAATCACCATCATGACCTTATGATCTATGTTTGAAATTCAGATGCAACAGTATCATATGACGTAATATGACTGAAATGCTGAACTTTATCACTACTATGGATAACATTCATTTGAAGTGAATTAAAAACTACTATGACTACATTCACTTTTGGAGTGCCCATAATTTGAATTACGCACCTCGTGCATACCAGAGTGCCCAGGAATTGTCCTTACTCGCTGTAAGGCTTGCTTTATTCCTAGTATTTGCTGCACTTTTGGATCCAGAAGGTGACTTCCTGCGCACCTATTAACTTTGTACAGTACTTACCCTTGATTGACACTATCTACCCAGGAGTGCAGCGGTTCATAAACATTTCCTTATTCCCCTCTGGTCCACACCGCTTATACACCCACTCATCATGTCTTATGCTGACATCACCGGAATAACAACGAACAAAGCAGACACTTTTGAATTCAACACTGACGACACAGATCGTATATATTCGCTAATTCAGGAGCCTGAATACATCTCCTCCAGCACTGGCTCTGCCCAAGCTAACATTCGCCAACTATTATACACCGCAAAAAGAGAGATCAACCAAAGACTGCACGCTTCAACTTTAATCAGATATCACCGTGTCCAACGCATTCCCAGAGGCTTGCGAATTCCTTTGAAATCAACGTTGTGTAAAAACAATCCCCGATTTACAGAAAAGTGGTACGGAATATTAAATAAATGTTCCTTGGATTTAATACTTCTTATAGTTGAAGAGTTGTCTAAACTGTTGGAAGAACTTGAAAATGAAGTTAAACAACTAAAACATGATTTAAGTACCAAATTAACGCCTGAGGAACTTGCAACATCTCTTGAAGACATTAATAATCAACTGGACAAATACGTTAAAGAAATCAATGAGAGGAAGATAAGAAAATTCAAACGAGATACAGTTGATTATAAACTAGGTGAAGTTTATAACTAGGCCGAAATGTACGCCGCTAGAAGACAAAATCGCACTCAAACCAACAGATCTACTGACGGAGATACATCATCGTCTGAAGATACGTCACGAACAGGATTTAGCAGAGGACAACCCAGGCAACAACTTTTTCCAACTGGTCCTCAAAGATCTGACCAGCCTTCAACTTCTGGTGTACCCAGTGATCCCAGAACCAACTCGAGCAACCTCACAGAATCAATGCCTTTTTTAGAAGCAGGCCGAGCACCAACCGTAGACCCAGGAGGTCCCGCAGGACCCACCGACTTACCACCACCGGCCAAATCCACCCGGAGTCACAGAATTTAATAATTAACATCTCACAGACTCCACTAACCACTATCCAACAAAAAGTTCTTCAAAAGGGCATGAATTTTGTACCCACATATTACACGAATGAGCTTGATACTACCATATCTTTCTACAAGTTCATGAGGACTTTACGACTAAGACATTTCTTTAACAACATTTGTCCCCCTCAAACAACTCAAGAATCAGGGACACTTATGGGCCCAAGACCAAAAAGCACTTTCATCCCGCCTACCAGTCACAAAGTTTTGGACACGTTCGAAATAGCTGTCCAACAAGACTTACACACAATTTTCAGAACTCCCCAAAAACATCGTTCAAACTTATCGACCAGCGAATACCAAGCACTGCGGCAACTTTCTTCCAACAGTGATCTAACAATCTGCAAAGCAGATAAAGGAGGAGCGTTAGTAGCTCTAGATACCTGTTATTACACTCAAAATCTAGACGCTCACCTCAATAATCCGGATCTTTACATGCCTTTGAGTATTGACCCTACCAACAACTTCAAAGAAATACTGGTTACCATTGTCAACAAGGCAGTCTCCACCAACACAATTACAGAAAGAGACAAAAGATTTCTTATCAAAGAACATCCACAGGCACCACATATTTACTTAGTGCCAAAAATTCATAAACACGCCACCAAGCCACCTTTTAGACCTATTGTCAGCACCTGTGATTCCATCCACGAACCAACTGGAAAATACATCGACAAACATCTACAAGGTTCTGTGACAAGCATGTCCACATACATTCAAGACACTACGGATTTCCTCATTAAGCTTCAGAGCATCATTGTTCCACCTGATCTGCCTGTCATCTTATGTACTATAGATGTGAACTCTTTATATACATCAATACCCCACAATTTGGGATTAGAAGCTTTGGAATCCGCCCTGGTACAAACCGACAAACCCATAGACTTGCAAATTTTCATCATGGAATTGATGCAATTCACCTTGCACCACAGCTACTTCAAATCTCCCAAAAATGAATATTACCAACAGCTATCCGGAGTCGCAATGGGACACTGTGCAGCCCCAGCATATACGAATGTATTCATGTACCAATTTGAGAATCAACACATTTTGAAGGACCAAGATTGGCAACCATTTCTATTGGCTTATTATCGATACATCGATGACATTTTCCTTGTCTGGAAAGGCAATGAAACTCAGTTGACGAACGCCATTCACCTTCTTAATTGTGTGGATGACCGCATCCAGTTCACATACAGCTTTGACACCACAACCATATCTTTTCTGGATGTACACATTTCATTATCAAACAATCAATTCGTTACCTCAATATACACTAAAACCACTGACCGCAACAACTATCTACATTACCGCAGCTTTCACCAACCCAGCCTGAAACGCCATTTACCATATTCACAACTCCTCCGAACCAAAAGGATTGCGTCCACACCGAACCTGTACACACAAGATAGTGCCACCATCATCACTAAATTCAGACAACGGGGCTACCCCAGAGAACTCACTCAAGCTGCTGAAGACAGAGTGCCGACCAAACTCAGACAAGAACTACTAAAACCCAGAGAAAAGCCTTCAGACACAGACACACGTGCTGTTTTTGTATCCAAATTCTCCACGCAATCTACAAAAATCAAACAGTCCATTCGCAAGCACTGGTCATTGTTACAATTAGAAACAGATTTCAACAAAGTATTTGACAAACCACCTACTTTTGCATACCAACGTTCCAAAAACATTGCATCCATATTGAAAAAATCCTCGACAATGGGGCACATCACCTTTAAAGGCACAATACCATGTCATAATTGTGGCCACTGTAGTAGCATCATTCCAGGAAATTACTTATCTCACCCTACTCAAGGAACGCCCATACATCTTCGAGTAAATGCCACCTGCGATTCCATGAACGTTGTATATATGCTAAGATGCCCTTGTGGCCTCCCATATGTGGGCAAAACTGAGCGCAAAATTAAAACAAGATTGACTGAACATCGCAGTAATATACGCATGAAAAACTTGAAGTCTTGTGTAGCGGCTCATTTTATTGAACACAGACATAACCCCAGTCAAATTCGTTTTCTCATCCTAGAAGTGGTGGACAAATATTCTCACATTGACAACAATAAAAATCTGCTTCGTCGAGAATTATTTTGGATACACCGCCTTCACGCCATGCATCCGAAAGGATTAAATGATAGACTGGAATACAGTTGTCACTTATAAATACTGTATTAGCCTGGTATCAGCAATGTACTGCATGTATGTTTGATCTCTCTTTAGCTTATTCCACTCTTGCTAATTCACCTTCTTTACCTGTTGATCTCATTCTCTTTCCACCTTGATTATTGTTGATACCTTTTCATCTTGTTGCCTATACTTTCGGTTCCTCAGTTTTCATCTTCATGCCTTACCTTCTTGCTATTTCATTTTTGTACCTGCATAGCACGTTGAAAGTAATTTGGTATATGAATGTTTATATCTTGTGAACATTTTCTTGTACTCATTTCTGTTTTACAATTTCTTCCATTTAGGTTGTATCATCCCTATTTTTCACTTTCTTCACGATATGTGTAACTCATTCTTCGTTCCCCACTGTTCTTCGTTCAGTCCGCTTTCTATGATCACATCACTTTTCTTTTCATATCATCGAGCATGTGCGCATGCTCGGCGTCATCCGGATTTTCGTTCACACGAACCGGAGTTCACTGTCGGAATTTTGTCGAATCAATCCTTAACGCTCATGGTCGGTAAGTGAGCACTCCACACGGTTCTTTTTTATCCCTTCACAGCACCCGCTTGCACTGCATGTCCGTTTAGCATCACAACACTACCGCGATGCATGGCATTACGCACCCGGTCTTCCCATATCGTTAACTCAGCTCTCCACTTTCGGACCACCGTTAGTTAGATCTTCACTATCACTCATAGAAACAATCGAGGCACGCTTTCACCCGTAGACTTTAGTTCTTTGTTTCTTTTTCGTGTAGACACGTAGTTCTGCATTTCCATACCACATCCGGCACATGCATGTTTCCTAATTACCTTCAACTTGCCGTTATTATTTCTCCATTTATTCTCATCGCGAATAGTTCCCCTGATATTAATCCCACAGACCTCACCTTGTATGTATTGTACTACAGTCTCCTGAATTATTAGCGCCCTACATACTGTTTCTCTTTACCACACAGATTCCCCCTGAAGAAGTGCAATTTTTGCACGAAATGCATCGGGGATCACTTAACCATTGAAGTTAAATCACCATCATGACCTTATGATCTATGTTTGAAATTCAGATGCAACAGTATCATATGACGTAATATGACTGAAATGCTGAACTTTATCACTACTATGGATAACATTAATTTGAAGTGAATTAAAAACTACTATGACTACATTCACTTTTGGAGTGCCCATAATTTGAATTACGCACCTCGTGCATACCAGAGTGCCCAGGAATTGTCCTTACACGCTGTAAGGCTTGCTTTATTCCTAATATCAGTAATGATAAAATCAGAAAATACCAATAAAGATATTTAAACAGAAAAACAAATAAAGAAAAACATATGTAGAGCAAGTGTGCAATGAACATTTAAACCATCAACATAGAATGACTCAGTAATGTGAATGAACCATTGCACCGAAGAATATACATTTAGACAAATGAATGTTCATTCACAGAATAAAACATGCATTGGCACAATACTGGCACAGCATCCCATTTACAGGAGGCAACTAAACTTGTATGAAGTGAATAGACCACTAAAAAGCCTTAGTCATACCGAAAAACAAAATATTGCATGCACAAACCACCTCCTAAGCAAACAAGTAAAAGGGTGTGTATTAAAAGTGACGATTCTGCACTGTGCTCTATGTACATCTTCTCAAACACTAGAATTCACTAAATGCAAAGTTTAAAATCGGAGTTAAGTGTACAATGTTCTAGATTACAAGGTGTAAAGATATACATCTCAAAGATTTTAATATGCATCAGTTTAGCTACATTTAAATAAAACACAGTAGTGCTGCACAGAACCCGTGGCTAACTAAATGACTTTAAGTGCTATGGTTTTAAAAAGCAAATTGACTAATGTGTTTTAAACATTTTTAGACTTTTCTTTGTAGGTGTTGTAGTTTGTTGCATATTATAACCTTAACTTTGCACTATATAGTGGATGGTCCGTCTCACTCTCTTACACATATCAAATGAAATTTGACCAATAATGTAAAATTGAGCTAACCTTGTCTACAAGAATCAATTACATTTTTTTTTTGCAGGCAGACAGAATAAGCATTCCCATCACATCCTTTGCAAACTAATGGTTTTTCAGCTTTAGTTATTTCTGACAGACTGTGGAATTTACCAGCAACGAGGGCCTTCAATTTGGATTGCTGAATTAGCATTGCCTGTGGCTCCATATCATGAAGCCAGAATGGTTTCGATCTTGCCCGGAAGGGCTGCACCTTGCCTTCTCCCACTTGGTGACCCAAGTAGACCTCTGACCATTGCACTATCTAGCCTGACTTGAAAGTCAAGGCTGCCCTCTGTAGATCGTGATGCACTTCCCTGAGGTGGCATAGGTATTATCCCATCTACAACTGATGACTGCTGAGTCATCTAGATAGGCGGCACTGAAGTTCTCCAATCCAGCCAGGACTTGGTTGATTAACCTCTGGAAGGTGGAAGGGACGTTCTTCAACTCAAAAGGCATGGCCTGGAACAAGAAGTGCACTTTTGGGGAAGAGAATGCAGACCTCCCTTCGACCCCCTCGATCAAAGCAATCTGCCAGTACCCACATGTTCAATCAAACTTTCCGAGGAACTTGGCATATCGTTCTTGATGATGCTGCATCATGGTTGTGAGAAATTTGGTTGTTGGTTGAGGGGAATGAAAGCCTACTCAAGCAACAGCCACAATCCTTGTCAGGGTGAACCACAAAACGTCACTAACTTAGCCTGTGTTTAACCCTTTGATAGCTTGGCACAAGGCAGTCAGGCTTAACTTAGAGGCAATGTGTAAAGTAATTATGCAGCACTTAAACAGTAATAAAGGGAAGATACAACACAAGAAAAATCTCACAGCAATGTAGACAAATAGATTCCATTTTAATAAATCATTTGTCACCAAAACAACACAAATCCTATAAGTATAGCCAAAGTTATGAATTATTAAATCTTTTAGTAAAATCTAGCACCTAAAAGATCACAGCGGCAGCCATGGACATCTAGTCACATGAGACTGAGGCACAGTTGAAAGTTATGGCCTACTGCAATGGAGCGCCGATCGGATACACAAACTAGGTTGGGCCCGGTCTTCGCTTACTGTCGAATTTGCAAGAAATTTCAAGACAAAATGTCAGAGAAGGTAGAGTTCAGAGGCGCAAGGCAGTTGGCGATGTCCAAGGTGGAGGAGGCATCATTGTCAAGGAGTCATTGAACGAAGTCGTGGTGAAGCTTTCTACATTCAGACTTTGTCTCTTTTTTTGGAAGTTGAAAATCTCCAGACGGACGTAGCTGAAAGGTGTAGTCGATAAGGGCTCCACGAGATTAGATACTCTTTCTGGTCGATGCCCCTGAACATGATTTTCTGCTCTGGAGAAGAATGTGACAAGAGCTACTGCAAAGTCAGATTGACCTGTGCTGTATCTTGGATAATCGGCGAGCAGGTAGGGCCCGGTCTCCTCTCGGTTCCCCAAGCACTTCCTGTCAGAAAAGTTTTGAATTTGGTCTATCTGGGAACTTTTAGCACCCCTCCCAAAGGGCCAGGACTAGAGGGGGGCACCACTTGGACAGTCAGGACTCACTTAGGTTGGGTACCGTAGTCAGTTCAAGATGGATGGGACATTTTATGTTCCTATGTCTCTAATCAGGAGGCCAGCCACTTATCCCTTGGATTCACTCTGCAAGTCTTGGCATTGAGCAGGGAAGCAGGAATCAAACATCAGAACAGTCCTCTGAGGGCACAGGGCCAGCTTCAGGCAGCAGGGCAGTCCTCCTGGTACAGCAGGTCAGTCCTCTGAAGTACACAGCAGGCCATAATTAAACTAAAGAGTGAATCTAAGAGCCCTTTTTTTTATACCTGCTGCCCCTTTGAAAGTAGAAGACACTTCTGGAGTTTTCCACCTACAGAAGTATCTGGAATTTCCTGTCTCCCTGTCCTGGTCCAAGCCTGTCTGTCTGCAGGCCCAATAGAGTAGTGTGAAGTTCTTTATGTGAGAGCTGAAGCAGTGTCTTTGAAGTGCAAGTAGGGCTGTTCCCAGATCCACTCCCATCCTGCCTGGGATGACCCATCCTGCCAATAGCCAGACTCTCTGTTGTGTGGCTGTCTGGGAGGAGTACGCAAAGACCTACTGCCAACTGCACCTAGTCATTAGACCCAGGAAACAGGCTGCATGCACCAAATGCTTAGGACAAGAAAATGCAAACTTTCTGAAAGTGGCATTTTCAGAATTGCTTCTTAAACTTTGACTTTACCATTAGTGGGCCTGTTTTGGGCCTACCCTAGGGGGGATTTACATATCTATTAAAAAGTGAGGTTTAGGCGCAGCAAAGGAGTTATTTTGCCGAGTCAAACTGGCAGTTTAAAACTGTATACAGGCTGCAATGGCAGGCCCGAGACATGTTTTAAGGTACTACATAAGTGGGTAGCAAAATAAGTGTGGCAGGGTCACTTAGTAGTGATAGAAATCAAGTTACTGGTTGACTGGGGTGTAAGCCCTGTTCAAGCTACAACCCCAATCCTAGTCAGGGTAAGGCACAAGCAAACCCCAAATTAACCTGTGCTCATTCCCTAGTAGCTAGGCAAGGAGCAGTCAGGCTTAACTTAGAGGTACTGTGTAAAGTATTTGTGCAACACTTCAAACAAAAGAACAGTGAAAACACCACACAAAAAAGATCCCATACCGGGTTAGACAAATAAAGCTTAATTTAACAAATAAAATACCAAAATTACACAAATCCAATCAGTAGAGTTAGAGTTATGCATTTGTAAAAGAATAAACTGCAATATAATGCCTAAAAGTCAAAAGTTCAGGCCGACCATGATGGCGCATGGGTCAGATGCAGTCCCACATTAGTCCTGCTGAAGTATTACCTTCTCAAGTTTTGTGGCAAGAGTCCAGCTTGCATTGGAAAAACCCACAGGGAACAAGGAGCGTGTAGCTGGTAGTGGTCGCGTGGCACGAGGACCAGGCCAGGCAACGCAGACAGGCGGTCTGGAGCATCACATTGGCGGTCCTCCAGGGCAATCGATGCTTGCTGTGGGAAGACACATGCTGGCAGCAGGTTGCTCTGATGTTCGGTCAAGCAGTGCAGTTCCGGTGCAAACAAGCCCATTTGCGGTCGTGAAGAGCCCAAAAACTTTATTTAAGAGCCCATTGAGCCACACCAAGTGTCCAGGACCTGAGAGGCACCACTTGGGGTCATGAACGTGTGGAAAATGGATCCAGGAACCATGGAGGAGCCTGGTATGTGCCTGAGGCACTGATCAGCAGGCCAGCAGAATAGCCCTTTAAGTCACTCAGGCGTCCTGTTTTCAAGACATGTTTAAAAGCTAATTAAACAGGTAGCACAATCATTGCTGCAGGCCCACTGGTAGAATTTCATTTATAAACTATGGGCACATGTAGTGTACTTTTAGAGGGACTTATAAGTTAATTAAATATGCAAGTTGGGTATGAGCCAATGTTACCATGTTTTAGGGAAAGAGCACAAGCACTGTAATACTGCTTAGCAGTGGTAAAGTAGGAAGAGTCCTAAGGCCAGAAAAAAGTAAGTCAGCAAAAACAGGTCTGAAGGCAAAAAGTTAGGGGGAACCATGCCAAGGGTGCCAGTTCTAACACGTAGCATTTAATATATTAGCCTTGGGTGTAAGATATACTACGTTACTAGGGATGTATAATAATTTAAATATAGCAAGAGGGTCAAATCAAGCACATTCCTAACATACAAGTATAAATGAACAGACTAATAGGTCTCCTGGCTGTTTTTTCTGTCAAGTTCATTTCTACGGATTTTTGTAAATAAAGAACACGACATCTTGAACCTTTCTTGCTTGTTTGTGATGCTCAAACATTGCTGCCATCGGACAATCTCTACCTATTTTTAAATAACTAGGAGACCTATTAGTCTGTTCATTTATACTTGTATGTTAGGAATGTGCTTGATTTGACCCTCTTGCTTTATTTGTATTTTGTCAATCATTGATTGGCATTTAATCCCCTTTTGGTAGTGGGGGATAGTGGTCTAGGCAGCACTCCGTCTTCACAACGGAAGATTCATTATTATTCCAGGAAGTTTTATATCCCAAACTGTTATTAGTGATTGTGCGGTTTTTTCCTTTTGGATACACCACTACCACTCTCCCTCTCTAATAATTTAAATATACTAGTAAGATTGGGACTGTCTCGCATTCCCCTGTGAACTATTTTGGGATCCTCAAGAGAACTCCTTTTTGTTTTTATTCCCCCCTCTTTCTTCTGGTGGGAACCAGGACTACTCTTTTAGGAGTTACCCAGATGCCTTTTTGGACACTCTGGTGCTGGCCTAGAGGTCCGCCTCCTTAGCAACCCCCCCCCCCCATGTGGCCAGTGGGCTAACTATCAACCAGGTGTTGGCGCAGCGCTATAAAACAGGTACTGAGCATTTGTTCCCTCAGAATTAGAGGGTACATCCCAGTAAAATCATTCACCTTGCTGCATCCCTCAACCACTCAGTGCCTTTCTGGAGTAGTCCAGGAAATCCACTCAAGACTGGCTTGGAAGTTTCTTGCTATCCCCAAACTTGATGCAATACTTAAAGGGACAGCCAACACTTGGAGAGTAGAATGTCTGTCATGGGAGTGTACCTATAATGTAAGAAGGATATCCCTCCCCATTGGGGGCATATGTGACTACAGGCTAGCTTCCCAAATCTCCTCTGTGCCCCTATGCATCCTTGGAGCTATCTCATAGGTAGAAAACCAGTTATCTGTATCATCTTCCACCACATAACAGAGCATCAGGTCTCCAAAGGGCAGTGGACTGCTGCTACCACTGCTGCAGGATCCTGCCACTTCCATGACTTCCGGTTCCAGCTCCTTCAGGCTCCTCTCATGCAGTGGTGGATGAGCGTCGGCCCACTGCTTTTTAGCAGTGAAACAAAGAGAGAATAAAATGATTATAATTTGCCTTATTATCATTTTATTTTCTCCTACTTCCACAGCTTTTCTTGAGAGGGCAGGGGAGGAGTGGTAGCACCCTCCTAGGTGCACAATGAGCCAAAACAGTCTTGCACATTTTGAATGTGCTCCATGAAGGCTGCATTACAGCATGCATGGAGAACATGCCCAGGCTCCCAGTCAGTGTCTGAGCATGGAAGCATGGCTCTCAGATCAATGACAACGCTGCTAAGGCAGCGTTATGATTGGCTCACTGGGAGCTTAGGTGTGCTTCCTGTTGTTCAAGTCAGTGACAGAGGACTACAGAGGAGAGACGCAGCGAGGAAGCTTTTTTGCTGCTTGCTTCCCCCGCATCCCCCCTACCTCCAATCGATGTTGGCCGCTGCTGATCTCATGAGCCCGGTTCTTCTCTTCTAGTTTAAGCTTAGCCATCTGAGGTTGAAGCTCCCTCTCAGCCTTCTGGCTGCCAGCTCCTCAGATGACAGGCCTTGGGAGGACATATTGCTCATTGCTTTGGTGGCGGGCTTCTCTCCTGCTGGTAAGTTGTCCTCCTCCTCCTCAGGGAGTTGCAGCTCAGGGTCCAAGGCTATATCTTCTTCCTCCTCCTCCTCTTCCCCTCCTCCTCCCCTCCCCCTCCTTTAGGTCCACTTCCTCCTCCTCAGGGTTGTCACCCTTTAAATTGTAAAAAAATTGTAAATTGATACTTGTATAGCGCACTACTCACCCGCAAGGGTCTCAAGGCGCTTGTACGAATACCGCTGTGGAACCCATCTTGGCTTTCACTGTGAAGTGTCCACTCCTGGGCACCCCCAAGGTGGAGGCCAGGCATCCTTAGCGTTGTGGGGGCCGTTGTGGAGATTAAGCAAGCTATTGCCCAGAGTTGCAGAGTGGGACTCCATGATTGGAATAGGCACGAGGCGAGAATTATCAGGTCCGTGGAATTTTTGAGCCCAAGACCCGCCGAGGCGGGGAATTGAACCCTGGTCCCGGGCTAGACCTCTGCATCAGGGTCTGCTGCTCTAACCATTGACGGTACAAAAGGGGGTGGTGATGGACGGAGCATCTGAACCAATCAAACACTCACACCCAGTCAAAAGATCTGGGTTTGATCCATCACCGTTCTTTAGCCCACTCTGCCACCCCAGTTCAGACGTGGCTATATGCAAATCAGTCTGACCCTGTGCCGCATGGGAACAGTCCAGCCCGAACTGCCAAGCCATGCCATCCCTGGACCGGAAACAAGCTTCCGAGGACCGGTTTCTGGCATTACAGCCGTCTTCAGCCCGGCTTGCTTGAATCCAGTGGCAAAGTGAGCAAGGGACTCACGTCTGAGCATACCCTGCCACACTTATGGCGGCCAAAAGCAGTACAAAAGGGGGTGGTGATGGACGGAGCATCTGAACCAATCAAACACTCACACCCAGTCAAAAGATCTGGGTTTGATCCATCACCGTTCTTTAGCCAACTCTGCCACCCCAGTTCAGACGTGGCTATATGCAAATCAGTCTGACCCTGTGCCTCATGGGAACAGTCCAGCCCGAACTGCCAAGCCATGCCATCCCTGGACCGGAAACAAGCTTCCGAGGACCGGTTTCTGGCATTACAGCCGTCTTCAGCCCGGCTTGCTTGAATCCAGTGGCAAAGTGAGCAAGGGACTCGCGTCTGAGCATACCCTGCCACACTTATGGCGGCCAAAGGCGGTACAAAAGGGGGTGGTGATGGACGGAGCATCTGAGCCAATCAAACACTCACACCCAGTCAAAAGATCTGGGTTTGATCCATCACCGTTCTTTAGCCCACTCTGCCACCCCAGTTCAGACGTGGCTATATGCAAATCAGTCTGACCCTGTGCCTCATGGGAACAGTCCAGCTCGAACTGCCAAGCCATGCCATCCCTGGACCGGAAACAAGCTTCCAAAGACCGGTTTCTGGCATTACAGCCGTCTTCAGCCCGGCTTGCTTGAATCCAGTGGCAAAGTGAGCAAGGGACTCACGTCTGTGCATACCCTGCCACACTTACAGCGGCCAAAAGCGGTACAAAAGGGGGTGGTGATGGACGGAGCATCTGAACCAATCAAACACTCACACCCAGTCAAAAGATCTGGGTTTGATCCATCACCGTTCTTTAGCCCACTCTGCCACCCCAGGTCAGATGTGGCTATATGCAAATCAGTCTGACCCTGTGCCTCATGGGAACAGTCCAGCCCGAACTGCCAAGCCATGCCATCCCTGGACCGGAAACAAGCTTCCGAGGACCGGTTTCTGGCATTACAGCCGTCTTCAGCCCGGCTTGCTTGAATCCAGTGGCAAAGTGAGCAAGGGACTCACGTCTGAGCATACCCTGCCACACTTATGGCGGCCAAAAGCGGTACAAAAGGGGGTGGTGATGGACGGAGCATCTGAACCAATCAAACACTCACACCCAGTCAAAAGATTTGGGTTTGATCCATCACCGTTCTTTAGCCCACTCTGCCACCCCAGTTCAGACGTGGCTATATGCAAATCAGTCTGACCCTGTGCCTCATGGGAACAGTCCAGCCCGAACTGCCAAGCCATGCCATCCCTGGACCGGAAACAAGCTTCCGAGGACCGGTTTCTGGCATTACAGCCGTCTTCAGCCCGGCTTGCTTAAATCCAGTGGCAAAGTGAGCAAGGGACTCGCGTCTGAGCATACCCTGCCACACTTATGGCGGCCAAAAGCGGTACAAAAGGGGGTGGTGATGGACGGAGCATCTGAACCAATCAAACACTCACACCCAGTCAAAAGATCTGGGTTTGATCCATCACCGTTCTTTAGCCCACTCTGCCACCCCAGTTCAGACGTGGCTATATGCAAATCAGTCTGACCCTGTGCCTCATGGGAACAGTCCAGGCCGAACTGCCAAGCCATGCCATCCCTGGACCGGAAACAAGCTTCCGAGGACCGGTTTCTGGCATTACAGCCGTCTTCAGCCCGGCTTGCTTGAATCCAGTGGCAAAGTGAGCAAGGGACTCACGTCTGAGCATACCCTGCCACACTTATGGCGGCTAAAAGCGGTACAAAAGGGGGTGGTGATGGACGGAGCATCTGAACCAATCAAACACTCACACCCAGTCAAAAGATCTGGGTTTGATCCATCACCGTTCTTTAGCCCACTCTGCCACCCCAGTTCAGACGTGGCTATATGCAAATGAGTCTTACCCTGTGCCTCATGGGAACAGTCCAGCCTGAACTGCCAAGCCATGCCATCCCTGGACCGGAAACAAGCTTCCGAGGACCGGTTTCTGGCATTACAGCCGTCTTCAGCCCGGCTTGCTTGAATCCAGTGGCAAAGTGAGCAAGGGACTCACGTCTGAGCATACCCTGCCACACTTATGGCGGCCAAAAGCGGTACAAATGGGGGTGTCGATGGACGGAGCATCTGAACCAATCAAACACTCACACCCAGTCAAAAGATCTGGGTTTGATCCATCACCGTTCTTTAGCCCACTCTGCCACCCCAGTTCAGACGTGGCTATATGCAAATCAGTCTGACCCTGTGCCTCATGGGAACAGTCCAGCCCGAACTGCCAAGCCATGCCATCCCTGGACCGGAAACAAGCTTCCGAGGACCGGTTTCTGGCATTACAGCCATCTTCAGCCCGGCTTGCTTGAATCCAGTGGCAAAGTGAGCAAGGGACTCACGTCTGAGCATACCCTGCCACACTTATGGCGGCCAAAAGCGGTACAAAAGGGGGTTGTGATGGACGGAGCATCTGAACCAATCAAACACTCACACCCAGTCAAAAGATCTGGGTTTGATCCATCACCGTCCTTTAGCCCACTCTGCCACCCCAGTTCAGACGTGGCTATATGCAAATCAGTCTGACCCTGTGCCTCATGGGAACAGTCCAGCCCGAACTGCCAAGCCATGCCATCCCTGGACCGGAATTTGATTTGCATATAGCCACGTCTGAACTGGGGTGGCAGAGTTGGCTAAAGAACGGTGATGGATCAAACCCAGATCTTTTGACTGGGTGTGAGTGTTTGATTGGTTCAGATGCTCCATCCATCACCACCCCCTTTTGTACTGCTTTTGGCCGCCATAAGTGTGGCAGGGTATGCTCAGACGTGAGTCCCTTGCTCACTTTGCCACTGGATTCAAGCAAGCCGGGCTGAAGACGGCTGTAATGCCAGAAACCGGTCCTCGGAAGCTTGTTTCCGGTCCAGGGAAGGCATGGCTTGGCAGTTCGGGCTGGACTGTTCCCATGAGGCACAGGGTCAGACTGATTTGCATATGGCCTTGCCTGAACTGGGGTGGCAGAGTGGGCTAAAGAACGATGATGGATCAAACCCAGATCAGTTGACTGGGGGTGAGTGTTTGATTTGCTCAAACGCTCCGTCCATCATCCCCTTTTGTATCGCTCTAATCATTGAGCCACACTTCACCCTTTAGCTTCTCTTGGGTGGACTGCATACCCTTGACCTCTTCATAGGCATGGAGGGCTAATTGGAGGTCCACTGTTGTGGCCTTTTCAGACCCCTTAGGATATTGCAGAACAAATTAGGAAATTTTGGGTCACAAAATTGGAAATTTTGCAGCACCTCATTGCTGCATTTGTGAGGCACCTTATTTTAGTGACAGTTAAAAGTTATGTCCTAATAAAAAAATTAATCTGCAGGATGATGTATAACAGCACTTCCTGTCATGCTTAAGGACTAAGCATTAACCTTTGAAGTAAGAAAGAAATACCCATCAAGTCTCTGAATTGCACAGCGTGAATCTAAAAAAATTGGTACTCAATCCTGGCTTCATTATTGGTCAGCGTGATGCTGCCCACTACTTAACCAGGATTAGGCTTGCCAAATGAAATTGGTAACAGTGCACAGGAGGGAGCTAGCTGTAATTTCCGTTGTGTCCCCCCTCACATTCAGCTGCTCCCCTATAACCTGAAAATACATGTACACGTGTTAATGGTGTCAGGGAGAGGCTATGGGGATCGGTTTACAAGGAGCCATTGCCAGGATTGCTCAGGGTAAAAATGTGATATGAGTTATGTGCCTGTATGAGTGCAGGATGAGTAATGTGTCTGATTTCAAGGTGTGCCTGTTTAAGTGCAGGGTGAGCAGTGTACCTAAATGAGCACAGGATTGGGGGGCTGCCTGCATGAGTGCAACATTAGTAAAGTGCCTAAATTGCAGGCCTTTTCTGTATATATACAGGGAGAGTTGTACGCATTGTGTGTGCTGAAGTGGGTTCAGGGTGAGGACATGCCTTTGTGAGTGCAGGATGAGAGGAGTGCTTATGAGTTTGGGTGCCCTGCGAGCTTTTTTAGTCCAGCGGGATGATGTGCCCTTGTGAGTTCAAGGTTGTGCCTATCTTAGTGTATGGTGAACAATATGTAGGATGAGTGGTTTACCTGAGAGATTGCAGCCCATCTACTATTCTCACTCCACGACTCTCATTAGAAGATAGCACTAAATGAAGGGTAATTCATCAAGAAAAAAATTGCCATACTGTAGTTGGGTTACATATATATATATATATATATATATATACATATATACAAACAAGAGGTGATGTATAACTGTTTATTTGAAAGCTGAAATTGAAAAAATTACATTCACAAAAAGCTAGTGTGGAGCAAATCTTTCCCAACCTGTCTTCAGCTGGAAACAATGAGTCCTTAGGACTACAGGTATCAGAAAATGAAACATATCGTGACATTTGCAGTCTAGCTAACGAAGATCTATCAGAGAGTCAATCCCCTGAGTCTGGCTATGGACAAAAAAGGCCCGCCACACCATTTAAAAACAAATCAAAATGTATCCCTTTGGCAGCACGCGATGGCTTAGACTCTTTTAGTGATCACATGGTTGGACAGATCAAGAAATTAACCCTAGCCACCAATAAATTTAAAAGATCATTTACCAACAAAGAAATAAATTATAACCAACTAATTTTGAAACTACAGAAAGAGGAGGTGGTCATACGAAATTCAGATAAGGGCGGGAATATCGTCCTCTGGCCATTTAAAGACTATCTAAAGGAGGCATACAGGCAACTGGATGATGTGCAGTGTTATCGGAAAAGTACTCCACTTAAATATAAAGCAATACAAGATTGTCTATTAAAGAATATATTGGCCTGGAAAAGCTGTGGACTATTGAGTTTGGATGAATTTAAATTTATCAAGAAGGAACATCCCCTGGTACCATATATATATTTCATACCAAAAGTCCACAAGAGCATGACCGCACCACCAGGTAGACCGATCATTGCAGCCTGTGATGGTCCCCTGGAGAATCTATCCAGGTACATTGACTTTTTCCTACAGGTACCTATGAAACAACTTAGGTCATATGTACAGGACACTAGTGACTTTCTAAACAAAATCAAGGACTTGTTCTGGGATTCTAACCTATTGCTTGTAATGTTGGATGTGTGTTCTTAATACACGTGCATAAGACACCAAGACGGACTGATAGCAGTGGAGTCTTTTTTGAGTAAAAGGTCGATGATATTTGCACAGCACTCACGAATGTTATTAGAGATGTTACGCTTTTGCCTTGAAAACAATATGTTTATCTTTAATGGTCAATTTTATCATCAAGTTCAGGGCGTTGCGATGGGGGCCAGCTTCTCCCCCAGCTATGCCTGTTTGTTTATGGGCTGGTGGGAGGAGCTGGTCCTCATGCGCATGCATGAAGAAGTATATGCCACGAATGTAGTTACATGGTTGCGTTTTATCGACGATCTTTTCATTGTCTGGCGGGGAAGTGAGGAAAGTGCGTTGGAATTCATAAATGAAATCAATGAAAATGATTTTAATTTGAAATTCACTTTTAACATCAGTAAACGTACAGTAACCTTTTTAGATGTCGAGATCTTAGTTGATAAAAATGTTTTAACCGCTACCCTTTTTAGAAAGCCGACTGCGGGGAATACACTTTTACACGCATCGAGTGCCCACCCTTCACATCTTATTAGAAGCATCCACTACGGGGAGATGCTCCGGATCCGCCGCATTTGTAGTGATCCGGAGGATGCTAAAATCAAACAGAAGGAGAGTGGTGCCAGATTTCTAGCCAGGGGCTATAGTAAGAAGATGGTGGATGCTGCTATAAATAAATCCAGGGAGAAGCCCAGGGGGATCTCCTTGTGTATAATGCTCAGACCCCGCAGCTAGCTTCAGAAACAGGCCCCCAACCGGTGAGGCTAATTTCAACTTACTCTAAGCAGGAGAAATAACTTAGGAGCATCGTTAGACACAATTGGCACTTTGTCCGGGAAGACCCGGTAATAGGTGACCAGATGCCCGCCAATCCATCCATCTCCTTCAGAAGAGCAGTCAGTATGGGAAATATGCTAGCCAAGAACAGCCTGGAATGTGCCCGGAAAGGAATATGGTTTACCACTAGGAAGGGATTTTTATAAATGTCTAACCTGCAAAGCCTGTCAGTTTGGTTGCAACACCAAAACATATATAACTGGCTTTTCCAATGACATCAGGGAAATTAAGCAACATCTCACCTGTAAAACTGAATATTGTGTTTATGTCTTGGAATGTGATTGCAACTAAAATATATAGGCAGCACCAAACTGGCAGTACATAAATGAGTCCTTCAAAATCTAAGGGCAATAACCAATATGGATCAGCCATATCCAGTTTCTAGGCACTTTCAGGCGGTGCATGGCAGCAATCCTCAGTACCTGCGGTACTATGCGATTGAAGCCGTCCCTGTTATGAGAAGAGGAGGTGATAGAGAGACTAAACTCAGACGCCTGGAGACATCTTACATTTTAGAGTTCGACTCTAAGTCTCCGGGAGGATTAAACGCCACTGAAGACCTTCACACCTTTCTATAAGAAATCTACACCCCAGGAACTGGTAGCCCTATATCTATTGTTCCATACCCTGTGGGGACTCAGATAAATATTATATTTTATAGAACTGAGATGTCAACTTTTAACATAAGGGTTGCTAGCGTAAAAAAGTTAAGGACAGTAGATGGGGCAGCAACATTAAGATATTAGTACTGGCAATCAGAAAACCAATATATTGATACTAAGCGCTAAGCCGGTTTTTTGTGATAGGTTTTTAGATGTGAGGGTAGTTTTATCTTTGTGTCTTTTAACTGGTCATTTTAGATTGGTTACTGCTGTGTATCTGATATGGATATTGATTGTGTATGTATAACAATGAATTTATGCCCTGTAATATTCCTTTCCTCAATTAAATGAAGATTAGTTGAACTGCTGAGGATTTTAGATCTGTCCAACCATGATGTAACAGTTGATAAAATTCAACATAGCCCTTTTTTTTGCACAATGTCTTCAAGTACTGTACCACAATAGTCACTTTAACCCTTCTTCCCCTTGATATTTCAGCACATAGTCACTTTACGGGGAATTTCCGGCATATAGTATTTTTGCCAAAAAATGATTCGGCTGAAAGTATCAGCCAGTTTGCACTGATACATGTATAGGATTTCCTACAGTGGATGTTGAATAGGGGAGCTATATGTATATAGCTCTAGGCCAAAGTGGGATTTATATGTTACAGTCTATGTAATATTGAGATTGTCATTTTTGCATATACCAAGGTATAAACCCTGCCCCTGAATAGGAGTTATTGGCTGTAGACTACAGTTTTAAATGAAGAGTTATGAGTTCATCACACCCATAGGCAAGCTTAGCAGAATTTTAAATGTATAATTTTCACTTTATATTTTTAGCCTGTTTTGGAAAAGCATTACTTGTTGGGTCTATAATATGCATTTAAGCAAGAATTGTTATTATTTGTCATGTACTATCACAATGTTTTTGCTAAAAACAAGTATATGATATATTTGTAAAATAATTTATTACAACATGCGAGCATTCAAGCAGCAATAGTAACAGCTTGGTATTGGATATCATGTTATGTACATAAGACCCCCGCAAGTGCGGTAGTATTTTGTCTATGCTTCCTAAATCAGGCTTGCACTAGCACTTCAAAAATGTGGGTTGAGAACTAGGCGTTGTCATGTGATCAAGGCCGCTGGGATGGCCGAAACGCGTCGTGATGGCACACTGGTGAAATAAATCGAATTTGCACTAAGAAGGTATGATATACCTGTGAGCCAGTGGGGAGATAATCCAGTGAGGCCGGATGGCAGGCGGAACACGAGTGTGTCCTGAAAAGCTCTAGGGCGTTTGTGAAAAATTTATGCAGCGCGGGGTCCTTACCGCGACAGGACGCACCATCTCTAGTCACCGCGGAGCGGGGAACGGACTGGAGGGGCTGTGGAACGGAACTCTGCCGCTCTACGCAGCGTGTGAAGCCGGATTGAATGCAACTCTCCTTGGTATCACGGGTCTCCACTTAGGAACGAACAATTGCTCAAAACTAGTTTGTGACCCAGAACTTGTGAAAAATACAATTCCCAGCATGCAACATGAACAAAAACGCCAACCCTCAACCAATGGAATGCGTGCATGTTAACAACGAATAAAATGAAGTCTCTGTTACCACATTCTGAGCCGCCTATGATTAAGGGGCGAGTGACCTCGAAACGCGTCAGGCAAGCATTATGATATACCTGTGAGCCAGTGGGGAGATAATCCAGTGAGGCCGGATGGCAGGCGGAACACGAGTGTGTCCTGAAAAGCTCTAGGGCGTTTGTGAAAAATTTATGCAGCGCGGGGTCCTTACCGCGACAGGACGCACCATCTCTAGTCACCGCGGAGCGGGGAACGGACTGGAGGGGCTGTGGAACGGAACTCTGCCGCTCTACGCAGCGTGTGAAGCCGGATTGAATGCAACTCTCCTTGGTATCACGGGTCTCCACTTAGGAACGAACAATTGCTCAAAACTAGTTTGTGACCCAGAACTTGTGAAAAATACAATTCCCAGCATGCAACATGAACAAAAACGCCAACCCTCAACCAATGGAATGCGTGCATGTTAACAACGAATAAAATGAAGTCTCTGTTACCACATTCTGAGCCGCCTATGATTAAGGGGCGAGTGACCTCGAAACGCGTCAGGCAAGCATTATGATATACCTGTGAGCCAGTGGGGAGATAATCCAGTGAGGCCGGATGGCAGGCGGAACACGAGTGTGTCCTGAAAAGCTCTAGGGCGTTTGTGGAAAAAAAAAAAATATATATATATATATAAATATATGGAAGAAAGAGTTGTCCCTGGGTGGGATGCACTTACAGGTAGGAATTAATGCCAACGCAAGGGCGCGAGCCGCGAACAAAGTCCTTTTCCTGCCAGACGCGTTTCGAGCCAACTCTTCAGTGGCAGACCATGTGACATAACGGCAAGCGGCAAGCACCAGTAAATACCCACAGTGATTATACGCAGGTGTAACACCTGAAGCAATGCTTTCTGGGACTGGTGGTTTAGTAGAACCCAAGTGGGTCGCCGCCGCCATTCACATGCAAAAAAGTATTAAAAGGATTGCCAATGTCCCCGCAGGCCCGCCGCAAGTAAAAGGCACCTCCCGTACCACAGTAAGCTGCCCAAATAAGGTAGCTGTGCACCCGCAGTTTTTCCGCGGTAGTGCAAACCCGCGACCGGGCGGGCCGCTAACAAATGGAAGAAAGAGTTGCCCCTGGGTGGGATTCACTTACAGGTAGGAACTAATGCCAACGCAAGGGCGCGAGCCGCGAACAAAGTCCTTTTCCTGCCAGACGCGTTTCGGGGCAACGCCCTCTTCAGTGGCAGGCCATGTGACATGACGGCAAGCGGCAAGCACCAGTAAATACCCACAGTGATTATACGCAGGTGTAACACCTGAAGCAATGCTTTCTGGGACTGGTGGTTTAGTAGAACCCAAGTGGGTCGCCGCCGCCATTCACATGCAAAAAAGTATTAAAAGGATTGCCAATGTCCCCGCAGGCACCCCGCAAGTAAAAGGCACCTCCCGTACCACAGTAAGCTGCCCAAATAATGTAACTGTGGACCCGCAGTTTATCCGTGGTAGTGCAAACCCGCGACCGTGCCGGCCGCTAACAAATGGAAGAAAGAGTTGCCCCTACTTTTTTGCATGTGAATGGCGACGGCGACCCACTTGGGTTCTACTAAACCACCAGTCCCAGAAAGCATTGCTTCAGGTGTTACACCTGTGTATAATCACTGTATGTATTTACTGGTGTAAAGAGCGTTAACCAATTAGACGGTCTCGCAATCTGTCTCGGGTAGCTTGCACTTCTTAAGGTCTTAATGTTTTTACTCCGTCTATATGTCATCAACACATGTTTAGAGATGGATTTGCTCAGAGACTTGTCATTGCTTAATATCCTCCAATGTTTTTTCATGCTATTCCTTAGCGTTATTGCTGCCTCATTATAGTTAGTTATCATTCTAACCTGAGCTGGGGCTTGGCGTTTGTGTGGTTTATCCTTCAGAGTGTCATTTCTTTCAATTCTTGAGATCTTACGTTCTGCCTCATTGATTGTGTGTGTCTTGTATCCTCTAGCTTGGAATCTTTGTTTCATGTTATCTTTGCATGCAATGAAATCACTATCCTTGCTACAGTTTCTCCTTGCCCTAGTCAGTTCTCCATAGGGTATGGATTCAATTTGGTGTCTAGGGTGGGAGCTGTCCGCATGTAATACGGCATTACATGAAGTAGGTTTGCGGAAGAGTTTGCTCTGTATTTGATTGTCCTCTATAAAAAGTGTAAGATCTAGAAATTCTATTTGCGAAGTGCTCAAATTATATGTGAGGTGGATGCCCATATCATTTGAGTTGAGATATTCACGGAATTGGGTCAGATTTATGATACTTCCGGACCAGATCATGATGCAATCGTCGATATAACGTCCCCAATAAATAATGGATTCGTTCCAAGGGGTACCTTTTGGGGCCCAGATCCACTCCTCCTCAAACCAACCCATAAACAGATTGGCATAGGAAGAAGAGAACCTGGAGCCCATAGCCACGCCCTGTTTTTGTCTGTACCATTTGGAGTCAAAGAGGAATACAACATTCTCAAGGATTAGCTCAATCATTTTGATGATCATCTCTGCATGTGCCCACTGGGTAGTCGATCTTTTACTCAAGAAGTTTCTTGCTGCTTTGATTCCTAGGTCTGTTCTGATATTGGTGTATAAGGAGGTGACATCAAGTGTCGCAAGTATCATACCTTCCTCCCATGCGACATCAGACAGAATGCTGAGGATATGCTTAGTGTCCCTAATATAGGCCAGTAGGTTTTGTACCAGAGGTTGCAAGAATGCATCTACATATTGTGACAGTTTTTCTGTTGGACCTCCTATGCTGGATATTATTGTTTTGCCTGGTGGTGACTGTTGGCTCTTATGTATCTTTGGCAGAGCATAAATACAGGGGAATCTAGGCTTGTCTATCTTGAGGTATAAATATTCATCCTGGTTGATCAATCCACTATTCAACCATTCCCTGAGGTGTGTGTTAATGAGAAATATTAGATCCTTTCGAATAATATTCTTCTGCTATTATAAAATATGTCAATTTTGACCCATTTTGGATCGATACGAAATCTAATTTTCCTAGGCTGGTGATTAGAGGGAAATATCACCCCATAATATTGCCAATCTTCTCCATATGTATAAATATCCTCTTTAGGATCATATTAATAAAGTTTAGTATCAAATGAATTTACAATTACAATTGGGCGACCGCTCAACCCTATCTCTTACCTACAAACAATCTGTTTTGGGGTCATACTGAAATACGATCCCTTTTTAGCGTCAAACAAACGTACGAGTCAAATATGGCGACCGTATATCTTTAGGTTTGACATGAGGGACAGTTTATGATTTTATTGGGGCTATAGATACAGAATGAGATTAAGTTTCGTATGTGAATACTTCCACCGTGAGTGGGAAAATAATATTTTTTAGCGCACCCTTTGGGATCGTATGAACATACGATCCCGCTCGAGCATGAAAGGACTTACACGTCCAAGATTGCGATCGCCTGTCGGTATTCTAGATCTGATGTATACTTTATGAATATATTGAGTCCTCATTGATATGGAATTACCAAGCTCCGCTATGTTATTCTTACACGCCACCGACAGAACAAATCTGTGAGAGTTACTGCATATTCAGGTTAGTTGAGATAGGAGGAAATTCCCTTCATGATATTCTAACTAGTCACCCAACATGGCGATGGTTGTTGTAGGCAGTTATGGCAACACATACTTTCTAGTTGTTCCGTAACACGCTATATACTAGGTACTTCCGGCTCCAGTCGACAGATTACGGCCATACGGAGTTGCCAGAGAACGGCATAGCGGTCAATGCTGCCAGATACAGGTATGAATATTGGAACTATGGGCCAGCCTGTTGCGGTTATACATATATCTTACGAGGTCACTGACAGACCTCCCCGTCTTCTCTTATCTTTTAGCACCCATTAAGCAAACATGATTGGAGTCCGTTCCTAAGCAGGAACACATTTCGGATTGTGCGCATTGAGTAAGCGATTCTTTTTTGGTCTTAATATGAGCACAAACTAGATGGGATTGTGGATATCACTTAGGGTGAAGATAGTACTTCTTTAATTATTCACACACTTTTATGTATAGCACGAGCACATTATCAGCAGTTCTAATAGTATCCGGTGGGATCATGAACTACGAGTCCAACGCATGTTAAGGACTTGGACAGTATAATTATCACTATCAATATGTCCTATTCACAATTTGTGGATAGAGGTTTTGACCACACATCACCTAATTTCGATCACTAGAGGAGCACAGATACTAACATAATAATATTTTATTTAGAAGGGTTTTGCATGACTCTTTTGTCTAATATGACCGTGCTATGTTTTTACAGACACATCTTCTATCATGAAAGACCATTTTATGGAGGACTAGCATCTTGCACAGCCATACTTAGGTTGGGACGGAAATATAACCAGCCAGAAGGTATGTGCTTTACCTCTGGGTGTGGATTCTATAGCAACAGTAGTGGATAGGATCTCTTACAAATAGGGCAGGGTACAAAAATTGTAAGGATCAGCTGATCCAAATGTGGAGGTGTTGGATGATTGCCTCCTCCCTAAGCACCCATAACTGATAACGATTGAGCAACAATATATAAACCGTGAGCTGTGAGCGCCACTCCTATCCAGGGTATAATCATCCCAATTATCATGCAACATAAATACACTCCACATAATACCAATCAGTGCCACATAATTACACTCTACTCAATACAACATAAATACACTCCACATAATACCACTCAGTACCACATAATTACAAGTTGCATAATTACAGTCTATTCAATGCAACATAAATACACTCCATATAATAACAATATGCCACATAATTACACACCACATAATTACACTCTACTCAATGCAACATAAATGTACCCCACATACTACTCAGTACCACATAATTAGAAGCTTCATAATTACACTCTACTCAATGCAACATAAATTCACATCATATAATACCACTCAGTGCCACATAATTACACACCACATATTTACACTCTACTCAATGCAAAATAAATACACTCAACATAATACCACTCAGTACCACATAATGACATGTCAAATAATTACACTCTATGCAGTGCAACTTAAATACACTCCACATAATACCACTGTGCCACTGTTCGGGGTGGTTGAACTACGTATAGACCCTCTCCCCTTCTGTGTGTGAGAACCATATAATTACATGCCACATAATTACACTCTACTCAATGCAACATAAATACACTCCACATAATACCATTCAGTGCCATATAATTACACGCCACATAAATGCACTCTATACCACATACCACCAATCAACATAAATGCACTCCACACCATGACACAATTTCACTAAGCATAATTTCACTCAACACCACAGTTTCAGGCCACACAATTCAACTCCACATATTTCCAATCCACACCACATAATTACACACCAAACAAGATATTTCAACTCCACAACTCCACAACTCCACAAGCCACAACGTAGCTCCAATCCACACCATATAGTGACACCACCTGAGCACCAAACATCATTCACCACCCCCATTTTGCATCAGGCACCATGTAAGCATTACCTAAGCATCACCTAAACATCACCTAAGCATCACGTCAGTCTGCCCTTAGAATATGGCATCTGTTGATTCTCCCCTAGTTCCGTCTGCTGCTCATTTTTTTATTAGGTTACTGTTTTCCAACCTCCACTCCCCTGTTATTTATGTCCCTCTCCCCCATAACAAAAAAATATATAACAAACAAACATGAGAACAGGCAGAAAGAAGTTGCTAGCAGTGCAAGTACAAAAAACCTAGAAGACTTTTTTATGTTAAAGTCTTTTTTAATCAGGTTGTTCAGATGTACATAATGTGGTCTTGGTTTGTATAAAGGTAACAAAAATGTTTGACACTTTTTATTATAACTTTTCAACATGATGCACATCAGCCACAATGCTCTACAACATAGCCAAAAGTTCTGGCTAAACACATAAGGTCCCAAAGACAAGACGTATTGGCTATGCCAATGCTTGTTTGAGTAGTAATGACGTTTGCAGAGTGGTGGCGAAAGTGGGCGCCCCCTTTGTCCACTACTTTGTAAACGCGGCTTTGCTTGTGGTGTACAACTGGTTGGGGAATGAAGTCCACTTTACTCCTGAGGAACCTTAGGGGGCCAAGAAGCCCTCCTGCTACCTCCTGTATGTCCTACACAGCAAGATTCGTGAGAGCTAGTCGGAGCCCCAGCCCCCTTTTACCACTACTCTGCAAAGACGATTGCTATTTTAAAAACGTTAGAAATTCACTGAAAAAACAAAGAATTACAGGGACGTTATAGTTAGCAAATAGAATTGAAAAAAACCCATATAAATTCACTGGTAAAACCAAAGGTTACAGAGCTGTTATAGTTAGGCTCATCTTTCATTCGTATAAAACCAGAGAAATTCAGCAGTTATGGTTAGCTGAGCCAACTATAACTCGCGTCCCCGCAATGCACTGCTTATGACCTCACATATTACATCACTCATTACATGGTCAATGACATCACTGATGACATCACTCATGCCATCACTGATGACATCTCAAATGACATCACCAATGGCAGCCGCCACTGGGTAGGTATAGTTATGAGCACATAGTATATACATTATCAAGTGGCGGTCGTCACTGGGTATTGTATTGTAATTGCATTTATATAGCGCTAACCACCCCTGATGAGGCGTCAAAGTGCTTTTTCGGTGAGTAGCGCGCTACTCCGGAACCCATAAAGTATTAGTGTTGAATTAGTACAGTGAAATATGAAAGTAATTTGTGCCGTGGATAGGTTAGTCAGTTATTTGGATTCAGTAGGATAGCGGAAGGATAGAATAGGGAAAAGGGTTTGCATTTATATGAAGCTTGTTACCCCTAATGGGGTGTTGAAGCTCTTTTTTGGCAAGTAGCACGCTACTCCGGAACCCATAAAGGATTAGTGGTGAATTAGTATAGTGAAATATTAAAGTAATTTGAGTGGTGGATATTAGTCAGTTATTTGGTTTGAGAAGGATAGCAGAGGGATAGAAGAAGGAAAAAGGTTTACATTATATAGCACTTGTTACTCCTGCTGGGGTGTTGAAGTGCTTTTTTGGCGAGTGGCACTCTACTCCGGAACCCATAACAAATTAGTGGTGAAATATGAAAGTAATTTGAGTGGTGGATATGTTAGTCAGTTATTTGGATTAAGAAGGGTAGTGGAGGGATAGAATAGGGAAAAAGGTTTGCATTTATATAGTGCTTGTTACCCCTGTTAGGGTGTTGAAGCACTTTTCTGGCGAGTAGCACGCTACTCCAGAACCCATAGGGGATTAGTGGTGAATTAGTACAGTGAAATGTGAAAGTAATTAGAGTGGTGAATATGTTATTCAATTGTTTGGATAGAGAAGAGTAGCAGAGGGATAGAAGAGGGAAAAAGGTTTGAATTTATATAGTGCTTGCTACCCCTCATGAGGTGTTGACATGCTTTTTTCGGTGAGTTGCACGCTACTCTGGAACCCATAAAAGATTAGTGGTGAATTAGAATAGTGAAGTATGAAATTTGAGAAGTGGACATGTTAGTCTGTTATTTTTGATTGAAAAGGATAGTGGAGGGATAGAAGAGTGAAGGATTAGGGGCCAGATGCAGGTAATTCATATTTACCGACTCTTAAATACCGAATTTTACCGATTCGGTATTTAAGAGTCGGTAAATATTAAGGGGGGAGATGTAGGTATTTCCAGATGTTGAAATACCGAATCTTTAGAATTCGGTATTTACCGATTCGGTAAATACCGAATCGGTATTCCCTATTGATTCCTATGGGCTGTGAAGCCCATAGGAATCAATGGGAAATACCGATTCGGTAATTACCGAATCGGTAAATACCGAATTCTGCAAGGGTGCAGGGGGTGTCACTTTGACACCCTCTGGCGCCCCAAAAATAGGCATGTGCGCCATGTGGCACACAGACATGCCCTAAGGGCATGTCTGTCAGTCACATGGCTAGGTGAGCATGCACACATGTGCATGCACACCTGATTTCGGTATTTTAACACCCAATTGGATTGTGTGTTAAAATACCGATTTTGTAGGGCCTTTGGAACTCAGAAGAGTCCCACCTACATCTGGGATTTACAGATTCGGTACAAATACAGAATCGGTATTTTACAGAATCGGTAAATTTACCGATTCTGTAAAAATATGCCCCTACATACCAATTCTTCAATACCGGTCGGTAACGGCCGAAAATACCGATTTTCGGCCGTTACCGACCGACCTACATCTGGCCCTTAGACTTTTTTTGTTTCAGAGGTTATAGCAGTAGGCAGTAGCTTGGGATGAGTAAAACGGGATGTGGAAGGGAAGAGTTAGAGGGAAGAGTTTAGAAAGGCTTGTTTTGGGGGGATCGGTATAGTAAAAGAGGTGTCAGATGATGCAAGGAGGAGTAGAGTAGGGGAGAGTCTAGAAAGGGCTATTTTGGGTTTCATAGTAGTGGTAGGGGGTTTGGGATGATAGAAGATTGGATGTCGAGGATATATTCATAGAGGTATAGGGTGAGAAATAGGGTAGTGGATTGGAAAGAGCAGTAGTAAGAGGTTTGAGGTGAGTCCCAGAGTTGAGGTAGAAGATATATTGAGAGAGGTATAGGGTGAGTAATAGGGTAGTGCATTGTATTTGCTGAATTAGAAGAAAGTAATAAATATATAGATCCATAAGTACATGGAAAGTATATAGATGCATAAAGGAAGTAAGATTATGTAGATTAAAGATATTGATAGCGGTATAGGGTGAGAAATAGGGGGTGCATTGAATATGTTTTTTCGGAGAAAAGTTATAAATTTATAGATCAAAGTACATGGAAGGTATATAGATGCATAAAGGAAGTAATTAGATGTAGATTAAAGATGCATTAGACAAACTCTGGTTTTCAAGTGTTGTACTAGTTATAGTTAGGTCTGCTTTTCTAAAGAGAGAGTCCCAATACAGAAAATGCCCATGCATTTTCCATAGACATTTTCGTAAAGCGGTATTGAAAAACCTACTGAACGGAATTACACCAAATTTGACATGAAGCTAGATCTATGTCCACAAAGTGTGCTTCTTGTAATTTGGTTGGAATCCGTTTAGTAGTTTTTGAGATATTAAGCTCCAAAAATATGTGTATATCTGGACTGTTGTGTTAGAGCAACTCTCACAAGAGTCCCTGGAACCCAAGCCAGTTTCAAAAGGCCTTTGACACCCTCAAGGACACTCTGTGCTCAGCACCTGCCCTGAAGGCACCTGACTTTAGTAAGGAACTCATTGTCCAGACTGATTCTTTTGACAAGGGATTGGGGCATTGTTGTCACACGCCAATTATTTGGGCCAGAATCAGCCAATTTCCTGCATCAGAAAGTGACTCATTCCCCAGAGAGCTGTGCTGGAGTGCCATTGAGAGGGAAGCATTTGCTGTGGTTTGGTCTCTGAAGAAACAGAGACCCTACCTGTTTGGGACTCACTTCCAAAGTTCTTCCACTAAGGTTGATTAGAATTCCCAGGATAAGGGCTAGTTGCTAATCATCTTTCTTCTGGAGGGGGCCTATTTGTATGGTCACCCTCAAAGTTTTGACTGAGGCTGCTGGTTTTTCGACTCTGAGAGTGCACTGAGGCCTGTTAAACAGATCTCAATGTCAGTGTCCAGACCTTAAAACTGTGTATGTTTGATGGCCTGCTACCCAATGGGCATAATCTAACTTCAATTGTATGGCCCAGGGACTGGAGCACTGGTTGTGATACCCTAGGCGTGACAAAGGTAAACATGGCTCTAGTCTACCACTGTGAACTAGAAGGGCAGTTATAAACTGGCAACTTGACTTTGTCACTTAAAACAGTGGAAAAGTCAAGTCTTCCCTTTTTAGGTCAAAGCACGACCTGCATTCAATGCGTAAGCATTGATTGCAGTCTGCTTCGACAACTAATGTCACCCGTTTTTGGGAATGTGGACAAGAAATATGCACGAGCGCAGATTGCACCTCGTGGGCGCGCACAGCGCCGTGCCTATCTCCTGCTTCGAAGCTCCACCACCACACATGCATGCGCATACACAGAGACACACAAGCGCCCATGCACGCACCCATACATACAGAGAACCTATCCCCGCCGTCGCACACACACACACACTGCATACACAGCCGCATACACAGAGACACACACACAAGCGCCCATGCACGCATGCACCCATACATACATACATACATACAAACAGAGAACCCGCCGTCACATACACACACATGCGCGCGCGCACACACACACACACAGCACACACACAAGCGCACCAAGACCCCCGCCGCCCCACCAGACCCGCCCTACTCACCATGTTCTTCGTTCGTGTCCCTCGGCAGCCATCCGGTCATTCTGAGCAACAGGCGGGTGCCGCGCTGAGACGCAGTCACGCAAATCTTCCGGCGGGCACAGGAGCGCGGGGTAGACTCCCGTCTGCTTCCTGTATTTGTCTGGCCCCGCCCCCGTCCCAATAAAGGTTGCCTGGCTTCCTGTTGAAGCCGGGCTGCGGCGTTTCATTATTCTATTTTTCTCCGATTTGTCAAAATTATTTCCAACTTAACTTTACAAAATGTATTGCCCTGTCATGTAAGATGTGATCCTGACTCGTGACTGCAAACAACCAGAGCAACTAATCTTTCAATCGCCAGCAAATTTTCAGTTGCAATTTTGTAATGTGACTGCCCATTAATAGCCCTGCTGCCATTTTGCTGGTATTCTTGCCATTTGATTGAATAATGCTTAATTCTGCTAGTTTGTGTGCTTATGATACGTCATTGTACTTCACAGCGTAGGATTCTGCTTGTTTTAGAAGTCAATAACGCAGTCGAGAAATAACTTCCAGAAGAAGGAATGCTCGCTCGAGCACAAGAAAGTGCACAACCTCGCCTCATGAGATGAGAGCGGGTGGAAGTCAGACGTACAGGATGTGTTCGCGTCATGGAGTCGAGCAACAATAAGAATGTTTTCATACAACTGTTTTGCAGGTCCAATTTCAGGTACTTGCGGGACGCTTTCAGATAAATTCCGGGGTTTTACTTATTCGGGGGTTTGATTTATTTCTGCTGTGCCACATTGAAAACTACTACATGCCATCTTAAAAGCCTGCCTTTTAAAAAACTTACAAAAAGAAGAATTGAGAATAGGGCAGAGAGCGGGTAATTTGTTCTATCTTTTCTTGGCATCTTACTTGGCAAGCTACAACTGTGTTGCCTGGTGGAATATATCTGTTTGTTTCACATAAATAATTTGTTATACTCCACGTGTTTTCTATTACAGAACTTGGCTTTTCTCAACCTGAAACCTTTTCCATATTTAGAACGTAATGGGTGCAGAGCAGCTGGTGACCCCCACTACATAGGTACTTCGGGCCACCACAGTGAGGGTGCTCTAGTCCTACAATGGTTCACTACATTCCTGAATCCGATTCCAAATAAAACTTCTATTTTATGATCCAAAAACTGTGACATTTTAGTCTTTAATCTGCCCTATCAATGAGATGCTTCTGACTAACACACACTGCACCCTCACACACACTGCACACACTCCACCCTCACACACACTGCACACACTGCACTCACACACACTGCACCCACACACACACACACTGCACTCACACACACTGCACCCACACACACTGCACCCACACACCCACTGCACTCACACATACTGCACCCTCACACAAACTGACACACTGCACCCTCACACACACTGCACACACTGCACTCACACACACTGCACCCACACACACACACTGCACTCACACACACTGCACTCACACACACTGCACCCACACACCCACTGCACTCACACACACTGCACCCTCACACAAACTAACACACTGCACCCTCACACACACTGCACACACACACTGCACCCTCACACACACTGCACACACACACTGCACCCTCGCACACAAAGCACACATTCCAACCTCACACACACACTGCCCACTCTGCACCCTCACACTCGGCGCCCTCACACTCTGCACCCTCACACTCTGCACCCTCACACGCTCTACAATGGAACATACACTCCAAATACCACTCAGTGCCACATAATTACACCCCACATAATTACACTGCACTCAATGCAACACACACTCCACCCAATACCACTCAGTGCCACATAATTATATGCTACATAATTACACTGCACTCAATGCAACATACAGTCTAAACAATACCACTCAGAGCCACATAATTACACGCCACACAATTACAATCCACGGAATACAACATACACTCCACACAACACCACTCAGAGCCACATAATTATATGCTACATAATTACACTGCGCTCAACGCAACATACTCTCCAAATACCACTCAGTGCCACATAATTACACTGCACTCAATACAACATACACTGCAAACACCACTCAATGCCACATAATTACACGCCACATAATTACACGACACTCAATGCAACATACACCCCAAATACCACTCAGTAACACATAATTACACGCCACATAATTACACTCTACTGAATGCAACCCACACTCCACACAATACCACTCAGTGCCACATAATTATATGCAACATAATTGCACTGCACTCAATGCAACATACACTCCAAATACCACTCAGTGCCACATAATTACACTCCACATAATTACACTGCACTCAATGCAACATACACTCCAAATAGCACTCAGTGCCACATAATTACATGCCACATAATTACACTGCACTCAATGCAACATACACTCCAAATACCACTCAGTGCCACATAATTACACTGCAATCAATGCAACATACATTCCAAATACCACTCTGTCACATAAATACACGCCACATAATTACACTGCACTCAATGCAACATACACTCCAAATACCATTCAGTGCCACATAATTACACACCACATAATTACACATCACTCAATTCAACATACACTCCAAATCCCACTTAGTACCACATAATTACACGCCACATGATTACACAGAACTCAATGCAACATACACTCCAAATACCACTCAGTGCCACATAATTACATACCACATAATTACACTGCAGTCAATGCAACATACACTCCAAATACCACTCAGTGTCACATAGTTATATGCAACATAATTACACTGCACTCAATGCAACATACACTCCAAATACCAGTCAGTGCCACATAATTACACACCACATAATTACACTCTACTGAATGCAACACACACTCCACACAATACCACTCAGTTCCACATAATTATATGCTACATAATTACACTCTACTGAATACAACATAACCATCCCATAATACCACTCAGTGCCACATAATTATATGCAACATAATTACACTCTACTGAATACAACATAACCATCCCATAATACCACTCAGTGCCACATAATTATATGCAACATAATTACACTGCACTCAATGCAACAGACACTCCAAATATCACTCAGTGCCACATAATTACACACCACATAATTACACTCTACTAAATGCAACACACATTCCACACAATACCACTCAGTGCCACATAATTATATGCTACATAATTACACTGCACTCAATGTAACATACACTCCAAACAATACTACTCAGTGCCATATAATTATATGCTACATAATGACACTGTACTCAATGCAACAAACACTCCAAATACCACTGAGTGCCACATAATTACACGCCACAAAATTACACTCTACTGAATACGACATACACTCCCCCATATTACCACTCAGTGCCACATATTTACACGCCACATAATTACACTCTTCTCAATGCAACATAAATACACTCCACATAATACCACTCATTGCCATATCATTACACACCTCATACTTACACTCTACTCAATGCAACATAAATACACTTTATCTATCTGTCTATCTATCGCCCTCACTCTGTCTATCGCCCTCACTCTATCTATCGCCCTCACTCTATCTATCGCCCTCACTCTATCTATCGCCCTCACTCTATCTATCGCCCTCTATCTATCTATCGCCCTCACTCTATCTATCGCACTCATTCTATCTATCTATCGCATCACCATAGCATCACTCAGCACCACCACAGCATCACTCGGGGGCACCACACAATTACACTCTACTGAATACAACATACACTCCACACAATACCACTCATTGCCACATAATTACATGCCATATAATTCCATGCTTCTCAATGCAACGTAAATACACTCCACATAATACCACTCAGGGCCATATAATTACACAACTCATACTTACACTGCTCAATGCAACATAAATACACTCGATCTGTCTATCTATTTATCGCCCTTACTCTCTGTCTATCTATCGCCATCACTCTATCTATCTATCTATCGATCGCTCTCACTCTATCTATCTATCTTTTGCCCTCACTCACTCTATCTATCGATCTATAGGCCCTCACTCTACCTATCGCCCTCCCTCTATCTATCGCCCTCCCTCGATCTATCTATCGCCCTCCCGCGATCTATCTATCGCCCTCCCTCGATCTATCTATCGCCCTCCCTCGATCTATCTATCGCCCTCCCTCTATCTATCGCCCTCCCTCTATCTATCGCCCATACTCACTCTATCTATCTATCGCCCATACTCAGTCTATCTATCTATCGCCCTCTCTCACTCTATCTATCGCCCTCCCTCACTCTATCTATCTATCGCCCTCACTCTATCTATCTATCACCCTCACTCCATCTATCGCCCTCACTCTATCTATCGCCCTCACTCTATCTATCGCCCTCACTCTATCTATCTATCGCCCTCTCTCTGTCTATCTATCGCACTCACTCTATCTATCGCTTCACCACAGCATCACTCAGCACCACCACAGCATCACTCAGGGGAAATACAACATTACTAGGCGCTACCACTGCATCACTGAACGCCACAGCATCACTCGTCGCCGCCACAACATCACTCAGCACCACCACAGCATCAATCTGTGCAACCAAACAACAACAACTGGTTCAAATATGTTCTCTCAATGTTTCAAGCTTTATTACAAATGTCACAAAAAGATGTTATTCCACTTCTGTGCTTGGATTTTCGTCACAATAAAATACAATTAACAAAATCTTCACAAAAATTATTTACAAAAGTTTAAGCTATTGCCATTATAAATTACGATAACTTTTATTTAAGTATTAATTATTAAAAAATGTAAAAACCATTGTTATTTTTTTATATCAATACATCTAAGTCACGTAAAAACAACACATATTGCATTACAAATGCTATAGGTTTCACATTTGCAAAATTTAAAACTATTGGCATTGTAAATGACAAAGCTATTAATTTCGCTATTTTCAAAACCAACACATAAATAAAAAATGTGTCATTTACAATACCAATAGCTCAAACTTTCCTAATGCGAGACCTATTGCATTGCAAATGCTTGTTAATATATGTACGTCACCCCTAGGTTAGGCCTTAAGGCAGGGCACAGTGTGTTAAAAGGTGGAATATGTGTTTTTACTTGTTCCAACTGGAAAACCTGCTATTGTCGTTTTTACTGTAGAAATGGCTGGTAGCCCTATTGGCAAGTGCAAAGTAACAGGCTGCAACAGTAGCCCTGCTAACTTCTGACCAGGACTACTAAATGTAATACTGTAAGGTATCAAACAACTTGTTACATTAAGTCAGACTTGATGCCCAAGTTAAAATAAATGTAACTTGTTGCCCAAAGTCTCCAGTGCTTGTTTACACTTACACACGAGGACTATCCCTTAGACAGCTTTCTGCCCTCCTTGGGAGATGTGCAAATGACCCTCCAGCCAGGAAACAATAGAAGCTTGCATGGGGGAGATGAATACCTTCCAGAAAGCTGCATGGATATTGGCCCAAAAGGCAAGCTTCAAAGTAGAAACCGCCTTTGAAGGGCAAATGGTGAACATTTGGGAGAGGAGCTGCTCTATTGTTGAGGTAAACAAGCTGGTACTTGAGAAGGAGAGTCGAAACCAGTTGCCAAACAGTTTTTAGGGGCATGTAGCCCACTTGGTAGCCACACCTCTGCGTTGTGCTAAGGAGCGCTACACGCCAGGCGAGGGGTTCTGCCATCTTTAAGACGGTTAGAATGGAAAATTGTGGGATAGCCAGATGCCACCCTTCACAGGAAGTGGTCATCAGGAGGGGAAGAACCGAATAGCCCATTGTCTACTGACTGCGGCCTACCCTGGGAGCATATTCTGGGCATGAAAGGGCACTCTTGGCACCCGGACCTCATCACAAAGAAGGACTACCCAGAGAAGAGAGGAGAGAGGCTGCACCGATGTGGACTGCACCTGCTGAGTTTGGTGTCTAGCAAAGGAGAAGGCACTGTGCCTGCTGTATCCTGCTCATGAAGAGGTTGACCCCTGAGCTCAGCAGATGCAAGAGAATCCAAGGGTCAGTTGCACCGACCCCCGTTAGCAACACAGGTCCACAAGAGCTGAAGAAGCCCATATCTTTAAATCACTGCTACGTGCTGCTGTGCAGCACCAGGGACCAGGACCCAATGCTCAAAGGTTGCACTCGAGTCTGTTGGACCATGTGAATCATCGTAGTGCAGCATGGTCACCCAGAAGACAAGTTATTGCCCAAGGAAGGATTCCACTGTGATCACGATACCAGGCGACTGGTTGCCCAGTGGCAACTGGACTTTGCTAGGCTCAATAGGACTTTGAGGAATGTCGACCCATGTGGCCAGGACCATTTCACCAAGCCTGTGGACCAAGGTGTAACTACAGGAAGACCCTGTCAACTATATGTCATTATTTTATTTTAATAGTGTATAGAGAATATGTTTTTTATTAAGCATTAAACATGCTTAGCAACAAGACATTGGTCCCGTGGGATGGTAGGCACCAGAGCCCTGACCCACTCATTATGAGCAAGGATAAACAGCCGACCCATGTGGCACAAGGTAAGATCAATACCTTTATCAGGCTAGTCTGCAGCTCCGAGGTAGATACAATCGGAGCCCACTAGCTAGGGACTGATAGTGGGGCCTCGAAGTAGCAGTAAAGCACAATATAAGTAGATTAACTAAAGGGAGTATGAGTGGGAGCGTGTGTATGTTTGTATGAGTATGACAGAGTACAAATGTAGGAAACAATGCTAGAGCTATAGCGAGAATAAGTGGGAGAGTGTGTGAAACTGAGTGTGCGAGAGAATAAGCATAAGAGAATGTATGTGTGTGTGTGTGAGTATGAGTTTGTGTGTGAGAATATGTGTATTATGTATGCAAGTGTGCTGCTGGTTTGGAATACTGGAGGTTATTCTTGCCTTGGGGACAAGAGCACTAATAGCATATGGATGAGAGGTGTTACCTATGACAAACTGCAGACCCTGACATACTTCTATTAAGACACCATCATTAGTTGTGAGGACTCGAACCGTGTAACTGAGAAAGCCACTAGCCCAGCCATGCCCAGCGGCAGGGACACATAACGCGCCACCATGCCTGTCCGAAGGCCCTGACATGATGCACTTTATTCTTAGCATATGGGGTGGATCAATAATAAAAAGCTGGAACTGACATTTGAGGTAATGCTTCTCATAAGAGATCTTGTACTCGTTTTCTTTGGGGTGTCAATGGCAAAATGCTGACCCTTGTATACCAGATGGAATTTTTAGAGGTGCCCATGACCATGACTGAAGTATCCATGGCAACTTTCTGCCACTGTCATATTGTATGTACCCATTGGCGTAACGGGCTCACCCATGATGAAAAGATGCTGACCTTGGTATAGTGGAAGTAACTTCTGACTTATGACATTTGAAAAAATGGGATCTACTCCTAGGAAAGGCTGGGCTTCCCTGGTGCACCATGAAAGTACTGCAATACATCAAGAATTCCCTTCAAGGGTCTATGGGGTTTTAGCAAATTTGACCCTACAAGTTTCAAAGAATTCTCAGGGGAGAAGCACACTCTCCCTGAAACCACCTACAAGTAGTCTGTTTACTTGGATTGCTTGCTGGTATTTGGGAGAAGTATCACACCCCACCACTTTCATAGGTCTTTAGCTTGCAGTAGTGAACAGAATTTGCAGGGTATGGAAGGGACAGATCAAGAGTAGAGTGTGCTTTGTCTCTGCAGAAAGGACAGGAGCAGAGATTTTACAATGAAATAAAATCATTGTCTAATCGTAAAATGAATGCAATTGTAATTGTTTACATTTAAAAAGTGGCTAAACCTGTTGCCCTCTTGACCTACCTGTAATGTTTCCCAATTAATAGTCAAAATTAAGCCATGTGGTCCAGGCTACCTCCAATAACTTTGAATCTGGCTCCCTTGGCTTCAGGAGCTGCACATGTGCAGGCAGCTGCAGTTGGGGAGAGCAAACTGAGACAGTGCACTGATGCAGCAGGAAGGATCAGCATAAGGCACGTTGGAGCTGCAACAACATGCATTTCCATCGGAGTACTGGGATGGAAGGGCAGAACCAATTGCTTATTTTTCAAAGTACAAACATACATGAGGAACAAAAAAACCTGCACATATGCCTTTGCAGCATTAATGTGGACAACACAGCCAATTTGAATGAGGCAACATCTTTAATGAAAACCTCTATTCGCCAATAGGATTAACCTATCCATGAAAACATGGTCCTCAGTGTAGTTAATGCACACAGTAAGCAAGTCATGACTCTTTAGGAATATTATTAGCAAATACTATTACCACATGGTAAAGGAGTCTTCCTACTGCAAACTGTCACATCATTATGTTTTTTTAAGGTGACTGAACTCTCCTCAGGAGTCAACAGGAGTACGACAAGCACTGTTTCTCAATGGCAGCACACGCCTTCTGCCCAGTCAGGGTAACAAACATGTGAGTGGAGACAAAGCCCCTCTCTTAGGTATGCTTTTTAAAGCTCTTGTTCTCTTGATCACATAGTGTTAGTTGACTGCTGTGATGTGCAGCTATACCTAAAAAGTTAACCTTTGAATCTCAGAAGTTCTAAAACACATCCATTACCTATGGTGCTTTAAAAAAAGAGCATCACAACACTATACAAGTATCTTAACTTTTCCAGGCTGTTGCATGGAGTTATGTTAATGGTTGCAGAGTATTTGTCATTAACCATAAGCAGTGCAATGGTTTTATGTCACTTTGTTTTATTCAAAATCACATTGTTTTAATTTATTCCCAATAATCTTGCACAATTCCTGTCTGCACCTATTGTGCCTTTGACTCATTGAAATCTTATTAAGTGGATTACCGAGCCTACAAGGAGCTAAGTAGTGCCCAGTTGTCCTGTTGGATTGTGTATCCTTTCTAGCAGAGCATATTCACGCAATGTTATATTTTTCCTAAATTAATATGAGCGTTTTTATGGTTTGTCCACTCTGTACATGTTTAGTGGACACCGTTAAATGTGTCATTGCATGGATACTAAACTGATGTATATTTGTGTCTCAGTGTGTAATCTTTGAACAAAATATACATTCTTTCCAATTATTGCCCATGTCTCTACAGCACACACCTACAGGAATAGCCACTGCTCAACCTTTAAATGTTGAGCAACATGGATGTTCAAATCTTTTCTTCTGAAGAACAACCCAGTAGCAGGCAGCAGAAAACCTGACTGTAGCCAGGAACGCCATTACAGTGAATGCATGCCTTGTTGTTTCAGAGTAACCTGCCCTCTGTCCTTGAAAGCTGACCTGTGGCCTGAAGAGTAGACAGTGGTCAAGAGACCGTAACATGAGACAGGAGATCTGAACAGAAAGAGTTGATGATGGACCTGAAGGGCACAAAAACAGACCTGCTATAAGAATTCAAAGTAGAAAGAGTCCTCCAACCATACTACCTGACGTGGCAGTCCCCTAGGACATCCTGGTGCCTTGATAGCACGGTTGCAAGGCATCACCACTTGCCCTTGCTGTGTGCATGGAATACCTGCATTCCTTCCAACCCTCCAAATAATTTTACACCCTCTTTTTCCCTCTCCATTGCTCAATCACAATTCCAACACTGCTGTGCAGTTTACTAAGAAACAAATCATGGAAACAACCACTGTTACTCACCTTTAGCCTCATGACCACACAGGACTTCATCAAGGCTGCAAAAGCTCGTAGGCTCGTAGGCCAGCATGATCACTGGCAGACCCATGTCCTTCTCATATATGCAACAATTTCCTCATTAATAGCTCTATAGCCACTCTATCCAGAAATTTCAATAGCTACTTGGCTAGCAATATTTTCCCCAAAAAACTGTCTAAAACAAAATGGCCTTCAAACAATGGCTTCTTCTAACGTCTGGTCAATAACCAATTGTTTCAAGACTAAATGATTGAAAGATCGGCTTCAAGACAGATATCTATATTCATCAAAGAAAGTAACCTCTCAGATTATCAAAACAGATTCTGGTATGGCTGTGGCACAAAAACATCACTGACTTCCACATGGGATTATTTAAACACTGCAATGGATTCAAATGAAGAACCAGAACGCCTATCCTTGACTTCTCCCTTGCCTTTGATTCTTTTCATCTCTTTAGGGATTTGGACCAAACTTCCTGAATAAATAACTTTACATCTGTATTCTAGCTAGACCTCTACCATCAAAGCTGGCACCTTTGCCCTTAAAACTCCCTACTTTGCAGCTTTTTTTGCAAACCTGGCAATAACCGCCTGGTGCTTTCCTGCTTGGACGTGGCTCAATATGCTGCATACACGGGAACTACTCAATGTGGCATGTTAACAATAACCATTGGATTTTTATTTAGTGTAGCACAGGTGGGTGGCAGTGCATTTACAGGTAGCAATATTGCCAACTCATTGCATACAATTAACCCAGAAAGAAGGAATGGTATTTAGGGAATTGAATCTGTGACTTACCGTTTACACATCCCAATGTGATGTTTAATAACACACTAAGCAGTCATTAATTTGTAAAATATTAAATGCCGGGGCCCAAAGTCTTGCTCAGGAGCCTGTACCTGACAAGTCAAATATCATAAGAGTCAAATACCAAAACTGCCTAAACGTGATTCTACTCTGGGCCACTTTCATCCACCACCAGGCACTCCCTACCCTTCTATCTCACTCTAGCAGGTTACTTTTCTTCTCTGCTTTCTGACATCTTTCTGAATTTTGACATCTTTCTCTTTACTCTGTATTCCTTTTGTGTTTTTCTCTCCATTGCTCTTTAGCAAAGTCTGATGAGAAAACATATGTGGGGGACCCTAAAAAGGAGTGCCAGTGGGCTCAACCTGCGACTAGCAGGTCAAATTAATCACTTATAATATTTTCAGACCGGTACACAAGGAGAGCCTAACCCTTGAATATTTTACAACATCGCATTGGGTAAAGTAAAACTGTACCTTCAGACAACAATGGTCAGAAGTATTTTCCTGGACTTGCAATGAGGTGAAGCCTAGGAACAGTGTCAATTCAACAAAAATATATTTGTTATAATATCAGGTGTGTCTGCTTAAATTGCACAATTTGTTACTTCTTTTTCCTCCTATAATGGCTATGAGGTTAGCTCTGACCCTGTTTCTGGAAATGCTTGTCTGCTTCATTGCTGGGAGTGTTAGCCCCTCCACCATCCGAAGTTCGGGTCTAGTTGCACCCCTGCATCTATTACAGTGATTCTTAATGTATTGCAATGCTTGCAGTGAATGTTATTGTATTGCTGCAAGTTCCAGGTTATTGCAGGGAACACTAGGCCTTAAGGAAACTATCTATTGCATGGATGTTAATGAGCTGCTGAGAGTGGCTCTGCAGGGAAACTTGATAAACATATTGCAGCTTCAGGAGGAGAAACCATTGTACTCTAGGGTGGTGCAACTGGTGCAAGTATACTATCGTTTTAAAAGCACCTGCTGCCATGTTGCCATCCTCCAGCAATTTTCTGGCATCAATAACAATGTTAAGGTAACTCCTGTGATTAGTGTTCTTGCTGGAGACAGAACAGAGTTTTGTCTAGTGGACGTTTTTACCCATCATAAGCAATGTTCCCTCTAATTTATTTCCTCTGTGTGCGGTAGTGTATGGTCTATGTGAGCTGCAACCAAGGCTATTTGCACCAGTAACCAGACCGCGCGAGTGGGTGCCGTGCTAAATATCACTCCAAACTTTTGCTTAAAAGAGTGAAAAGACAGTGCATTTCCTCATATAGAGATCCACATGAATGGTGTTAAGGCAGGTTTGAAACCATCCCACATAGCAATTTGAAACCTTGGCAGCTATGGTGCAACTAACCTGATGAAGTCCTGATGAAGACCCCACTGTCACGGCGCAAAGTTTGCTGTTCTACTTAGGGGTCGAAACATCGGCATTGTTTTTTCTTTTTTGTTCAGACATTTATTATCTGCATCTATTATATGATGTTATGATTTATCATTCTTGTATATGCCTGGCATCTGGCTGGATATGTTGTAAATGTTGATTGTTGATGTACATATGCACACTATCATCCTTTCTCACATCACTATCACTATTCTTTTTTCATGCACTCACCACCCTCACCCTGTACACCTGTTTTCAAAAATGTTTAATTGAGAAATACATTATGGTTTATAAATTTGATATTATCTAACATTGTGATGAAATAAAATCACAACCGTTTATGGAATGACTTAATGGTGGTGACTGATTTTGATCAAAACAACAATGATCTTCTCTTGCTTTTGTATGTAATTGTGATTGTTTTCCTCTGTGACATTACCTTTTTGTACCATAAGTTACCTGGGTCCAGTGGCCTTTTGGGTTACCCCATTGCTGGCTAACTCCTAAACCTTGTAGTCCTTTGTCTTATGAAACATTTCCTATACAGAGATTTACACACATATGATTAATTGTCTCTGCGTAATGAGTGTGATGTAAAGTGCTCTGACTGTAGTGTGTTTATCTAGGGACCTGTATCGATACTCCTATTTCTGACCCATGCCCAGTTATAAATCACTAATATCCATACAACGGCACAGAAACCCGTTTCATAAATTAGTCATAGCGCATACTGTCACATTAAGCAAGCACTATTCCTCCAGCCCCCTAGAAAGCACACCGAGTTCTTAAACAAATCCAAGCCTCGAGCAACCTGGGAAATCCCCGCCTGCCATGTTTTGATTTAGTCCAAGAACTCCTGTAAAGCACTGCAAGAACGCTGAGTTCTTAGTGACATCCTTATTGACGTCTTATGTCCATCCTTACGTCAAACCCAGCACCTCTCAGGTATAAATATACCAACGCTGTCCTAAGCAGACACACGGTGGTGATGAACCTGGAGCAGTGACTACTTGCCGGAGAGCCCAGCTGATGCGAGAGACCACGGACGCTGCCCCTCCCCTTTTGACGCGCTGAGGAAGACGCTGTCTTTTCTCTTGCCGAGAAATCCAGCCTCCAGCGTTTCCAGCCCACCTTCGCGGGTGACTGGGATACCGAGTCCTGAGAAAGAGATACCAGACCTCCAGCCTTCTAAATCCCAGGTACTGAACTGACTAAACCCTTATAGAGAATTCTTGAGTCAGATTCTTGGCAAAACAAACTTAACTTAAACTGCTACTTACTTACTCCCTCCCATGTATTAGGCTTAGGTCAGGTACACCGGGGTAGGCGTAGTTAGAAGCACCATTTGAGTACGATTAGTCAATGTATATATGTATGTATATCTTTTATCCATTTTAAAGTATCATATGGCTAAGAAACCATATCAATGCTTTTACAGTATTATTTCATGATCCTGCTTTTACTGTATGCACTTTACTTAACTATAAGTATTGCAATTGTAGCGATTCATTTCTCTTGTATGAGAAAAGAGACTGATCAATAAATAACACCTTTTATTGAAAACGCCCGTCTCTCCTTTTCTCTGCAATCTGGTGAAACTAAGTGTGCACGTATTGACTGAGTAAAATAGCTGTCTTTTGTTTTCACACGACTCTAGAGATATACTCTTGATCAGGGAGAGCAAAGTTGTCATGTTTTATGGTTGTCAGAAACTAAATCCCTTCTTGTCTATCCAGGGAGGTTAGAATCCTCCTCGCCTATTCGAGAAAGTTTCTAGTGAACTCTGAGCTAGCTGGCACACAAAAACTTAAGTCTAATATCGTCAGTAGAGGCCTAGTTAACCTCAGTCCACGTCTACACTACTGAAGATATTATTCCAATGCGCAGAGCCTATTGGGAATATAGGAACTACACTACATGGCGCCCAACGTTTTGGTAAGGCGATAAATCTAGCGCAAGACATTAGAGTAACTCAGTCGTGCTTTTTCACACAGACCCTTTCTCCCGTAAATACTCCAAAGACGTCTGGAGTGGGTCGAAGGTTAAAATCCGCCAGAACTTAGTAGAAAGAGATTTCTATGTATAGTTTTTGGTTTATTCAACGTTGAAGGATACAGTGTTCCAAAATATTGTGCACCTAATCTTTGTTTCCTTGAAAACCTGTTCTGCAACAAAAAACCTTCTTGTCAGTAAAATGTCAGACAATGAAGAAGAAAGGGAGGCAGCTAGAATAGCAGCTCAACTCCTAGCGGATGACACAAGTCTCCTACAGCAAGACCCGGGTGCAATACTCATCCCGGTCAGCATAAGAAAAACTATAACTCTTAAGCTAATAGAAAATGGACTAACATCAAGAGGTGGTACAGTCATATTCGTAATTGAGGCACATGAATGTCGGCAGACAGAGGTATTCTATTCATGGATAAACTTTCCAGCAGCAAACGCTGTCACACATGAGTTCCACTATTACAAAATAGAGGAACCACCGGATGAGTACACTCCTTTCGAGGAGGTGAAAATCCCATTAAAATACCAAGAGCACCTGCTCTGGTTTAAAGGCGCCCTAAAACATAATAATCACTTCACCAGGCTCGGTCCACTAGGTAGACCAGGAGCAACGTGGCCGGTTCTAGCCGGTTACACACCACATCCAGACATTGAGAAAATGTCTATACCAGAACTTCTAGTCCAACTAAAAGTACTAATTAAAATACACAGACAATTAGTCCAATATGTAATGCGGACTTCAACAGTCCAACCAGCTATTAAAATTCCACAGCTGACCCCTCATCAGGGGAACACAAACAAAATCACACCACAGAACATACAGTCATGTCTAGGTAAAGTACCCGCAAAACGGGAACAAATTCCATTCTGGTTAGCACAAAAAATCACTCAAATAGAGGCGGTATTTCCGGATACTACCCCTACTGAGAAACACAGAATTCTGACTATCTGTCTTCCAATGGGGATCGCACCACATGTGGAGGACTGTGACACTTGGGGCACAGTCTTTGCTCCCATTTACACAAAAACACATGGTGTTCCGTCCATGGCGGTAATACCAGACGTTCTAAGACAGATTCAAAATGAATACGGTCCAGAACCTGCTTTAACTCTGGGTATGAAATTACTGAAAGACTTCAAGCAGGTCTCGGCGATATTACTAGCCAACATAAAAGGGGAAGCAGCATCTGTAGCGATCCGCCAGAAGTTGAAAGAAACAGATATAGCAGAACAACCATTTGAACTTGCCAGAATCATAGAAAAATCCTATGAAGAACTAGGAAGAGATAGTTTGGGTGGGAAACCAGTGAAACCCCAACTAACTGAAAATCCTGAAAAGGTATTTATTAAAAACAATGTAACCACTCCAAAAAAGAGCTGGGATGGAAATAAACAATCCACTCCCAAAGAAAAAAGATTCCAGTCCAGAGGAAGGTCTCCTCGGCGGAGAGAAAGATCTCCAGACCAAGGACACAAGTTTCCCCAGAGGGAGCCCTCTGAGAAAAAATACAACCTTAGAAATAGGGATAATTTGAAGAAACCTGATAGATATCAAGATATTGATACACGTCCATCTCGATCTTTTCAGACTTCCTCGCAGAAATCGGAAAGAAGAGGACGGTCAGAACAAAGGGAAGAGCACTTCAAGTCCAAAGACAAGGAACCTGGTCATCAAAGTAAAAAGTTACAATTTCCAAAGAAGAAGGTAGCCAGTATTAAAGTAATCAAACATGCCGAGGATCCTGAGGACACAGCTGAAAAACGGAGAGTGGGCTCAGACAATGCTAGACAGCGCAGCAGAAGTGAGCATAGCTCGCAAGATCCTGATGAATCATCTGGAGACAGTGGACACGAATGAATACATTCAAGTGGAAACTGCAGACACCAGAGTTAGCAAACCTCATAAAATATACAAAATAACATTATGTATAGAGGGAGATAAGACTAGGAAAATAAGGAGTCTATTTTGGGATAACCTCTCCAAAGGCAATGACATCCTTTTAGCTGAAAAAGACTGGCCACCAGAGTTTGTCAGGGAGTGCCCTCATGGCGAAGAAATGATTATGCCTGCCTTCTCAAATCACATTCCAACACATAAAAAATATACACTTGCAAGAAAGTGGGCAGTAGCCAAAGCTCCTGCATTATATAAAAACCATGTAGGATGGGATGAGGACTCACCTCCTCACAAAATCCAGTTAAAATCTCAAATAACTGCACAAAGGCAGTACCCAATTAAGCAAGAAGCAAAAAAACAGGTCAGGGAGATCTTAGATCAACTTGAATACCAGGGGGTGATTGAAACATGCACCTCACAAATGAACAATCCTTTGTTTCCTGTCTCCAAGCCAGATGATTCATATCGTCTAGTTTTGGACTATAGACACCTTAACTCATGTTGCAAAACATTTGCAGTACAAAACTCACACAGTGCAGCACTAATGAATAGCATAGTGCGCAAAAAATACAAAACAACATTAGACATCTCTAATGGATTCTTTTGTCAAAATATAGCACCTGAAAGCAGATATTTGACCGCTTTCTCAATAAATGGCTCGCAGAAAAATTTCTGTCGTTTGCCACAGGGGTTCAAGAACAGCCCAGGATTATTCTCAGCGAGAGTAACAGAGTTACTACAAATATATGATGATGAGGCATTATCTTCTGTCGATGACATCTATCTAACAGATGATGACTTGGATACTCACTTGACAAGAGTGAACACCATAATACTTGGGTTCGTGGCAGAGGGTTATAAATTCAACTTCAAAAAGTCAAGAATTGCCCATTTAACTGTCCTGTTTTTAGGATATGAACTATCAAGTGAAGGCAAAAGCCTGGCAGACAATTTCCTAGAGAAATGTGCCGTAATCCAAGCACCAAGAACGCTGAAAAACTTACAATCAATTCTAGGTTTCCTGAATTTCGGTAGAACGTACATTATAAATTATGCAGAGAGGGTTAAACCTCTCTATGACCTGATAGGACCAGATTTTAAACAATCAATTGGACTCAAAAACACACAGAAATTTTGAGATCATTACAAACAGACATGTTAACTAAAGCAAAATTGCAAACACGCGATAACACACGCAACCTTGTAATCCGGGTCATCCCAGGAAGATGCGGATTCACATACCTGACCTCTAATGAGGAAGAAAAGGTACCAATAGCTTACAAATCACATTTGTACACAGAAGCTGAAAAAACATTCAGCATTAAGGAAAACATTGTTCATGTGGTTCAAACAGCTGTAGCAAGAGAAAGAGACCAAGCTGACGGCAGACGAATTACAGTCAGAACAGCAGAATCAGCCTTTGAGGCATTAACAAGCCCATGTAATTTACCTACTATGGCATTAAATCCAAAATGGATACAATGGGAAAATTCTCTTGCAACAGACAAAGTGAAATACTATTTTGACCCGGAAATGAAAAAATTAAAAAATATAGAATATGAAAGAGAATACCCACCGCCAATCGACATTCTGCCCATACGACAGTACGCCTGTGTAATATATACAGACGGACATGCACAACCCTCGGTTTGGGGAAAACAAGCCTATAATGCCACATGCGAGATTGTAAAAAACGTGTGGCGCGGAGAAAAATTAAGACCTCTGTTAACGAAAACACACTCAGTGGAAAATAATTCAGAACAACAAACTGAAATAATAGCGTTAAAAATGGCGCTAGATAATGCTGATCACGAATTCCCAACACTAATAGTGTGCGATTCATATTACTGCGTCAAATCATACAATAACAATTTACAGAAATGGATTCTAAACGGTTACAAAGATGACACAGGTGCCACAATTAAGCAAAAATCGCTTTGGGAACAAGTAGTTCTTTTACAGAAAGAACTACCAAAGACTCACGTGATACATTCACTGAGTCATGAACGTGATGGCGTTCACGTTGCAGGGAATTCATTGGCTGAAACAGCCCGAGCGGAAGCAACTATGGGGTCGATCAGGATGGCGGACGGAAGAGCCACCGCGGCCCTGGAGTAGGCGGAAAAAGCCTTTTCCGTGTCCGCCTGCCGCGGATACTCCGTCCGCCATATCAGGATAGGAAAACGTGTCAAATTTCCGTCCGCGACGGAAAAACACGCTCCGCCGGCCAACTACACACGACCACGCGGCGGACGGAACACATCCAAACGCTCCGCCGTACGCACTGACGTCGAAGACCGTCCCCCAAATCAAGATGGCGGAAAACACACATAAAACCGCTGCGGAAAAACAACCTGTCTTAACACGGCGGAATCCCCACAGCGAACATAGGTGACACAGCCGAGATACCCACCGCAAGCTGACCACCACCATGGACCCGGCGCTACACGCTTTCCCGATGCTCTTCGCGATCCACCACGTCCTAGTCATGGCCTACTATGGACGACGACGCAGGTAAGGTACAAACCATTGGCTGTCTGGAGGGGAATACCAGCAAGGGACGTGACGTAGGGAGGGGGAGTGTCATGTTACCGAAACCACTGATGAGAAGCATATACGAATACACATTAGCAGGACGCAAGCAGGAATGACAACGACAGACCACGAGACTTGATAGACTACCTTTATTGTCAAATAATAGGGGTCAAATCACAGTGTATGCGTGAACATGGGCAAAGTGGGCACCAGAGCAGGTACAACATAGCAGGTAACGAGAGGGCAGCATGCAGTATCAGAGCATCAACAGGGCATTGTAGAGTACAGAGCAGGTACATCATAGGCAGGTAACGAGAGGGCAGTATGCAGTATCAGAGCATCAACAGGGCATTGTGCATTACAGAGCAGGTACATCAGAGGCAGGTAACGAGAGGGCAGCATGCAGTATCAGAGCATCAACAGGGCATTGTGCATTACAGAGCAGGTACATCATAGGCAGGTAACGAGAGGCCAGTATGCAGTATCAGAGCATCAACAGGGCATTGTAGAGTACAGAGCAGGTACATCATAGGCAGGTAACGAGAGGGCAGTATGCAGTATCAGAGCATCAACAGGGCATTGTAGAGTACAGAGCAGGTACATCATAGGCAGGTAACGAGAGGGCAGTATGCAGTATCAGAGCATCAACAGGGCATTGTAGAGTACAGAGCAGGTACATCATAGGCAGGTAACGAGAGGGCAGTATGCAGTATCAGAGCATCAACAGGGCATTGTAGAGTACAGAGCAGGTACATCAGAGGCAGCACGTGAGAGGGGCTAAGTGCATCAACAGTCCATTGCACAGAACAGCTCCATCAGAGGCAGCACGTGAGAGGGGCCAAGTGCATCAACAGTCCATTGCACAGAACAGCTCCATCAGAGGCAGCACGTGAGAGGGGCCAAGTGCATCAACAGTCCATTGCACAGAACAGCTCCATCAGAGGCAGCACGTGAGAGGGGCCAAGTGCATCAACAGTCCATTGCACAGAACAGTCACATCACTGGCAGCACATGAGAGGGCAGAATGCAGTATCAGAACAGCAACAGGGCAGTGTGGCCAACAGAGCAGGTACATCAGAGGCAGCACGTGAGAGGGGCTAAGTGCATCAACAGTCCATTGCACAGAACAGCTCCATCAGAGGCAGCACGTGAGAGGGGCCAAGTGCATCAACAGTCCATTGCACAGAACAGCTCCATCAGAGGCAGCACGTGAGAGGGGCCAAGTGCATCAACAGTCCATTGCACAGAACAGCTCCATCAGAGGCAGCACGTGAGAGGGGCCAAGTGCATCAACAGTCCATTGCACAGAACAGCTCCATCAGAGGCAGCACGTGAGAGGGGCCAAGTGCATCAACAGTCCATTGCACAGAACAGCTCCATCAGAGGCAGCACGTGAGAGGGGCCAAGTGCATCAACAGTCCATTGCACAGAACAGCTCCATCAGAGGCAGCACGTGAGAGGGGCCAAGTGCATCAACAGTCCATTGCACAGAACAGCTCCATCAGAGGCAGCACGTGAGAGGGGCCAAGTGCATCAACAGTCCATTGCACAGAACAGTCACATCACTGGCAGCACATGAGAGGGCAGAATGCAGTATCAGAGCATCAACAGGGCATTGTGCATTACAGAGCAGGTACATCAGAGGCAGGTAACGAGAGGCCAGTATGCAGTATCAGAGCATCAACAGGGCATTGTGCATTACAGAGCAGGTACATCAGAGGCAGGTAACGAGAGGCCAGTATCAGAGCATCAACAGGGCATTGTGCATTACAGAGCAGGTACATCAGAGGCAGGTAACGAGAGGCCAGTATGCAGTATCAGAGCATCAACAGGGCATTGTGCATTACAGAGCAGGTACATCAGAGGCAGGTAACGAGAGGCCAGTATCAGAGCATCAACAGGGCATTGTGCATTACAGAGCAGGTACATCAGAGGCAGGTAACGAGAGGCCAGTATCAGAGCATCAACAGGGCATTGTGCATTACAGAGCAGGTACATCAGAGGCAGGTAACGAGAGGCCAGTATCAGAGCATCAACAGGGCATTGTGCATTACAGAGCAGGTACATCAGAGGCAGGTAACGAGAGGCCAGTATGCAGTATCAGAGCATCAACAGGGCATTGTGCATTACAGAGCAGGTACATCAGAGGCAGCACAACTACGTGTCCCTACCAACCCGTCACAGGGACCACAAGAGTGCCACGCAGTTCTCAATGGACACACCATGTGAATTAACATTTGAGTGAAGTGTACAGCACGTCACATCACAGAATCAGGGGGGACTGCGTGAACTACCTGCCTCGGACACACTGGCAGCACCAGCAACAGGAGTGTGAGACACAGCCACAGCCCGAGTGACACACACATGGGCCACGGACCCAGACACACTGGCAGCACCAGCAACAGGAGTGTGAGACACAGCCACAGCCCGAGTGACACACACATGGGCCACGGACCCAGACACACTGGCAGCACCAGCAACAGGAGTGTGAGACACAGCCACAGCCCGAGTGACACACACATGGGCCACGGACCCAGACACACTGGCAGCACCAGCAACAGGAGTGTGAGACACAGCCACAGCCCGAGTGACACACACATGGGCCACGGACCCAGACACACTGGCAGCACCAGCAACAGGAGTGTGAGACACAGCCACAGATGTAGTCACTGACACGTGAGCCACTGACCCAGACAGACTGCCAGCACCAGAAACAGGAGTGTGCAACACAGCCACAGATCTTCTAACTGACACGTGAGCCATAGACCCAGATACACTGCCAGGACCTGCAACAGGAGAGGGCACAACTGACACTGTGCCACCATCTGATACATGAGAGTCAACTGCACCGGCGCCACTGGGACAACTGAAATGATGAGCCACAGGGCTGTATGGGCCAGGAGGCAGGGTGGGCCTGGGAGCTGGGGATAGCTCACCTAGAGCCAAATCGGGGTTTGCAGGTGTCAATGGTGTGTGTCTGCGTTTCTTAGGGAGGTGTGAGTGCACCCTGGACAGGACAGGACTGCCAAGTGGTGGGGACTCCAAAGAATCACCACCCAGTATAGGTGGAGCAACTGCTGCCGGGGATCTGGTTTCGGGGGACGTGCTGGAGCCTGCTTGTCGTTTGCTCTGTGCCTGCCGCCTGGACTCGGAATGATGTGTAATGGGGGATGCAACAACAGGGGACACCCTCCTCTGCTTCTGACTGGCCTGGATGGGAGTGGAGGTATGGGGGGACTCCGCCGCGGAGACATCAGTTTGGCGTTTAGTAGAAAACATCAGCCTCAGTGCAGCCAGGGGTGAAGTATGCCTGTCCTTGATTGCGCCATTGTCCATGCTAGATGCCTTGTCCGTAGGATGTGCCTTATCCTTAGGTGGAGTGTTGTCTCTGGATGTAGCCTGTGCCCTGCTCGCCGCCCTGTTCCTGCCAGCAGACTTGTCGTCTGTGGTGCACCTGCCTCCAGCAGACACCTGCTCCCTGTGTGTGTCGCTGCCCTTGGGAGTGTTCCTATCCACTGCTGTGGGCCTGCTCTTGGGAGTCTCCCTGCTCTTAGTAGGTGCCTTAGTCTTCTCACTGTCCTTGGGAGTGTTCCTATCCACTGCTGTGGGCCTGCTCTTGGGGGTCTCCCTGCTCTCAGTAGGTGCCTTAGTCTTCTCACTGTCCTTGGGAGTGTTCCTATCCACTGCTGTGGGCCTGCTCTTGGGAGTCTCCCTGCTCTTAGTAGGTGCCTTAGTCTTCTCACTGTCCTTGGGAGTGTTCCTATCCACTGCTGTGGGCCTGCTCTTGGGGGTCTCCCTGCTCTCAGTAGGTGCCTTAGTCTTCTCACTGTCCTTGGGAGTGTTCCTATCCACTGATGTGGGCCTGCTCTTGGGAGTCTCCCTGCTCTTAGTAGGTGCCTTAGTCTTCTCACTGTCCTTGGGAGTGTCCCTTACCTCTGCTGTGGGCCTGCTCTTGGGAGTCTCCCTGCTCTCAGTAGGTGCCTTTGTCTTCTGACTGGCCTTGTCCAAGGAACAGTCCATGGACATGTGAGTATCCCTTGCCTTCGGAGTACCTTTCGTGTTGAATGCCTGTGTAGCTCCGGAAGGCATGTCCCCCAACAACACTTGTGGATCCTGTGTGTGTACTCCAGTGCATCTGACGTCGTCTACGTGAACAGATTTAGCTGATCTAGGGGATGGGGTCTGTGCCCTGCGTGCCCTGACGTGCTGTCTGACGCTGCTTCTAGTGCAATAACCTGTATTTGAGTCCTGCTCTGAATAATCACTACCCCCTGAGACATCCAGCGGTGTAGATGGGGAAACAGAAGTAGCACCCTGTTCATTCGACTGTACTATTGCAGACGACACACTGCTTGCCAATGACTGCACTGTCCTGTGTAGACCTGCAAGATCGCCATGCATCCCTTCCATGAATGCCACCACCTGCCCCAACTTCCTATCATGATCCTGGAAAGCATTTGTCATATTGGTCTGACCCACACACAGCTGTCGCAGCAGATCAACGGCCTCAGCACACAGTGCATTTTGGCTCACCGTGGCAGGGGCAGCGGTGCCTGCACCGAACGCCACTCTGCTCCCCCTACTCCTTCGGCCACGAACAATACATGGTGCAGTTGGCGGAAGTGTGGGCCCTGTGTGCTGTCTTCCGACAGAAGGTGATGAGTGCCCACTCCCAGTCTGTGACAACAGTGCAGGCTCACCAAGAGTGTCCGACGAGGAGGACGATGGTGTCTCCACATGCGAGTCCTCAGGGACGGTCCTGTCCCCCTCTCCGGCGCTGGCCTCCTCCGTGTCAGTCTGCGTGTGTGCGAAGTCTGAGCCGGACTCATTTCCTCGGCTACTCTCCACCGTCTGTGGCTGAGTGTCCTCTGTCAAAGCTGAAATGCACAGAAAAGATGTGTGAGTCATGGGCACACTCACGTACAGAAGGAACAGGATAGCCAAATCACATAGCAGACAAAGGTTCATGAGCCCTCAGCCTGCACATGGCCCACCCCTACCAGTCATCCTCACATTTTCTGCCATGGGGACATGGACCACTAGGGGATGTGCTTTAACACTCAACTACTAAGCAAGTGGCGTGTCAACATGGCGGACCTGGATGTCAAATGAGTACCACCCAATGGGACCAAAATGCCATCACAGGCATACATACGCAACACGGAACTCAATGGTGTGTCTGTGCACCAATACATGCATAGCACTCACAAGTTTCCTACACAGACAGTATGCTCACCGCTAGTTTGCTGTTGATCGGCACTCAGACGTTCGGCCAGTTCAGGATGCGTCACTGCAATGATACGGTGCATGAGAGGGGTCATGGAGCGTCGGGCCAGACGGGGCGTCCTTGGAATCAGGCCCAGTGTTACTTCCGCTACATTCTTGCTCAGCCTGGAAATGTCGTCCCAGCGTTTGTGGCAGTGTGTATGTCGTCTGTTGCACACCCCCAATGCCCGTACTTCCCGTGCTATGGTCCTCCACAGGTCCTTGCGAAGGTGCAGCTTGACCTACCATGATGGGAGACAAAAGGGTTTAAGTCAGTGGACAGGTGGCCTGTCACACACATAGGGGCAAGACGTTACTGTCAGCAGCCATGCACAATCAGGAACATATGTCTAGCCCACACTACACAGCTAAGATATAAATAGGCCTGATCATTTGGCCCCCTCATGCACACCAACATGTCCCACACTGCACTTACCACCCGTCCCGGTGCGCCGTAGAGGCGTCCATAGTTGCGGAGTACACCGTCCACGAGGACATCAAGCTCCGCGGCGGTGAAGGGTCGAGACCGGATCTCTTTGCCTCTCGACATGGCAAGATCACGGAGTATGGCACTAGAGCAGCAGTCGGTGGTCAGCTCAGCAGCAGCAGCAGGTCGAGGTGATGGTCACAGGCAGCAGTCGGTGGTCAGCTCAGCAGCAGCAGCAGGTCGAGGTGATGGTCACAGGCAGCAGTCGGTGGTCAGCTCAGCAGCAGCAGCAGGTCGAGGTGATGGTCACAGGCAGCACTGGTCCCCAGGGTAGGAAGTTTCATGTTGGCCAAGACACATATATAGGGCCCTCAGCACGTGTCAGTGGCATACGTCGCCAGCAATTGGTCAGCCCTGGGAGCGTGATCGTGAAATGGGCCAATGACTGGCCCTGTTGTTGCGGTGCACAGCTTCCGCTACTTGCGATTGGCCGTATGCGGCCAGCGTCCCTCTTCCCATTGGCTGCATGTGCAGGGACCGTGACGGGCACACATCGGCAACCGCACGTGCAAGCTTCAGGCACGGATGCTTCAGTTGCAACAATGTACTATCACTGGCGCCTCCATGGCGGGGCACGTACACAGCGGGGGAGGTGCAGGCCTATACACCCTGCAGATGTACTCAATGGACATGCCAGTTCATGACCCCCCTTACAGTCACCTTGCATCATCCACCGTACACCGGCCGGAGCGGCCGGCCCATGAACATCCGCCGTGCCCGGCCATGAACACAACCGCCATGGCCGGGACCGGCGGTTGTTCATGGCCGGGCACGGCCATGGCGGTTGTGTTCATGGCCGGGCACGGCGGTTGTTCATGGCCGGGCACGGCCATGGCGGTTGTGTTCATGGCCGTGCACGGCGGTTGTTCATGGGCCGGCCGCTCCGGCCGGTGTACGGTGGATGATGCAAGGTGACTGTAAGGGGGGTCATGAACTGGCATGTCCATTGAGTACATCTGCAGGGTGTATAGGCCTGCACCTCCCCCGCTGTGTACGTGCCCCGCCATGGAGGCGCCAGTGATAGTACATTGTTGCAACTGAAGCATCCATGCCTGAAGCTTGCACGTGCGGTTGCCGATGTGTGCCCGTCACGGTCCCTGCACATGCAGCCAATGGGAAGAGGGACGCAGGCCGCATTCTGCCTTTGGGAAGTAGCGGAAGTTGAGCACCGCCATGGCGGCGCCAAATATGTGATCTTGTCAGACGCTGCACCGTGATGTGTTGTGTGCAGTTGCGTCATGAGGGATGTGAGCGTGATTGTGAAAGGTCATATGTCATACAATATAGCATGTGTGTCCATACAATGGACATCGGTCGGCACACAATGGCCAACAGATGTGCATTCGTACGTGTTGACGTCGGGTTTGACCCTACAGACGTTGTTACATCTTCACAACTACACAGTACATCACGGCTGTGTGGCCAATTCATGCATCTGTTGTCGGTTTATTGTTGTGTCGAGGTGACTACAGTGGTGGTGGTACACATGCATTCCGTGTATGTGATTTATACGTTCTGTCACCATGCATGTCATTACCGTATGCACATCATCATTGGTGGTGGCATTTGTGCTTGATGACATGGCGTGTGTAAACTTATCGTTTGTGTGCATGCAGTTGCATGAGTGTCTGTGATGTGTCTACGATACATTAGGGTGACGACTGGAGTTATGTCAGTAAGGTACACATGTGATGGAGTTGTACACGTATGCGTCGTTTGTACGTTGACCTAAGTTACATCTCTCTCCCACACAGGAGGGCTCCAAATGTGCATCGCCCATACACTCAGCTGGAGGATATGGTAGACGAGGAGGTGATTCGGAAATTCAGGCTGGATCGACGTCGGTTGCTGGAGCTTGTGGCTCAATTGGCTCCTCATCTGCAGCCACGTAGAACGTATCCTGGCTCGTTTACACCCACTGCAAAGGTCATGGCGGTACTACATTTCTTCGCTACTGGCACATTTCAGTATACAGTTGGAGGTGCCGGGGGTATGTCACAGGCAATGTTCAGCACGGTTCTTCGGGATGTGTTAACAGCTATGATGCTGTACAAGGATGAGTACATACATTTCCCACGTCCGGAAGAGTTGCCAGCTGTCAAAGCTGGTTTCTATGCACTGGGCCACATACCTCACGTTGTGGGCTCAATTGATGGCACGCACATCGCGCTCATTCCACCACGGGCACGCGAACAAGTGTTCAGGAATCGGAAACACTTTCATTCGCTGAACGTGCAGGTGGTGTGCCTGGCGAGCAACATCATCTCCCATGTGTGTGCAAGATTTCCTGGATCCGCACATGACGCCCACATCATGCGAACCAGCAATGTCCCACGACTCATGGCAAATCTGCCACCCGGTCAAGCGTGGCTTGTTGGTGAGTGTGCAGTGGGGACTCTTGTGATCTCTGTGTTGCATGGGGTACCCACCATATCTTGTTCTGATGTTTGTCTCTGTCATCCCCCTACATAGGCGACTCGGCTTACCCAAACCGGCCCTGGCTCCTCAGTCCCCTACGTAATCCGAGGACGGCGGGTGAAATGCGGTACAATGAGGCACATGGAAGGACACGGAGAGTCATCGAACGTACCTTTGGACTGCTGAAGTCTAGGTTTCGGTGCCTCGATAAGACCGGAGGGGCACTGCCTTACTCACCAGGAAAAGTATGCAAGATCGTGATTGCCTGCTGCATGCTCCACAACCTGGCAGTACGCAATGACATTGAACTGCTGTTGGACCCTGAAGACGAAGGAGTTCCTCGGCCTCCCATCCCACCCATGTCGACTGATGAGGATAGTGGTGAGGAGGAAGGTGTGGACCAGAGGCGCCAGCTCATTGATCGCTACTTCCCTTGAATGTGAGTATCTACCTCTAGTGGCGGTTGACAATGCCTCATGTATGTTTTCTGGTGTTGTGTGGATATGGGGTTATTCAGCTGGGTGTGGTTTGTGATGGTTGCACATGTGTGTCTTCATGTCTTTGGACATAGGAGTGTCCATGATGTGTGTGCTCCCATCCCATGCTTGTGTGATGGTTGTCGTTTGTGTAATGTTGCTGTGCATTGTGTTGTGATGTGTGTGAATCTCTTTACTGACGTGTGTTTGCTGTCTCTGGTTTTCTCTAGGTCACTCCCGCAGCGCCATGATCATGTGCGACTATGATCCCTGTACCTGTTTACGTCTGTATCTGATGGCAATCATGTGAATAAACATGGAGGCAAAACATCATTGTGTGAGTAAATGCAATTTATTGACAGGTTGTGCTTTTGTGCTGGTGAATATATACAAGTAAGTGGGAGGGAGGGAGTTGGAGTTGTAGGTAATGGCAGATGAAATGTCCGTGCTGACACCACATTGGGGGGTGTCAGGCTAGTCCAGCAGACCAGTGGCAATGATTGTCTATGTGGGACAGGATGGTTTGCAGGGTGAATGTCTGGCACAGGCAGTGGCATTGTCAAGGTCGTCCCCTCTTGGAGCGTGTGCCTGGCGCTCCAACACTGCTCTCAGCAACTTCCTGCCTCGGCCGCCCCCTCCGTCTCGGAGGTGGTACAGAGGCAGCTGGGAGGGCAGGTTGGTGATGGGCCACATCCGTCGCCAGGGGCTCAGGTGGTGGTGGCGGCGGTGGAGGCGGAGGCGGAGGCGACGGGGGAGGCGGAGGTGACGGTGGCGGTGGCGCTGACACACATGGTGGAGGAGGGGGGGGGTTGTTCCGGGCAACCCATTCCCTCCACATCGTTGCCTGCTGGCCCATGATCACCAACATCTGGCCAAGGATGCCAGAGATCTCGCGCAGGCTGTTGGTGTTGTCCACTGAGTCCTCGTGAACACGATCAGCGTTTGCCTGGGACCGGTCGTATGAGGCCTGGCACCTGGCAAGAGCTTGTAGGGACTGTGCCACTGGCTCGGGTAGCTGTCCCTCCTCTGACCGGCGGTGTGTGGGTCGCCTGATTGGCAGTTGTCCCGTTGCCTGTGTTTGTGGCCCACTCACCCTGCTTGTGTGTGGGGCCGTTGGACCAGCGTTGCGCGCTGGGTCATGCTGGGTGGCACCGGCAGGAGTCGTGGTGCTCGTGGTAGTGGTGGTAGTGGTGGTACTGGTGGTACTGGTGGTACTGGTGGTGGTGGGGACTGTGCAGATCACAGAGACGGGTGCCGCGGGAGTCACACATGCGACGTTGGTCGGTCCCGGGAGTCCCTGTGAGCCAGATGGCCCTGGCTGCGTGCTTGGTCCCGCTCCATCCTCCGCCCCGGAGCTGCCTGTGTCGTCGTCGGCAGAGAGTCCTGTAGGTGTGGGAGGCGAGGCTGGCGGCCGGGTACTGCTTTCCCCAGTCAGTTGACGATCACCTGAGGGACAAGATCGAGCAGGTCAGTAATGTGGACAGTACATGGTTACATTGATTTGTAGACATTTCTGTTTCCTGTCGCACACACCCCACCCTCCACCACCACCGCCACCCTCCCCGTGCACATGGGGGCCTGTTGGGAGTTGTAGTTTGGGCCTCTCACACACCCCACCCTCCACCACCACCGCCACCCTCCCCGTGCACATGGGGGCCTGTTGGGAGTTGTAGTTTGGGCCTCTCACACACCCCACCCTCCACCACCGCCACCCTCCCCGTGCACATGGGGGCCTGTTGGGAGTTGTAGTTTGGGCCTCTCACACACCCCACCCTCCACCACCACCGCCACCCTCCCCGTGCACATGGGGGCCTGTTGGGAGTTGTAGTTTGGGCCTCTCACACACCCCACCCTCCACCACCACCGCCACCCTCCCCGTGCACATGGGGGCCTGTTGGGAGTTGTAGTTTGGGCCTCTCACACACCCCACCCTCCACCACCACCGCCACCCTCCCCGTGCACATGGGGGCCTGTTGGGAGTTGTAGTTTGGGCCTCTCACACACCCCACCCTCCACCACCACCGCCACCCTCCCCGTGCACATGGGGGCCTGTTGGGAGTTGTAGTTTGGGCCTCTCACACACCCCACCCTCCACCACCGCCACCCTCCCCGTGCACATGGGGGCCTGTTGGGAGTTGTAGTTTGGGCCTCTCACACACCCCACCCTCCACCACCGCCACCACCACCACCACCCTCCCCGTGAACATGGGGGCCTGTTGGGAGCCATGGACATGTTAGTGTGTTGGTGTCCGACGTGCATGGGTTGGGGCGTGGGGGATGTTTCTTCTCAGTTGTGTGAGCCTGACCATGTCGTGCTGATCGTGGTGCTTGGTTTGTACTCACCAGTCTCTTCTCCTTCGTCAAGGCCGTCTAGGCTCTCTGGGTGTAGTATCACCAGCACCTTCTCCTCCCAATCGGTGTAGGGTATGGGCTCCGGGGGTGTGCCACCGCCAGTAAGATTGGCTCTGGCGTGGTTTTTCGCTCGGATGCCCTTGACCCTGGTCTTAAGGTCATGCCACCGCCTCTGAATGTCGTGCTTGGTCCTCGGCACAGTCCCCGACGCATTCACACGAGTGACGATCCTGTCCCACATGTGGTTCTTTTGCGCCACGGTCGTCTGCTGGACTTGGGCCCCGAAGATGTTGGGCTCCACACGGATAATTTCATCTACCATTACCCGCAACTCTGTCTCCGTGAATTTGGGTTTTTTTTTGGGTGCCATGGTGTGTGGTGCTCAGTGTGTGAGTTGAGTGAGTTGGGAGGTGCAGGTGTGTGGTGTGTGATGTGTAGGATTTGTGTGGTGGGTGTTTGTGTGGTAGGGTGGTGGGTGGGTGTCTTCTATGTGATTTTATGTGAGTTAGCAGTGTCTCGAATGGCCCTCTTGCTGGCAGCAATGCTGTGGTGCAAGGGATTGTGGTTGTGTGGGGGTGTCTTTTTATAGTCGTGTCTCGATGGTTGTTGGCAGTCAGGTGGTAGGTGGGCGTGTTGACTTGTGTGCATTATTGGATAATTGGGACGTGTCATGGTGGCTTGTGCTGGGGGGGGGGGGCCTTGTCAATGTTCGTATGTTTGCTTAGGACTTGCGGTGCACTTTCATACATTTGTTAGGCGCTAGGGATGTTGTGCGTGTTGGCCTTCCGCCCTGATGCTGTGGTTCTCGTTGCATTGTTTCCGCCGCGGACGTGGATGGCTGTGAGTTCCGTTGTACGGGCGGATTTATCCTAATTGCGGCCACGGAGTATTCTCAGGGATGGCGGTACATGTTTTATTTTCCGCGGTCATTTCCGTCCGCGGCAGTGGTTGTTCATTGGACTCCGTCCGCCGCGGACGGACTTGGTTGTGTTCCGTCCACCGCGGACGGTGTTGGTTGTGTTCCGTCCGCCGCGGTCGGAGTTTCGTGACATGAATATCCTAATCCCAACCGCGGTTTCTCCGCGGCGCTGCCGGGAGTAAAATTTCCCCCACCATGGCGGACAGTACCCATTTCCGTCCGCCATCCTAATCGGCCCCTAAATCGGCTTCCGTAGCTACAAAAAAGCGTTCGGAAAAATACATTGACGGGGAAACGATGCTGGCGGTGAAAACGTCATCAAAAGGCGACTGCTCAGCGCTACCCATCACCTATCCACTCAATTATACATACATAATCGATGCAAACTCCGTTCCTTTTGCTCAAATCCCTGGAGTGGGGGATAGAGTAATTCCAAACACGAACAGGAGAATATTGTTAATAGCAGACGCACATATGGGTGAGGGTCTTAGACACCTTAAGCTAAAGGATTCTCTGGAAGAATTGCAATCCACATACTGGTGGCCAGGAATGAGCCTGCAACATCACATATTTGCAAAAAACTGTCCAAACTGCAACAGAGATCGCAGTGGCGACTGAGACGGTGTTTTGCCATGGCGTTTCGCTCAAGATGGGATTAAACAATAAATATATAAAACCAAGTATGAATAATGCGTCATATTAACATATAGAGACTATCATCACTTAAAATGTAGACCCCAGCTCTCGGCTGACATCTGAACTGTTATAAAAAGATTTGCGAGTCTATAATCGCATATACGCAAGGGGCATGCTACATTCTGACCATGGTCCTGCTTTTAGCTCTCGAGCTTATGGGGGGGGGGGGGCATGGCCAGCATGGGCATTGCATTGCGGGACTCTTATCACTTCCTTCCTGAGGGAAACGGGATGGTGTAAAGAAAAAACCAAGGCATAGAGCAATCTATAACGGCAAAGGTATTAGGTTCGGGGGTTGGGTGGGTCAAGCATTTAATAAGTGTCCAACGTAGTCTTCATAATCTGCCAAGAAATTCTCTGAGAGGTCTCAGTCCGTACGAACTATTGTTTGGGACTAGAATGTTGATCCAGGACCTCGATAGTCAAACTTCAGTGGTTAAAGAAAAATGCTTTGATATCAAAGATCGTTTGGCTATTTTACAGGACGCAAACGAAAAAAGAAAAGACCTGAGCAACATAAAATTGAAACAACAGCCAACAACCACTGAAGAAAAACCACCTGTCCCAACAAGGCCTGTCTGGATTCCAAAAATCGGGGATCTGGTCAGAGAGAAGATCACGGTAAAGAAGGAATTTGGGCCTTCTTACAGAAAAGCAGTACCTGTCTTGGCTATCAACGGGACAAGATCAGTTGTATTACCGCCCCTTGCTGGTAAAAAGGAGAACCGAGTTGTATCCATCGACCTGGTTAAACCACAATCATGTGGCCGATAATAAGTAGTAGGCCAAGTGGACTCCCAAGAAATAGCAGAACACCAAAGTTTGCTACAAACAGAGAGGTTCAAACTGAGAGACTAATCACATTTGAAAAACCTACAGTAAATCAACAAGGACTATGCAACAAAGCCATGGAACTTAAACCTCTTGAAACCCAAATCCAAATCTTACATCAAGAAACACCAGTCTACAATGATGTAACCACAGACTATGCTAATGAAACAAAGAGAATTCCAAAAACAAAAAGGAATCCAGAAGCAATTGAAACAATTGACAGAACAGCATCAGGCTACTTCATCAACTTCGATGATTTTTCTCAGGATCCGAGTGAACCTGAGGAACAGCCGACAACAACAAAGACTTTTAAAAACAAAACAGAGGAACTCTTTCATCAACTAGAAGAAACTTATCTGATTTCTCCATGGATTGAATTTTGGGTGGCACAAGGTGTATTTGTCCTCATACTTTGGCTCATCATGGTACTATACTTGGGACATTTCATTGAGGGAAAATATGTTACAATGGACACAGCAAGTCAGAATATCAACTTGGTCCTGAAACCACACAAGTCTTCACACATCGAGAAAAGAGAACTTTCTTCAGTAAACTTCACAGCCAATCCTATACCCGGTGGGGTAGCATGGGACAAAACTGATTACGAAATCTATGGCCCGGTCGAACTCTTGAAGTATCCACATCAATTTAAGATTTCTTTAAGTGACTTTGTAAAACCGAGCACATTCGCTGATGATTGGGACTTTGAAAGTATTAATGATATGATGTCAGATCTAGTGATGTCAGCTAAATTTACAGAACATGATTATTTACAGGATTCATCTAATTATGACCAGATGTACTGTTACAACCACTATGGTAACCATTATCTGCATAAATCTGCTCAACCTAGAAATGTTTTAAATTATAACCAATGGGAACATTGTGCAACTCCATCAAAAGGAAGCTCGAAAACATTCTATGAGAAATTTCCATACTTCTCAGGGTTTAACACAAGTGATGCAGAAACATTTTATTTCAAATTATTAATTAAGACAGGAATGAAAACCATGTTAACAAACACAAAATTAATCTATTCAGAATCATTTTTTGACAAAATGAATACATTCGGTTTTGATTTCTGGAACAATAATATTGAAATGTGAGAAGTTGGCCTGATATATGATGTTTCCAATTCTGGAACCACCTTGTATCAGTCCAAGCTATCCCTTATGGTGTCTGGTTGTAAGTCAACCTTGTAGACAAGCTATCTTAATGGTAGCATAGACTAAGCAGCCTTAAAGGCTTAACTCAAGAGGTCGTGTTAAGCGAGCTGTTTTACCAATCACAGTCCTGTAATATCAAATGAAAGGACACCACACAAGTATATATTATAAAAATATATGTATTTATTACTCCAAATAATCCCCAGTATTCTTTATGAACAAAGGGGCACAAGCGTTAAATCAAAAGCACAGTATAACATACAAAGTTGCACAATTATGGATGAGGGCGAGGGGCCACTCAGACCATATATAAAGAAAGTGGTATAAGAGATACCAATCGAACAGTGGTTAGGCCTAGGGCCTATGGAATCGCTGGGAGCAGTCGGGACAAGCAATGCTGAAGTCGGGAAAAGCCCGCGGGATTCGGTGCAGTGCTGAAAGCACACGCATGCACCAATGCAAGTCAATGGTGCGTAAAAGTTAAGCAAATAGAGTTTTAGGACACTTCCGCTGAACCTAGAAAGACAAAACTTAAGACACAGACCCTAGAGGTGTGTACCAGTGTGGGAACACCGGCGTTGCAATGTTACCTCACCCACAGGAAGCGGGTGCACAGGGTCGAAGTAGTGTCGGGTTTCGTCACGCTGGTTCTTGGTGCTTGAAGCTGAAGAGGCTGTAGGCGCTGTGAAGGAGAAGTGTCCGGTGGGATCCAAGGGTGGATCGAAGTCGAAAAGTACCTGAAAGCAGAGGGGACAGAGTCTGGGTCACTCAGCAGTGACCAGGGTGGAACCAGGATGGAACCAGGCAATGTCGGGCGCAATCAGGTGGTTGTTGAGGAGCTTCTCTCCGCTGTTACGTGGGCTCTGGGGCATCTACGAAGTCCAGGAGCAGGTCACGATCTGTCCCACAAAAGCTCTCGCCGTCGGCACTGTCGGCTTCAAGATTGGAGCAAACAACCCTTGGCAAAAGCAATCCACGCGGAACTGGGAGATTGCTTCTCACTCGGACCAGGAAGGTCAGAGTGGGGGCTCCTTTTCAGGGGAGCTGGTGCAAATCTGAAGCAACCAGAATCACAAGTTGTATTTCGTTTTTCGTCGGCACAGGGGCCACAAGCCAGCTGGCAAGGGACTGGCCAACACATTGAGCCAAAAGAAGCAGAAGGGCCCCACGCAGCACTCGTCGAGTGTGGAGGGCTGAACTTCGGTGCAAGAGTGGCTCAGGGTTGGGGCTTCTCAAACCCCGGTGTACAGCTTCGAGGGTCACTCGTGGGCTGCACGGTCAGCGTCTCGTGGTCTTTCCAAGATGGCGTGCCCCACGCTTCCGGTCGCCTCCACGGGTCTCAGCTCTGCAGGGACTGTGGATCGGGCTGTTAGAAGGCAGGCACGCTTGATCTCGTCAATCTCTGTTGCTCGAGTTCCGGCGGGAACTGCAACAAAGCAGGCATTGAGGTGCTGGATGGTGCCTGTTTGCACAGGGTGGTCACTCCTTGACCACAAGGGAGATTCTTCAGTCTTCTATGTTGAGTAGGATGTCGAAGGGTCCAGAGTTTCGTTTCTTATGTTTCATCAGGATAATCTGAAGTGCATTGGCACTGCTCCCACACTTATTCGAATCTGGGGGGCTGGATTACCTGCTAGGTCCCCTCCTATGGGTGGGACCCAGGAAGGGGGTGGATACACCCCTTTCCTTTGATCCAGGCCGCGCTGGGACTGGGGCTGGTGTGCCCCAGAACCGGTTTGACCGGATTATGCAAGGGGCGGCCTTGTGCTCCCCATGCAGTGTCTGGTTTCTTTCATACCTCCCTGCTACAATCCACTATCTCCTGTCTGGGGGGGTGTGACACCTCCCTGCGACAGGAAACCCTTTGTCCAGGCCCCTTTGGCTGAGTTTCGGTCAGCTTCAGGGGGTCAGACTTGTGTCTGTGGCAGAAGCATCCATTTTGTGGATCTGAGGCCCTTTTAGAAATTAACCGCATTTAAGTAAAGTAACATGTCTTACCCCTCTAGAGGGGTGGATTACTATCCCCGTCGCCAGAACTGGCGAGGGGATAGTATTCCAAATCGTATGACACCTTACACGACATGTTTTGATAAAGCCAAACCAAAGTTGCTATATAACCGCGAGGATTATAATGCAATTAATAGTATATGGTATGGCATTATCCTGAAACAGCTTAGGGAATTGTTCCCGACGGCTGCAGACAGGCTCAGCTCATGCTAGAGCTCCATCTCACATTAAACCACGCACTCTGCCTCCAGGATTGATAAGGCCTTCCATAGGAGTGGCTCACAGGTTTATATGTGTCCAGATATAGGTTTAGATATAGGTATACTATATCTAAGCAAGAGGTGATTACACCACCTTGCCCCAGCTGAGTGATCAGCCAGTTGTGTCAATTTAAGAACCAGCCAGGGGTGGCAAAAGATATGCTGCAGCCCCTGGTAGGACTTGGTGGCACCTATGCCCTGAGCACCTATAGTGCATGGTACAGGGGCTGACAAGGAGTCCATTTCCAATTGTGGTATGTACCTAGGGTACATGGAATCCATTTTACAGAGAGAGCAGATAGCCTGGGGCCCTGATTAGCAGGGAACCAGGCCAACTAAGTCAAAAACCAGCTAAACACAAGGCAAAAAATCTGGGGTAACCATAGTCAGGTAGCCACCTTCCTACATGAAACGAAAACAATCTGGGGTACAAAAGATTGGCAAGTGCAAGGTAAATAATAAATAAATAAATTCACATTTTGTATAGCGCACAATCACCCGTTAGGGTCTCTAGGCGCTGGGGGCCGTCGGGAAGATTAAGCAAGCTATTGCCCAGAGTCACATGGTGCTGGGCTAACCTGCCGCCGGAGCCGGGGATCGAACCCTGATCCCCAGATTCCAGCGTCAGTTGCCCTGGCCGCGGCACCACACCTCTTCCCCAAAAAAAAGGTACAGATTCCTTATTTAGAGCCTGCATGATCTCAGAACAAATTATATTCTTGAATGACACAATTCAACAGACTACCTGTCTTGGCCTAGCCAAAATTAAAGACTTGAACAAACCGTCTATTCCAAAGCCAACACCTGACAGTAATAGCACTACAGATGTTGAGATAGACGTATCCCATATTTTTAACCAAAACAGAACACATCCTGATTGGAAAAAATGGTTGATCTGGCCCACAGACACAAATAACTGTCAAGATAGATTCCTGAACAAAATACAGGGGTTCAAATTGACCAGGCCAGACCCTAGATACTCCCAGAGACAACATCCAGGGATTGTAACAACATACAGTGTAGGAAAACTCTGCCTCGAATGGCTACAGACATCCACACTGGCAGAAATTAAGCAACACTTTACTTAAAGAAGGTGCTGACTTGCGTGATTTCATTATGGGACCACGCAAACAGCGTCAAAAACGTTTCATAGCGGCCTCTATATATGCAGCTTATAACGAAGCTTGGAAAGAAACTCAAATTGAGACAGCAGAGAAAATACGGGAAATTGACCGTATTAATTTGGAAAAATCACTTTCTGTTGTGGACAATGGGTTAATGACTCTGTCTTACAGAATATATTCACTGGAAAGTATTGTATCATCTGCAATCGATATAATAGAGCAGGACTTACTGATGTTGCAACACGGTCAGTCTCAATTGCGTTCTATTGTACAGCTTGGCTGGACATTACAAAATCTGCGTTCAGGCTACGTGCCTTGGCGTTTAATCAACACAACGTCATTATTCAATATCTTTAACCTTACTGATAGACAAATCAGCTTGGCACAAAAGGGTGCAGAATATACAATTCTGAGCATTGAAAAACTTGAGATTACCATTGACAATGTCAGAACGACCTGTCATTGAATGGATAATACATGGGATAATAACTATTCCGATAACGACTTTCCAATTTCGATACTGCCAAAAATATATACAGGCAGGCCAGTATGAAAGGTTGGGTAAAGGATACATTAAGTCAACATGGAACCTACCTTATACACACACATGTTATAGTGAAAAAGGACAGAGTGTATTTCTTAGTGGTAACAATTGTGAAAAATCACTAAGTGGTATACTTCTGTGTCAGGGTATAAGTTTACATGGGGCCTGTGAGGGGACTTCAAATAACCTTTCATGTCACCAGCTCGGCACACCTGCAACGCGAATAGAGCCATTCTTTAGACGGCTTTCTAACGGGAGCTACATTCTAATTGTGAATCACAGATGTTGTGGCTTGCTGCCAGGAAAACCTTATCTAGTAAGTGTGAGTTCCATGGTCACTTGCTGTGAGCGAGTATTGTATCCAAACGACACTCCAGACAGGGTGGGAAAAATTTGGCCCAGTTTGAAAATCTCTTCTATTCGAATTGATACTTTAAGCAGAATGAAGACTGTGCTCCTACAGACACCAGTTCATTTGACGTCATCAAAAGAAACGTATGATCTCCAAGTTGCAAGGACAACGGAAGAGATACATGCATTGTTATCGACAAATTGCCCCCTACACTTCGCAGAAATGCTAAACGAAATATTAAACATTTCGGATACGAATGGTATCGCGAGTGTATTTAAGACCGTTTTTTCGGGACTGTTAACCCCATTCAAAGCAGTCCTGGGTATATTTCCCAATTTTGTCCATTCTGTCTTTGGCGGACTTCCACTCCTGTTGGGACTCGTAGCAGGCATCTTATTTTTGCTACTCCTGCTTGGTTATGGCAAGCCATGTCACAGACAAGACTCCAGCAACAATGGAAGAAACGATCCTAGCTATACGCTATCGGGACCGCATAACTAAAGTCCTTGGATTAGCCCGGCTAAGAGATCTGAATATGACCTGGTTTCTTTCGTTCAGACCCATATGGCAGAATTGTGTCTTACCTGTATTGAGGTGCATGCTATGCGGCGAAGAATGCGTGTTGGACACCTGTCTTACACTACAATCAGAAGTACCATTGGATACAGATACTTTGTTGGGTCCAGTAAAGGCTCATGCATCGTGCTGTCCCCAGCGGCTACCTATCCTGATGACGGCATTCGTGGAGACTTCACCACTACGATTGAAGGGTAGTGAAGTACAAGATGAGAGCAGCATCAACCAGGTACGACCTTCAGTAAGCAATGCTGATCGAAACATCACTGAAAGCGAACATACGCACGACTGCATGGTAGCGACATTTTCCAACTTGGTCGAACTTTCACCTGAAGCGGTAAACTGCTTTTTTGAAAATCTGTCTGACATGATGTTTTCCCCCGAACAGAAAGAATAACTTTAAGCAATCGAGCACACAGCGTTCCCTGAACTCTGAATTTGGCCTTTAGCTTTAATAAACAGAGCTACTTAGACAATTTGGAACTATTTTTCTTCTTCCCTGAAAACGAAAACTTTTTTCGAATTCCAAAATATTTACCTTTTTGTTTTTTGGCACCCGTCCTCTGCTTAAAGTAGAACTATTCTTAGAGAACAGAGCTTCTATTTTTAGGAACTCTAGAGACAATACTTTACCTCAGCCTCTAGCATAGTTACAAGTAATTGTATTTGGCAGGATGGGAATGACAGGTACTGTTTTGAAATGGTTTGAATCATTCCTGCATAACAGATCACAAAGATTTTGGGTCAACCAGATGCTATCCTCGTCATGCCCGAATTCAATCGAAGTGCCCCAAGGATCGACACTATCACCTTCACTTTTCAACTTGTACGTCGAACCCCTGGCAGAAATCCTACGAAACGCTAACATAGCCTATCACATGTACGCGGACGACACGCAAGTATACTTAAAGATAGAATCCCTGGAAGACGTCAAGTTAATGAATGGAGCACTGAAAATGACATTAAGCTGGCTGACAAGTAATCACCTGAAGCTCAATGCACAAAAAACTGAATTCCTTTTAATTGCTTCCGCAAAGAAGTATCTAGAGGCAAAAGAATGGACCAGTCTGATCACAGCTCTAAACTGCACCCCTACGCTGGTGTATTCAGCGAAATCGTTAGGGATCACATTAGACAAGAACCTAGACATGAAAGCTCACATCAACTCAATGGCAAAGAACGCTCGCTTTCACTTGAACTACCTAAAGAAAGTGAAACCATTCTTCGCATCGGCAGACCTCAAACTAGCAATACAATCGTTAGTAATCTCTAGGATTGAATACGGCTGCCCATCCCTAGCAGGCCTACCAAAAATCTCTACAGCCCCGCTGAAAGCATGCCTCAATGCGGCAGCTAGACTCATTACCGGATCGAAGAAATTTGACCACATCTCCCCGCATCTGAAAGCATTAAACTGGCTACCATACGAAGCCAGAATCCATTTCAAAATGGCATGTGTTACCCACAAAGCTCTTCTCTACAAAACACCTAAATACCTGGCCCAGAAGATTGAGCTGTCTGGAGGAGACAGACCAGTAAGGAGCGCTAATCTGCTGATGCTGAAACCACCTATCTTCAGGAAAAAGAAAACGTATGACAGAGCGTTCACAGGGGCAGCCCCCAGAATTTGGAATTCGCTCCCTCCAACTATCAGAATAATTACAGACACGACAAGGTTCAAAAGGGAAACGAAGATCTTCCTAATGAGTTCCTGACATAAGAAAGATCTGACCTAGCTGTCACCAAGAAACTGGAGGAGATTCAGTCCCCTGAGCCGGGAAGAAGAGTACACTAATAAAGAGCGATGTTGAACACGCTGTACAGGAATACTGACTATCCCATACAAATCTTTATTCATATGCCAGGAGTTTCTATTGACTTATGCCGATACTACCTCACCTCAACGAGAAATGTTGCTATTTAGATCGACACTTTTTTACAATATATATATTCATAACTTCTTGTTATACGATACTTATATACCTCGTCCAATATATCATTGATAATGTTTATGTTATTCTAGTATATGACACCCTATACTTATCTACCTCACTCAATTTAGTAGCTGTAATGGTTATTTATGTGAATTGCATATGTACAGAATGTATAACTGTATGTGAAGCGCTCTGATACCCACGGGTCACGTTCGCGCTATATAAAACTCTCTAAATAAATAATAAATAAATATTTATATGTGATGAAGTGGTCTCGCACTTTTTCTTCTGTATTAAGAGCCATTTCATGTGTTATTTTCGCAAATCATTCATGCTGATATAAAATGTGCATCCTTTTTTGAATGATTACACTGCTTGAATGCATACAGTACCTATACTCATTTTCGTGTATTTCGAATATGCCATTTTTCAAATGCAAAAAAAATGTATTTTGGGGTGGTTCGGTATACACATGCACTATTAGTTATGTTTACTATTGCTTAGGTTAGTAAATATGGACATGAATTCGTGGAGTGGGTGTAGTGTGTTTATCTACGGACCTGTATCGATACTCCTATTTCTGACACTTGCCCAGTTATAAATTACTAATATCCATACAACGGCACAGAAACCCGTTTCATAAATTAGTCATAGCGCATGCTGTCACATTAAGCAAGCACTATTCCTCCAGCCCCCTAGAAAGCACACCGAGTTCTTAAACAAATCCAAGCCTCGAGCAACCTGGGAAATCCCCGCCTGCCATGTTTTGATTTAGTCCAAGAACTCCTGTAAAGCACTGCAAGAACGCTGAGTTCTTAGTGACATCCTTATTGACGTCTTATGTCCATCCTTACGTCAAATCCAGCACCTCTCAGGTATAAATATACCAACGCTGTCCTAAGCAGACACACGGTGGTGATGAATCTGGAGCAGTGACTACTTGCCGGAGAGCCCAGCTGATGCGAGAGCCCACGGACGCTGCCCCTCCCCTTTTGACGCGCTGAGGAAGACGCTGTCTTTTCTCTTGCCGAGCAATCCAGCCTCCAGCGTTTCCAGCCCACCTTCGCGGGTGACTGGGATACCGAGTCCTGAGAAAGAGATACCAGACCTCCAGCCTTCTAAATCCCAGGTACTGAACTGACTAAACCCTTATAGAGAATTCTTGAGTCAGATTCTTGGCAAAACAAACTTAACTCAAACTGCTACTTACTTACTCCCTCCCATGTATTAGGCTTAGGTCAGGTACACCGGGGTAGGCGTAGTTAGAAGCACCAGTTGAGTACGATTAGTCAATGTATATATGTATGTATATCTTTTATCCATTTTAAAGTATCATATGGCTAAGAAACCATATCAATGCTTTTACAGTATTATTTCATGATCCTGCTTTTACTGTATGCACTTTACTTAACTATAAGTATTGCAATTGTAGCGATTCATTTCTCTTGTATGAGAAAAGAGACTGATCAATAAATAACACCTTTTATTGAAAACGCCCGTCTCTCCTTTTCTCTGCAATCTGGTGAAACTAAGTATGCACGTATTGACTGAGTAAAATAGCTGTCTTTTGTTTTCACACGACTCTAGAGATATACTCTTGATCAGGGAGAGCAAAGTTGTCATGTTCTACGGTTGTCAGAAACTAAATCCCTTCTTGTCTATCCAGGGAGGTTAAAATCCTCCTCGCCTATTCGAGAAAGTTTCTAGTGAACTCTGAGCCAGCTGGCACACAAAAACTTAAGTCTAATATCGTCAGTAGAGACCTAGTTAACCTCAGTCCTACGTCTACACTACTGAAGATATTATTCCAATGCGCAGAGCCTTTTGGGAATATAGGAACTACACTACATGACACCCTACACTGGTATCAGTGCTGCTGAAAATCAAGTTAAATTCATCTGAGCGAGAGTATGGTTATAGAGACTCGAGGGGCACTGTTAAAGGGTGGTAGTGAGGAAATCAGTGGTGGAAGGAGTCATTGGGGGGGCACCAACAAAAATTGTCGCACAGGGCTCCAACAGCGCTAAAGCTGGCCCTGCCCTCAAGGCCAGGCCACCTCACTCATTGGTCCCTCCGTTGGCCTTGTTTCAGCAGGAGTAGCTGTAACTCACCAGGGTTCCGCAATGCAGGATTTGAAAGCACACCAAACTAAGTTTACAAACTTCAGACTCAAGCACTTTTAACATGTACTGCCTGCTTTGGGGGCACTGGAATTATGCAGCAATGGAGGACAAAATTATATTGCAGTGTTGACTAAATTATGCAGCAAAAAAAAGCAGTATATTTTCTGATACTTTATTATTTTTTACATTTTTACAGATTCTAACAGTCTCTGGAAAAATGTTGCCTTATTAGTACCAGTGTAACATACAAATCCAGCAGGGACAAAGATCAGTCAACCTTTGCAAAGGGCCATTCACTTCCCAGAAACACTGGTCAAATAATTTTTTTGTAACATTGATCCGTTTGAGCTACAAACTATTTTTTTGTTATAATCGTGAAATTATGCCGCAGATGATGCATTATGCGGTAAATATTGCAGAACCAGAATTATATAGAAAACATTTGCAAACTAGAATATTTTGCCATTCATGCTTGAACTGCTCGTGTTGAAAAAGGGAGAAGTGTTGATGACAGAAGCTGCATGGCTCGGAGACAAATGGTTTGTGCTTCCACTTTTAAGCTTATGTCACCTGGAAGCAAATGCCGCATTTGTAGGCTTGCTGCATTTCTTCTCTTAATAGAGAATATGCTGTGGGGTAATTTTGCGCCTTTGTTAACGTTTTCATGTTAATGGCAGCGCCCTTCATAATCTGCAATTAACTAGAAAACTTTAAAAAAGGCACACAATCACCTCGCAGCCCAGCTCTTTTAGGAGAAGAAATGCAGCAAATCTACAAACACAGCGTGTGCTTTTAGGTAGTTCTATAAGCAGACGCTGTGTTTGGTGCTGCATTTCTTTCGTTTTCTAGAGTGTGGCTGCGGACACATTGTGTGCTTTTGTTTAAAGCATTCATGTTAATCGCAGCTTCTGACCGGCTCTGCAATTAACACAAATACTTAAACAAAAGCACACAATGAGCCCCACAGTCGCACTCTTGAAAACAAAAGAAATTTAGCAAGTGATCCCTCTAAATTGCTCTTCCTATGCAAGTTTGAAATGTCCGTTTTTCTCGCTACAGCGGTGGCGCCAATTCTCTTGGAAATGTGTGTGCGCGGCACACACACAGAATTGCGCGCTCGGGGGCACTGATGTGCACGCGTGCTCAAACGCGCACCTACGAGGGAACACTTATCATAAGGTAGCGCAGAGGGTTAATGTGCCTGCTGCAAAGAACGTTTACCATACAGATCGCAAAGTGCATATAATGTAAATAGGCCGGTAGGCTACTGCTTTTGTCAGCGAGATCCATTTGTTACTTGAAGTTTATGAGTTAAAATCCTAATATAGAACAGTGAGCTATTAATTGTCATCTAAGAGCTGCATGCAAACTGTAAGGTATATATTAGAGCTATATGTTTTTGCCCAGTGTTTCATTATCCTAATCTTGCAAAAAAGGGTTCATTTGGGTAGAAATCAATTCTCATTATTAAAGAGAACCTCTAACAATGGTGTTCAGTTTTTAAATTCAGAATTTGAGGCTTTTCCAGACCAAGGACTGGTAAACTATACTGCCTACCAGTATGGATGACATGTGACTCCCACACCTTGTAGTCCTCTGTCTTATGTAACATTTCCTATACATTGATTTACCCAGTAGGATTGTCTGTGTGCAATGTGAGTGTGATATACAACGAATGAATCTGCGAGACAGTGGCTAGGGATACTTGAGGGGCACTGTTAAAGGGTGGTAGTGAGGGAGTCGGTGGCAGAGGTGGTCACTGGGGGGCGCCAACAAACATTGTGGCACAGGGCGGCACCAGTGCTGAAGCCTGCCCTGATTGCACTTGTTCCTTCTCTGAGGCGCACAGACACTGGCAGGAGCTGGACTTCCTTACTGACTGCTAAGAAGCAGTAGTATCGCTGCTCTGCAGCGTGAAGCGGAGTTTCTCACATTTCCCCCGTCGCAGGAAGTGGGCTGCTGATACACACACACGCCAGTCAGGTGGGAGAGTGGGCTCTGCTTGCAGTGCCCTGGAGTTGAACCCTGTGACTGCCCCGCACACGTCGCCCTGGCACCGCACAGCATGGCAGCCAGGCAGCCCCTGGGGCACGGACTCCTTCTGCTCACGGTGGCTGCCAAGGTAGTGCTGGTTCCAGGTAAGTGCCCAGACTAAGAGGCAGAATGGATTCCAAGAGGAGGCTAGTGGTGTGGTTGCAGTTCTTACGTTTTGGATAGGTTTTGTTATGTTTGTAGTTGGAAAATTAAAAGTTGGAACAATCACATTTATATTGTTATTTTCGTTTTTCCTCTCTACTGCTCACAGCCTTATTGGTGCTATTTCTAACCTTCTTTACCCCCAACTAGCGCCCCATGCAACTAGGCAACAGTTTTTCCAAGGCTGTGGTCCTCATAATTACTGTAACTTCTGACGTTCTGACGTTCATGCAACTTCATGGCCATTATTTTGGGTCTGCCTTAGCCTCTCCTCGCTGACCCATCCTGTTGGTGCTGGGTTCACTCGACGACCACCGGTCACACAGTGGAAACTTTGAAGGATGGATGGGCCTAGCGTGGTCTGCTCTCCACCCTACCGTACTCTTCCGCAGTCAACGAATGGAGACCAGTGCTCGGATGTTTGGAAAAGTCATCCTTTAGGGGCCACTTCATTTTTTCAATGGACATGAAATACTGTAGGCTCGTCATCCAATAGATAGCTCATGGGCATTCTGGGGACCTCAGCGGACCACTGGGAATAGTAGTCCTGGCCCCAACCGGCAGATGAGTGACCCGCTCTTTGGGGCCATGCTGGGCATGAGCTGGACTACCAGGTCTTTTGTCAGCCAAATCCCTGTTATTATTCTTAAACACAGAAATTATTATTTCTGGCCTGGTTCTTATTTATTTTACTCACAGTGCTTGTGAAGGCCTGCATACCACTGGCAGTGCACAGGAGGGACTACAAGGAGGGAGGAAAGAACAGTAACCAAGGTGATCCAGCTGGACCATTGATGGTCCGACTGAGATTGATGGAAGGCGCCTGCATCCTTGGATGCGGATTACTGATGTCAGAGCCTTGGATGCACGAGCCACAAGATCATGCAGTTCTCCTTGGATGATAAGGCCACAGCCTGCTGTAGACATCTGCCTGGGGGAGCATAAACACAGTATCGAAGATGGTGCATAAGTGCCGCATATCACTCTACATTCTCGCTGGAGATATGTGAGCTTGTTCCATTCCCCGAAACACCTCCAGCACAAATTCAAATTGATCATAAAGTGCCTATTAAGTATTCTATGGTTGTGTATCAGCGATAACATATTGTATATGCTAACTCACTCATTTGAGTGTACCAGATTGACGTGGCCGCATATCTTTGTTTGTGTTTGTGGATTCTCTTTTCAAGGGGTTGTCTATGTAGGGGGAGATTTACTAAGATTTTGCACCATGTTTGTATCACAAAAGTGACGCAAATCGGTGCAAAATCTTTTTTTAACAATTATCTTTCCATCACTTAACTTGTTTAGTGCTGGAAAATAACGGAAAATTAATGTGAAGCATCACTTTGCGCCATGGGGCCGTACCAAGGGTGGTGCATGGGCGTTCCCGTGCAACCGCCACAGGTTTCTCATGCTAAACCCAATCTACTAAATAAAGTAGATTGGGTTTAGCGTGAGAAAACTGCGCCCTTTTCAAGTGGGCGCAAGGAAGGGGAAATGCTTTTATATCTCCTCCTTTTCCGACTTTGTATATGTGCTGCACTTTATAGCACACATACAAAGTGGGAAAATGGTTAAAGTGATTATGTGCATGGTATTTTGTACTGGAAGTATATCCTCCCAGTACAAAACCTGTGCTAGACTCAGGGAGACACCCTTGCACCATGGCACAAAGATGTCTCAATAGCACCCGGCAGCTGATTTCAGCATGGGCGCTACTGAGAGGGGAAGAGAATGCCTTATTTTAGTACATAGGGCGCTCTCCTCGTCTCTCCTTTTCACGCAGCGCAGCATTCGGAAATTTCTAAATCTGCCCCTTCGTCTTTTACAGTTACGTCTTTCATATTCAATAGCGTTCATAGGTAAGGCACAGGTTTTTTAGACTGCCCGCTCGTCTGAAGAATTGCAGGTCACTGATTGCCAACTACTCATCCATAAAAGGCAGTGTATTTGTGTTCAGTGTCTACAGCTCTGTTTCTTTGATCCCAAATATAGCCCTACAATTCGCAAAGGAATCCATTTTCTGCGAGTCATACCATGCCAATATCTAAGCCTGAAATATACAACTCTTCCCTGTTTACGCTGAGGGTGAGGGATAGGGCTCGATGAGAAAGAGGTATCCTGGAGACATCTTCCTGCTGTGTCCCATTTATTGAATACCACATTTTAGATCACAGTCAGATTAACCAATTTCTCTTATTATTGATCACAATTGTTGAAGTCAACCTGTTAATAAATTACTGATTACATTCATATTTCTGTTGTGCATGGTGGGATTGATGGTTTGGAGCTCAGAGGAAAACAGCCTTATCAAGCCTACATACTATTAGGAGTCTTTGGCTACAGCTACTGGAGAAAATAACAAAATGAAGTACAGATATTCTGTCTCAAAAACACAATTTTCTATTTCTACTATTTTCCAAAATATGCTATTCTATTCAGAGATGTGTGACACACACAGAGATCTGATTTTCAGTGAGGTGTTTCTTTTACCTAAATTGCGTCAGGCTTCTTACGCACATACACCTGCCCTCTGTTTTACTCCTGCCATTACTCCACTGCATCCCATTGGTGACCTCAGTATCATTACTCTCTGAGACGCGCTATGGAGATAGCACCTCTCTACATGCATTGTAGGAGTACTGTTGGTGCTGATTTAGATAATCAGCAGGAGTAAGTAGAAGCCTGAGTACTACAATACAAGGTGCACCGCAGACAGCACTCACAGATCATCACTTCATCCAACCTGATTAGGAAGTAAAAAGTAACAATTCAGCCTTCCTGCAGAAGTAATCCTTTACCTCTCTGAAGAGACTCTCAGCTGGGTTTGCACTGTCTTTTCCTTTGTGACGTTGATTTGATAAAAAATAATTATTATTTTGGCATTATAATAAAATACGATTAATCCATATACTTTACTCCAATTTTTCTACATCGTATTCTATTACCAGATCATGTCTATTGCAGGAAACGATACTGAGCCGCTTGTTTGGTAGTAAAAATCTGCCATAAATTGGAGTGACATGGGCTCCTTGTACCCATATGCCCTGGTGCCACTACACCTGTTGCACTATTGATAGCACCACCCCTGCTTATCACTGTAAAGTCTGTGTAAAGCCTGATCACAAATCAGCATTTTGGTGCAGATAAATTTCGTTTCGGATTTTGGTATAACACCTAATATATACTTATATATAGTAATTCAACAAGTCACAAACTGGATCATTTGAAAAAACAGCCATTTATTTCTGGTCGACACTGGCCACAGAAATAGTGTTGCTTTCGTAAAATTTGTAATGGTGTTTCTTTTTTTTATAATTCTTAAACCCACTACATTCGGCAAGAGCCTTTTTTATTTGTTTCACTCAAACTAAGAACAAAAGGATCAGAGAGCCTCAGCCTCCGAGCGCAATAGTAATGTTAACCATTCTTTCTATGAATCAGACATTAGACATGGATGATTCGAAACACTCTTTCTGGAGTACTGATAAAACTTTGGGGACTTCCTTAGACTTTTCTCTACAGAGCCCAAAACTCTGTCCTTTGAAACTGCAGAAGCACGATGAGTAAGCCATCTACGGGAACTGAAATATATATATTGCCTGTACGAACTGATTCACAAAGACATTACGAGAACGGCATAGTACTCTTCATTCATAGTTTGCCTATTGCTGTGAAAAGGATAATTGTTTGTGCTAATTCACTAATATTTACAATAACACTTAAGGCTCAATTCACAAACGTAATTTACAAGTGAAGATTTACTCATGTCTAAACATACTCCTGAACCTCGGTCTAAATCTTTTTCACTATTCATAATTTCTGAGTGTAGATGCACTCTTAGGTGCAGTGTTACATGTCCCCACCCCATGAAATCAGGAGGTGGAGACATCTTAGAATTTACGAGTATAAAGTTACTACTAGTAACTTTTCACAAGTAGGCGGAGATCTATGCCACTAGCAGGGGTGGGTGGCGGGGGGTGATGAACTCCCTATGGGAAAGTATAGGGAAAATGTTTAAAGTTCATTAAATATTTAAATGATGTACATTATATTAATTACCAAATAAAAATGTATGTTGATATTAAATAATAATTATTAACCTAGGACTAACAAAACAAAATGTTACATCACATGAACTCATCAAATTACATTTTATTACATGATTGAAATATATTAATTTAATTTATAAATATTACTTTTAGTCAAAACGAAAAAAAGTATTTCAATATGTAGTTAATTTTATTAACATTATGTATTTTGTATTTATTTAAAATATTTCTTAAGGTTTTCATAACAGTATAATTTAATTATTTTTTAAGTTAATTAGTAATTGTAAAAATGATCAAATAAATATTATTTTTTAACCTAACTCCTTAACACTAAAAATAATTAAATGTATGTGTTTAACGTAAACGTCAAAAGAATATTTTTTTTCCTACATGGTGATATATTATTTCCATCGCTCCATTTTTTTCTATGAAAGTGAATTGTAGTACCATTGAGTGGCCATTTGTGGTGCTTGAGTTAATCCAAGGCTATGTGGGAGTACATTTACTACTTTTTGTGTCTTTTTGGGCTCCAACAACTTTAAAAGTGTAGTTGGTGAATAGCAGTGATCTTAAACTTTTTTGGGTGGGTGTTTGTATTAGCATGACCCTTCCTAAATTGCTCCTTACCCCTCTCTAAACTCCTTCTTCTCATATCCTATTTTGTCATATATAGTCCTCATTTTCCAGCCAGTGCCTTTGTCCCTTCCACGTGTACACCCAAATCGTAGGGTTACGTTTTCAGAGCTAGCAGAGCATTTTCTCCGCACAAAAGTGAGAAGCAGAGATCTCTGCATTTAGATTTGTGAATAGCAATTTGTAGTACATGAATAGTACTGCATTAGTACTTCACGTACTATAAAATGTAGTTTGTGCATAGACCCTATCGTTTAAACACATGTAACTTTAATATTTCCCAGATACCCTAAATGGAATCATTGGTATTTATAAAGAAGGTTTAATTATGTTTGTGTTTGTAAGCCTACGTGCATGTAACATATTTATGTACTGGGTTAGAAACATTAAAAAAGGATATTTTATTTGTGTTTCTTTCTCCTTTGCTGCAATGAATTTTTCTCATGCATGGTGCCTTTCTACACCCATGTTGAGAATGTCGGATTAATCTGTGATCTTCACACTAATTTCACTCCACTTCTGCCTGGTCTATTTAACTCTGAGCCAGGTGTTCCTCAAAGTATAAGAAGTTATTGTAACGTCAGTTTTTTGTATAAGACACTGTTGCCACCAGGAGTCCCTCTTAGCTCTGTTTCCTTGACTGAAGGATTGCAATATAAAGCTTGTATGTCTAGAATGTGTGCATGTGTGAAGATTGCCCTTTGTTTGAAGAGTAGGGTGTGATGAATGAGGAAGAGAGAGGTTCTCCGATCATATTGTGGAGAATTTGACACTGATGGTCGATGTTATTTGTCATGGAAGGTGCGTGCAAGAGAGCGACAGTTCTGCTTCGTGTATGGTTGAAATGTGCATAGGTGAGGAGTGTTGCCTATGGAAGTAGTTGGTTGTCATGTCCTCTGATCATGTAACAGAAAACTCAAAACCATGGTGGGGGGGGTGGTGTCAAGAAAAATGCATCGTTACCGAATGTCGGCGTTCCACCCATGTAAAGGTCTCCATTGTTTGACTTGTTGAGCGAGTAGACAATTGCCAAAAAGAAGCGCATTCTGCAGAATTTGCAACAAAAAAAGTAAGATTCGCTCAGACTGCCCGTTTATTTCATTGCAGTATAAACAACACTTGGTCCTGACGTATCTCACCAGCCCACCTCAAGTGTGCAGGACTGGAAAACGTAATTCAAACTGTCATACAGAGAGTTATCCTATACATCGATTTAAATCACAGAGAGAAGGATCAACCACAACAATCTTTTTAAGAAAAATCTTTCTATCTTTATGAAAAAGTCATCTTCAATCAATCATTATGACAATAGGCGGTTGTCAGAAAGAAGGTGAGAAAGAAAGTGTTCATGTGCAATGTGAACGTGAAAAGATAAAGGAACAAACAGAGGAAGTAAAAAACAAAAATACCCTAGTTTATATACACAACATTGGTTGGAATAAGTGAGTGATCGACCGAACCAATGTTCGACCTGTATTCATTATTATTCCACTATCTTATTCGTTAGATGACCTCTGAACATTAAGTAAGGTTCAATAGGTAAAATTGTGGGTGTTCCCATGCAACACACATGGTTTTTGACACTGCACCAAATTTACAACATAGCAAAAATCTGGGGCAGTGGCAAAACTAACGCCTTCCCAAAGCAGGAGTAACAAGGAGAAATGTTAATATTTCTCCTAGTTTTTTCCTCTTTCTAAGTGTGCTGTGTTCTGCAGCACACATAGAACGAGAAAAAGGCCTCCTGTGATAGTTTTTGTGCAGGAAAGTGTACCTTCCTGCACAAAAATAATCATGCCAACAACACAAGTGACTACGTTGGCGCTCGGATGCAGTTTGTGCGCTGGCACTGGCAGAAAGACCTGGAATACGCCGTATCTTGCAGATACAACGCATCCATGCCCTTTTCTTTTGAAGTAGGGCAGCGCAGCTGGAAGGCTTGCAGCGATGCCCTATGCCAAAATACTGTAAATATGCCCTTTGGTGCTTAAATCCTAGTGAGGCTTACAGCAAAGAGAGCAGAGGTGAAACGAAATGCACAGAGTGCAAATAAGTTTAGCTGGTTTCTGCACTGCTGTGAATTTTATTAAGGTTGAAATCCATGACTTAATTTCAACATCCCCTCAAATATTTTACTGACCAAGGAAGTAAACTTAAATGGAGAAGGTTTCCACAAAGTAAAACCGTTCACCTTATACTGCCTCGTAGTGTGATCTGCATGGTGTGCCAGGTGAATCTGACTTTCGCAGGCGTAGTTGGGAGTAGGGACAGGTTGCCCCATTTTCTTCGAAAAGGCACCCGAGGTACCCTTTTTGGAGCTTTTGTAGAATCAGGGCCAGCTTTAGGTGGTGCTACTGGTGTATCCAGACCTGGCGCCGTGTTTGGAAATAATATAAATAACATACTGTAATGAAATCACCTGCTGCACAGTTCCTTGTGTATCCAGCATTTTTCATGCAACAATAAAAAAGTTCAAGACAACTAAGGTGATTAATGTTCCTGCTGGATAGAGATCTTTTGTCATATCAGCAGCTTTGACTCTTTCATAAAGTAGTACAGAGGGTTAATGTGCCTGCAGCTATGAATGTGTACCATGCAAATCACAGACCTGTATGGTATGTGGATAACTCAATGGGTTACTGCTTTTGTCATAGAGATCCTTTTGTTACTTGCACTTCAAAAATTACAATCCTAAAATAGCACAATGACCTATGAACTGTCATCAAAGAGCTGCATGCAGACTGCAAAGTATTGGTTAGAACATTGTTTAGCCCTCAGTTTTTCATTATCCTAATTATTTGCTAAAAATGTTTGTTTGGGTAGGAATACATTCTTATTATTAAAAGTCAACCCAACTACTATGGTATGTTTTTAAATCCTACGTTTGTGCTTCTCCAGAGCAAGCACTCTTAAAATATACCACCTTCTAGTAATCCTCATTGTGTTATGTAACATTCCCTATAGACTAATTTACACACGTATGATTCTCCGTCTCTGTATAATGTGTGTGTAACGTAAAGTGCTCTGACACCCTAAAGTTGGATGATTAGCGCTACAAAACAAACTAAATGCATGTGAAAGAGGTGCTAAGGGGATATAAGGTGCACTGTTAGCAGATGGTAGTGAAGAAATCAGTGCACAAGAAGGTCATGAGGGATAGGTGGGTGGCAAAAAAGATTGTTACACGGTTGCCACCAGCCCTAAAGCCTGTCCTGCCAAGGATTGTCTAAATGCCCCTGAAAAATCTATCAGGTGTATAACAGGGCAACTCTCATCAACCTCCAGAAAAACGGCAGGATTAAGAAGGCTAGGTTTAATTTGGGCAGTTTTCTGCAGCCGCCCATCCCACAACAGTAGTATAATGGGCAATGTTGCACTGTGCTGGAGGAGGCAAGGAGCGAGCGATAGTTGTATGGGGCCAATCACAGGGGCGGCTCCTCCATTAGGGCAGAGAAGCGTCGCCCCACTACTTTCTTGCAGTGCGAGAAGCAGAAACATAAAATGGTAAAACTACAATTTTATGTTTCTGCTTTTCGCACTGCGAGAAAACAGAAGTATTTGATTGGGGGTGGGCGGGTGGTCAGGTTAGGCAGGAGTGGCTTACCCAATGTTGCGGGCCCTGACTGTTTGGTCGGCCCATTGGGGCCAACCAAATCAGTCATACGTGCAGCCTACATGGAGAAAATGGCCTCCACATAGGTGCCTGGCTGGGCGTCGTCCCTACCAATCACAACGCTGCCATTACAGTATTGTGATTGGCTTAGATGAAGGGAGGGAGTCTGCCTGCTTGCTGTTCAGCAGGAAAGCAGGACCCGGTCAGGAGCTGTAATGGCGTGGGACCCGGGAACGGAATCTTCTTTTTTAATTTTATTTAACATCCCCACACGAAACAACCCACCCACCCCACCTCCCGCGAGTCATGCCTGCCGCGACTGGCCAATCACCATGGAAAAGTCTTAGTATTGGGCCCGATCCCTAGCAGTTTATAGGCGGCGGGCTTTTATCTCGACACAGCACATTTCCAGCTTCTGCCTGCCAATTTTCATGCACGGTATGATACCATTCACCCTCTGAGCGGTAACCATTTTTAAAAATACAGATTTCTTGTGTTGGTGCCACAACAGTGATGTCTCGATTGAATATAAAGTTCCTACACAGTAAGTTATTATATCTAAATTCTGAGTTCCCAATTCATAAACAGAGACTAAAATCTGCACTTTATATAGACAAATATTTTACATGAATAAATCCTTTTAAGAGGCCAAAATCCAAATTTTTGAGAATAGTGGAAGTTTTTCACTCTTAACTCGTGGGGAAAAAAAGGCCAAGGCCCTCGTCAGGCGGCCACTGCAGCTTGCACTATCCATTGCACTTGCCAGTGCTGCTATTTACAGTACCTGCACAACTGCTAACATTGCACTGCTACGAGTGTGACAATTCAGACTATTTGAGGCCTCCAAAGCAATACGAATGGCTTAGGAGGCAGGTGTTAGTCTATTTTAATGTATATTGAATAATAAACAACAGTTCTGCTCATCTCTAAATTACACAACCAGCGCCACCATGTGTCAGCTGTCATAAGTGCTGGTGTTGACAATTGAATGAATAAATGAATGAGTGAATGAGTTGATTTTATAAAGCGTGCAATACCCGAAGGTGTCTTAGCGCTGAGCGGATGAAAGACGGAAAGGGGCGGAGACCAAGGAAATAAGTCAACAAACACTAGCGCTCATGAAGTGCCGTTAGTGAGTACCGGAAACCGGAGTCCCAAATTAAGTACTGGTGGCTGGGAGGCAGACTTTTGGGACATGTTTCCCAGAACCGCCATGTGTGGGGATTTATATTGTGTAGATGAACTTTCTTTAATGGCCCATTTGCTCACAAAAGTAACTCAGACAGATGAACACATCAATGATATTTGGAGATCTGCCCCCTTCTTACTTTTGTACAATTATAAGGCCACAAACTGGATTTTGTAATTGGTGTCCCTCTCCTATGTGCCTGCCTCTGTCACAATACTTAATTTGAACTGGTAGTTTGAAATTAGGCCCACTGGCAATCATTTTTGGGACTGTCCTTATTTTTCCTTAACAAACTTTGACTCAGATCAAGAGAGAGAAAAACCCAAATGGGGAAAGGAGGAAGAGAAAGAAGGAAAAATGTGACAAAGAGAGAAAACAGGGATGAAAAAGAACATGAGATAATGGGGCAGGCAGTGTATGGTGGAGGACTAAAGAGTCATGAGGTGGAATCCAGACTCCACAGCGTTAGTGTTTGACACTCCAAACACACCGTAGTGCCAGCCACGAGCTTTTGAGCACATCTTTGGGTCCAGGCACGTATTCTTTTACAAATTAAGCACTAGAGGACGCAAGTTAAGAGGGCCACCTCAAAGCTCTGCTGGAGACTGTGATTTGGGTAACTCTATACACTTTTGTCTGGGGTGACAAAATCCATTCTTTTAATTAAATAATGTTATAAGCTGTAACTGGTCAGTGAAATGCTAAACGTACTAAAAATTGGTATGTTTTGCTATATCTAGCCACACCCCTGACTCCGCCCACTGATTCAATCTTCGGTTATTCCCGCCCCCTAATTCTCCACCCACAGTTCCCCTACTTTTGTTTTCCCACTTCGACCACTGGGTGAGGGACAGTAAAAGAGACTGTTCCTTGGACACAGCTCGAGCTCGTGCCAGGTTGCGGTGGCACCAAGGTGTTAGCAGAAAGGAATGGAACGTGTTAGATTCAGAATGGGAGGAGGGGCATTCTCACCAGAGAGAACAGAGTTCTGGGGGAATGCGGCCCTCTGTGAGCGAGCAGTAGGCATCCAGAATCGAAGGATAAGAAGTGCTGGAAACCTGGGTTCGAGCCTCGGGGTCGCGTCCACATCCTGTGATTATGGGCAAATCACTCAATCTCCCCGTGCCTGAATGTGTAATGTAAATACAGTGCTCATGTGAAGCGCTCCAATACCTTTGGGTCGAGTTCGCGCTATATAAGTATGCAAAAAAAACAAAAGTGAGTGACGCAAGGTGATGGGTGATGGACTTCTTCATAGAGACATTGAGCAGAGTCACGTGGGCACCTCACCTGGTGGCCAAATTTGATGACCTCTTGGAACATGGATATGATCTGGTAAAAAAAGACTCAACAAAGGCCTCGTGTCACAGTCATGGTATGTGATGCTGTGCATCAACGACAGAGCCATACCAAGAAAACAAGAATCCGCCTGCCCACTCTTGAACTGTGCACTGAAGAGAACACACCTGGTGATGAGCACTCATTGGCTGCATGGGTTGGAGATGGCGAGAAGAGCTACGTGGATCCCTCGCTCACAGGCCCATCCAAGGTCAGACAAAGATATGAGAGCGTAGGCACCAGCATTGCTGACCCACCATGGCTCCCCACTTAGACCGGAAACGCATCCTGGGCTTTCTCGTACTATCCGGACAGTCCCATAGTCCACAACACACTTAGTTGTTCCCAACACAGTAACACTTCGTGCAACCTGCCCCTCCTTAGTGTGTAATCCTCACCATCTTAATCTAAGGCGCTTGAGAGCCCAGCCGGTGTTACATGTGCTGCCTCCTTTAATGGTGGGAGACGACCCCCGAAGGTCTTTCGACTCAAGCTGAGGACTCCACTACTTTTGAATGTGTTGTGAAAAATGTAATGAGTCCGTTTGAAGTATGTGCACTCAAGGCCATATTAAAGGTTGATGTAACATGTGTAAGCTTTAGAGCGGAATCAAGTGAAAAAATAAAGGAAAAAGGTATATTTGTGATTTGTACGAAATTAAAGTACCCATACAGGTTTAACAATCGGACCCTGACTGCGTGCTGACTGTGTTGGCATCCAGCACACAACATTGTTATCTTACTTTAGCGTGATTGGCTACATGAATAGCAGACTGAATTGTGTGCTTACTCTGCAACCTTTTTGAAATACGGCAGCACTTTTGAAAATTGTCTATTTCGCATGTTTTAATCTTTGTACAAAATCACTCCGAGCTGCTAGAGTCTGATAAGGATGAGCCGAGTTTCACAATTATAACGTCATCAAATGTCTGACATAAACAGATATTATATCTGATTGAGGAAAGAGAACCGTACTTCATTAAATGCAATGTTGGTGTCAAACCAGTGTGTTATTCCGGGAGAAGATGTGGCTAATGGCTAGAGCCGTCGAACTCAAATCAACATCCTGTTATTCTGGGCAAATCACTTAATCCCCCATGCCTAAAAAAATAAATGTGTCCTTGTGTAAGCAATTGGTGCTCATGTAAAGCCCTCTGATAACTTCGGGTCAAGTTCGCACTATATAAAACTCCGAAAAAAACATTGAATGCATGGGTAACCTACAAAGTTATTCAGGTTTGGCAAAATGAAGTATTTCCTAATATGCAGCACTCTTTTATCTCTGTACAGGAAATTAGATTTGTAGCCCAACTTCTACTTATTTGTTTACAGAGCACTACCAAATCGACAGCACTGTCAATTATCACAAAAACATACACCTTACAAACATGCACCTAAATTAGTATAAATGAAACACGCACAACATGGTATCATAAAACTCCAACTTGAGTTGTAACTTGTGTAGAAAATAACAGTGTACTCAGGCCTAGCGATAGAAAATGTATCCACCCCCTCCAATCCAAAGAAAAATAGAAAATCTTTCAGAAACGCACCCATACACATGAAACATGTAGTAAATGAAGATAAACCGATCACAGGATGTCTTGAAGTGTTTCACTACGACATGACCTTCCCCTGAGAGACTTAAAATCACTACATTAACATGAATATGACACATCTTTCCCCTTTCATGTAATAATTAAACAATAAAAACACAGCATTGTAATTTCAACACAAATCGCCCCAATATAAATAAACAAGAAAGTACATAACAAAGATGGGATAAGAACATTTCTTAAACCAGAAAAACCGTGACAAAAATGGAAACAATTACCCTCTAAACAGGGCGGTAAGAAGAATAAAACAAGGTTAAAACGGATCCTATCAGATAGTCCTGCAAATAAGCGGGAGGTTTCCTTTCTCTTCTTACATGGCCATCCCTTCTCTCACCGTCCAAGTGCCTCCATCACACACCTCTCTGGCATATATACCCTCCTCTCCTCATCTGTCTCTGGAACTAGAAACATCCTCCCCTGAAAGCATAAACCCACTACACCCTTCACCACTTTCCACAGTGGATTTTTCACATTTACCTCCCTTCTGATACAAAGCTACTCTGCGTCTATTCCACTTACTTCCATTCTGCAAAACAATATACCACTCATACACTTGCTTGACTTTGAATGGACCCCTACATTTGAACAGCCCTCTTCCAGTACATCCATATTTGCCCTTCACCCATTCACCGATCTGAATCTTTGAATCTTTACATCCTTTCCAAAAAATGTAAAGTTTCTTCCTAGCTTTCAAACACCCCAGAACAAACTTAGTCCTGGCTTTGCGACATCTGATCAAATCAAAAGGAGATCTCTCAAGTTCTTTATTCACAGTGGTGCGATGTGACCAAACTGCTTCCTGGACTGCATTACCCACGTTAGTTTCACTCTGCATGGCCAACTGCATAGACCCTTTGACCATACAATTCATTCTTTCCGTAATGCCTTGCGGGTTATAAAAGGTTGTATGATGAAGTTTGATTCCATGCATTGCCAAAAACTCCTTCATTTCACAAGAAGTTAGCTGGGTGCCATTTTCTGTTAACAAAGTTTGAGTGAAATGCTTTCTCCTAAAAATCTCATGTAAATTGATTATGGTAGTCCTTGTCGTTACATCCTTCATGAATATGACCGCCAATCATTTGCAATACGCATCCACCAAACCATGGCAAACATCAAATTCTGACTCACGTCCACCAGAGGTCCAATATAATCCATATGCTTATGCTTCTTCTGACTCTCCCTAGAATCCACACACCTTTCTACTCATTGGGCAGTTTGTACATCAACCAAAAGTCTTCCTTCACTCTCTTTGGAGCCAAGGTCTGCCCCAGGTGCTCCTCGTGTACCAACTAAATGGGTTTTCTCCAAGATGCAGTCATTGCAATCTCCACGGTTACCAACAAGCACACTTCTGTCATCACATGTTACAGTCACTTTGGACCTAGGTCATTCTCTGCTCACATGTGTGAAATGACCCTTGCATCCGCATCTACTGCAGTCTTTGCCAATGGCATAGCATGTCTTGGTCTCACTTCTATGAAAATGAAAATTGCTTCCACACCTATTACATCTATTTGAGTTAAACTTATTACCTGGATTTCTCTGTGTTTTTTTTTACATTTGACCAACAACTCTCGCCATCTTGACACAAATTAATCAAGCATTTCTCTGACACATTGAGGTTGCGTATAAAACATGTACCTTGCCATCACCGTATTTGTTTCCTTTTCAAACCTATTACAGAGTCTTATCCTGGAAGATTATATCTTGCATCACATCAGTAATCCTCGCACAATTTAGCTAGTGCTGGTGGCAAAAATGAAAACATTCTTTGCACTCCTGAACCAACTGAATTCAAAATAATTGCTTGTGACAAAAAAGAAACTGATGTTATAAGTTGGACCGATTCTCTAGATTCAGTTGATGGTCCAAAGTGATCTGATTCAGCGGTACATGATCATATTGGTGCCCTATTGGAGGCTGTGTCTTTATCCGTAGCTTTGCTTTCTTCAGATGATATTGTTGTTCCTTTCTGATCAAACCTTCGTCGTGCATAGACCTCAGCCCACGTATATACTTCGTTCAATTTATAATCAATGGTATCCCTTTTGTATTTTCTTAATTTGCCTTCTTGGAGTTCCTTGCTGTATTTATCCCATTTCTGGTTAAGTCCTTCCAGGTTGATCTGCCAGGTTTCACTCTCCATCCTCATGTCCAGTTCGCTTTTTAAGTTATGTATTTCTTCTTCCAGTTCATGAATCATTTTAGAGAAATCCTCGATGAGCAGTAATATTAAATCCAATGAACATTTATTTAGGGTTGAGTACAATTTTTCCATGAATGTGGTGTTCAAGTTGAATCGAAACAGCATAGGTTTATTTGAAAGTCTCAGGTCTCTGGGATTACTTTTTGCTTTATGGTATGCTTTATGGTATTGTACCAGAGTCAAAGCATGTAATCTTTGGTTTTATTGACGTCTAGTTAGATACTCCAGTTGTTTAAGATGTTGGGAGATTGAGCCTCCATGTGTGTCCGTAAGTTTTCTTCCTGGATTAAGGCATATATCTCTGATGCTTGGTCTGTTGTGTAGACCATGGTTGTTGCCCTGTTCTCTGTCCTCCATGTTTACTGATTGGCTCTTTTTCTTTATTTTCTCCTTCTTGTCCCTTTTTCTCTTTCTGTTTTGCTGCAAGTGGGCTACCTTTTAAAGGAAGATGTATATTTTTCATGGCCATATTTTAATGGTAGATGCTACTATTAGTGATGCTATTTTTTGTGCCTTGTCATATTCTCAGTTAAATTATTGCATTTTCTGTATTCCTTTATTGATCATATCTGTTAGTACTAACCACTATGCACAGTCATTTTTGGGAAATGTGGTTCCCACCTAATATCTAAAAGTGCTCGCCGGGACAGCCTTGACCCATGGAACCTCTTAGGAGGGCTGGTGATCAGCTTAGGATTGGCTAGTAGTGAGGCTTTTGTGGATTATGTTTTGGAGAGACCACAGGTGATGTAGGCCACAATTACAGTATTATAGTTCAGGCACACTCTCCCTGCTGGTAGAACACCCTTAACTTGGTGCATTCTGCACTGATGTGAACAACTGTACCAGATTACAAAAAGTGTGCTGTTCACAGTGCAGACATGAACTTAATGTGAACTGTGAAGGGAATATTAGTACTGCTTCCGCTGCATGTTTGCCTACAGCATGTGACTGTATCCACCTAAAAGTGTTGTCTAGTGGGTCCCTGTGACGCCCATGCAGCTTCCAAAGGGGTGATCGTGGGGATCAGTGATTGTCCACCAGCTCATATGAGGTGCAAACATAGTGGATCTCCTGGCATCTTCTATGCCAGGGGCCTTCAAACTGTGGGTCGGGTCCTCCTAGGGGGGCCTCGAGTTATCCCAGAGAGGCTCCAGGCATTGGTCAAAAGAAGCAATATGCTGATAACACTGCTTTGATTAAAGCGGAAAAAATTTGCTGCAATAAGCCACCCTATTTTGGGCCATCACTAACCTTTTGTCATTAGTATCCTAGCTGGTAATATGTATCAAAAGGGATGGGACTCCGAATATTCTTCAAAATCTCCACCCTCCCCCCATTTATAATAATCACGCTGTGGATACTTTTACACGTTAGTAAGGCCTGCCTGACCAAAATAGCATGTTTGGCAATCATGTATTTGATTGCTTTTTAAAACAGTACAGAACTTAATTGTAATGTTTAAATAGGTCTAGACATAAATAAACATTGCCAATTGAATAGAATAATTGTGAAAAATTCTGAGGGGGGCCCAGTTGATTTTATTTTCCACTTAGGGGCACAGCTACAACAAAGGCTAATGATAATAGTAATAATATGACGCAGCTACAAAGGCTAAGGGTTCCCTCATGCCACACCCCCATGCAAATGTGTAAATGCCCTTGTGATCGTGCCAGTGTAAGATGTGCCGGCATGATCCATATGACAGATGGTGCTGCACTAGTATCTGCGGCTCCTTTTGTAATATCATTGTGCACCAGAGGCGCAAAAAGTGGTCTCACTGTTCTGCCGCATTGTCTGAATTATGGTTTGCATAGCGCACCCAGACTATAATTCTGGCCCTAGAGCGTAGCATCTGCTTGTCTTAGCAACCACTGTCGTTTGCATTGGGGGTAGGCTATGGCCTTTTAAAGGAACAGTGATATTAGTATTGATCTTTTTGGACAGCTGCAGGTTGGGTCATTGCTCTTTCAGTAGTCTGTTAGAGATGAGGTTGGTCTGTTTTGGTAATGACTTTTGCTGATGAACTGCTTGTTAGCATCTCCACTTTGGGATACTTGTAGATGGCAACAAAAGTAATGGATTTCCCTGCAAGGGATCATATCAGATAGTGGTCTCGGGTAGGACAAACAAGAGACCATACAAAGGGTAGGGTGAACACCGCTTTGACCCTGCAGCGTTGTGGTGGATAGTACGAAAGTCGATGGAGGTTTCCACTAGCTACAACCCAGTTTCCCTCAATTCTAAATGGAGAAGAGGTACAGCAGGCAGAACAGTGTGTCTGCTGTTTTATGCAGGATGAACCATTCCACCAAATCTCAAATGATCCCCAAGGTTTTTGATACCCTTCATGAAAAAATAAAGTCCCTGAAATATAAAACAGTGGGTTCTGCTGCTGCTAGTGAACCCATCAAAGATACAATTATAGTTCACTTATGTGGGGTGAGCTGTTTTAGGAAGCTGGCTCTCTATATGGTGTACTAAAACGAAGTAACCTGTGCAGAGAGTCCTGTGGGTCCCCAATTGCTTTACAAAGGTTAAAGTAGAGAATACTAACACTTTCTTTTTTGGTAGGTTGGGTGAGCAGTTAGGCTTATCAGAGGGTAGGGCTAAGCATTTGTTGCACTCACAGAGGCAATAAAAGAGACACACACTCAAAGAATAAATCTGAGATCACATTAGAAAAAAAACACTTCTTATTATATATGTTTCAAAACCTAGAACTTCGTACAAAGATTAGTACTGTTTTCATTAGAAAGATTCACAAGAAATAAAACGTTCAAACCTGTGCGTTTTTATGCACAATGCAATCCTATGGGAAGAAAAGTCAAAGATGCATAAAGGTAGGTAAAGTCTGTTTCAGAGGTTCACCTTCAGGGTTCGGAGTTGTAGTGGGCCAAGGTCCAAAGTATAACCTTGGTTCACAAAAAACGGTGGTGACAGAGTGCACACCTCTGTATAACCTGCGATTCTTTGAGAACCGCCCAGGGTGGTGGTGAGCCTGGTAGCTGACAGGCTAGGATGAAGGGGGGGCTAAAATAGGCTGCACAAGTGGACATGGGAACAAGTAAGAGAGCTTCCCAACATGGACATGGGTTGCAAGGGATCTTGGTTGGTGCTGTACGGCTCCGGTTGGTCCTGGTGTCTTCACACTCGGTGGAGAGACTTTGAGAGCACAAGTACTTTCTTCTGGTCGTCTGCAGCATCAGTTGGGCCAGGAAGCTGCAAGGCGGTAGATTGGACTCTGCTTGTTGATGCCTGCGGACTGCAGGGGAGTAGCTCCTCTACTCCAAGGTGATTCTTAAAGTGCTGGCAGGCTACCCAAAGCTTTGGTAGTTCTCCAGCTCACAGGATGAGTCACTTTGTCGCGATTGTCGAGAGAAGGCTAAGGACAGGCAGGGTTTCACCACAAAGTCCAGAGGAATGCTGCAGTTCTTGCCAGATAGTGGCTCTACTTTTTCCTTCCTCTCTTGATCCCTTGAATCTAAGTTCTTAGGTTCAGGGGTGCCACCTAAATATATAATCTAGGGGCATTTAAGGGGAGTGACAATTAGTAGCCAATGGGCTGCCTACCTGGAGGGTGCAATAAACCCTCTATATGACCACTTCCTGTGAGAAGTGGACATAACCCTGACCCTAGAATGCTAATTCCGTCCAAAACAAGATAGAGGAATCTGAAAAGGGGAGTCCACATCATCTGGCCAGCCCCAGCAGTGGTGCTGGCTGCATGTGGGCACACCTCCTAATCTTCCTAATTTTTGCTGCCTGTCTTGCCACCAAAATGTGGGGTCAGGACAAGGGGGTGGGCAACTCCACTATCTGGAGAGGCCTGGGTCACATAACAAAGGCAGGAGGGCATTTGAAGCTTTCCGCCCTGGAATGCACATCCTGTGTGGAGAGGAGCTGTGAACACCTCTGCCCAGAGCAGGCCTTGTTCCTGGCCTCTGAGAATGAAGGCTCTCACCTCAGGAAGTCAGAAACCTGTCTATGCTGGCAAGCTGGTCGAGACCAGTCAGTCAACACACTAGTAGTCAGTAGGTTTTCAGGGGACACCTGTAAGATGCTCTCCGGGGGCATTTATTAATACATCCAGCACTGGCATCAGTGTGGATTTATCAAGACGAGGTATTTGGTACCAAACACCTTTGGGTACAGTGAAGCCATCATGTAGCTGAGGAACTCGAGTGTCCAGCCCATGTACTCATTATGGCTTCCCTCTGCACTTGTAATATCTAAGGGTGAGCTTAGGTATCACAGGGACATAGCCACTCTTGCAGATATGCCCACACATGGGACACCCTTGCAACATCCAACCTCGATGCTCAGAGGACGGGGCCAGGACTCCAAGCCCCATCAGCACAGCGGCCGTCAATTGCCGCCAACGTCATGCCCGCAACAGCGCCTGCGCCAAGAGGCGCTTTTAAGATCTGCCACAGCCACCCTTAGTGTGAAAAACCTTGCCACCATTACTGAGGTACCTTCTGTTTCTTTTCCCGCTCTTCTGATTCGCTCCTAAGCAGTAAAAAGCATGCTATTGCCCCCTAAGCACATTAGCCAAGGAAGAGCTGGTTTTAACAGTGCCCCACATTAGGTTAAAAGGGTACATAAGGGCCCAAATCCTTAAGACTACAATATGGGCAAAAGAAAAATGCCAGCCTCTTAGGGGGGGGTACCACGGGGGGGCTGCATGATTGGAACAATGGACTCTTTCCTAACTAAAGCAGCACACCCGATTACACAGGAGATAGCATTGACAGAGAGAAGATTATTATTGGAGTGTGATACGGACAAGAATGAGGTACAAGCAAAAGCAGTGACCACTGTGGGCCCCCTAGTTTATTTATTAAGCACTCTAGATCCTGCGTCAATAGTCCCGATGACCCTCCCTGACAATCATGAAATGTCCCCCAACATTTGTACAGCTTCACCAACAGAGGGAGATGACTTCCCCCGCCCAAAAGAAAGCAAGCAGCTTGCAACAAGCCAACAAGAAGTCCCCACGGACAAAAATCCCATCACTGATCGGCTCAAATCTTAAACAGTTATTGGAGGTTTTATTTGAAAGGTTGGAAACAATGACGAACTCACTGTTAGCCCCATCGATATTAAAGGTCGAAGAGGTTGAGAAATTAATTCACGATTCTATTGCTACATGTAACAAATCCACTGTGATTTCTGATCCAGAGTTAGCGGGGGGATGGTAGAGGCACCATGCTTAAGGTCTACGATCTTGAAGCAAACCTTACCTGGCCGCTGTCTAAACGGCCCAATGACTGAGGAAACTCAAAGTGGTATTAGGCAGTCAAATTTGACTGAGGATCCAAGAATTGTAATCCCAAGGGCCCAGGCAGCCCAGATGAGTAGGCTCCCAAATTCTCAAAAAAGGCCTGTCACTTACACGTACCTCTATTCAACCTATTCGACCTAAAACTGAGGATCAATGTATTCTAGATCTGCCCCTCACTTCTGCTCCCCTTGTAGAAGTTCTATTAGAGGTTCTCTCCCTTTCTAAAGAAATTAGAGAAACTTCTTTGGACCTAATACATAAGGTTACACACTGGAGTAGCAAAAATTTTGTAAATGGCCAGAACATATCCTCCGATATTATCAAAGCAAGAAGAGGGGGGTGAATAGGCCATCGAAAAAAAAAAAGGTTGGTGAGGGAGACTGTATAGTTGTGAACTTTAAGAACACTGCGAAAGCTAATTTATTGATGGGTTGAGCTTACAAAAACTGCTCTATTTCCACAATTAAAGTAGTCCCGCTACAATATTTCTATCCCCCAACCAGCGCACATGCCCCACAAATTGGCAATGGCAGGCCTGAAAACATAACCAACACAGATATAACCTTACCATTTAGTAAGCGCTTCCAACCCCTAGCGAGTGCCCAGGACTTGGATGAAAACGACTGACTAAGGTGTGAGCACAAAATAAGTCTGGGCACAAATGTAGTAAACATGGCCCAACACAAATCCATCTTACTAGACCAGGAACCCATTGAAACAAATGATAATTCCCCCGGTACTCTTCCTACTACAATCCCTGTCCAGGCTGTTTACGAAAAAGTCCTCTCGTGGAATATAGCGGGACTAAGGACAAAAAGGGGCAATTCAAATTGGGAAAACTTTCTTTATATCATATCATTGCCTTTCAAGAAACATGGGAGGCAAACAATTGTTTTTATCTAGATGGTTTTAAATTGTTTAGCAAACATGCTGTTCCTTCGAGTATGGGAAGAGAGGACATGAGTTAGAACACTTGTTGGAATTAGAGGAGTTTCTTGAACACTATGAGGAGGGTAAATCATCCTATTATGATTTAATAATTTTAGGAGATTTTAATATTCATCAGTGCGATTCAAACTGCATTATAAAGCCGGACTAAGGGAAGTCTTTTCCTTTATCTAATAATTTTGAGCACACACCATACAGTATCTTCTTGGAAAGCACTCTCTCAGCGTATAATCTATATTGCCCTCAGCAAATAGGCAGGCTGGAGTCAGCACCTACTTGCATAGGGAATGGAAGGCCCAGTATTATTGACTATATCTTTTTGTCTGCAACATTAGTCCCAACTATTGTGGATTTAACTGGTCCCTGGTCATGTTTTAGTGACCATAACCCCCTCACACTCATAATTCCAATTTTTGCTATTGAATCTGAGGAGTCCACTACTTGCATTACAAATAAAGATATCTACGCTATAGACCAAGCTCGCAGGTTAAAGTGGGAAAGGATTATCCCAGATAGCTTCCTGGATAACTTATATACTGCTCGTACCCTTGAAATTCAACCTTGCCTAGACCCGTCTACACATGGCCGAATTATCTTAGGGTATAGTGCCTTAGGGCTGCAAGGCCTGCCATAGGGGTGACTTACCTATACCACATGCAGTGTTTGGTAGCCATGGCATCCAGGACTATGCGCCATGTCCACTCTTCATTTTTCTCTGCACCAAGATACACAGGCTGCAATGGCAGTTTGCATGAGCTTGGTGAGGGGTCTCTTAGGGTGGCACAATTCGTGCTACAGCCCGTAGGGACCCTCTATAGTTCCACGGCCCTAGGTACCAGCAGTACCACTTACTAGGGACTTACGGGGATCCTAAAGGGGCGCCAATTGTGGAACAATGGTACAGATTTGGGAAAGAACACTGGTACTGGGGACCTGGTTAGCAGGAACCCAGTACAGTTTCAGTCAAAGTCGCACCAGATACCAGACAAAACATGGGGGGTAACCATGTCAAAGGGGGCACTTTCCTACATGGATCACCTAGAATGACAAACATTTTCTCACAATTATTCTTTAGAAATTGCAGCTCTGAACAGGTTTCAAACACTGCACTTATGTTTGATTATCGCTTTTAAAAATGTAATCAAATACCCCCTCCCCAGTTTGAAGATCACTGTGTACATGATGAGTTTTTAAACATATGTTTGCAACACCTTAGATACAAAACCCAAGATGCATATCAATACGAAGATGTTGTGAACTATTGGTATGTATATAGAGGTTTGTGAATCCAGACGTCAATTGACTGGAATGGGAAACACAGCGTGCCATTCTAGTCCTTGTTCTGTCTGCACAACACAAAATAACTAATGCTGGCTGTGGCATGGACCTAGGGAGGTAAGCGGTGATGATTGCTCCCACAAGGGCCCCAAATGAATTTATACTCTGTGGTAATAATTCTGGAAAAGTTCAATGCTTTATGAACAAGTGCATTCACAGTGATTTATCAGTGTGCAGTGAGAGCATGACATGCTAGAATGTCAAAATGCACATGAATGTAGATGAGAAATAGTAGCAAATTCAAAGGTAACAACCAGGGCTGGACTGGGAACCCAAAGCAGCCCTGGCAATTTTGGTGGACCAGCCCCTGAACGGGGCATAGTGAGTGAGCCTGGCTACTACAAGGGATGTTTGGGGGAGAGGGTGCAAGTTTAAAGCACTGGTTGGCCTTGGGAGGCTCGAAACAAAAGTGAGTGAATTATGCGTGCTTGCTGCTTTTGTTACTGGGGGCCGATATTGCAGCACTTCAGCAAACTGGCCCCCACCCTTCCAGCCTCCCGGGGAAACACCCGATGCCTGGTACGGCCAGTCCGACACTGGAGACAATGAGTAAGAGTTACATGTACGCACACCGATATTAAGGGTTGTATTGCTTTTGCTTATATTCTGCATCCGCATTAAATGTGATAATATGTAATTAACATTCTTCTTTTCATGGTTGTCCTATTTTACAATCTTGGGAATGCCTGATTAATATTCTCTAGAGGGCGAAACACGTGTCAGCTGTAGGCGAGCATAAACTAAAGCACATTTAAATAAACAGGTATAAGAACTGAAATTAAATAATAACTTCACGATGCAGTGCAAGTGCAAGGTAACATATCTATCAGGAAGCATGATGATATAAAACTAATTTTAGAGAAATGATAACAGATGACTGTTTACCTCCAAGTGCAACAAATGCAAAACACAATGAGGATTATATGACTCCATGTTAGATTTAACTACATGCACTGCAGAAATTGAATTAAAGAACTGCACGTAAGCTAATTTACAATGGATAAACTGTGTGCACATTAAGAAATTCACGACGGAAACACGGGCCAGATGTACGCACTTTAGAATAACGATTCCCAAATGGCAAGGTTTTTCTGAATCGGTATTTGGTAAACAATATTCTAAATGTATGAAATGTTTCTTTCTTAATTTGGGATTCCTATTGGGTTGCAAATCGACCTACCTCATGAATATTAATGATGTAAGTCCCATTAGAAACTGCAGCAATCACAGAGATGGTGGCCTGCTGAGGTCAGCAGACCGCCATGTGTCTGTGATTGCTTTTTAATAAAGCACTCTTTTTTTTTTAATTTAAAGCAGCCCATTTTCCAAAGAAATATGGGATGTGTTTAAAAAGAATTTGTTTTAAGAGTAGGCAGTGGTCCCTAATATTTTTTTTAACATTCTCAAACAGACTGGGTCACTACTAGTCAGTCAAGTACTTTTATTCGGCAAAGTTTTAGCCATAAAATGCATAAAACAATAAGCACACAAAAAATATACTAACACAGTACAGGAGTACAAGAAAGGGTTAGGCCCATAATCAGTAAGGCTAGGCCTTTTCTAACAATCACACAACATCATGCATGCCAGTACTGATACCAATTAGACAACTCTCATCATTATCACACTGTTCACTTGATATGACCATAAATTGTTGTTTTTTATTTTATTGCTTATTGTTATTTCCTATTAATTTGTCACAATTGTTAGGACATATTGTTTATCCAGTGAAACATCAATTTCGTAAAACATAACACAACATAGAGACACAACAACATTACAACATTTAAATGACATTCATTGAACATGGACCTAAACAAAAACAGTTTTTTGACTTTACATTTATATTGAAGTACAAAATATAAAAATCGGATTAGCTCTTGTTCGGCACTATTTTTCTTTTACTCCAAAGAAACAATGCCCTTCAAGCTGGCGTTACAACACACTATTTTTGAAGTCCTTACACAAGGGCAAAATTCAAACAGTGTAACAGTATGGCTCAATATTTTTCTTCTCAATTAAAACATATATAAATTCGTATTATGAGCCTCCATGATAAATGCTTTCAAAGACACACACACTTGTTTGGAAACACTACAGTTGACGTGTTTCATACCCTATTTCGTTTCTCACAGGGTTCTCCTCAGGACTCAGAACACGCTTGGAGCCCTCTTATCCACAATTAATCTCTACTACTTAATTTTCATTACAGCCTTCAAAACAAAATGGCATCCACTTGACCACTTTATTAAAACCTAGGAATAAGAAAATCTTTCTCCAAAGTGGAACCCAATCTAAGCCTCTTGGCAATACGTCTGTCCACTTAAACTTTTATCGGCCTCTGGCGTGGCTGCAAATCTCCGTACTTGCTATTATATAACCCCCAAAGTTTTCCTAATCTTGTGAGAACAGAAAATAAAGCTTATAATAGCCTGACAAGTAAAAACACTTTCCAAGCAATGGAGGAGTTTCAAAGTTGTGGATCTAGAATTGAAAGAGCGTAAAATGGGACGCAATAATTGAGCTCGCTGAACAGAATAAAACAAACAAAAAATGAAAGATTGCTGGCTGATGTAATAACATGGTCAACAAGGTAATGAAAGACACCAGCTACCTTGTACAGGGTAGGCATCCAGGAAATGAGATGTGGACAGCCTGAAATGGGTCAAATGGAACCTGTGTTCTAGATTAGAGACCCACAACAAAAATGGCTCTATACAGTTGTGTGATGTTAACGGACAAACTGTGTCCATGTGCAGTGATTCATCTGACCGTTTCAGATCCCTATTGTTATAAAACAGGGTTTAGATATTGGCCCTTGATTTTGCATCAATTTCCTCAGGTAAATGAAACATATAGGAAATTCCCAGTTCTGAAAATGATTTTCTAATAAAAGATAGCCAAGCAATTCTTTCCCCGTGGTCTAATTTGATACAATCATTCTAGACTGAGCGAGATAGTTTGGTATGTGGGGAACATCAAACTTTAGCCCAAAGTAAAAGGTGTGGTATATTACTCAGATCCTCTATATAAAGTAATCCAACCTCTGAATGAGTTATGATACTGGCAGTACTTCTGGGCACCGCCAGCAATCTGGCAAGAAATTTATTCTCAATGATCTGTACCCCCATATTCCGGCTCCGTACATACCAAGGGAAAGGCATTTAGATTTATACAAACAAATAAGTGCATAGACTGGCTTTTGTGTAAGCCGTTTAGCAAATTTAACAACAGCATTAGCTACAGTTTCTATCTTGAGCCTTCTCTGGGCCAGAAGCTTATCCCATTTAAAATTTCATTCAAACATAATTCCAGGATAATTAAAATGTGGTACTTTGGGGCCCAGAGTCATAACAAAAGATTTCTTGTGATTGATCCTTAATTTCACGTCCACCATGAACTAGTTAACAGAAGCTGGAGACCGTTTGCAGTCCAAGATAAATGCCCTGCCTTGTCTGTGTAAAGTAAACTGCCACCGTTATGTCCCAACCCTCAGTAAGTCATTACGTTTATGTTGTAAAAATTGGTCAAGTGCATTTATATAAAAGAGGAAGGGAAAGGGGGCTAAAATAACACTCAGTCCGCCTCCTTTGCAGACTTTAAAACAGGGAGTACATTCCGCCTCAGGACTATAACGAACTTGAGCCAAAGTGTGCCAGTGTAATCGTTTTAGGATGGCAATCAGAGAGGTTTCCACCCTGCTGTTGTCATTAGATCCCAAAGTCTATCCCTGTCCACCAAATCGAAAACACTGTAATTGCCCACAAAGGCAAGATATAAAGAGCCATTTATGGCCTTTGCTTACTTTCCAGTGATCCGGAGCAGGTTGAAGGACTGCTCCACTGTATCTACATCCCGTCTAAAACCAAATTGAACATCTGAGAAAAATCCTCTCTTTTCCGCCCAGTGCTTTAAATCTGGAGAATCACCCTTCCCAAAAGCTTGACCGAGGAGTCCAAAAGAGAAATTGTAGGATAACATGATGGATCTCCTCTGTTGCCCTTTTTGAAAATAGGGCCAATTGTTGATTTTCACCAAAAACAAGCTTTTTCGGCTGCAAAGAAAGCTCAAAATATGTTTGTTAACAAAGGGGCTAAGAGCGTTAAGTTTTGTCTAAAGACATCACCAGGAACCCCGTCTGGACAAGGGGCTTTACCGGTAGTACTCTTCATGATTGCCAAAGAAATGCCAAAGAAATGCCATTAACATCAATAAAAATGGGACAAGATTTATTACCATTATTTGGGGATCAAAATCTGGCTCATCAGCTGGAGGAGAATTAGGGAGATCAACTGTTAACAGGGTAAGTGAGTTAGCCTGCAAAATGTTTGAGAAATAAGATAGCCAAATGTCTGAAGGGACATGGCTATCAATCTTAGAATTTTTATCCTCTTGGAAATACCAATGGTTAATCAACTCCCAGAAGGCCTCAGAGTTCTTAAGCTGGGCAGCTGCTAGCAGATCCTCCCAGGCCTTTTTCCTCATCTCTCTCTTCCTGATATCAATGGTTTGCTTGTATAATCTCCTAGCTTACCTGATATCATCCAAATTTCTAGAGGAAGACTTAATCACGAGTTTGAGGTTCTTATCTGCAGTCGAACATGTGCAATTATACCACCTGTGAGGGGGAAGTTCCGGAATGGTCCTCTTTATTATCGTGAGGTTGGGCATGGTTTTACACAAGTGTCAAAGTTGTTCAATACTAGTTGTGGTTCAGCTATCTCTGAAAGGCAGCCCATCATGTAATCTCTTCTTTCAGACACTAGATCGACCAAAAATGTTTCTTGATCCATATTTTTCCATCTAATACGAATCCTCCTATTGTCACTGTATTGCAAATTGGCAGGGGTCGAGTGGGGCAGATTATTTCTTGCCAGGGCACCAGACACGGATGTTGCCTACGTTATGATCGCTCATATTGGATGGCACAATCTTACTTTCTAGGACTAAGGGGCATAACATTGAGGAGAATAGAATACAATAAAATATAAGTTGAGGAGTCCGATACACTATGGTCGAACAAATCTGAATTAAATAATAAACTATACTAAATGACAACTTGATTCAGTGCTTCCCCATAAGGATTATGAATGAAATGAGATAATTCCCTCCACTTCCAGTCAGTTAAACCACAAACAAGGTCACTCGGTAAAGAACATTTAGGTATATTCAAATCCCCATACCACATAACATGTATTCTATCTGGATGTCTCTCATAAGAATTCAGAGATGCAATTATCCAATTCCTAAATCAACTCAATTGGGTGGTTTGAAAGAAAATGTAAATAAAAGATAATCAAGAGAAGAAAAAGGGAATCGGACAGCCTCATAAGCAAGAATTGATACCAGGGAGAACACCGCAATTCGATGATGGATACATTGGCCAGCTTGAGATGGACTAGAACTCCAAGACTACCCGTTGATCAACCAGATTGCGAGGGAATGGCTGACACACAAAACAATTGGAAACCATTCATATGAAATTCATTTGTGGTCCAGGTTTCATGACAACACACCCTATCAAACGAATGTACAATTTTCAGCCAGCCTGCATTGTCCAATCTTTTTGGATGCCTACCAAATTCCAGGAAAGAAAACACAGATTATTTGGACCAGTTGGAATAGGTGGAAAATAAATAATGAGGGATGGAGCTCCATCAATCTTAACTGACTGCATTACTGTCAATATTCGGGCTACGGTCTGGCAATGGAGTGGGTCAGTCAGTGTTGGAAAGGCAAGATATTGGGGCAAAACGGTTGACATAGGAAAAAGGATCCTGGTACTGACGAGGCAGTGTGGCTCCTGTCCCATTTGCTCCTTTTGAGAATCCCAGACAGAAAGTAGGTGGGTACAAAAAAAAAACAAGAGAGAATGCACAAATGTTCTATTGGGCCACAGTCAAGTGATCCAGGTAGAGAAGCAAGGAGCTAACCAATCACTTTCTTCTAAAATTAACAAAAATACAGTCTCTTTGAATAGTCTTAGGGGCAAGGCCCACCCAACGGTCCATAAGAATATCATCCACTTTTAAAATGGTGGTAAAGTATTATTGTTTTATGACCGGAATTTGGTCTTTTAAAATGGTGGTAAAGTATTATTGTTTTATGACCGGAATTTGGTCGCAAAGCTGTAATGCATACCATACCAATTCCAGTCTCTTGGAATAGCTTTGGGGCAAGTCCAACCCTACTGGCCATAAGAAACACCATCCACTTTTAAAATGGTGATCAAGTATTACAGTTTTTTTTACCGGAATTTGGTCGCAAAGCAGTAATACATACCATACCAATTTGGTTTTTGGAAGGGAGGGCCAAAACACAAATTGCAAATGCAAATTGCTTTTCGTTGACAAGTTACCGAATCATATTTTGCATTTTGTGTATATGAAAAAGCATTCTACTGGTGGCAAACGGCCCGATTTTGCTTCGTACATCTGGCTGTACATGAGGGCATTTGGGAGAACTATTCTCAACTATTGGTACAATAACTGAATGAACTGAAAGCCAAAGGTTTGTCCAATTATCCTATTTCAGCTTTAGCAGATAACCTGTCACGCAGAGTTGTCAGTGTAAAACATCTCATGTAGCTGATCATCCATTCCGTGAAAAAATGACACTCTCCCACTTCTGTTTAAAAACAAATTGTATCCTATTCCGAACATTTTCTGACATAGTGGACACCTGTCGAGGTGGAGTAGCCGTTGCTACCTGTTACAGTGGTGCACGGAGTGTTTCTTACAATCATCTCTCGTTGGGTTATTCTGGTGTTTGATCTGTTCACCTCTCAGCTCAGTAAGGGGCATATCACCAACAAACTGCGATAAACATCTCAAAGTACACATCGCGCAAATTTGTATAACGCCGGCTATCGCCGGAAATAATCGCCGAGATAACGCGTTATTATCAACGCTTATCTCCACGGCGATAAAAATTCCGGCGATAGTGGCGTAATGAGGGAACATATTTGGAAATCCAGCGATGCAACTACAGCGCTAAGGGAATCCTTGTTAATAGGGAGATGTGGACTTAGGCTTAGAATCCACCTCCCATTATAAATATAGCTAAATCTGACATTTTGCAGATGTTAGCTGATGGCGATAACCGGGGTTAGCGCCGATTTTTATGTCGCTATGCGTATCAGGGTCTGGCTTTATGATACCGCGATGTGCAGTTAGCGACTTTTCCAGGGTTGTTTTCAGAGGGAACGCCTACTTTGCATGTCATTAGCGATAAATATCGCTGACATGCAAAGCGGCAATGACACGGGCGCTACTGCCAGTAAGCCACCACTAACAGCTGTTAGCGACAGCTTGCTGATAGGGCGATAAAAATATCGCCTCTTTAGCGGCATAAAGTGCCGCTAAAGCGGCGATATTGCCCTTGATAATATGCCCCTTAGTTTGTTAGCTAGGAGACCTGGTCAACAGATGCCTTTCTCCTAGATTGGCCTCCTTCCTAAGGGCAAGCCTTTCTACTACTTGGGATGATTTCTTGACCATTGGAAAGGATCAGCAGATTGAAGAAAGAGTTTTGTCTCGCACCATGATTTTCATTGGTACTCTTAAAAGTAGGATGTCAGCAATTTCCCATAATTCTTAGTGAGGTGGTATTCTATTTCACTCTTAAAGAATTCAGGGGCCATGCTTCTGATCCTTGTTTTGAACAAAAGGGTCTTGGATGGTCGTATCCACTTGCCTAGAAACAAACTTGCTATTTCCTAGAGGTGGTCATGTTCTGCATTTCTGAGAGAACCAAGGTAGAGTGCTCTTCCATCTTTACATTTCCTTTTGCACTAATCTGCGCATTGTAAGCTTCCTTAACCCCTTGCGTGCTCCCGTCGGCCATTGGGCGACAGGAGCACTACCTCCTTAGTGCTGCCGTCGGCCAACGGCTCAAAAGGTCAAGGACAAAGCCTTGAACTCTATCCTCCTGGCCACCGGGAGCCAGTGTAACTGTCTCAAGTTAGGAGAAATGTAGTGTTGAAAGGGTACCCGACGGATCAGCCCCGCTGCCACATTCTGTATTATCTTGGGTCGTCACTGACATTTCAAGGTTTTCCTCCCATCCTGTTTGTGGTGCTATGGTGTCAAAAGCTTTGATGGCAGGCTGTGAGTTAGCAGACATCTTAATGAGTTGGTCTAATGCTTCAACCTTAAGAGTTTGCTTTACTGTTTGTCTACTTCACTGCTCTACCCTGCAAGGCATCAATTAAGGTTTTAGACAAACAGGAGAATTTATAGATCTAGAAATACTGACTTTCTTTGTGATCTATTGCTGCTTAGATTTGCACTTAATTGCGACTTGGATACAGCGTACGCCTCATTCTCCTTAATATTATCATGATTTTCCCTCCAATGTCGGTGCCTCACTCACACACGGATGCACATGCACAAGACACACACACTCTCTCTTGCTTAGGGTGTTGTACATGGGTAAAGATAGGTAAATGTTACAAAACAGAATAGAATACGCATCATAGCTAATGAATTTGAAGGTATTTACTGTGGTAGACAAATTGGCAGTAATCACATTGTTTCATCCGCTTCTTGCTTTGCCACAACTGTTCAACTACTAAAACTAGACCCTTCTAACACATGCTCCTTTTCTACTGCACCTAATAGGGAATATTTATTTCCATTTTCAAGTTATCATATCAGTAAGGTGTTTTAACATGTAATCCTTTCCATTGCACCAATATCAATGAAAAAGCGAATGCAAGCATACTTTAGTAATTTGTGTTCAACCAGATCTGTGTGGAAATTTTGCTAAACTATTTAACTGACTGACCAGTGTAAGCACTTGTGATACAGCAGAAGGGCCTCCAAAGTATTATTTACATTTCCTGGTGGTCTACCACATGAATATCTGTTACACATTCAGTGTTTCTATTTATCACATTTTCCGAAGAGATGAGTGAGTCACCAGCAGCCGCGGCCGCCGCAGGTAATAGCGGTGGGGTGGTGGGGCCAGGTGAGGGGTGTTTACGAGAGACGACCACGAGGGACTATTAATTATTTATTTAATTTTCGCTCGTGGTCGTCTCTCGAAATCCCCCCTCACCTGGTCCCACCGCTCTTACCTCCAGCTGCTGCGGCTGGTCACCAGTATCATTTTGGGTAACAGAAGGAGATCAAGTATCTGGCAAAGCATAAACATCTACCTACTCTTTGTTGCCCAATTTTTAATAATGTTCTGGTATGAACTCCCAAAGTAACAGTATGAATATTTGAAAGGGAAATCTAAGGAACGTTGGGGGATATGTCTTAAATACCACTAAGAAATATCTCAGTTCACTGTAGACTTCATCTTCATCATCTATCACATACTTGATGCACCCTACACCACAAAATTGATCATCCTAGTTGTTCTTGTTCCCCTAAGCTACAGAATCCATTATGAGAACCGTGCGCATAAGAAGGGATGAGTGAGGCCTTGTTGTCATCTACGAGTCCCCCTTTCCCTCTTTCATAGCAAGCAAGCAACACTCAACTCTTTGGAGCTTCTCACAAGACACTTCCCACCTCCACAACTCAGTTCACCACCTTCCACCTCAACTACAGCTCCACAGATAAGAACATGCACTACATAGAAGAACCCCATGCACCTCCTCACTACTCATCCATCTGCCATGCCAGAACCGCCCTGCTTGTTGGCTTCAACTTCCCTTATAACGCAAGCATGAAAACAACGTGGAACACCCTCTTCAACCTCACTGACACACTCAACATTGCACATCATTCTACCCAACCAACAAAGGCCACAACCACTACTTTGTCTTTTCTACATCACTAATCATCCAAAGCAAACCTCCTAAACTGCTGGACTGGACCGATAAGCTCATCACCCCCTTTACCCTATTCAGAGTGCAACCAACACAACGAAGTCAGCCGAGAAAACAATAAACTGTTCCAATGACAACCTAGTGCTCAAAGTCATCTCTCTCTATGACATTTTCACATCTGACGTCAACACTCTTTGAAGGGACTTCAACACATTCCTGTAAAATCATGTAAACACTGAGGCTCCAACAAGTGAAATCCAATCTATTCAGCACCCAAAACCATCTCTGACATCAAGCGCACTGTCTGAAGGCAGAATAAGTGTAAGAATAGTAGGAATCCTAGGGACCTCATGCTACTGAAATCCCTTCAGGAAACATACAGACATCTCATGACATAAGCTCAGTAGAGTAGCAAGGAGGGGGTGTGGGGGTCTCTCTGCTCTGGGCGGCACAAGTTTGGGGCCGCCCCGCTCTTACCTGTGGCTGTCGCAGAGCAGCAAGGACAGGAATCGCTAGCTCCCCCTGCTCTTACATGTGTCTCCTCATTCTCTATAAAACCCCTCTCTGGAGAAGCTCTCTCACCCATATTCACCATCATGGCCTCACTCCATCAAGGTATTTTCCCAGAAGATCTCAAGACAGGGCAGCTCCTCCAACTCCTAGACCTGAAAAGAACCAACACCCACACTGGATCCTGAGTACCTAGCCAATTCCTGGACCATCTCTCAGCTACCCTTCATCAGCAGGATCAGCAAAAAGGTATGCTACATTCATCATCAAGGTTACATCAATGCCAGCCATCATCAATGCCAACCATCTTCTGCATGTTTGCGCTCTAGCGTCAGATCATGCTGCAGCATACTAATAAAAATGATATCTCCCCCTGATACTTCTGGGCCTCTCATCACCCGCAATAATGTTGATCACCCCACTCTCATCCACACCCTAAAGTCTTGAATGAGTCTCACTGGTAACATCCTCCAGTGGCTCTCCTCCTACATAGCTAACACTAGTTGGTCTGCATGTAAAACTACAGCTAACAGATGCTCCTAATCTGCAGAGTTCCTCAATGTTCATCATGTCTTCTGTCATCTTCAACATGTACAGGGAGCTCCTTGGAACTAAATTCCCTGATTCGAATTAAAAAACATACAGAGAATACAACATTACTCTCTTTAAAAGTCTCCTCTTCTTTCGACATCCAGTGCCCCAAACATTACCTGCACCTAATCCAGACATGGATGTCCAGGACCAACCTGAAGCTCAACCCCACAAAACTCAATTCCTGCTGTTTACCAAGACCAACTAGCAACAACTAAGTTCAAGATCCAAAAGTGGTTTAACGACTTAAGTCTGCATGGATTCAAGCCCGAAAATTGAACTTATTGCCCTGTCACTAGAATTTACGGATTTACCCTTGACAAAATTCTCACTATCAATGAACACTTTGTCGAGAAAACCAAGATGCCCTTCTACCAGCTCTCTCTACTAAAGAAAGTGAAACCATTCCTCCCAGAAAACAACTTCTGAACTACTAATCAAGTCACACACTATTGCATCAGAATGGCAGCGACATCCTGCTTTATATTCTCCCCGATTCCACACTGCCCCCCCCCCCCTTAAGGGCATCTTACATGCCACTGCATGCCTCATTAAAAGCCTAGGAAAAAGCCACAGGAGTGTCACCCATTTTTTTTTCTTTTTCTTTTAAAGCCTAAACAGAGACAGCCACTTCACCTCCCACTTGATGGAGCTTCTTTGGCTTCACTTGCTTGCATCAAAAGACACTACATCATCCACAGAGCCACCACAACCAGTTCCCCGCCTGCCTGGCTGACAAGCTCACCACATCTGGGCCTCTCAACACAACCACTGCCATGACACACACACTTCGACATGAAGAAATACAAACAAGAAAAAGCAAGACAACCATCCATGCATCCAGGAACGGGAAAAACAACCCGCTATCCATCAGAGCATCCGACCAATCCTGCTCTAGTTTAGGAAAGAGCTGAAGAAACATCTCAACAAATACTAAAACATAATACATTTACAGTCCACTTCTGCACTCAGAGCCCAGATTTCACTATAATCACTTGATGACTGGGATCTTGTCTTTGACACTGTACAGCAATCCGCTGACTTTAGGTTGGGTTTGCACTATGCAAATACCACATGCACATAGACAGAAATACAGCATATACTTCTTTGTAGCTATGCCAGCTTCTTCCACAGCTGACCTCCTCACCCTCCCATTGCGAGTCAGTCACTGCTGGTATCATCAATTCACACAATACAAAACACTCAAAAGCAAGGACAGCCGCCGCCTTCCTTGGACCCTGCTGCCCTGTTAATCATGATGTTCTACTTGCTATATTTGGATTTTAAATAGAACTTGAATGTATTTTAGCATACCCACAGCTTGCAATAATTCAAGGATTCTCAATTGTAGACAGTTCACATCTTATGTGTCTCTGCCTATTACAACAAGCGGCTTGACAAGCAGATCATCATCCTCATTCTGAAGGTTGTGGTATTTGTAAACTCTGATGGACACACCTTCCCACAGATACTTATTTTATTTTTTATTTTATTTAAGAGGTTTTATATAGCGCTAGCCAGACCCGAAGGTATCGGAGCGCTTTACAGCGAGTAGGGGGGAGAAACACATGAAAGAGGAACAGGAAAGCGTAAGTGTTCAAAAGTTCCAGTGTGCTGTGCGTCCGAGAAGCACATTGAGGTAGAGTGGTTCCGAGGTAGTTTCGATCCGTGGGTAAAGTCCTGAGCTTCGTCTCCCTCCGGGAGTGGAGGAGAGTAGGGGGTTAAGGGGCGTGGATGAGGATGGGAATGTTGGAGCAATTGTCTGTTGGCAGCAAGGTGTCAGCTTGTGCACTTCGGATTTCAGTTTGGGAAGGTACGGTTAAGGTATACATCTTTTAGGAGTCTTTTGAATTTTATGAAGGACGGAGTAGTCCTGATGTCAACCGGGATGGAGTTCCATATTTTGGGTGCGTTTCCTGCGAAAGAACGAGCTGCAGTTTTTTGCTTGCGTGCTTTCAGAGGGATTAGTAGGAGGGTGTTGGAACTCCTAAGGTTTCTTGACTGTCCGGCTTTCTTGAACTTGGAGGCCAGGTATTCTGGTTTCCCTGTGAGTAAGGCAGGCAGTTCTGAAGCTGGCACGCAATTCCACTGGGAGCCATTTTAGTTCTCTGAGTGCGGGAGATAGGTGGTAGTACTTTTTGACTCCGGTGACCATTCTGACAGCCGCGTTGAGAGTTGTTTTGAGTGGGGCTAGGCGGGAGAGAGCTGTACCGGAGAGAACTGCGTTCCCATAGTCCAGTCTAGATAACACCAGTGATTGCGTGGCTTGTTTGAGGTCCGTGGGCGGGATGAAAGGTTTGATTTTGTTGAGGAGCTTAAGGAGCTTCAAATTAAGAAAGGCACTCTTGGCGGAGGTCTTAATGTGATTTGTCATGGTTAGTTTTTGGTCCAGGGTGATTCCTAGCGATTTTACTGAGTTAGCCAGGGTGAGATTGCCGTTGAGAGCATCGATAGCTTTCAGCCACTCTATGATTTGCGGGTTTTCATCTTTGTTGGAGATAAGGAGGATTTCGTTTTCTTCTTGATTGAGTTTAAGGTGGTTTGTGGCAAGCCATTGTTGAATTTCTTTGAGAGTGTAGTTGAGACTTAGAATGTTTAAGGTCTACGATCTTGAAGCAAACCTTACCTGGCCGCTGTCTAAACGGCCCAATGACTGAGGAAACTCAAAGTGGTATTAGGCAGTCAAATTTGACTGAGGATCCAAGAATTGTAATCCCAAGGGCCCAGGCAGCCCAGATGAGTAGGCTCCCAAATTCTCAAAAAAGGCCTGTCACTTACACGTACCTCTATTCAACCTATTCGACCTAAAACTGAGGATCAATGTATTCTAGATCTGCCCCTCACTTCTGCTCCCCTTGTAGAAGTTCTATTAGAGGTTCTCTCCCTTTCTAAAGAAATTAGAGAAACTTCTTTGGACCTAATACATAAGGTTACACACTGGAGTAGCAAAAATTTTGTAAATGGCCAGAACATATCCTCCGATATTATCAAAGCAAGAAGAGGGGGGTGAATAGGCCATCGAAAAAAAAAAAGGTTGGTGAGGGAGACTGTATAGTTGTGAACTTTAAGAACACTGCGAAAGCTAATTATTTATTGATGGGTTGAGCTTACAAAAACTGCTCTATTTCCACAATTAAAGTAGTCCCGCTACAATATTTCTATCCCCCAACCAGCGCACATGCCCCACAAATTGGCAATGGCAGGCCTGAAAACATAACCAACACAGATATAACCTTACCATTTAGTAAGCGCTTCCAACCCCTAGCGAGTGCCCAGGACTTGGATGAAAACGACTGACTAAGGTGTGAGCACAAAATAAGTCTGGGCACAAATGTAGTAAACATGGCCCAACACAAATCCATCTTACTAGACCAGGAACCCATTGAAACAAATGATAATTCCCCCGGTACTCTTCCTACTACAATCCCTGTCCAGGCTGTTTACGAAAAAGTCCTCTCGTGGAATATAGCGGGACTAAGGACAAAAAGGGGCAATTCAAATTGGGAAAACTTTCTTTATATCATATCATTGCCTTTCAAGAAACATGGGAGGCAAACAATTGTTTTTATCTAGATGGTTTTAAATTGTTTAGCAAACATGCTGTTCCTTCGAGTATGGGAAGAGAGGACATGAGTTAGAACACTTGTTGGAATTAGAGGAGTTTCTTGAACACTATGAGGAGGGTAAATCATCCTATTATGATTTAATAATTTTAGGAGATTTTAATATTCATCAGTGCGATTCAAACTGCATTATAAAGCCGGACTAAGGGAAGTCTTTTCCTTTATCTAATAATTTTGAGCACACACCATACAGTATCTTCTTGGAAAGCACTCTCTCAGCGTATAATCTATATTGCCCTCAGCAAATAGGCAGGCTGGAGTCAGCACCTACTTGCATAGGGAATGGAAGGCCCAGTATTATTGACTATATCTTTTTGTCTGCAACATTAGTCCCAACTATTGTGGATTTAACTGGTCCCTGGTCATGTTTTAGTGACCATAACCCCCTCACACTCATAATTCCAATTTTTGCTATTGAATCTGAGGAGTCCACTACTTGCATTACAAATAAAGATATCTACGCTATAGACCAAGCTCGCAGGTTAAAGTGGGAAAGGATTATCCCAGATAGCTTCCTGGATAACTTATATACTGCTCGTACCCTTGAAATTCAACCTTGCCTAGACCCGTCTACACATGGCCGAATTATCTTAGGGTATAGTGCCTTAGGGCTGCAAGGCCTGCCATAGGGGTGACTTACCTATACCACATGCAGTGTTTGGTAGCCATGGCATCCAGGACTATGCGCCATGTCCACTCTTCATTTTTCTCTGCACCAAGATACACAGGCTGCAATGGCAGTTTGCATGAGCTTGGTGAGGGGTCTCTTAGGGTGGCACAATTCGTGCTACAGCCCGTAGGGACCCTCTATAGTTCCACGGCCCTAGGTACCAGCAGTACCACTTACTAGGGACTTACGGGGATCCTAAAGGGGCGCCAATTGTGGAACAATGGTACAGATTTGGGAAAGAACACTGGTACTGGGGACCTGGTTAGCAGGAACCCAGTACAGTTTCAGTCAAAGTCGCACCAGATACCAGACAAAACATGGGGGGTAACCATGTCAAAGGGGGCACTTTCCTACATGGATCACCTAGAATGACAAACATTTTCTCACAATTATTCTTTAGAAATTGCAGCTCTGAACAGGTTTCAAACACTGCACTTATGTTTGATTATCGCTTTTAAAAATGTAATCAAATACCCCCTCCCCAGTTTGAAGATCACTGTGTACATGATGAGTTTTTAAACATATGTTTGCAACACCTTAGATACAAAACCCAAGATGCATATCAATACGAAGATGTTGTGAACTATTGGTATGTATATAGAGGTTTGTGAATCCAGACGTCAATTGACTGGAATGGGAAACACAGCGTGCCATTCTAGTCCTTGTTCTGTCTGCACAACACAAAATAACTAATGCTGGCTGTGGCATGGACCTAGGGAGGTAAGCGGTGATGATTGCTCCCACAAGGGCCCCAAATGAATTTATACTCTGTGGTAATAATTCTGGAAAAGTTCAATGCTTTATGAACAAGTGCATTCACAGTGATTTATCAGTGTGCAGTGAGAGCATGACATGCTAGAATGTCAAAATGCACATGAATGTAGATGAGAAATAGTAGCAAATTCAAAGGTAACAACCAGGGCTGGACTGGGAACCCAAAGCAGCCCTGGCAATTTTGGTGGACCAGCCCCTGAACGGGGCATAGTGAGTGAGCCTGGCTACTACAAGGGATGTTTGGGGGAGAGGGTGCAAGTTTAAAGCACTGGTTGGCCTTGGGAGGCTCGAAACAAAAGTGAGTGAATTATGCGTGCTTGCTGCTTTTGTTACTGGGGGCCGATATTGCAGCACTTCAGCAAACTGGCCCCCACCCTTCCAGCCTCCCGGGGAAACACCCGATGCCTGGTACGGCCAGTCCGACACTGGAGACAATGAGTAAGAGTTACATGTACGCACACCGATATTAAGGGTTGTATTGCTTTTGCTTATATTCTGCATCCGCATTAAATGTGATAATATGTAATTAACATTCTTCTTTTCATGGTTGTCCTATTTTACAATCTTGGGAATGCCTGATTAATATTCTCTAGAGGGCGAAACACGTGTCAGCTGTAGGCGAGCATAAACTAAAGCACATTTAAATAAACAGGTATAAGAACTGAAATTAAATAATAACTTCACGATGCAGTGCAAGTGCAAGGTAACATATCTATCAGGAAGCATGATGATATAAAACTAATTTTAGAGAAATGATAACAGATGACTGTTTACCTCCAAGTGCAACAAATGCAAAACACAATGAGGATTATATGACTCCATGTTAGATTTAACTACATGCACTGCAGAAATTGAATTAAAGAACTGCACGTAAGCTAATTTACAATGGATAAACTGTGTGCACATTAAGAAATTCACGACGGAAACACGGGCCAGATGTACGCACTTTAGAATAACGATTCCCAAATGGCAAGGTTTTTCTGAATCGGTATTTGGTAAACAATATTCTAAATGTATGAAATGTTTCTTTCTTAATTTGGGATTCCTATTGGGTTGCAAATCGACCTACCTCATGAATATTAATGATGTAAGTCCCATTAGAAACTGCAGCAATCACAGAGATGGTGGCCTGCTGAGGTCAGCAGACCGCCATGTGTCTGTGATTGCTTTTTAATAAAGCACTCTTTTTTTTTTAATTTAAAGCAGCCCATTTTCCAAAGAAATATGGGATGTGTTTAAAAAGAATTTGTTTTAAGAGTAGGCAGTGGTCCCTAATATTTTTTTTAACATTCTCAAACAGACTGGGTCACTACTAGTCAGTCAAGTACTTTTATTCGGCAAAGTTTTAGCCATAAAATGCATAAAACAATAAGCACACAAAAAATATACTAACACAGTACAGGAGTACAAGAAAGGGTTAGGCCCATAATCAGTAAGGCTAGGCCTTTTCTAACAATCACACAACATCATGCATGCCAGTACTGATACCAATTAGACAACTCTCATCATTATCACACTGTTCACTTGATATGACCATAAATTGTTGTTTTTTATTTTATTGCTTATTGTTATTTCCTATTAATTTGTCACAATTGTTAGGACATATTGTTTATCCAGTGAAACATCAATTTCGTAAAACATAACACAACATAGAGACACAACAACATTACAACATTTAAATGACATTCATTGAACATGGACCTAAACAAAAACAGTTTTTTGACTTTACATTTATATTGAAGTACAAAATATAAAAATCGGATTAGCTCTTGTTCGGCACTATTTTTCTTTTACTCCAAAGAAACAATGCCCTTCAAGCTGGCGTTACAACACACTATTTTTGAAGTCCTTACACAAGGGCAAAATTCAAACAGTGTAACAGTATGGCTCAATATTTTTCTTCTCAATTAAAACATATATAAATTCGTATTATGAGCCTCCATGATAAATGCTTTCAAAGACACACACACTTGTTTGGAAACACTACAGTTGACGTGTTTCATACCCTATTTCGTTTCTCACAGGGTTCTCCTCAGGACTCAGAACACGCTTGGAGCCCTCTTATCCACAATTAATCTCTACTACTTAATTTTCATTACAGCCTTCAAAACAAAATGGCATCCACTTGACCACTTTATTAAAACCTAGGAATAAGAAAATCTTTCTCCAAAGTGGAACCCAATCTAAGCCTCTTGGCAATACGTCTGTCCACTTAAACTTTTATCGGCCTCTGGCGTGGCTGCAAATCTCCGTACTTGCTATTATATAACCCCCAAAGTTTTCCTAATCTTGTGAGAACAGAAAATAAAGCTTATAATAGCCTGACAAGTAAAAACACTTTCCAAGCAATGGAGGAGTTTCAAAGTTGTGGATCTAGAATTGAAAGAGCGTAAAATGGGACGCAATAATTGAGCTCGCTGAACAGAATAAAACAAACAAAAAATGAAAGATTGCTGGCTGATGTAATAACATGGTCAACAAGGTAATGAAAGACACCAGCTACCTTGTACAGGGTAGGCATCCAGGAAATGAGATGTGGACAGCCTGAAATGGGTCAAATGGAACCTGTGTTCTAGATTAGAGACCCACAACAAAAATGGCTCTATACAGTTGTGTGATGTTAACGGACAAACTGTGTCCATGTGCAGTGATTCATCTGACCGTTTCAGATCCCTATTGTTATAAAACAGGGTTTAGATATTGGCCCTTGATTTTGCATCAATTTCCTCAGGTAAATGAAACATATAGGAAATTCCCAGTTCTGAAAATGATTTTCTAATAAAAGATAGCCAAGCAATTCTTTCCCCGTGGTCTAATTTGATACAATCATTCTAGACTGAGCGAGATAGTTTGGTATGTGGGGAACATCAAACTTTAGCCCAAAGTAAAAGGTGTGGTATATTACTCAGATCCTCTATATAAAGTAATCCAACCTCTGAATGAGTTATGATACTGGCAGTACTTCTGGGCACCGCCAGCAATCTGGCAAGAAATTTATTCTCAATGATCTGTACCCCCATATTCCGGCTCCGTACATACCAAGGGAAAGGCATTTAGATTTATACAAACAAATAAGTGCATAGACTGGCTTTTGTGTAAGCCGTTTAGCAAATTTAACAACAGCATTAGCTACAGTTTCTATCTTGAGCCTTCTCTGGGCCAGAAGCTTATCCCATTTAAAATTTCATTCAAACATAATTCCAGGATAATTAAAATGTGGTACTTTGGGGCCCAGAGTCATAACAAAAGATTTCTTGTGATTGATCCTTAATTTCACGTCCACCATGAACTAGTTAACAGAAGCTGGAGACCGTTTGCAGTCCAAGATAAATGCCCTGCCTTGTCTGTGTAAAGTAAACTGCCACCGTTATGTCCCAACCCTCAGTAAGTCATTACGTTTATGTTGTAAAAATTGGTCAAGTGCATTTATATAAAAGAGGAAGGGAAAGGGGGCTAAAATAACACTCAGTCCGCCTCCTTTGCAGACTTTAAAACAGGGAGTACATTCCGCCTCAGGACTATAACGAACTTGAGCCAAAGTGTGCCAGTGTAATCGTTTTAGGATGGCAATCAGAGAGGTTTCCACCCTGCTGTTGTCATTAGATCCCAAAGTCTATCCCTGTCCACCAAATCGAAAACACTGTAATTGCCCACAAAGGCAAGATATAAAGAGCCATTTATGGCCTTTGCTTACTTTCCAGTGATCCGGAGCAGGTTGAAGGACTGCTCCACTGTATCTACATCCCGTCTAAAACCAAATTGAACATCTGAGAAAAATCCTCTCTTTTCCGCCCAGTGCTTTAAATCTGGAGAATCACCCTTCCCAAAAGCTTGACCGAGGAGTCCAAAAGAGAAATTGTAGGATAACATGATGGATCTCCTCTGTTGCCCTTTTTGAAAATAGGGCCAATTGTTGATTTTCACCAAAAACAAGCTTTTTCGGCTGCAAAGAAAGCTCAAAATATGTTTGTTAACAAAGGGGCTAAGAGCGTTAAGTTTTGTCTAAAGACATCACCAGGAACCCCGTCTGGACAAGGGGCTTTACCGGTAGTACTCTTCATGATTGCCAAAGAAATGCCAAAGAAATGCCATTAACATCAATAAAAATGGGACAAGATTTATTACCATTATTTGGGGATCAAAATCTGGCTCATCAGCTGGAGGAGAATTAGGGAGATCAACTGTTAACAGGGTAAGTGAGTTAGCCTGCAAAATGTTTGAGAAATAAGATAGCCAAATGTCTGAAGGGACATGGCTATCAATCTTAGAATTTTTATCCTCTTGGAAATACCAATGGTTAATCAACTCCCAGAAGGCCTCAGAGTTCTTAAGCTGGGCAGCTGCTAGCAGATCCTCCCAGGCCTTTTTCCTCATCTCTCTCTTCCTGATATCAATGGTTTGCTTGTATAATCTCCTAGCTTACCTGATATCATCCAAATTTCTAGAGGAAGACTTAATCACGAGTTTGAGGTTCTTATCTGCAGTCGAACATGTGCAATTATACCACCTGTGAGGGGGAAGTTCCGGAATGGTCCTCTTTATTATCGTGAGGTTGGGCATGGTTTTACACAAGTGTCAAAGTTGTTCAATACTAGTTGTGGTTCAGCTATCTCTGAAAGGCAGCCCATCATGTAATCTCTTCTTTCAGACACTAGATCGACCAAAAATGTTTCTTGATCCATATTTTTCCATCTAATACGAATCCTCCTATTGTCACTGTATTGCAAATTGGCAGGGGTCGAGTGGGGCAGATTATTTCTTGCCAGGGCACCAGACACGGATGTTGCCTACGTTATGATCGCTCATATTGGATGGCACAATCTTACTTTCTAGGACTAAGGGGCATAACATTGAGGAGAATAGAATACAATAAAATATAAGTTGAGGAGTCCGATACACTATGGTCGAACAAATCTGAATTAAATAATAAACTATACTAAATGACAACTTGATTCAGTGCTTCCCCATAAGGATTATGAATGAAATGAGATAATTCCCTCCACTTCCAGTCAGTTAAACCACAAACAAGGTCACTCGGTAAAGAACATTTAGGTATATTCAAATCCCCATACCACATAACATGTATTCTATCTGGATGTCTCTCATAAGAATTCAGAGATGCAATTATCCAATTCCTAAATCAACTCAATTGGGTGGTTTGAAAGAAAATGTAAATAAAAGATAATCAAGAGAAGAAAAAGGGAATCGGACAGCCTCATAAGCAAGAATTGATACCAGGGAGAACACCGCAATTCGATGATGGATACATTGGCCAGCTTGAGATGGACTAGAACTCCAAGACTACCCGTTGATCAACCAGATTGCGAGGGAATGGCTGACACACAAAACAATTGGAAACCATTCATATGAAATTCATTTGTGGTCCAGGTTTCATGACAACACACCCTATCAAACGAATGTACAATTTTCAGCCAGCCTGCATTGTCCAATCTTTTTGGATGCCTACCAAATTCCAGGAAAGAAAACACAGATTATTTGGACCAGTTGGAATAGGTGGAAAATAAATAATGAGGGATGGAGCTCCATCAATCTTAACTGACTGCATTACTGTCAATATTCGGGCTACGGTCTGGCAATGGAGTGGGTCAGTCAGTGTTGGAAAGGCAAGATATTGGGGCAAAACGGTTGACATAGGAAAAAGGATCCTGGTACTGACGAGGCAGTGTGGCTCCTGTCCCATTTGCTCCTTTTGAGAATCCCAGACAGAAAGTAGGTGGGTACAAAAAAAAAACAAGAGAGAATGCACAAATGTTCTATTGGGCCACAGTCAAGTGATCCAGGTAGAGAAGCAAGGAGCTAACCAATCACTTTCTTCTAAAATTAACAAAAATACAGTCTCTTTGAATAGTCTTAGGGGCAAGGCCCACCCAACGGTCCATAAGAATATCATCCACTTTTAAAATGGTGGTAAAGTATTATTGTTTTATGACCGGAATTTGGTCTTTTAAAATGGTGGTAAAGTATTATTGTTTTATGACCGGAATTTGGTCGCAAAGCTGTAATGCATACCATACCAATTCCAGTCTCTTGGAATAGCTTTGGGGCAAGTCCAACCCTACTGGCCATAAGAAACACCATCCACTTTTAAAATGGTGATCAAGTATTACAGTTTTTTTTACCGGAATTTGGTCGCAAAGCAGTAATACATACCATACCAATTTGGTTTTTGGAAGGGAGGGCCAAAACACAAATTGCAAATGCAAATTGCTTTTCGTTGACAAGTTACCGAATCATATTTTGCATTTTGTGTATATGAAAAAGCATTCTACTGGTGGCAAACGGCCCGATTTTGCTTCGTACATCTGGCTGTACATGAGGGCATTTGGGAGAACTATTCTCAACTATTGGTACAATAACTGAATGAACTGAAAGCCAAAGGTTTGTCCAATTATCCTATTTCAGCTTTAGCAGATAACCTGTCACGCAGAGTTGTCAGTGTAAAACATCTCATGTAGCTGATCATCCATTCCGTGAAAAAATGACACTCTCCCACTTCTGTTTAAAAACAAATTGTATCCTATTCCGAACATTTTCTGACATAGTGGACACCTGTCGAGGTGGAGTAGCCGTTGCTACCTGTTACAGTGGTGCACGGAGTGTTTCTTACAATCATCTCTCGTTGGGTTATTCTGGTGTTTGATCTGTTCACCTCTCAGCTCAGTAAGGGGCATATCACCAACAAACTGCGATAAACATCTCAAAGTACACATCGCGCAAATTTGTATAACGCCGGCTATCGCCGGAAATAATCGCCGAGATAACGCGTTATTATCAACGCTTATCTCCACGGCGATAAAAATTCCGGCGATAGTGGCGTAATGAGGGAACATATTTGGAAATCCAGCGATGCAACTACAGCGCTAAGGGAATCCTTGTTAATAGGGAGATGTGGACTTAGGCTTAGAATCCACCTCCCATTATAAATATAGCTAAATCTGACATTTTGCAGATGTTAGCTGATGGCGATAACCGGGGTTAGCGCCGATTTTTATGTCGCTATGCGTATCAGGGTCTGGCTTTATGATACCGCGATGTGCAGTTAGCGACTTTTCCAGGGTTGTTTTCAGAGGGAACGCCTACTTTGCATGTCATTAGCGATAAATATCGCTGACATGCAAAGCGGCAATGACACGGGCGCTACTGCCAGTAAGCCACCACTAACAGCTGTTAGCGACAGCTTGCTGATAGGGCGATAAAAATATCGCCTCTTTAGCGGCATAAAGTGCCGCTAAAGCGGCGATATTGCCCTTGATAATATGCCCCTTAGTTTGTTAGCTAGGAGACCTGGTCAACAGATGCCTTTCTCCTAGATTGGCCTCCTTCCTAAGGGCAAGCCTTTCTACTACTTGGGATGATTTCTTGACCATTGGAAAGGATCAGCAGATTGAAGAAAGAGTTTTGTCTCGCACCATGATTTTCATTGGTACTCTTAAAAGTAGGATGTCAGCAATTTCCCATAATTCTTAGTGAGGTGGTATTCTATTTCACTCTTAAAGAATTCAGGGGCCATGCTTCTGATCCTTGTTTTGAGCAAAAGGGTCTTGGATGGTCGTATCCACTTGCCTAGAAACAAACTTGCTATTTCCTAGAGGTGGTCATGTTCTGCATTTCTGAGAGAACCAAGGTAGAGTGCTCTTCCATCTTTACATTTCCTTTTGCACTAATCTGCGCATTGTAAGCTTCCTTAACCCCTTGCGTGCTCCCGTCGGCCATTGGGCGACAGGAGCACTACCTCCTTAGTGCTGCCGTCGGCCAACGGCTCAAAAGGTCAAGGACAAAGCCTTGAACTCTATCCTCCTGGCCACCGGGAGCCAGTGTAACTGTCTCAAGTTAGGAGAAATGTAGTGTTGAAAGGGTACCCGACGGATCAGCCCCGCTGCCACATTCTGTATTATCTTGGGTCGTCACTGACATTTCAAGGTTTTCCTCCCATCCTGTTTGTGGTGCTATGGTGTCAAAAGCTTTGATGGCAGGCTGTGAGTTAGCAGACATCTTAATGAGTTGGTCTAATGCTTCAACCTTAAGAGTTTGCTTTACTGTTTGTCTACTTCACTGCTCTACCCTGCAAGGCATCAATTAAGGTTTTAGACAAACAGGAGAATTTATAGATCTAGAAATACTGACTTTCTTTGTGATCTATTGCTGCTTAGATTTGCACTTAATTGCGACTTGGATACAGCGTACGCCTCATTCTCCTTAATATTATCATGATTTTCCCTCCAATGTCGGTGCCTCACTCACACACGGATGCACATGCACAAGACACACACACTCTCTCTTGCTTAGGGTGTTGTACATGGGTAAAGATAGGTAAATGTTACAAAACAGAATAGAATACGCATCATAGCTAATGAATTTGAAGGTATTTACTGTGGTAGACAAATTGGCAGTAATCACATTGTTTCATCCGCTTCTTGCTTTGCCACAACTGTTCAACTACTAAAACTAGACCCTTCTAACACATGCTCCTTTTCTACTGCACCTAATAGGGAATATTTATTTCCATTTTCAAGTTATCATATCAGTAAGGTGTTTTAACATGTAATCCTTTCCATTGCACCAATATCAATGAAAAAGCGAATGCAAGCATACTTTAGTAATTTGTGTTCAACCAGATCTGTGTGGAAATTTTGCTAAACTATTTAACTGACTGACCAGTGTAAGCACTTGTGATACAGCAGAAGGGCCTCCAAAGTATTATTTACATTTCCTGGTGGTCTACCACATGAATATCTGTTACACATTCAGTGTTTCTATTTATCACATTTTCCGAAGAGATGAGTGAGTCACCAGCAGCCGCGGCCGCCGCAGGTAATAGCGGTGGGGTGGTGGGGCCAGGTGAGGGGTGTTTACGAGAGACGACCACGAGGGACTATTAATTATTTATTTAATTTTCGCTCGTGGTCGTCTCTCGAAATCCCCCCTCACCTGGTCCCACCGCTCTTACCTCCAGCTGCTGCGGCTGGTCACCAGTATCATTTTGGGTAACAGAAGGAGATCAAGTATCTGGCAAAGCATAAACATCTACCTACTCTTTGTTGCCCAATTTTTAATAATGTTCTGGTATGAACTCCCAAAGTAACAGTATGAATATTTGAAAGGGAAATCTAAGGAACGTTGGGGGATATGTCTTAAATACCACTAAGAAATATCTCAGTTCACTGTAGACTTCATCTTCATCATCTATCACATACTTGATGCACCCTACACCACAAAATTGATCATCCTAGTTGTTCTTGTTCCCCTAAGCTACAGAATCCATTATGAGAACCGTGCGCATAAGAAGGGATGAGTGAGGCCTTGTTGTCATCTACGAGTCCCCCTTTCCCTCTTTCATAGCAAGCAAGCAACACTCAACTCTTTGGAGCTTCTCACAAGACACTTCCCACCTCCACAACTCAGTTCACCACCTTCCACCTCAACTACAGCTCCACAGATAAGAACATGCACTACATAGAAGAACCCCATGCACCTCCTCACTACTCATCCATCTGCCATGCCAGAACCGCCCTGCTTGTTGGCTTCAACTTCCCTTATAACGCAAGCATGAAAACAACATGGAACACCCTCTTCAACCTCACTGACACACTCAACATTGCACATCATTCTACCCAACCAACAAAGGCCACAACCACTACTTTGTCTTTTCTACATCACTAATCATCCAAAGCAAACCTCCTAAACTGCTGGACTGGACCGATAAGCTCATCACCCCCTTTACCCTATTCAGAGTGCAACCAACACAACGAAGTCAGCCGAGAAAACAATAAACTGTTCCAATGACAACCTAGTGCTCAAAGTCATCTCTCTCTATGACATTTTCACATCTGACGTCAACACTCTTTGAAGGGACTTCAACACATTCCTGTAAAATCATGTAAACACTGAGGCTCCAACAAGTGAAATCCAATCTATTCAGCACCCAAAACCATCTCTGACATCAAGCGCACTGTCTGAAGGCAGAATAAGTGTAAGAATAGTAGGAATCCTAGGGACCTCATGCTACTGAAATCCCTTCAGGAAACATACAGACATCTCATGACATAAGCTCAGTAGAGTAGCAAGGAGGGGGTGTGGGGGTCTCTCTGCTCTGGGCGGCACAAGTTTGGGGCCGCCCCGCTCTTACCTGTGGCTGTCGCAGAGCAGCAAGGACAGGAATCGCTAGCTCCCCCTGCTCTTACATGTGTCTCCTCATTCTCTATAAAACCCCTCTCTGGAGAAGCTCTCTCACCCATATTCACCATCATGGCCTCACTCCATCAAGGTATTTTCCCAGAAGATCTCAAGACAGGGCAGCTCCTCCAACTCCTAGACCTGAAAAGAACCAACACCCACACTGGATCCTGAGTACCTAGCCAATTCCTGGACCATCTCTCAGCTACCCTTCATCAGCAGGATCAGCAAAAAGGTATGCTACATTCATCATCAAGGTTACATCAATGCCAGCCATCATCAATGCCAACCATCTTCTGCATGTTTGCGCTCTAGCGTCAGATCATGCTGCAGCATACTAATAAAAATGATATCTCCCCCTGATACTTCTGGGCCTCTCATCACCCGCAATAATGTTGATCACCCCACTCTCATCCACACCCTAAAGTCTTGAATGAGTCTCACTGGTAACATCCTCCAGTGGCTCTCCTCCTACATAGCTAACACTAGTTGGTCTGCATGTAAAACTACAGCTAACAGATGCTCCTAATCTGCAGAGTTCCTCAATGTTCATCATGTCTTCTGTCATCTTCAACATGTACAGGGAGCTCCTTGGAACTAAATTCCCTGATTCGAATTAAAAAACATACAGAGAATACAACATTACTCTCTTTAAAAGTCTCCTCTTCTTTCGACATCCAGTGCCCCAAACATTACCTGCACCTAATCCAGACATGGATGTCCAGGACCAACCTGAAGCTCAACCCCACAAAACTCAATTCCTGCTGTTTACCAAGACCAACTAGCAACAACTAAGTTCAAGATCCAAACGTGGTTTAACGACTTAAGTCTGCATGGATTCAAGCCCGAAAATTGAACTTATTGCCCTGTCACTAGAATTTACGGATTTACCCTTGACAAAATTCTCACTATCAATGAACACTTTGTCGAGAAAACCAAGATGCCCTTCTACCAGCTCTCTCTACTAAAGAAAGTGAAACCATTCCTCCCAGAAAACAACTTCTGAACTACTAATCAAGTCACACACTATTGCATCAGAATGGCAGCGACATCCTGCTTTATATTCTCCCCGATTCCACACTGCCCCCCCCCCCCTTAAGGGCATCTTACATGCCACTGCATGCCTCATTAAAAGCCTAGGAAAAAGCCACAGGAGTGTCACCCATTTTTTTTTCTTTTTCTTTTAAAGCCTAAACAGAGACAGCCACTTCACCTCCCACTTGATGGAGCTTCTTTGGCTTCACTTGCTTGCATCAAAAGACACTACATCATCCACAGAGCCACCACAACCAGTTCCCCGCCTGCCTGGCTGACAAGCTCACCACATCTGGGCCTCTCAACACAACCACTGCCATGACACACACACTTCGACATGAAGAAATACAAACAAGAAAAAGCAAGACAACCATCCATGCATCCAGGAACGGGAAAAACAACCCGCTATCCATCAGAGCATCCGACCAATCCTGCTCTAGTTTAGGAAAGAGCTGAAGAAACATCTCAACAAATACTAAAACATAATACATTTACAGTCCACTTCTGCACTCAGAGCCCAGATTTCACTATAATCACTTGATGACTGGGATCTTGTCTTTGACACTGTACAGCAATCCGCTGACTTTAGGTTGGGTTTGCACTATGCAAATACCACATGCACATAGACAGAAATACAGCATATACTTCTTTGTAGCTATGCCAGCTTCTTCCACAGCTGACCTCCTCACCCTCCCATTGCGAGTCAGTCACTGCTGGTATCATCAATTCACACAATACAAAACACTCAAAAGCAAGGACAGCCGCCGCCTTCCTTGGACCCTGCTGCCCTGTTAATCATGATGTTCTACTTGCTATATTTGGATTTTAAATAGAACTTGAATGTATTTTAGCATACCCACAGCTTGCAATAATTCAAGGATTCTCAATTGTAGACAGTTCACATCTTATGTGTCTCTGCCTATTACAACAAGCGGCTTGACAAGCAGATCATCATCCTCATTCTGAAGGTTGTGGTATTTGTAAACTCTGATGGACACACCTTCCCACAGATACTTATTTTATTTTTTATTTTATTTAAGAGGTTTTATATAGCGCTAGCCAGACCCGAAGGTATCGGAGCGCTTTACAGCGAGTAGGGGGGAGAAACACATGAAAGAGGAACAGGAAAGCGTAAGTGTTCAAAAGTTCCAGTGTGCTGTGCGTCCGAGAAGCACATTGAGGTAGAGTGGTTCCGAGGTAGTTTCGATCCGTGGGTAAAGTCCTGAGCTTCGTCTCCCTCCGGGAGTGGAGGAGAGTAGGGGGTTAAGGGGCGTGGATGAGGATGGGAATGTTGGAGCAATTGTCTGTTGGCAGCAAGGTGTCAGCTTGTGCACTTCGGATTTCAGTTTGGGAAGGTACGGTTAAGGTATACATCTTTTAGGAGTCTTTTGAATTTTATGAAGGACGGAGTAGTCCTGATGTCAACCGGGATGGAGTTCCATATTTTGGGTGCGTTTCCTGCGAAAGAACGAGCTGCAGTTTTTTGCTTGCGTGCTTTCAGAGGGATTAGTAGGAGGGTGTTGGAACTCCTAAGGTTTCTTGACTGTCCGGCTTTCTTGAACTTGGAGGCCAGGTATTCTGGTTTCCCTGTGAGTAAGGCAGGCAGTTCTGAAGCTGGCACGCAATTCCACTGGGAGCCATTTTAGTTCTCTGAGTGCGGGAGATAGGTGGTAGTACTTTTTGACTCCGGTGACCATTCTGACAGCCGCGTTGAGAGTTGTTTTGAGTGGGGCTAGGCGGGAGAGAGCTGTACCGGAGAGAACTGCGTTCCCATAGTCCAGTCTAGATAACACCAGTGATTGCGTGGCTTGTTTGAGGTCCGTGGGCGGGATGAAAGGTTTGATTTTGTTGAGGAGCTTAAGGAGCTTCAAATTAAGAAAGGCACTCTTGGCGGAGGTCTTAATGTGATTTGTCATGGTTAGTTTTTGGTCCAGGGTGATTCCTAGCGATTTTACTGAGTTAGCCAGGGTGAGATTGCCGTTGAGAGCATCGATAGCTTTCAGCCACTCTATGATTTGCGGGTTTTCATCTTTGTTGGAGATAAGGAGGATTTCGTTTTCTTCTTGATTGAGTTTAAGGTGGTTTGTGGCAAGCCATTGTTGAATTTCTTTGAGAGTGTAGTTGAGACTTAGAATGTCATTAATGGAGGAGGTTTCCAGGTAGATCTGGGTGTCATCAGCATAAAGGTGAAGGGTATGTTGGCTTTTTTTAGGATGGTTGTGAGGGGTTCCATGTATATGTTGAACAGCTGAGGAGAGAGTACTGAGCCTTGGGGGACACCTCTGTTGACGGGGAGTGGGTCTGACGTAAAGGATTTGATTTTTATCCTTTGGGAGCGACCGTGAAAGAAGGAAGAGAACCATTGAAGGACCACCTCGTCTGCACCTACTCGGTCTTTGAGACCCTTGATGAGGAGATTGTGATCCACAGTGTCAAAGGCTGCCGAGAGGTCTAGGAGAATGAGTAGGCAACATTGGTCAGTGTCAAGGGATTTGAGGATAACTGCAAACACAACAATGATGGACAGAATGTGGATCAATGTCATACATTCACCCCAGTCCAAAGATCTGGGCCCAAATCCATCGTTTTTCCACTCCACACCACCCTGGGTTAGACAATGGCGATATGCAAATCAGCGCTGACCCTGTGCCCCATGGGAACAGTCCAGTCCGAACTACAAAAGCCATGTCCTTCCCAGAACGGAAACAAGCATCCGAGGACCGGCCCGGTTTCGAGGTAACACCTCTCTTCAGCCCGGCTAGCTTGATTCCAGTGGTGTGGAGTGCCTGGGACTCACGTCTGAGCATCCCCAGTACACTTAGAGCGGTAACTGCAAACACAACAATGATGGACAGAATGTGGATCAATGTCACACATTCACCCCAGTCCAAAGATCTGGGCCCAAATCCATCGTTTTTCCACTCCACACCACCCTGGGTTAGACAATGGCGATATGCAAATCAGCGCTGACCCTGTGCCCAATGGGAACAGTCCAGTCCGAACTACAAAAGCCATGTCCTTCCCAGAACGGAAACAAGCATCCGAGGACCGGCCCGGTTTCGAGGTAACACCTCCCCAGTACACTTAGAGCGGTAACTGCAAACACAACAATGATGGACAGAATGTGGATCAATGTCACACATTCATGGCTTTTGTAGTTCGGACTGGACTGTTCCCATGGGGCACAGGGTCAGCGCTGATTTGCATATCGCCATTGTCTAACCCAGGGTGGTGTGGAGTGGAAAAACGATGGATTTGGGCCCAGATCTTTGGACTGGGGTGAATGTGTGACATTGATCCACATTCTGTCCATCATTGTTGTGTTTGCAGTTACCGCTCTAAGTGTACTGGGAATGCTCAGACGTGAGTCCCAGGCACTCCACACCACTGGAATCAAGCTAGCCGGGCTGATGAGAGGTGTTACCTAGAAACCGGGCCGGTCCTCGGATGCTTGTTTCCGTTCAGGGAAGGACATGGCTTTTGTAGTTCGGACTGGACTGTTCCCATGGGGCACAGGGTCAGCGCTGATTTGCATATCGCCATTGTCTAACCCAGGGTGGTGTGGAGTGGAAAAACGATAGATTTGGGCCCAGATCTTTGGACTGGGGTGAATGTGTGACATTGATCCACATTCTGTCCATCATTGTTGTGTTTGCAGTTACCGCTCTAAGTGTACTGGGGATGCTCAGACGTGAGTCCCAGGCACTCCACACCACTGGAATCAAGCTAGCCGGGCTGATGAGAGGTGTTACCTCGAAACCGGGCCGGTCCTCGGATGCTTGTTTCCATTCAGGGAAGGACATGGCTTTTGTAGTTCGGACTGGACTGTTCCCATGGGGCACAGGGTCAGCGCTGATTTGCATATCGCCATTGTCTAACCCAGGGTGGTGTGGAGTGGAAAAACGATGGATTTGGGCCCAGATCTTTGGACTGGGGTGAATGTGTGACATTGATCCACATTCTGTCCATCATTGTTGTGTTTGCAGTTACCGCTCTAAGTGTACTGGGGATGCTCAGACGTGAGTCCCAGGCACTCCACACCACTGGAATCAAGCTAGCCAGGCTGATGAGAGGTGTTACCTCGAAACCGGGCCGGTCCTCGGATGCTTGTTTCCGTTCAGGGAAGGACATGGCTTTTGTAGTTCGGACTGGACTGTTCCCATGGGGCACAGGGTCAGCGCTGATTTGCATATCGCCATTGTCTAACCCAGGGTGGTGTGGAGTGGAAAAACGATGGATTTGGGCCCAGATCTTTGGACTGGGGTGAATGTGTGACATTGATCCACATTCTGTCCATCATTGTTGTGTTTGCAGTTACCGCTCTAAGTGTACTGGGGATGCTCAGACGTGAGTCCCAGGCACTCCACATCACTGGAATCAAGCTAGCCGGGCTGATGAGAGGTGTTACCTCGAAACTGGGCCGGTCCTCGGATGCTTGTTTCCGTTCAGGGAAGGACATGGCTTTTGTAGTTCGGACTGGACTGTTCCCATGGGGCACAGGGTCAGCGCTGATTTGCATATCGCCATTGTCTAACCCAGGGTGGTGTGGAGTGGAAAAACGATGGATTTGGGCCCAGATCTTTGGACTGGGGTGAATGTGTGACATTGATCCACATTCTGTCCATCATTGTTGTGTTTGCAGTTACCGCTCTAAGTGTACTGGGGATGCTCAGACGTGAGTCCCAGGCACTCCACACCACTGGAATCAAGCTAGCCGGGCTGATGAGAGGTGTTACCTCGAAACCGGGCCGGTCCTCGGATGCTTGTTTCCGTTCAGGGAAAGACATGGCTTTTGTAGTTCGGACTGGACTGTTCCCATGGGGCACAGGGTCAGCGCTGATTTGCATATCGCCATTGTCTAACCCAGGGTGGTGTGGAGTGGAAAAACGATGGATTTGGGCCCAGATCTTTGGACTGGGGTGAATGTGTGACATTGATCCACATTCTGTCCATCATTGTTGTGTTTGCAGTTACCGCTCTAAGTGTACTGGGGATGCTCAGACATGAGTCCCAGGCACTCCACACCACTGGAATCAAGCTAGCCGGGCTGATGAGAGGTGTTACCTCGAAACCGGGCCGGTCCTCGGATGCTTGTTTCCGTTCAGGGAAGGACATGGCTTTTGTAGTTCGGACTGGACTGTTCCCATGGGGCACAGGGTCAGCGCTGAATTGCATATCGCCATTGTCTAACCCAGGGTGGTGTGGAGTGGAAAAACGATGGATTTGGGCCCAGATCTTTGGATTGGGGTGAATGTGTGACATTGATCCACATTCTGTCCATCATTGTTGTGTTTGCAGTTACCGCTCTAAGTGTACTGGGGATGCTCAGACGTGAGTCCCAGGCACTCCACACCACTGGAATCAAGCTAGCCGGGCTGATGAGAGGTGTTACCTCGAAACCGGGCCGGTCCTCGGATGCTTGTTTCCGTTCAGGGAAGGACATGGCTTTTGTAGTTCGGACTGGACTGTTCCCATGGGGCACAGGGTCAGCGCTGATTTGCATATCGCCATTGTCTAACCCAGGGTGGTGTGGAGTGGAAAAACGATGGATTTGGGCCCAGATCTTTGGACTGGGGTGAATGTGTGACATTGATCCACATTCTGTCCATCATTGTTGTGTTTGCAGTTACCGCTCTAAGTGTACTGGGGATGCTCAGACGTGAGTCCCAGGCACTCCACACCACTGGAATCAAGCCGGCCGGGCTGATGAGAGGTGTTACCTCGAAACCGGGCCGGTCCTCGGATGCTTGTTTCCGTTCAGGGAAGGACATGGCTTTTGTAGTTCGGACTGGACTGTTCCCATGGGGCACAGGGTCAGCGCTGATTTGCATATCGCCATTGTCTAACCCAGGGTGGTGTGGAGTGGAAAAACGATGGATTTGGGCCCAGATCTTTGGACTGGGGTGAATGTGTGACATTGATCCACATTCTGTCCATCATTGTTGTGTTTGCAGTTACCGCTCTAAGTGTACTGGGGATGCTCAGACGTGAGTCCCAGGCACTCCACACCACTGGAATCAAGCTAGCCGGGCTGATGAGAGGTGTTACCTCAAAACCGGGCCGGTCCTCGGATGCTTGTTTCCGTTCAGGGAAGGACATGGCTTTTGTAGTTCGGACTGGACTGTTCCCATGGGGCACAGGGTCAGCGCTGATTTGCATATCGCCATTGTCTAACCCAGGGTGGTGTGGAGTGGAAAAACGATGGATTTGGGCCCAGATCTTTGGACTGGGGTGAATGTGTGACATTGATCCACATTCTGTCCATCATTGTTGTGTTTGCAGTTACCGCTCTAAGTGTACTGGGGATGCTCAGACGTGAGTCCCAGGCACTCCATACCACTGGAATCAAGCTAGCCGGGCTGATGAGAGGTGTTACCTCGAAACCGGGCCGGTCCTCGGATGCTTGTTTCCGTTCAGGGAAGGACATGGCTTTTGTAGTTCGGACTGGACTGTTCCCATGGGGCACAGGGTCAGCGCTGAATTGCATATCGCCATTGTCTAACCCAGGGTGGTGTGGAGTGGAAAAACGATGGATTTGGGCCCAGATCTTTGGATTGGGGTGAATGTGTGACATTGATCCACATTCTGTCCATCATTGTTGTGTTTGCAGTTACCGCTCTAAGTGTACTGGGGATGCTCAGACGTGAGTCCCAGGCACTCCACACCACTGGAATCAAGCTAGCCGGGCTGATGAGAGGTGTTACCTCGAAACCGGGCCGGTCCTCGGATGCTTGTTTCCGTTCAGGGAAGGACATGGCTTTTGTAGTTCGGACTGGACTGTTCCCATGGGGCACAGGGTCAGCGCTGATTTGCATATCGCCATTGTCTAACCCAGGGTGGTGTGGAGTGGAAAAACGATGGATTTGGGCCCAGATCTTTGGACTGGGGTGAATGTGTGACATTGATCCACATTCTGTCCATCATTGTTGTGTTTGCAGTTACCGCTCTAAGTGTACTGGGGATGCTCAGACGTGAGTCCCAGGCACTCCACACCACTGGAATCAAGCTGGCCGGGCTGATGAGAGGTGTTACCTCGAAACCGGGCCGGTCCTCGGATGCTTGTTTCCGTTCAGGGAAGGACATGGCTTTTGTAGTTCGGACTGGACTGTTCCCATGGGGCACAGGGTCAGCGCTGATTTGCATATCGCCATTGTCTAACCCAGGGTGGTGTGGAGTGGAAAAACGATGGATTTGGGCCCAGATCTTTGGACTGGGGTGAATGTGTGACATTGATCCACATTCTGTCCATCATTGTTGTGTTTGCAGTTACCGCTCTAAGTGTACTGGGGATGCTCAGACGTGAGTCCCAGGCACTCCACACCACTGGAATCAAGCTAGCCGGGCTGATGAGAGGTGTTACCTCAAAACCGGGCCGGTCCTCGGATGCTTGTTTCCGTTCAGGGAAGGACATGGCTTTTGTAGTTCGGACTGGACTGTTCCCATGGGGCACAGGGTCAGCGCTGATTTGCATATCGCCATTGTCTAACCCAGGGTGGTGTGGAGTGGAAAAACGATGGATTTGGGCCCAGATCTTTGGACTGGGGTGAATGTGTGACATTGATCCACATTCTGTCCATCATTGTTGTGTTTGCAGTTACCGCTCTAAGTGTACTGGGGATGCTCAGACGTGAGTCCCAGGCACTCCACACCACTGGAATCAAGCTAGCCGGGCTGATGAGAGGTATTACCTCGAAACCGGGCCGGTCCTTGGATGCTTGTTTCCGTTCAGGGAAGGACATGGCTTTTGTAGTTCGGACTGGACTGTTCCCATGGGGCACAGGGTCAGCGCTGATTTGCATATCGCCATTGTCTAACCCAGGGTGGTGTGGAGTGGAAAAACGATGGATTTGGGCCCAGATCTTTGGACTGGGGTGAATGTGTGACATTGATCCACATTCTGTCCATCATTGTTGTGTTTGCAGTTACCGCTCTAAGTGTACTGGGGATGCTCAGACGTGAGTCCCAGGCACTCCACACCACTGGAATCAAGCTAGCCGGGCTGATGAGAGGTGTTACCTCGAAACCGGGCCGGTCCTCGGATGCTTGTTTCCGTTCAGGGAAGGACATGGCTTTTGTAGTTCGGACTGGACTGTTCCCATGGGGCATAGGGTCAGTGCTGATTTGCATATCGCCATTGTCTAACCCAGGGTGGTGTGGAGTGGAAAAACGATGGATTTGGGCCCAGATCTTTGGACTGGGGTGAATGTGTGACATTGATCCACATTCTGTCCATCATTGTTGTGTTTGCAGTTACCGCTCTAAGTGTACTGGGGATGCTCAGACGTGAGTCCCAGGCACTCCACACCACTGGAATCAAGCTAGCCGGGCTGATGAGAGGTGTTACCTCGAAACCGGGCCGGTCCTCGGATGCTTGTTTCCGTTCAGGGAAGGACATGGCTTTTGTAGTTCGGACTGGACTGTTCCCATGGGGCACAGGGTCAGCGCTGATTTGCATATCGCCATTGTCTAACCCAGGGTGGTGTGGAGTGGAAAAACGATGGATTTGGGCCCAGATCTTTGGACTGGGGTGAATGTGTGACATTGATCCACATTCTGTCCATCATTGTTGTGTTTGCAGTTACCGCTCTAAGTGTACTGGGGATGCTCAGACGTGAGTCCCAGGCACTCCACACCACTGGAATCAAGCTAGCCGGGCTGATGAGAGGTGTTACCTCGAAACCGGGCCGGTCCTCGGATGCTTGTTTCCGTTCAGGGAAGGACATGGCTTTTGTAGTTCGGACTGGACTGTTCCCATGGGGCACAGGGTCAGCGCTGATTTGCATATCGCCATTGTCTAACCCAGGGTGGTGTGGAGTGGAAAAACGATGGATTTGGGCCCAGATCTTTGGACTGGGGTGAATGTGTGACATTGATCCACATTCTGTCCATCATTGTTGTGTTTGCAGTTACCGCTCTAAGTGTACTGGGGATGCTCAGACGTGAGTCCCAGGCACTCCACACCACTGGAATCAAGCTAGCCGGGCTGATGAGAGGTGTTACCTCGAAACCGGGCCGGTCCTCGGAGGCTTGTTTCCGTTCAGGGAAGGACATGGCTTTTGTAGTTCGGACTGGACTGTTCCCATGGGGCACAGGGTCAGCCCTGATTTGCATATCGCCATTGTCTAACCCAGGGTGGTGTGGAGTGGAAAAACGATGGATTTGGGCCCAGATCTTTGGACTGGGGTGAATGTGTGACATTGATCCACATTCTGTCCATCATTGTTGTGTTTGCAGTTACCGCTCTAAGTGTACTGGGGATGCTCAGACGTGAGTCCCAGGCACTCCACACCACTGGAATCAAGCTAGCCGGGCTGAAGAGAGGTGTTACCTCGAAACCGGGCCGGTCCTCGGATGCTTGTTTCCGTTCAGGGAAGGACATGGCTTTTGTAGTTCGGACTGGACTGTTCCCATGGGGCACAGGGTCAGCGCTGATTTGCATATCGCCATTGTCTAACCCAGGGTGGTGTGGAGTGGAAAAACGATGGATTTGGGCCCATATCTTTGGACTGGGGTGAATGTGTGACATTGATCCACATTCTGTCCATCATTGTTGTGTTTGCAGTTACCGCTCTAAGTGTACTGGGGATGCTCAGACGTGAGTCCCAGGCACTCCACACCACTGGAATCAAGCTAGCCGGGCTGATGAGAGGTGTTACCTCGAAACCGGGCCGGTCCTCGGATGCTTGTTTCCGTTCAGGGAAGGACATGGCTTTTGTAGTTCGGACTGGACTGTTCCCATGGGGCACAGGGTCAGCGCTGATTTGCATATCGCCATTGTCTAACCCAGGGTGGTGTGGAGTGGAAAAACGATGGATTTGGGCCCAGATCTTTGGACTGGGGTGAATGTGTGACATTGATCCACATTCTGTCCATCATTGTTGTGTTTGCAGTTACCGCTCTAAGTGTACTGGGGATGCTCAGACGTGAGTCCCAGGCACTCCACACCACTGGAATCAAGCTGGCCGGGCTGATGAGAGGTGTTACCTCGAAACCGGTCCGGTCCTCGGATGCTTGTTTCCGTTCAGGGAAGGACATGGCTTTTGTAGTTCGGACTGGACTGTTCCCATGGGGCACAGGGTCAGCGCTGATTTGCATATCGCCATTGTCTAACCCAGGGTGGTGTGGAGTGGAAAAACGATGGATTTGGGCCCAGATCTTTGGACTGGGGTGAATGTGTGACATTGATCCACATTCTGTCCATCATTGTTGTGTTTGCAGTTACCGCTCTAAGTGTACTGGGGATGCTCAGACGTGAGTCCCAGGCACTCCACACCACTGGAATCAAGCTAGCCGGGATGATGAGAGGTGTTACCTCAAAACCGGGCCGGTCCTCGGATGCTTGTTTCCGTTCAGGGAAGGACATGGCTTTTGTAGTTCGGACTGGACTGTTCCCATGGGGCACAGGGTCAGCGCTGATTTGCATATCGCCATTGTCTAACCCAGGGTGGTGTGGAGTGGAAAAACGATGGATTTGGGCCCAGATCTTTGGACTGGGGTGAATGTGTGACATTGATCCACATTCTGTCCATCATTGTTGTGTTTGCAGTTACCGCTCTAAGTGTACTGGGGATGCTCAGACGTGAGTCCCAGGCACTCCACACCACTGGAATCAAGCTAGCCGGGCTGATGAGAGGTGTTACCTCGAAACCGGGCCGGTCCTCGGATGCTTGTTTCCGTTCAGGGAAGGACATGGCTTTTGTAGTTCGGACTGGACTGTTCCCATGGGGCACAGGGTCAGCGCTGATTTGCATATCGCCATTGTCTAACCCAGGGTGGTGTGGAGTGGAAAAACGATGGATTTGGGCCCAGATCTTTGGACTGGGGTGAATGTGTGACATTGATCCACATTCTGTCCATCATTGTTGTGTTTGCAGTTACCGCTCTAAGTGTACTGGGGATGCTCAGACGTGAGTCCCAGGCACTCCACACCACTGGAATCAAGCTAGCCGGGCTGATGAGAGGTGTTACCTCGAAACCGGGCCGGTCCTCGGATGCTTGTTTCCGTTCAGGGAAGGACATGGCTTTTGTAGTTCGGACTGGACTGTTCCCATGGGGCACAGGGTCAGCGCTGATTTGCATATCGCCATTGTCTAACCCAGGGTGGTGTGGTGTGGAAAAACGATGGATTTGGGCCCAGATCTTTGGACTGGGGTGAATGTGTGACATTGATCCACATTCTGTCCATCATTGTTGTGTTTGCAATTACCGCTCTAAGTGTACTGGGGATGCTCAGACGTGAGTCCCAGGCAATCCACACCACTGGAATCAAGCTAGCCGGGCTGATGAGAGGTGTTACCTCGAAACCGGGCCGGTCCTCGGATGCTTGTTTCCGTTCAGGGAAGGACATGGCTTTTGTAGTTCGGACTGGACTGTTCCCATGGGGCACAGGGTCAGCGCTGATTTGCATATCGCCATTGTCTAACCCAGGGTGGTGTGGAGTGGAAAAACGATGGATTTGGGCCCAGATCTTTGGACTGGGGTGAATGTGTGACATTGATCCACATTCTGTCCATCATTGTTGTGTTTGCAGTTACCGCTCTAAGTGTACTGGGGATGCTCAGACGTGAGTCCCAGGCACTCCACACCACTGGAATCAAGCTAGCTGGGCTGATGAGAGGTGTTACCTCGAAACCGGTCCGGTCCTCGGATGCTTGTTTCCGTTCAGGGAAGGACATGGCTTTTGTAGTTCGGACTGGACTGTTCCCATGGGGCACAGGGTCAGCGCTGATTTGCATATCGCCATTGTCTAACCCAGGGTGGTGTGGAGTGGAAAAACGATGGATTTGGGCCCAGATCTTTGGACTGGGGTGAATGTGTGACATTGATCCACATTCTGTCCATCATTGTTGTGTTTGCAGTTACCGCTCTAAGTGTACTGGGGATGCTCAGACGTGAGTCCCAGGCACTCCACACCACTGGAATCAAGCTAGCCGGGCTGATGAGAGGTGTTACCTCGAAACCGGGCCGGTCCTCGGATGCTTGTTTCCGTTCAGGGAAGGACATGGCTTTTGTAGTTCGGACTGGACTGTTCCCATGGGGCACAGGGTCAGCGCTGATTTGCATATCGCCATTGTCTAACCCAGGGTGGTGTGGAGTGGAAAAACGATGGATTTGGGCCCAGATCTTTGGACTGGGGTGAATGTGTGACATTGATCCACATTCTGTCCATCATTGTTGTGTTTGCAGGTACCGCTCTAAGTGTACTGGGGATGCTCAGACGTGAGTCCCAGGCACTCCACACCACTGGAATCAAGCTAGCCGGACTGCTGAGAGGTGTTACCTCGAAACCGGGCCGGTCCTCGGATGCTTGTTTCCGTTCAGGGAAGGACATGGCTTTTGTAGTTCGGACTGGACTGTTCCCATGGGGCACAGGGTCAGCGCTGATTTGCATATCGCCATTGTCTAACCCAGGGTGGTGTGGAGTGGAAAAACGATGGATTTGGGCCCAGATCTTTGGACTGGGGTGAATGTGTGACATTGATCCACATTCTGTCCATCATTGTTGTGTTTGCAGTTACCGCTCTAAGTGTACTGGGGATGCTCAGACGTGAGTCCCAGGCACTCCACACCACTGGAATCAAGCTAGCCGGGCTGATGAGAGGTGTTACCTCGAAACCGGGCCGGTCCTCGGATGCTTGTTTCCGTTCAGGGAAGGACATGGCTTTTGTAGTTCGGACTGGACTGTTCCCATGGGGCACAGGGTCAGCGCTGATTTGCATATCGCCATTGTCTAACCCAGGGTGGTGTGGAGTGGAAAAACGATGGATTTGGCCCAGATCTTTGGACTGGGGTGAATGTGTGACATTGATCCACATTCTGTCCATCATTGTTGTGTTTGCAGTTACCGCTCTAAGTGTACTGGGGATGCTCAGACGTGAGTCCCAGGCACTCCACACCACTGGAATCAAGCTAGCCGGGCTGATGAGAGGTGTTACCTCGAAACCGGGCCGGTCCTCGGATGCTTGTTTCCGTTCAGGGAAGGACATGGCTTTTGTAGTTCGGACTGGACTGTTCCCATGGGGCACAGGGTCAGCGCTGATTTGCATATCGCCATTGTCTAACCCAGGGTGGTGTGGAGTGGAAAAACGATGGATTTGGGCCCAGATCTTTGGACTGGGGTGAATGTATGACATTGATCCACATTCTGTCCATCATTGTTGTGTTTGCAGTTACCGCTCTAAGTGTACTGGGGATGCTCAGACGTGAGTCCTAGGCACTCCACACCACTGGAATCAAGCTAGCCGGGCTGATGAGAGGTGTTACCTCGAAACCGGGCCGGTCCTCGGATGCTTGTTTCCGTTCAGGGAAGGACATGGCTTTTGTAGTTCGGACTGGACTGTTCCCATGGGGCACAGGGTCAGCGCTGATTTGCATATCGCCATTGTCTAACCCAGGGTGGTGTGGAGTGGAAAAACGATGGATTTGGGCCCAGATCTTTGGACTGGGGTGAATGTGTGACATTGATCCACATTCTGTCCATCATTGTTGTGTTTGCAGTTACCGCTCGAAGGGATTTGAGGATGTCATCAACGATGTTAAGGATCGCAGTTTCAGTGCTACAGCCTTTTCTGAAGCCTGATTGGTGTTGGTCTAGCAGGTTGATATTGTCCAAGTGCCGATTCAGTTGCTGGAGAACGCATTTTTCGAGGAGTTTGGCTAGGAAGGGGAGATTGGAAACCGGTCTGAAGTTGTTCAGGTCGTTGGGATCTAGACCAGGCTTTTTGAGTAAAGGTGTGACTTGGCCGACTTTGAGACAATCTGGTATGATGCCAGTTTTTAAGGAACTGTTTATGATTTCGCACCATCGTGGTGCGAGGGAGAGTTTCAGCTTTTTGGTCAGTTGAGAGGGTACAGCGTCGAGGATGTGTGAAGAGGGTTTGGAGGAGGAGATTAGATTGAGAATCTCAGCTACAGGTACGAGGTCGAAGGTTCTCCAGGTTTTAGTGGGACGCAAGCTAGAGGTGGTTTCGATTGCTGGGGCTGAGTTTTTAGAGGCGTGATGGAGGATAGTGCCGAGTGATTGCTCGATCTTGTTGATTTTTTCATTGAAGAAGGTTGCGAAGTTGTCGCATAGAGCTTTGGAGGCCTGGACTGGGGTTGAAGAGGGTTTGGAGGTTTGCTGCTTGATGATGTTGAAGAGTTCTTTTGGCCTGTTTTTCGCATTGTCGAGGGCGGTGCAGAAGAAACTGTTTTTTTCTTTAATTATATGTTTTTTGTACACTCTTCTTGCAGTTTTGAGTTTTTCGCAGAGGTTAGCAGAGGGATCCTTTCTCCATAGACGTTCTGTGGCTCTAAGCTGCCTCCTTTCGTCGTTAATGTCCTTGTTGAACCAGGATCTGGAGGGAATGTTCCTGGATTTTTTCAGTTTCAGGGGGGCAAGTTGGTCTAGGATAGAGGACATGGTTGTGTTGTAGTGGGATGTGAGGTCTGTTGTGGAGAGACCAACCTGGGGGATGGGGAGGAGAGTGGTTATTTTTTCTTCCAGGTCATCCATGTTGATCTGTGTTAGGTTTCTTGTCCATGTGGGGGGATCTTGGATGGGAGGTTGGCGCATGATCGGTTGGGAGATGCGGAATAAGATTAAGTGGTGGTCTGACCAGTCGACAGGTAGGATGCGGTCTAATGTGATTACGTTATGTAGAGCGATGATGGCATCCAGAATTGCACCTTTGTTGTGGGTTTCTTCTGAGCAGTACTGGGTGAGGTCGTTGCTCTGTAATAGTTCGTTCAGGTTTTGTATTGGTGCGCTGTTTAAATCATTCCAGTGAATGTTGAGGTCTCCAAGAATTAGGTTGTTGCGGTCTCGGAGAGAGCAGTGGGCGACCAGGTCTGAGAAGTGTTCCATGAACGAGGGGGTGTTGCCAGGAGGGTGGTATAGGAGATGACAGAGTAGTGAATTATTGTTACTGGTGATAATGTTGGTGGCTAGGCATTCGAAGGAGTTGTAATTGAACGTGTCAATTTCCGTCACAGATAGGTTGTTGTTGTGAATGATTGCTAGTCCCCCACCTTTCTGGTCTGTCCTATCTTTGTTGATGATAGAGAAGCCCGGGGGTACGAGCATATCCATGATTGGAGGAGAGGTGTCGTTCAGCCAAGTCTCTGTGATGAAGGCTATATCAATGTCATGGTTGAGGATGGATTCCGCTAGCTCCGTGGCATGTTTAGTAGCTGACCTGCAGTTAATGAGCATGCAGTTGGTCAGGGGTGACTCTTCTTTTGGTTCCTTTGTGAGGGGGGTAGTAGGGATGTTGATGAGGGAGGGTGGCGGTCTAGGGGGTTTCCGGATGGGGTGATCACTTCTGAGTCCAGTGATTACTTGAATCGAGGACTGGGGGATGTGCGAAGATGGGGTGGTGTACGAGGAGGCCAGCTCGGTCACTTCGACAGGCGACATGGCTTCCATAGTTCTATTGGGTCTTGTAATTTGGTTCGAGAGGGGGAGTGAGGACCAGCTGGGCCGCGGAACCTTCGGAATGGTTTGGTGAGAGAGGTTGGGGGTGATAGGGGTCAAGTGGGGGTTTAAGGATGGCATATGGCATGTGGCAAGGTTGCTTAGGATGATTTTCAGGTCCTGTATTATAGTAGCCACTTGGCTTTCAATCAGGGAGAGTCGGCGCCTTGTCTCTTCTTGGGGAGGAGAGGGGGGGTTTTGATGGGGTCTTCTCGGAGGGGCGAAGATCTGACAGCGTTTTGCTTACTTTTGGTGGTTGTTGCGTTGTCGGTCGGGGTAGTGCGATTGGAGGCAGGGTGGGTGGGGTCATGATGTGGTGGTTGATTTCTTATAAGGGTGGGGGGTACTTGGGAGACTTAGCTTGTGTATTGTGGTCGCCCGGTAATGCTCGAAGTGGGTTATGGCTGGGGGGGAGTTCAAGGGGCCGGACCAGTGGAGGAGGGGGCGTCTTGTTCTTGAGGGTAGAGGAGTGGGAGGTGTATCGAGACGGAGTGTGAGGGTTGGTGGAGGCGGGTGGGGGTATGGCGTGGATGTTCTGGTGGGGGGACTGGTTGTCGAGGAAGGGGGGGACCAATGGGAGGGGAGGCTCTGTGTGGGTGAGGGTAGTCCTCAGAGAGGGAAAGAGGAGATCGAATGACTCCAGGTTGATATTGTTGGCTTGAATCAAGCCTGTGCCGTTGGAGTAAATGGTCACAAAGGTATTCCCACAGCGCGCCTCATGTTATGAGTATCATCTAGATAGGGGCCTTGTCTGCAGCGGTACCGGCTGTGCCCCGTCCCCGCCTGCACTGTGGGACCCACCAGCGCTGCTGCTTACGAGGCCCTGTGAGGTGGGGCGCTGGTGCAGGGCCGCGGCTGCACGGAGTTGCAACCTCCAGACTGGTAAGTGATGAGGGCCGGTGAGCTCTGGGGAGATGCACTGTGGCATGGACGGTCCTCTGTTAGGCCTTGCAGCCTGGAACAAGTGCCGCGTGTGAGCTATTTCCCCTCTCCCCTCTGAAGACCCACAGTGATGCAGTGAGTGTCACCCTGGATTTGATGGCTCCACGAAGATGCCTCCATTTTGAGCAGGCCTTACCTTTGACCAGCGCTATTACTGGTGTTGCCTACCTGGGGGTGTGACCTATCTGAGACTGGTGTGTGCCCTACTGGCCTGCTGACAGCGGTACCTGCCCCGTTGTTTTAAGGCTGGACACCACGGAACAGCCCCATATGTGTAGTGTTATCACAGCTCTCCTGACATCCCTGTAGTGTGGGTGGGTGGGCTTGAACCTGGGGAAGCCTGCGGAGCTGTTTAACTGTCCTAGTGCCCTCTGGACTTTGATGAGGGGGGACCCTTGAGATTGCGGCTGCACAAGGATGAATGTGCCCTGACACGGTGACCTTCCCTACCCCTCCTTAACACCCTCCCAATGACGGCGAATACTGAGCGCTTTGGAGTCTCTGGCTCATCATCATCTGAGGACTTTGCTTTGGGATCCTAAATTCTGTCAATGGACTACGTGTTCTGTTCTTTGTGCGGCATCGAGAAACAGGTGGCTTAGGCGTTCTGTCTGCTTGGGCCTTGCTCACGGCTGGTTGCACCCCTACGCCTGTCTCCGCCTGAGAAGTGAGGCCTGTGATGCTCCTTTCCCCTGACCGCCTCAGAGATTTTGGCAGTACCATGGTGGAGGTCACAGATGGTGTCACCCCCCTGTCCCACATCTCAGTGGGGAAAAACAGATACAGCAGGGCGTTAACCAACAAGCCCAATGCAGATGTTTTCTTTTCATCTATTCCGGCCATGGGCACTCTGCAACACCACAAATCCACGCTCAACAAACATTTGGAGCAATTTGAGATGGTCCTGAATGCTATCCTGGTCACTAAGACAGTGCAGGATGCAAAAGTTGAGGTGGTGTTGACTCAGCTAAGCTTTTCAACAAACCCTCAAACCTGTCACACTCAACTCAGGAGCAAACTAATTTCTACTCATCGGAGGAGCCCATACCACCGCAAGTCACACATTCACACACCACACTGCCCCTGAATCAGAGACAAAGAAGGCAAGCTGCTGGATAGCGGGGTACCTCATTAACCTGAATTCTATATTCTATACAATATATACATTTCAGAAATCATATAACCTGTTATAAGAAGACAAAACATCAAGGTACTCCGCTATTTGGTGGATGGACCAGCTAGTAGAAGTCAGTTGATGGCGATTAAGACCAGCTCAATCACTGTATTCCCGTAACTTCAACATTAAATTTTGTCATGACTTTTATTAAAATAGAGATAAAACAGACTCGAGTTTATATTTTCAATAGTTTATCTACTTTTTGTTTAGGAAAGAAATTTGCATTTTCGTTAGATAAGCACAGACCTACGCATTTATTAATACATGTTACAAAGCAAAATTTAGAAAAGCATATTACCAATCTGTCATAGGTGAATGAGAGAGCCGCATTAAAAAGGTTCCCAAACTGTCTGACTCTCTATTCTCCTCAATGCCTCCCTTCCGACATAAAATCGCTGTAATCGATCATCTTCTCTGCTCCATCAAAGTTAAAGTCCAAAAATATTTCAAAGGCTCTTGCACCACAAAATTGTTCAAACCAACAGCATTTCGTGGTGCAAAATAAAATCCATGGAGCCAACCTTTTTCCCTCCTTCGCGCAAGCTCTTTTATACCCTTTTTCCTAACTACCTAACTCAAAATTTGAAACTTTTAGGGTCCACAGTAACTTCTGATTGGTCCATCAGAGGGGTGGTGAGGATCACCTCATGTACTCCTTGTTCAAACCAGTTTAAAATTCTGCCTTGTCACTCCCAAGGCTTTCTCATGATATCATTTTTTAAAGTTTGTACTTGTCGTTCATTTCTTGTATCATTTGTTCCTAATAATTGTGCAGCTTCCTTTTTTCAGGCTTTTAGATGCAGGCATCCTTTGGCACATCTCCAGTTCATAGGCCAAGCTGACCTTGGCATTTCTCGCTCCAAGCATAGGCCATCCACTCGCACTTCTCATATTCATCGCGCATGCGTGGGGGCCATCTTTCAAAGGTGTTTTTCTCGTTTCACTTAAACTGCCGCTTTCAGACTAGGCCGCGCAGGCCTCAATGGGAACTAATGTGAAAATATACTTAACAGAAATTAGATTTAGAATTTCAACCCTTCTGTTTACCTCCCAATATTCTCATTTTTCCCAGTTAGATGTTACCTAGCAAAAGCACACAAATAAGTAACCCTGGGCATAGTACTGCGTTATGCTGACGGAGCATACATAGTTTGTACGTAGCACAAAACCTGTGCTTAATCACGTAGCGTAGCAGCTAAATCAACAACATCCTCAGATGCTTTGGTAAAGCATTTTTTTTTTTTTTAAATAATGTATTTAGGCACAAAGCAGGGTCAACATATACAAAACAGTATTCATCTCCGTCTGCAAGTACATATGGATCAAGGAGTAGCAAGTTAATGTTACATATCCGGACATCTCTAATTCAGACCCGTATCCACAATTCAACCCCTCCCGTCCCCTGATCACAAAGGGTTCATCACAAGGCAGAAGCATCTGTATCAAGTTCTGGTGGTTCACAAATGTCTCCTCTGAATTTGTTCCTGACCCCCCAGACTTTTTCCCACTTTTGCAGACATCCACGGTGTACAAAGACCGCCCTTTCTGCCACCATTGCCTCGTCCAGATCTTTACACCACTTGCGAAGCGTAGGCAACGTTCCCGATCCCCACAACATAGCAACATTCCGTTTCGCCATCATCATGCCAAGCATAGCCCAATCTTGTTCCTGATGGTTAAGGTCATTTGCTTCCCATACATTCAAGAGGCAGCGCCTCGGTTCCGGGAGGATCGAGATGTCTAGCGCTTGAGATATAGTGCGCATTATTTTGAACCAATAGGCCGCAATGTATGGACAGTCCCAAATAGTGTGGTAAAATGTACCCTCGCCTCCACAGCCGCGCAAACAGTATTTATGTGCTGCTGCCCCCATTACGTGAAGAGTCGTCCTGGTATAGTATGTGCGGTGTAGCACCTTGAGTTGGACCAATCGGAGCCTGGACGGGATCGCCGTCTCACATGGCGAGGATAAGGCTTCCTGCCACTCCGAATCCTCAAAGTCACCCACATCCCACATCCCGCAAAGCAATTTTAAATACTAAAAAGCATATAACCAATTCACAAAAGTGAACTTTTTCATTGAAAACATTAGGCAATGAGAGAGGTGATGATTTTGGGGTCCCCCCTAACCTAGGGGGAGGACCAAGCAGATTACTTGAACACAAAGAGCATAAACACTTGTGAGGGACATCTAATAACCACCAGTTGAACTGCAGCTCTTTGTAGAATTATTTGGATATTGGATACTATATAATATTCACTGCCCACTGCTAATCTCATCCCATAATGCTTTGCAGGGCATTTGTTTGGGGTTGTTTTTTTGCCAATAACTGTGCTTGGGGTGGTCCTAAGAGAATGGGACCACCACTGAATCGTTCAATAAGATGTGCTTTTTGTTTTCAAGGCATCTGCTTGGTACTCTCCCTAGGTTAGGAAGGATCCCAAAATCATCACCTCTCTCACTGCTTGCTAATTTTCCAGTTTCTCTTTTGTGAAAGTACTATATGCTTTATAGCATATAAAGATAGTGATATTTATTTGATCATAACTGGCACTGTGCAGGATGCCATTTGCAATTATTTCACATTGCATACAAGTACACAGCGCCATCAGCTACCCTAAGCACACTACGTGTAGTTCAAAGTATACTACGTGAAGCTACGTGTAGTGCTGCTATGCAAACTATGCCCAGGGGTACAAATAAGTGTCATTTTACTCACCATCTGCTTTCTTTATTGCCACAAAAAGAACTTCTAATATAAGCACAAATGCACATGCTTTTTCAGTTAAGCTCTCCATTCCATCCAAGCAATATCGCATTTATGCTTACCTCAAATGCTGACATGCCCACACTCCAGGAGTGGCAACTCACGGCACCCAAACTCCAGAAGGTGCCCGCTAAATAGAGATGGCAAGTTTATGGGACCACCACGTTGGCTTATGCGAGAGGTGTGGTCATTTGAATTCCCTTGGGGGTTCCCTTCGGCCTCGGTACTCAGAGGGTGGACACGGACGGGCGGTATGTGATACTTGAAGGGCACCTGAATGGGGCTTCCCTTATCTTGGTAGCTCTTTATGCCCCTATCGTCAGACAAGCTGGGTTTTTAGATGGCTTACCCAGAATGCTTTTTGACAATTCACTCAGTCCCAGACTCTGGGAGGTGATTTTAACTGTGTGCCTGACTTACATGTTGACCGTACCACTCCCTGCCCCCAGCGGATAGCCCTCGCATCTCAAATCACTTCGACCTATGGCGCATGCGTAAGTGCTTACACGGCACATGGAGCACCCACATGACAGAGAATACTCTTTTTACTCCCTGGTACATGATGTATACAGTAGGATTGATCTTTTCTTGTGCACTGTCTACCTTGTACCCCTGATTGCTCGATCAGAATACCTGGTGTGCTCCCTGTTGGACCACTGTCCTCTGTTTCTCACTTTGCGTTGGAGCAGACAACACCCCAAAATACTCACTTAGCAGTTACAGGTTTAGGCTCTTGTCGATCCTCCCTTTCGTGAGGCTCTGACACAGTGTCTCACTCAATACTTTGAGGAGAACAATAGTTCTGCCTCATCCCGTGTTCTAGAGTGAGATGCCCACAAACTCGTGGTTCGTGGCCACTGCCTTGCAGCCTCCTGCGGCGTCCGCTGATGCTTGATCATAGACCTTGTCACTGTTGAACAGGACCTGAGCTTTCTAGAAAGACAGGTTGCCACTCTGGCGACGTCACCTGACCAGCTTCGACGATCGTGCGCACAGCTCCTTGAGCCCGACAGCATGCCCAGGACGATCGATCCGGTAAATTGCTGGCATGGCTTTTTCATGAAGAACAGTAATGCGCCACCATCTTGGATGCTCCGTACTCAGGACAACAAGCTCGTTGCTTCACAAATGGACATCAATGTAGCCTTCTGAGATTACTACCAAGGACTATATGCGGCGTCCGTTCCTCCATTTTGTATAAGCTCTGGATTGTATATCTGGGCCCCTGAGTGGGATCTCCCTCGGCTGAATCCCCTGCAGCAATCTTAAAGAGCCCCTGCAGATGGAGGAGATTTGTATGGCTGTTTCCCAGATCACCTGGAATAAGACCCCGTGCACTGATGGCCTGCCACCTTCTCATATCCACGAGTTATAGTGCCTAATGTATAGCACTTCTCCAGAGTCCTTGACCCAAGGGGCAATATCATTGGACACTGAAAAGGCCTTTGATACTTTGGGATGGGATTTTCCCTGAGCGTAGTTTGTGTAGCAGCACTACACGTAGCTTCACGTAGTATACTTTGAACTACCAACTCTACTATTGGGTTTGGATCTGGGTTTCTGAGCTGGGTCTGAACCCTGTACACAGATCCATCTGCGCGGGTGAAGACTGGCCAAGTGATATCAGACAGCTTTAGCATTTAGAGTCGCACCCGCTAGGGATGTCTATTGCCCCTACTCATCTTTGCACTGGCCTTGGAGCCCCTTGTCTGTTGCCTGCACAGTCGTGTGCGTGACTGGGGTATTCCTGAGCTGGGCATCCATCATATTATATCAAACTATGCGTATGATGCTCCAGTCTATTTCCACGACATTGAGGCCGCTCTTCCTGTTCTCATGCGCCTGTTGGATGAGTTTGGAGATGCATCAAGCCTGTGGGTGAACTGGCACAAATCCTGTTTATTTGCCTTGATGCCGCGACCATAATCACACAGGACTGAGATGCCAAGTACGCGCCTTAACTAGTGCTAGGACTTCTTCAAATACTTCCAGATTTATCACACCAAGAGTGACTTCCGTGGGGGCAACCTTGACAGAGTGTTGTCGCGTCACCTTGTCCATGCTCCAACGCCTGTTCAAGAAGGATGGCTTCGGGGCTCCCAATTTCGAACTTTACTATGCAGTGGCACAACTGGAGTGGCCAATGGCTTGACTGTGTTCTGCTACCTATCCAGAGCTGCCTCTTGTCCGAGCAGTGCTGAGCAATGTGAGCATCTACATTTGGATGTACGACTCCTCCATCCATTTGCCACACAAAACACCCAGATGGTGGTGGCCGCGCTTGCTGGCACAGCTTCATAACTCTTAGGGGTCCCCACCCCCACATACTCGCCAGCCATTGCCGCATGGGACCTGCCGGAATTGCAAGGGATGACACGGCACACAGACAAGGGCCTCTGGAGGGACACAAGCATCGAACAGCTGGGGTACCTCTATCTTGAAGGTACTGCCATGTCCTTTCAGGACTTTATGAATTCTTACGGCTTGACTGCTGGCCAGTTCTTAACCTTTTACACTATACAACGCACGTTGCAAACCGCCTTGGGTGGCGGGAGGAGGAACCTCCCACCTCGGCAATGTTACACCGGTTGTTGTTCTCTGATGGCACACTGCATGCTATACCACTCTTTATACAGCACTACAGGATATTCTATTGGACTGCGTGGTGGGTGCACGCGCCTTGTGGGTTGCAGTACTACAACAGCCCGTTAGAAGGGGCCTGGGCCCAGGCACTTCGGATGATCAAAGGGGTATTTCACAACCCCAGATTTTGGTTCAAACTGATCATTATGCCCATCAGGCCTCCTTTGCCCCTCAGCAAATCAAATGTATGTTTCTGATGCTCTCCCTCGCCTGCCCTCACTACACGTTACAAAAAGCGGGGTACTACCACATGGTATGGGACTGCCCAGTGCTACAACCGACTCGGCACAAGGCGATCACATCGCAGAGTTGGCAACACACATCCTTACTTCCACGCCTTCTTCCTGCCTGCTGGGGCTTAGTCCGCGTACAAACATGAGAAGCACTTGCATAGGTTTATCGACCTCGCCTTTGTCTTGTTCAAGCACCAGGTGGCCATGGCTTGGAAGGCACTTGTCCCGCCTGATCTCCAGCTATGGCTCCGTGACCTATTGACATCGACTCGAGTAGAGGCCCATATCCTTCAATGGCTCCAAAAGCATTGGATTTCCCAAACCGGTGGCGAGTGGTGGGTGACTTTCCTACTTAATGTAGAAGTCAAAAATGACGTGCGCTACCCTTACCCACACAACACTCCCGACGATGCCTACAGGCGCGCGAAAGGGTGAGTGCCCTCATACATCACGTGAGGACTGCTGTACTCCGCGGACATCTGATCAGTACATCGTACATTCCCTAGTGCGCATGACTGAGCCTGATCCCCCAATCTATTGTGTCTCCATCGCCTGTCCCTTCATGGATCGTGGCCTCTAGCCCATACCACGCGCACATGTGCCTTCTTATACATGCTAGTTGCTTTTGACACTTGATGGGCGCCCTGGGCTGTTTTCTCCCCCCCCTTCACATAGCTCTGGACTCCTCATATCTTCAGTGCAATCTCAAGAGTTTGTTTGTCGCGTTACGACGATTTTGAATGATATAACTGTGTCTATTATTGCAATTTTCAACATAGATAAGTTTGTGCCGCTGGTTATCTTGGTTGACAAGTAGCTTTATCATGCGCCGCATGTTGCATTAATTCTATGTCTGCTGCTATGTCTGTAGCGGCTGTTTCACATTATACATAAAAAAAAATTATTTTTAAAAATGAATATTGTCCAGGTGTCAGACTAGACCTGCAAACTGTTTCTGCAGACATAGGCTACCGGCGATGCTGGGGAGCTCCATGCAGCCTCCGCCATAGCTCTGCTCACCCAGGATGTGAAGACCTCCTAGTGTATAAACCTCTGACTGGCGTGCTAACCTCAATTCCTGTGTTTCTAGTTCCTCATCAAAGCTGGTCCTGAGCTCTCTCTGTGGTTTACAGATAAGTCTTGACTTTTCAACACTGACTATCTTCTAGGAATTCAGGGCTTAAACCCTATCCTAAATGCTGGAAGAATATATCTTGCTCTAACCCAAGTGATAGCTGTATGTGGTGTCTAGGCTCTGACCATGACTCCGCAGGCTGTTCATTATTGCATCTGAGGTCCATCAGAGAGCGGGAGGTCCTTTGCCATACCTACAAATGCCTGCGAGATACGTCCAAGAAACGCTGAATAAATTACAAACACCTTTCTCCCTCCACGTGACGGGAAACGACCAACTAGTCACTTTTAGAGCCAAAGCAAGAACAGAGAGCAACAGGGGTTTGCAACAGAGCATCGTCCATCTGTAACAACCTGCCTTCAGATATACACTATGATCCATTTCTCTTAAATCCACCTATTTCAATATAAGCTCATATCTCCGACACTGCTGCCCTCACACAAACCAGCGTTCTGACACCCATCGTATGGCCCCCTTCCATGTGCTCTCTCTTCGGGGGCGGCTTAAACGCTGATGGCGTCCTTGCAAAAATCTTTTTTGGCGCTTACCCCCAATGCTCTCCTTCTTCATGGATTTTCTCACTACCACCCTCCAACAGTACCCCACATCTCTCCATGACCCCTCTCTCACATACATTTCATTATTTTTTTCAATCACTGCCCATAGTTCACGCACACTCAGTTCTGTGATCTACCGGGTACACGTTCTTTGTAGCAGGTACATTAACCCTCCTCACTAAGTTACAATGAGTCTAAACTACCACTAGACAAAATTCTGATCTCTCACATGTAGGAACAGTTATCACCAAAGTTATCTTGACATTTTTATTGTTGCCTGAAAACTGCTGGATGCGCAAGGAAGTTCATGTGCTTTTAAACCAAATTTTTTAAACACAGCCTCCCTCATCAAAGTCAGCGCCATGTGCGGCTGCATCGCTCCCACCTCCCCAAAGCCAGCCCTAATCTCAATGCCTGACACTCCTTGCACAGATACTTGTATAACCACATGCCAGTGGTTATGCAATGCATGTTCTTGCTATATCTCAGTTGCTCTGTGTAACTATTGGAACAGCTAGGCCTGGGTCAGTCAGTGTAACTTTGACCTACCTCCCCTTTGCCCGAGTAGTCTGGAAACAAGCTATGCATTGCGTGCCATGCAAGTAAACATAACACAGAAACACAATACATGGTCATCCAAGCATATTTGATTCGAGAGAGCTTTTATAATGTGGGATCATCTTGGCAAATTCCATCTTTATGATTTCTGCATGGTCTCTGTTTTCTCTGAAATGCTTGTTTCTTGATCCTGCTTTACCAGTCCAATTGCATTTGGTCTGATAGAAGGCAATGTTTTATAAAAAAAATTATTTCTGTCGGGAGGAGAAAGCACCAGTTTTGAGTATTAATAGGTCATACAATAGGAAGAAGGAAGGAGAACCCTTTAATGCATCTCTCTATTAATGGATGGATGTGTGCTGGAGCTGGGGAACCAGGTTCGAGTCTCGGCGTCTGCTCAACAGCCTGTGATTCTGGGCAAATCACCTAATCTCCCGTGCCTACAAAAAATGAATGTGTCCTTGTGTAACGTAACTGGTGCTCCTGTAAAAGTGCTCCAATACCTTTGGGTCGAATTCCCGCTATATAAAACTGCAAATAAAAAACACAGAAAACGAACTAAAGAGTGGAAGAGCGTTGTAGATGGTCAAAGACATAGATGCAGTCCAAAAGTAATTAAAGGAATTCCTAGGTTCTGGGATTTTTGTGTTCAAAGGTGTATTGTCGGTTCTTTCCTACATTGGAGCCTGGTTGGAGGGGTCCTGGTGGATAGGGGGTTCTGGTTGCATCACCTTTAAGGTCGATGACCTTCAACATAGGTGTACCACACGTGCACGTATGATGTCCTAGTCTACAGTGTGAAAATGGCTGATAGACATAATATCAACTATTTAACTCTCCTGATTTCTACTTTTTGAAGGGGGGTGAGGTCAGAGAATGTGATCAGCCTAGGAAATGTGTCGGTCAACTCCATTTGAAGCTTCTTCTGCTCCTGGGGTCCGCATAGAGAATGGGTGCATTCTCTCTTATCTAGAACTGTTACCTACCACATCAGAGCCCAGGGGAAAGGAATCCTTTGCTTCCTGTTCTCCTATCTCGAGAAGGTAAGTGAGTTAGATGGTGGTATCTCAGTGAAGAGAGATGAACAGATACAAAATGGGAAGGCAGATTTCTCAGAGAGAATCCGAGTATGGGTACGGGTATAGTAGGCAATATTAGGAATGATAAAAATTACTAAGTATCTAGAAGTATTAATCAAAATTACTAAGTAACTAGAAGTAATTTATACATGAAATAATGTGTGAAACAAGATCGCTCTGTCCCAATTTTTTTATTCAAGAATTTAATCAATGAAAACCTTGTAACCAAGCTGACAACAATGTGAGTCATGTGTTGATTGACTAAGCAGAGGGCATTATAATAAATTAAACTCATTACAGCTGTTAGAAACGAGTGGTTCAAGTCATCCCATATGAACGTCCTTCCTTACAGCGCCTAGAAAGCACCAAGCGCTAGGCACCTTGTGGATGTGCTGCTTCGAACAGGCGTTGTAGTTTTAGGAGAGGCTTAACACTGGCGTTTAAACACTCTGAATGATCTTGTGGTTATAGCAGGAGGTATGGAGAACAAATATAAACTCCCTCCTTGGAACAGGGTGGCCTGAGGTAACTTCAAATATAAAGAAAATGGAAAGAGGGGCTACAGAATGGCTGGAAAAGATGTTTGAAAAAAGAGCCTCACTTAAAGACACCAAGGGTTGATTATGGTGTGGGTGGGGGAGGAACGAAGAGGAGGGTCAGTGATGCTCGGTGGGTTGGTGTCTTGCGAGTAGGTTAGCATTTAGTGGGCGCGCTCCACGCATTTGCTACACTTTTCCCAAGATGCATTCTCTACTATTGCTCCTTAGTCTGTCCTTAAGGCCCATTTAGTTATGTATACTTAGTAGCCTTATGTAATGCAACCTCTTGTACTATGTTTCTGCAGCTGATGGATGCCGCTCTGGAACTGTAGTGAAACAGGCAACGTTTGAAGCATCTGTGGGCTCCTCAGTTAAACTTCATTGTGCCTTCGATCTGAAGGGCTACCAAAATGGATTGCCCAATAACACGGCGGTGATCTGGAAAAGAAAAGAAGAGTTGCTGGTGGAAGTTACCATCCCAAACTCAAAGCCAAAATTTTGGGGAGACTGGAGTCGCCGCATTGACGTGTTGCCAAAAGATGGAAGCTTCCCCATTGTCATAAAAAAACTCCAACTGGACGATGTGGGGGATTTCAGCTGTAACCTTTATGAAGGAATAAACTGCCTTATGGAGACTTGGCAGATCAGTTTAACGAATGGAACCTTGAGTGGTAAGTGAATGAGAACTTCCTAAACTAGGTGGGTTCCGGATTACACCACTGGTTCCCCTGTCTCATGATTTGTGACACAGAGGAGGGATAATGGTATTGTTATTTGTTGTTAAGAAGTCCTTGGTGATTCATTTGAGTAGTGTATGCCACAAATAAACAGCAGTCTGAGGCAACTACAAGAGTCCATTAGCCTCAAATACTTACCCTCTGTGCAGCATGAAATGCCCCTACAAGTAAACCCATTGACATGGTGGATGGTAAAAGACAGTGTGGAGTACATCTAATAACAGAAATGAATAAAACTGCAACAGGACAATTTTTGCAGAGCAAAAACTAGATTATATTTACAAACACAAGCTTGTAAAAAGAGGGGGCAGTTCTTTGAATCTGGTTTCAATAAAGAGAGGAAAGTCAGGATCAGGAACTTGCACATAAAAATAAATATGTTCCACATAGTATTTCCGTTCTTAGGAATCTTGCTACCAGGGCCAGTTTACAAGGCTTTGTAAGTTTAAATTCAGGAGTTTCGGGCTCCTAGGGATGTTAGTTCATATAGGTCAACCAGCCTCCTAAATTCTCATTACAAAATTATTATGAAAATCTGGACAAATCGATTTATCCCAGTGGCCCAACATGTGAGACATTTGGGTCAAACAGGGTTTGTGGCAGGCAGGTCAATGTCTTCCAATACATTTAGTTCAAGCACTTGACTTTTTTAATATTAACCAAACACCAGCTCTTATAATGATAGTCGATGCAGGGAAGGCGTTCGATCTGGTGAATTGGGACATGCTTTTTTATGGTCTTGAAAGGTTTGGTATTTCTCCCCAGATTATTTTCATGCTACAAAATATATATCAAGGTGCTCAGGCGCAGGTTTGTATACATTCTAATATAACAGGCACGGTTAACATAAACCGGGGAACCCGACAGGGATATCCTCTATCCCCTGTATTATTTCCTTTTTTATTGAACCCATGGTCATTAGGATCTGTGATAACATAGAGATTAAACACCAATAGCAGGAATGTAGAAACTAAATAACATAATTTTGTATCTTAGACCAGAAAGACAGAATTTCAGAATGATTTTAAGAGAATTTGCACAGTTTGAATTAATTGGTGGGTATACAATCAACCACAAAAAGACTGAAATTCTGGTGTTAAACGCTCCTAGTGATTTCCTTCCAGATAACCTAAAGCGACATGCTCTTTCTCCCGATCCGATTCGATATCTGGGGATATACGTCACAATATGTGGAAATTTATAAATTAAATTATGAGGTCATGTTGAAAATAATTAAAGACCTACTGGATAAATGGATACTTTTTCTCACTTTGATTGGTCACACAGCCCTTATAAAGATGTCGATTTTGCTGTTATTAATTTTTCTCTTTACAAGCATCCCGATTAAAATGAATCTGGCATATTTTAAAGAGCTGGAAACAATCTTTCGACAGTTTATCTGGAATAAGAAGGCGCCAAGGGTAACATTTTCTGTACTTCAACTAAATATTAATTGGGGAGGGTTTGCACTCCCCCAAATTCGCACCTACTATGAAGCATCCTTCTTAGATATAATTGTGTGTCTAATGGATAGAAAGGGACTCTTGGATTGTTTTTTTGTGAACAAGATGATGCAGGAAGTTGGGTCGCAGATTCTGGTTTTTATAAAAAACAGCAAAACTTCCCAAAAAAACTATATACAAGACACTGCAGGAGCTTGGTACTAGTCTTCAGGCATTTTACTCCTTAAAGGCTCATTTTGCAGGGTTCAAAAACCTGCGGATTACCAAATGTAAAAGCTTGGTCCTCCAAATCCAGAATAGCCATTTAAGATTTTGGGAAGATAACAGATTTAAAGAGAAAGGTCATTTTTTAATTTGAGGGAAATGTATTAACTGGCAGGACGTCCAAGCTAGATGCGGAGACCGGAGCAAGGTTTTCTTTACCGGCTATCTCCAGATTATACATTTATTGAATAAGTACACCCTTCCAGCTAATATAGGTACCACCCCTTTTTTAGCTGCTCTCTTTAGAATAAAGCTAAGAGGGGTAGGACATTGGTATTGATTATTACGTAACCAAAGAGAGTCCCTTTTGGTCAATAACTTTTTGGAGAGGATTAAACAGGAAAAGCAATGTAGTTTTTCATTTGGGGAATGGCAAGCTATTGTGCAATATGGCAGCAAGGCATTAAGGGCAGCAAACTTTAACAGAATGGCATTCTTATCTCGCTGGATGGCATGCTATACTGCCAAAGCGCTCCATAAGATGTATTCAGAAGTCTAGAATAAATGTTTTAGTTGTCATCGATTGGAAGAGGGAGGCTGGCTACTTTTTTTTTTTTACATGCCCATTGTTAAGACAGTTCTCATTCTTTGCTTGCAGAGAAGGATGGAACCCGCGGCTGAACTAGTACTCTTTGGTTTATCAAAACAGAGACAAGCTCAGCCGATGACTAGAAGGGAGGAAATGATAGTTGTAATTACTTCCTTGGTGGCACGCTACCTGATTATCCAGAATTGGAAGACAATTAAAGTACCAGCGTACGTAGAATGGTATAAAAAATTGTGTAAGAAAATTTGAAGAAGTTTATGCGAAAAGGATTGGAGCTACTAAAAGATATACTTCCGCATGGAAACATATGGCTAAGATAGAAACTCAGCAAGGGTAAATGCATCAAAGTAGCTCTAGGTTAATTTATTTAAGCACAACTGCACTTTGCTCTAGGAACAACACTAATGCTGGGGGCAGAATATGAGTTGATGCACTTTATTAAGGTCTAGAATAATCGGGTCAAGATGATAGGAAAATGCATTTTATTGGAGTAAAAATGCACAGTATCTCATTATTATCACTTTAAAATTCTTTGTTTCAATTATGCATATTATAAAATATAAAGTAAGGAATCTTAATTTGACACGTTGCACTTTAGATAACGAATGAATAGGAAAGCATTGATAATATAACAGTTTTTGCTAAAAAGAAGATTCTAATATTTAAAATAATGGTGTTTGTAAAATTAGGAAATTGGTTGTGTGTAGAAGAGTATTCTTTAATCTATGTTGCTCCTCAATAAAAATAATTTAAAAAAAGAATGTAGGGCTCTGATTGGCTCTGGGCATATGCTTCTGCGGCAGCAATGACTCTTGCAGCAGGCAGGCAGGCAGGCAGAAATTAAGCAATCCTAATACTGTATAACATATAACCATGCATTGGGTGCTTTGCTGGTTCGAATGCCTCCAAGTAAGGAAAAAAACAGCAATGAACCTGAGATTATCTTGAGACCAATCCTTGTCACAGCTACTGCTTTTGAGGAGAAATTCAGGCCTCAGTTGTTATCACTGTGCTGGCACCAGTAGAACGAGTTCAAGTATTAAAATGTGTTTGTTTGTTTTAGGTGTCTTAAAAAAACCTACAAAAATTATGGTGAAAAGAGTACAGTTTCTTGCACTGAAATACAAAATCGTACCAACATCGAAGGGTAGAACACTGAATTCGCATGCACCAATTTACCACATCTGAAGTGTCTAAATAAAACCAACAATTTGTATCCAAAATATTCATCTGTATCAACCGAAAGGAGTCCAGAAATTTGAGAATGACATAATATTGATGGTTTATACTCTATGGGTCTAATTATGAGTTGCTCAAAATATTCAGACCAATGCCTAAGCCCCTGTTTACGCATGGGTCGGAATTACGAGTATGTACGTATTTACCTATCCGATCGTTATTGGATGCGTTAAATAACTCAACCTTTGGTACTTTTTGGCTGGTCAATCCTGCCGAAATTTAACAGGAGAAAACATACGTTTTTTACTGCATCATGCGGATTTTGGTGTGTTAAACACCAAAATCCTCATGTTATTCCATTTTAACTCATGATAGGTGTTATTTATTGCACCTGATAAATAATGTACAATGTGGTATATGGGGACTGCTTAGCATGGTTTTATTGTCACCCTCTCTTAGCCAATTGAAATTCATTTGAATTAATGAACCTAAGGAGTACTTCGTACTTTATAGATAAACTCCTTCATCTGTTTTATGACACAACACATCTAATTGCGTAGAAAGAAAGTCTGAATCACAATTGTCTGTTATCTCTTCCTAAACGATTAACCATTCTACCTGTGGTGTTTCAGGAAGAAGGATCACATGTAGCACCCTGTTTTTTTTCATTTATCGAGCCCCTTCCTTCCCTTTTTATAGCTTGTCTACTATGGAAATCAATGAAGAATTGTGTGAACTTTGAACCCCCAGGTTTTTTCTCGAGTCAGTTTCATATAAGATGGCTAATGTTAGTTCTTATTGTTGAATTAAGCACTGAGCTTAAGTGTAAGGTAATGTAGCTGGGATAGACAATAGATCATCATTCTGAATTAATAATAGTGTCCTCAGGCGTTCATTCGACAATCAAATGCTGCAGGAGTTACTTCCTCTATAGTATCTTCTGTTGTTGAGAACCTTATAAACTAGCACCAAGAGTTTATCGAGTTTGATTCCCAGGTATTGCCAATCCCTTCTTCTAGATGGGATTCGTTAACATATTTGCTTACACCCCTGTTCATGTAAAACTTTCATCACATATGGATATACAGGTGAAACCCTGCTACCTACATTCCAAACCATGTATCTTTCAACACTTTCTTTTGGAAGGAAAAGGCGACCCAGCTCCACAAAACCATCTAAACATTATTCACAGCCTCCTTTAAAGTCCCACTTGTTCTCGGTAATCAGCGAGTCATTATGTGTGGTTTCCGGGCATCATCTGGTAAATTGAGAAATCTTGCACCCCCAGTGAAACATTCATAATGACAGGCAGAAGGTTCTTAGGAAAGATAACCATACATTTTTTCACAACTGACAGTCTAGGCTGCTGTGTTGCAATCAGATCTTGGTGACTCAGTTGCAGCACACAAAGTAAAATTCCGATTTATTGCAGACTTTATCCCTCTGTGTGTGCATTTCATTTGGAAACCTCACCACAGGGTACAAGGTAGATCCTGTAACATTGAAAGAACATGTTTCTTTCAAACATCACAGAATGTTCCAAAGGTGAAGAAATCTGTGCTTGCATCTTCTTGAATTCGGCTCTCACAGCAGATGTACCACTGAAGAAGGGGCTTTCTTGTTATCACCAAGGTTCCAAAAACAGTACAAGAAAGACTTTGCAGCGGACGTGACAGTCAATGGGACAAGAATCAACGGAAATAAAAGGAGGCATCTATTGTTTCAATTTAAGTTAATCAAATCACCAAAAACGAATTGTGGTAAAATACCTAATTGATGCCAAATATCTGGCGCCATACCATCAAGAATAAAAGGCAATTCACATCTAATTATTGTAATATGCAGGTATAACTATGCAAGAAATATAGCTTAAAACGTGGGTGCGCATTTTCCATGTTCCTATTTCCAGGCCCATTGGTCATTCTTACAGTAGTACTTTTTCTGGCATGTTCATTCCTAATAGATTCAAGAACCCTGTCTGGGCATAAACTGAAGTCATTTCACCGCCTAAGTGCCGTAGGCAACTTCCAGGACATGGTCAAGGCACTGCAGGCTTTATTTGTAAAATTTGGCACGCCTTCTGAGTCACTGCAAAAATCCCTCACTCTAAAAAATATCTCCACTCCCTTCCGACTTCCTTGAACTATGTTACAGCCTAAAAATACTTTTCTTGGTGTCTGAGCCTTTACTAAAAACCACATGTATTCCAGGTATTCCCCACTGTCTCACAGCCCCACTCAGTTGCACAGCTAGACCTTTTGCCGCCTGCGGCGATTCTTGCCTTCGCTGCCCCGCGATGGCCGCAGGTAAGAGGGGGGGGGATGGGGAGGCCGCCGCCCCCCAAAACTCATGCCTCCCGGGGCACACGGACCCCCACGCCCCTTTTCTACGCCACTGGCACATCTTCAATAAGCAGGGAATAGCCTCAGTTTTTGAAGACCACCAAGTATGTGATCCTGACGGTTCACCTGACTACTAGTCACAACAGGGTCCCCTTTTCAAGCTCCAGGTCTATTGGGGTAAAGGATAAGTTCACCCGACACACCATCTATCACCAGACGCCTGGTGTCTGTTTCTAGGGTAAGCATAAGGGAGGCCTCTGGCAAAGGCTTAAAGTCAAGCACTATCTCTGGGGCTAATTATACAAAAGGACACAGAAAAGGACATAGCTCATCACTTAACCGCATCGATGCTGATGACGGAACCGCTCCGTTATCAGCCGCGGTGGCGCTGTGCTGATGACGGAGCGGTTCCGCCATGGCCCTGATTTCGCGCCTGCGCGTTCTATTGAGCGGGCAGGGCCATGATGGAACAGCTCCGTCATCAGCACAGCTCACCCGAGGCTGGTGACGGAGCGGTTCCGTCACCAGCGTGTGAGCGCCGCACGGCCCCCCGACCCCCTTAGCGCTGCAGCGGAATAGCCGCCGCAGCAAAGGTGATATAACCCCTCTGAGCTTGCATCCGGGGATGCCACATGATTGCTCCTGTCATGTGTTCACCTTCAGCTCCACGTTCCATTAATAATATGATAGAGTTCCTGAGCTCAGAATGGCAGTAGGATATTCTTGAAAAATATACACATGCCTTCCAATAGGACAGATACACGCGGAGAAAAGTACTCACAATGAGTAAACAGTCCAATGTTACCATGAAATCTTCTAAGACCAAGTAAAAATGAGAGTTGCATTGGATTCAGTGCACAGACTTTGTTGCCGGACAATTATTCTTTGCAAATATGTGGATGATAAACATCTTGAGAATTGCAGAAGAAAAAATATATATAGGTGCTTTGGGGCTACGTCCATGCCTAGTGAGGTTGTATGAGCAAGCAGAGAGGGGGCTCTTCGGTTACCATATTTGTGACTAGTGGGTAACTCTACCACAACCCACTGAACGGCCAATGGCCACATAGTCACATAAGACCATGAAGAATACATATTACAATATGGAGACACTGTGTAGCTAAGTAACTAATATCATTTTCTAAGATGAACTGTGGGCTCGGTGTACCCTATGAATCCTTACACCACTTAAGTCACCTCAATTAAACATCCACGGGTGGCTGGATCAGGGACAGTGTTAACTACCAATTTTATGAGCCATGTGTCTCAGAGACAAAGTACAAAATCAGCATTTCAGAAAATACAGATACAATAAACGACTTACTCAATAATTGAGTTCTTGGGCAGAATCAGAAATTCATGAAAGTGTAGATGCCAAAAGAGGCTGTCAGTTCAGAACAATACAGAATAATAGGCAAAATCAAAAATAGCCTTAGTTCCAAATGTGCAGCAAAATCACGAAGAAATTGGACGCATCCCTAGTAGCAAAGGGAAGTCCTCTGGCTCATACCCAAACCTCAGGGTTTATATAAGAAATGTCCCCATGCACACACATTAAATGTGCAGATTCATTATGAGTCACCAAAGGAAATACATTTTCAACAAATCAGAATGTTGTATTAAAAAGTGTCATACTGCCTTAACACCTAAGCATTATCCATTATGCACTACAGAAATATTGATTCTGCCCCCTCTGACCTCATATAATAGGGAGGTGTCAGAACAATCTAGTTACATAAACAACAGTGTACAATTGTGAATGAATGCAATACTGTGAGCAGGTGGAAGAACCATGGAGAAAAGATATAATGTTAGAGAATGTTCTCTTAGAACAGTGATATTCGGAAATAAACATGGACTATGTGCAGTAGAAATAATAAACAGGGAAATCATCATGAGACATCCATTTTGAATAATATAGCACTGAGGACCAGCTGAGGCCTAGTTAGCATGATGCAGGTTAATGCACTTTAACAGGTCATTTCAAAATTGTTGCAAAAGCAACAGCATCATATTGTCGTGTAGTTCCTATAAACTTGTATAGAATCTGCGCGTTTAGACAACATAGACTGTGGGATTGGTGTTCTGACTGGTTCCAGACACCCCCACCGAGTATGTTCGCCTGTATACCAACTAGCTCACAGTGCCACTAGAAACCCCTGTTACCAAGGAGAGAATGGTTCTTGGCAACTATCGAACACGACAACTTTGTCCCATCAGGGATCTTGGAAACAGTACAGTACTTTTCACTCAGTCACTTGTGCTCACTTTGTCTCAAAGAGATACACAGAATAAATGGTGGGGACGTTTTTCAATAAGCATTTATTGAACCAGCGTCATTCTAGTGTAAAATAGGTGTGCTAAAACAACCATTTTACAGAAACAGATCTAAATGATTATAAGCACCAACAGAGTAAAAGGATGTTAGATTTCTACTATAGTGCTAAAACGATGAATACAGGCAGGTATAAAAATACATGACAGTAAAATGCGTACTCCTACGATGCGACCCTAACTAGATGTATCTAAGTGTACCTAGTATGTATGTAGGTGTAAAGCCAAGAATCCCTCTAGGACAAAGTCAACCCCACTACCTGAAGTGAGAGACTGTGGGACCCCGTCTTGGTCTTGGGATGGATACCCCACGAGGGATGTCAGACCACTGCGAGCTGGAGTGTCTGCATGCAGGAAGCGTCTCGCGTCAGTGTGTCAGTATGGAAGCCCTTTTCCTCCTCCGCCTACCCCACTAAGATATGGGGGCAGATTTATGTCAGACTTGCGCCATGTTTACGCCACCGTTGCGTCACGCAACGGCGCGGAAACGTGGCGCATCCCTGCAACCTATTTACAACGTGACGCATCTAGGCAGATGCGTCACGTTGTAAAGCCCTGCGCCACATGAAACCTGCGTCAGGTTTCATGTGGGCGTTCTGTCGCAGGGTGGGCGTTCACTCGTAGGAAAGCCCCGTAAAAGTGACGCAGTGAAATCTACAAGATTTCACTGAGTCAGTTTTACGACGCTGCTGCGTCAAATCCTTACGCCTGCTTGAAGCAGGCGTAAGGAGTGACGCACCACGTTATGTATGGGTGGCCTCTGTACATTGCAGGAGTTGCGTCGCACTTGCGACGCTACTCCAGCAATGCGCCGCCCGTACACCACAAGATGCGTCACGCATCTGCCCTTCCTTGCACCAAGGTGCGCCGCATTGTAAATGCAGCGCATCTGTGGTGCCGCAAAGAGGGAATTGCGTGACGCATCAGTTCTGGCGCATCCCTGCTGATTTGCAGAGATGCGCCAGAACTCATAAATCTGCCCCATGGTGTTTATATACCCAAAATGTACCCTCAGGGGTTCTACTTTGCTGTGTCATGTTGGACTTAGGATGACAGAAGGAATGACCCGTATACATATTTATTATGCAGGAGATGGTAGTCCTGCTGAGTTTCAAAGAATCCTCATGCATAATGGATGGGGCTAGTTATCAGGAAAAAAACCTATGTCCTGTAAGCAGTACCATAACTAGGTAAAAGGTCAGTCCCAAGAACTGTTATGTAGTGTAATGGTAGGGGAGGATATAGGTGAAAGGTTAGGTGAATACCTGAGCCTACATTGGGGTACCTATATGAAACATAACAATATCAGTAAACACTTGTGAATTTGAGTGTAGATTACTATTTTGCACTCTATTAATATTGCACAATTCTGATTATTTCACAAAAGCTCCCACAGAACTAATCGTGGCACGAGTCCAGGTCCAAGTTTTAGCTGCTGACTAGTTGTCTTCTTATTTGTCATAAGTCTTGAGTATTTAATCATAAAAACAACTTTTTTTAATTTGGTGGCTTCTCATTAGCAGAAGCAGTGGCCAAACTTGTCAGCTGTTAGGAGCTTCATGGCTGCAACAGTCTTCTTTGGCCTTCTAGGTCTCTCTGCTTCCACATAGTTCTTGCTAGTGCAGATGAGGCAAAAGGGAAACCTTTTTTTTTATTAGCTTTATTTATCAGTTTGTCACAGTGGTAACATGATACGCATTGGTATACACAGTCAATAACAATAGCCAATAAAGTAATTTGCACATATATAGATTGGCATGGTTTAAATATGCATAACAAAGAGTTCAGCCGAGTGCAGTTGCAGTATTCAGTATTTAGCTGACAATACCCTCCGAGACCTGTAACATCTTAGCACATTGTGAAATCTCCACGTCCTAAATAAAGTGCATCAATTCTGTACATGCGGTAGAGGAGCCTTCAGGGCATTTAGGTAGTCGAACAGTGCAGTGTTTAGAGTGTGAGAGAGAGCTCCACTAACCAACCCCAGCAGGAACTATGCCCCATTCCAGCTGGGAGGCAGAGTCGTGCTGCTGTGATGTGAGGTAAGTTCTGAAGGGGCCCCATATGTCCCTGGACCGTGATGCAGATGGTACACCTCGCTCTTTGTGGTGCAGAACGCCAAGCTGTCCAACCAACCCTGTACTGTAGGTGCTTTCTTGCTGCCCCAGTGAATGGCCACCAACAGAAGACAAATGGCCGCAAGCTGTCGAACTTTTTTGGGAAGGTTAACCACATATCCCAAGAGGGCAATTTCGGGTATAGGGTCGAGTGGTAAGTTGATAATGTCTCCCAATGTTTTGTGTACTGCTTCCCAGAAGGAATGTAAACGAGGGCAGGTCCATGCTATGTGAGCGAAGCTTGCGTGGGTAGCGTCACATTTACGGCTGCAATGGGGTCTGGACGGGTCTATTTTGTGGACTCTGGCCGGGGTAATGTATATTCTGCGTAGAAATATGAAGTGAATTAGCTTGTGTCGGCTGTTGAGGGAGACATTTTTCATGACTGCGCAGCAGGCTGCCCATTATTCGTCTGTTATCTAGCTACCCGGATATCAATCCCAGGCCCTGCAGACCTTGTCATCATTGACCTTGATTAGGGAAAAGCCTGCACAAGCTTTGTATAATTTGGAGATGAGGTGGACACCCCGGTCGCTCTCAATGACTAGTGATAGGGGATTGAATGACTCTGGTTCAAGGGGGAAGCCGGGAAATTTGGCGCGCATAGCAGAGTGAATGCGCCCCACCACAAACCTGTCCATAAAAGTGGCGTTAGGGAAGCGAGTTTCGTCACCTATCTCAAAGGCGTGGCCGTCAGGGAACAAGTCACCAGTTTTTATAATGGCAAATTTGGTTAAGGTGCGTTGTACCACTCGCTCACACATAATTTGCAGCCAGCGGGCATTAGGGAGTGGTAAGGCTGTAGAGGACAGGATGGTCGTGCTGGTGACCCGCCGAAGTTTTTCCCAGGCCCAACTAGTCGTGGGGACCGTCTGAATATTGTTCGGGTCTCGGGGGAGGCCTTTGGGGTGGACAGTTGCTAATTGCTCAGGTAGGACAAGATCATCCTCAGGAAGCAGAAAAGGGATTCTGGCGTCTGGATGATACCAGGCATATGCGTAGCTACACTGAGCTACTAAATATTACAAATGTAAATCGGTCACCCCATAGCCTCCTCTCTCATAGGGAAGAGTCATGACTTGCCAGCATACTCGGGCCCTTTTTGTCCCCCCAGACCAGACGTACTAAGTGGGAACGGAAAAAAAACTATTTGGAAGGGGTATGGAAATGTTGTTGAAGAGATATAAAAACTTAGGGAGGATAATCATCTTAATAATTGCAACTCGGCCGGCAATGGACAGCGGCAATCTGAGCCACTTGTCAATATGTGTCTCAAGGTTGTTAACGGCCTGTCCATAGTTGTGGCGGATGATCTGCTCTGCATCTAAGTGGATGTGTATGCCCAGGTACTTGACGAAATCCATGCACCATTCCAGTGGGAACTCAAGCTCCCAAGCACTCGTGCTGGAGGATAGGGGTAAAATCACGGACTTGTGCCAATTGATACCAAGGCCCGAGTGCACATCAAAACAGGGTATTTCATGTATGAGAGGGTCTAGATTAACCTGTGGGTCCCGAAAGTAGAGGATAGTGTCATCCGCATTGGAAGTGGCGGATTAGGGAGCCCATAGCAAGAATCCATACTAATAATATAAAGAGAGAGCCCAAACCTTTGAGGCGGGTAATCTCAGTAACCACAGCACCAATCACAACACCCAATACAGCGTTGGAAAGGGCAGTTGCAGCAGAAGGACATAGGCTGTGCAGATGGCCACCATTTTTTATTTTTATTTTTTGCAGAGTTTTATATATCGCGAACTTGACCCGAACTGAATCAGGTACCAGAGCTATTTACATAGCACCAGTTAAGTTACATGAGGACACACATTCATTTTTGTTAGGCACGGGGAGATTAAGTGATTTGCCCAGAATCACAGGATGTTTGGCGTTGTTACCAAGACTCGAACCCAGATCCCCAGGTCCGAGGTCGAGCGCCTTAGCCGTTAGGCCAACTCCTCTATACATTTAAAAGGTAAAAGAACCGTGCAAGCAAAGTAGCCCCTTGTGGGCGTGTATGCGTTGTGCTGTGGGCGTGGGCTTGAGGCGTGGCTAACGCTGGGGCGTGGGCTTGAGGCGTGGCTAACGCTGGGGGCGTGTGGTACGGCCATCACATCGTGGGCTGTGGGTGTGTGCTGGGGGCGTGACAAACGCTGGGGGCATGTGTCCGCCCTTCATGCCATGTGAGGCATACATACAAGCGCCAATTACGCTGCTGCGCAGCATCAAGGGGCACGCTGGGCGTGACATGCTGGGGCGTGAGAAACGCTGGGGGGCATGTGTCCGGCCTTCATGCCATGTGAACGCAATTGCGCCGCATCAAGGGGCACGCTGGGGGTGTGTGCTACGTTCCGCCCTTCATGCCATGTGGGTCGTACATTAATCAGAAGATCGTCTGCTGTGGCCGTGTGCTGAGGGCGGGACAAACGAGTTCACCTGGAGGCCTGGTAAGTAACGTTACTGCAGCCTCTCCTGCGCGCTGTTACTGAACTCTCTCATTCAACGAAATTACACGTGCCTGCTACCATCAACCAGGGCTCTAGCCGGGCTCAGGATCAGTACACTAATTACATGCGCCTGATAACATCAACCAGGCCTGCAGCTGGGCCTCAAGCGGGGAAACAAGCGCCTGCTAACATCAAACAGGCCTGCATCTGGGCCTCAAGCGAGGGAACACGCAAATGAGCGTGTCTGCGGGGACAATTACTGCAGCCTCTCCTACTCGCTGTCACTCAACTCTCTCATTAAACGGATTTACCCGCGGCTGATAACTCTCTCATTCAATGACATTACACGCACCTGCTAACATCAACCAGGGCTGTAGCCGGGCTCAGGCGGCGGATCACTACACCAATTACACGCGCCTGCTAATATCAACCAGGGCTGCAGCTGGGCCTTCTCCGTCCCTATTCAAATGAAACAAAAAAGGTTGTCTACCGCGAGATTTTAAAATAAATTGCCCTTGCCAAATACACACATTACACACATTCTATTTCACACCCGAACAACGATGGGACGGGCTGCAATTAAATAATAAATGCGATAGAGGACAGCCTTGTCGTGTGCCCCGTGACAATGTAAAGGGTTTGGATAGCGTGCCGTTCAACCTGAGCTGAGCAGTTTGGAGGCGATATAGCAGCGCCGTGGTCACCACAAATCCCATAGGCATCCCCATGCGGCGCATGACTGACACGAAAAAGGGTCATTCCAGGAAATCGAAGGCCTTTTCAGTGTCGAGTAATATTGCGGCTACTGGCACCTCCGGATTTATTCTGTGTAGGGTGGAGATTAGCGTTCTTAAATTAAACGATGTGGAACGTCGGGGGACAAGGACGGTTTGGGCAGGTGAGATGATGAATTCAATTAATTGGGACAACTGTGCAGCGACTATCTTAGCCAGGATTTTATAGACCAAATTTAATAACGAGAGGGGCCTGTATGAACCACAGAGCTGTGGATTTTTACCAGGTTTTGGGAGCAGTATTATGACTTCTTCGCGAAGGGTGGGAGGCAGTATTTGTCTTTCCAGGGCCTCAGCGTAGACTTTGATAAGTTGCGGTGCTAGTAAGTCCTTGTATGTCTTGTAGAAGTCACCTGTGAACCGGTCCAGACCAGGGGCAGAGGATGACCGTAGAGCATCAATGGCGTCAAATTTTGAGATGGGCTCCGCCAGGAAGTCCTGCATATATTTCTCTAGGTAGACAAGCGCCACCTCAGACAAGTAAGATTCCTGTTCGGAGTGATCACTCCCTATTCTAGAGGGAAATAGAGTTTTATAATAGGACAGAAATTCATCCAGAATTTCCGTTGTGTTGTTAAGCAGCTGGCCTGTAGAAGACTGTAACTCAGAAATGTATGCCTTGATGCATGGAGGTCTGAGCATCTGTGCTAGAACCCTCCCCGGTCGCTCACCCTCCCCATACTGTTTAGCATTGTGGTATTTCCCCATGAATAGAATCTTCCGTTTAGCAGTGTCTCTGTAGTCCGCTAGCAGGGTCACGCGCTTTAATTCAATGTCTGGGTTACGTGCATGTAGTAGTAGTAATGTCTAAATCAGTTAGCTCACGTTCTAATCAGGACAGAGTGGTGCGCAAATCGCGGAGTACTCCGGCATGCTTAGCAATGCATGTATGTATATACGCTTTGAATCCTTCCCAAAGAACCGCCATCGTATCTACCAAACCGGTGTTTATGGCAAAATAATCTTCAATTGCTTCCCGGATTTCATGCTGAAACAGGTCATCCTCAAGAGCGCGGCTTGGGAAGCGCCACTGTCTCTTGAATCCTTCAGGATGGGGGATCTTGAAAAGCAGCAACACGGGGCAGTGGTCGGAATATGTCCGAGGGAGAGTCAGGACTGAGTGACACCAATTGGAGATACATGGGGAGTTCAACCAGAAATCTATCCTGGTCCAGGTGTTGTGAAAGCCTGTGTAATGATTGAAGTCTGTGTGGGATGGGTTGTGTGCACATCCTATATCTAGTATAGCTAGCTGTTCACATACGGACATGAGTGCCCGGCCCGGACTGAGTGACACCAATTGGAGATACATGGGGAGTTCAACCAGAAATCTATCCTGGTCCAGGTGTTGTGATAGCCTGTGTAAGGATTGAAGTCTGTGTGGGATGGGTTGTGTGCGCATCCTATATCTAGTATAGCTAGCTGTTCACATAAGGACATGAGTGCCCGGCCCGCACGTGGTTTGGGATCTGAGGTGCTATCTAGGGCCATGTCCGGGATGATGTTAAAGTCTCTGCCTACCAGGAGGGCCACGGGCTAAGTTTTAGAAGTTGGATGAGTAGGGAGTGGAAAAAGTCAGGGGAGTCAGTGTTCAAGCCATATAGCATACCAATGCAACACCATGTCCCATCAATGTTCCAACTACAATGATGTATCTGCCCTCGTTGTCGCAGACAATCGTGCGCAGGCTAAAAGGGACCCTCTTGTGTATAAAAATGGCAGTGCCTCTTGCATAGCTGCTAAAGTTTCGCAAAATATCTGTGCGCGCCCCAACTCGATCCTAAGCGAGCAGGATCAGATGTGGACAAGTGTGACTCTTGTAGAAAGGCAATGTCCACTTTATGGGGCAGCAAATAGTGAAGGAAGTAGAATTTCTTGCGGTTATCATTAAGGCCACGAAGGTTCCATGTCTTCAACGACAGGTCAGAGGGACCATCAATGTGACCTAGCTGGGCCATGCGGGGGTTGGAATTAGAAGGTTAAATGTGTACCGTTGCAGTACAACATGGCTTGTGACTGTGTTCAAACTTATAAGTAACCAAACGTGACTAAATATTAGCAATTGTCCCCCCCCTCCCACCACCCAACAAGTAAGGCATAACCAACATTGTCAAATATACCCATAGTACCAACCGCTGTAACAAAAAGAAGCAAAAAGCCCAGAAAAGATACATTTGAAACTCAGAAACAAAATCACGGTGTACCCCAGCTGGGGGTGGCGACGCCATTTCAGCTGACCAGCAATCTGGAATGGTGCTTGGTGTAGTATGATATCCCAATGTTCTCATAAAGCAATAGGAGCAAGGGGCATCAATGTGAGTTCAACCAGAGCCTGTCCCAGAGAAAAGTTCCATGCTGGCATCCGATCCGCTGTGTGGCGGAGAGGGTCTGTTGCCTTCTCCAACCTGCTTTGTGTGTTGCTTGTGAGTGGGGCAAAATTCCTGCAGCTCCGTGAGGCTGTCAAATATGTGGGCCTGGCCATTGATTTCAACACGCAGTCGTGCGGGATAGAGCATGCCGTACTTTAGGCCGAGGTTTCTGAGTGTGGCCTTTTCTTGTGGCGGGCATCCTAGACCATGACGGTAAAGTGCGGTTAGAGTGACAGTTTGGAGCCCTGCCTTATGGTTTCGCCACGTTCACGTGCAAGGCGGAGAGCAGAGTCTTGGTCTCTAAAGTTCATGAGGCGAGCAAGGATGGGCCTCGGTGGATAGCCAGGGTTGGGCCTGGGTCCCAGCGTACGATGGACGCACTCCACCACAAACCCAGGGGTAATAAGAGTCCCTCCCAAACATGTCAGTAAGAAGCGTCTCAACGAAAATGTCAATGCGGCCCATAGCAGTAGATTCCGGCCATGCGTATGTTGTTTCGACGACTGCACACCTCTAAATCTTCATTCTTGATGGCCATGTTTGAGGATGCGTTCCACGCATTCAAGCTATTTGAGGGATTGCGCTATCCCGCCCTCAGATTCAGATATACGGGATTCAGCTACGTCGAGGCGCTGGTCATGCACCTGGATCTTCGCACCAAGATCAGCAAGATTTTTGTCTAGGGCATTGAATCTACCATCTAGAGCTTTAAATTCCGCTCTCATCTCCTGCAACAGCGAGCTGACCTGCCCCGCAGCGTCGTCGAGACACCCTGTTCCCTGTCCACCTTCTGCCATGTTCAAAGAATTCTCAGGGACAGTTTCGGCCAGTTTCTCAAAAGGAAGGATCCTCTGCTTTGGGTTTTTGCGGCCCATGCAACTGTTCCAGCGCAAGAGATAGGTGATGGCAGGAGTGCCCAGGGCGGAGATTCAACTGAAGGTAGGAGCTAGTGCCAGCGTATAGTAGGGGACCCAGGACCTCGTGGAAAGCAACACAACCATAGCTACCAGATGGTGGGCAGCACGAGCCGGCCAATGGCAAGCAACAGTCTTCTAGCCTTGTGGAATATTGAGAATAGCGCCAGCCTGCGTGCCCAGCTCTGGGTCTTTAAGATATGCCAGTTCAGGCACCACATGAGGAAGCGGTCGCTAGTGAGCCAAGCTGGAGATTGGGGGCCAGCAGCAGTCAGGTTGAGTCAGGGCCCATTAACAAAAGGAGGTAGATTGAGTTGATTAGTGGGCCGGCGATGTGGAGACTCATGGCGAGAAGGGCGCTGGATCCCCATGGGCCCAGAGGCAGCGACTGGTAGGAACAGTACCGGGGGAGAGGCGGCTGGAGGCAACTGGGCACGGGCCAAATCTGCCACGATGCTACCCCCAGTGATCATTTGCTGTGAGCAAACTACCTGCCCGGAGGCCGCAATTGGAAGGCACACATGGTCCCTGTCCCCGCGGTTCCCAGTGTATCGCAGGGGGGAGCTCACCATGCAGCGCACAGATGGCCAAACGGACTGATGCACTACCAGGGCTATGACCAGCGTGGGGGATGTAGAAAATGAATTGGCCCAGCGCCTGGTGCACTCACCACCACCTCGCCGCACTGCCCACTTCTTATGAGGCTGAAGGGCACACTCTGCGTCCGCGCTCAAACGCTGCCGGCCCACGTCGCCGCCATTTCGCAGATTTCGCAGATTTCGCCCGTCTCTTCACAAGTCGGATATCTCAGGCGCCGCTGCTCCAATTTGTACTTTGCGAAGTGTGCTGTGCTCAGGTGACGACCACAGGTCTAGCGGTGGTGACTTCATGGCAGTTTGCCACGTGGAATGGCCAGCGGAGCTTCAGAGCCGTGCGGCCATCTTGGTCCGCAGCTTGGCCACGCCCCCAGGAAAAAGGCAAACTTTGCAGAATGGTGGATTTGTGAAAAGAATTAGTGCATGCACAAAATGAGATGCATGGGGCAAAATTGAGCTGCACAGTCTCATCTTACCCCTTAACAGATTTTGCACTTGGGAATGCCATGGTGTACGGCAGACAAATATTCCAGCTAATACCTCATTCGTAGATGTACTGGAATCAGTGCCATCTCCTGTTCCACTAGGCCAGTGCTTTTGTAGCGCAGGGCTATCCCATACAATATATGAAGTACAGATATATATTATAAATCATTTGTGGTAATGTAAATCTAAGCATTGACGCCAACATAACCAGCTGTGCATGAGGTTATGAGGATATGGGGGCGTGAGTCTGCTGACATCAGCAGGCAGCAATCACTGTGCGTTTTGTAACTGCAATTATGCAGCCACATCTTGATGATTCAGTGCCTATCAATTTCTTTTTAGGTAAACTGCGTCTCCATGATAAGTCTTTCTCACTCTTACTAGACATAAACAAACAGAAACTCTTTCATCTGTAGCTATAGCAGTGAGAGGTTCAAGACAGTTTTGGACCAAAGCATGCTCGTCTTCATTCTTTCGAGTCATGTCACTATGCTATTGTAAAACTGTCGCTCTGCCTCTCACTCCGTGCGTGCCATAGGAAATGACAGCCCAATACTCAGGTTTATCACCCTCCATAATTCTGCACAACCTGGATTTCCTCAATATTGCCTTCACCCATAGCTTTTTTTTTAAAATAAACTTTGAGTGTAAAAATAAGAGAAGAAAAAAGAAAATCTTCTCTTCCACTACATAAGTACCGCCCATACAAACATGTGAACGATCTCTCAACACTTGCCTTTAATCAAATATAAAGCGCAGCTACTTACCTGATAGAGTATCCAGGCGCTTGCAGGCCCCGTAGACTTATTCGAACAGCCAGGTCTTGAGGGTCATTTGGAATTTCTCAATTTAGGTGATGGACTGGAGGTACATGGGGAGGCTGTTCCAGGTCTTTGCTGTGATGTGGGAGAAGGAGCGTCCTCCACTTCTGCTTCAGTGGATGCGGGGAGTATGCGCAAGTTAAAGGGAGGCGGAGTGTAGTCTTCTCAATGGTTGGTGGAAGTTCATGTGTTGGTTAATGTAGGCGGGTCCTTAACATCTTGAAGGCAGAATATACATCTATACATCTTAAAGGCAGAATGCCTTATTTGGATATATTATATGTTTGCCTTTAGTAGGGTGGAGAGGCCTACGTAAGGCAGAGAGTCCTACTTCTACACATTTGGATGTCGCCTATGAACAGGCCCAGGTGAATCTTTAGTTGCAGTCCCTCAAACATACGTAGTTATTCCTGGGAAAATTTATTTAACCCATGTGTGTTTGCCTGTGCACAGAATCCCACAGAAACTCGCAACAGGATTTGGAATCCCCAGCCCGAGCTTGGAATTTTTTTTGTATATGTTACTGTTCTGGCACACACCCGCAAGGCAGTGAAGCCTTTTTTTAAATGCCCTTTGAGGTAGGGTAGACACCAACAGGACACTGTGACATTGTCACGTCCTCCCCCTCAGACATAATAGACAGACTACTATATCTATAGTTGGAGTCTGACTTTCACCATTTTAGTCTGTCTTTAATGTTTAGGAAGAAAGAGGCCAGTACAGCTATAAGATACGGACAAGTTGAAAGAGGATAATGTAGGCAGATAAAGAGACGGATACGCTATTAGAGTGAGGTAAAGATATAGGCAAAGCTAGAGATAGGTGGATGTTAGTGTAGGGGGCAGGTATCAGGATGGATTGAACGGCGAGTTAGAGAATGAGGTAGGATTGAAAAAAAGGTGAATTAAAGAGATTTAGAGGCAGGCACTGAATAGGGTGAAGTAGTGAGAAAAGTATAGAGAGGTACAAATTACAGAGACAGTGATGTAGAGAGGGGCAAGTAAAAAGTGTTATAGAAAGACTTCAGGTAAAGAGAGCAAAAAGGCAGAGAGAAAGGTAGAGAGGCATGAAGGATACAAAGAGAGATGGGGTAGAGAGAAAAGAGATGACAAAGAGAGACAGAAGTTAGGTAAAGAATACGAGGTGAGTTTGATACAGTGGTAGAGAGAGGATGATATAGAAAGGGTGAAACAGACAGGTGAGGTAGAAAAATGCATATAGGAAGCGGTAGAGAGAGATGGGGTAGAAAAGAGTTAAAACAGAGAAAGATGTGCATAGAGAGAGGAGAGGAGGTAATGATAGAGGAAAAACAAATAAGTACAGAGAAAGAGAGGTAGTGAGAAAGGAAGTGAAAGAGGTGAGGTAGAGGGAACAGAGGTAGAAAGAGAGAGGTGAGATAGCAAGCAGAGGATGATGCAAATTAAGAGGTTAAGTAATGAGAAAGAGAGGTTGAGTAAAGGAGAGAGATGAGGCATTGAGAAAGATGTGAGGGAGAGATTGAGGTAGAAAGAGGGTTGAGTCAGAGGTGGAGAAATAAGGCATACAGAGGTTGTGATAAATAGGTGCGTTAAACACAGACTTGAGGTAGAGAAAGAGGTGAAATAAATGACAGGGAGATGCTTGGAGGTGAGGTGGAAACAATGGTGAGGTGCAGAGAGAGAGGGGTTAGGTAGAGATGTTAAGGTGGGCACATACAGTGGTACAGAGAGGTGAGGTTGTGAAAGAGAAGTAAAGGCAAGGCAGAGAGAGGCACATTGAGAAGGACGTGAGGTAGACATTGGCAGTGCTTTGAATGGAATGTAAATATAGGGGCCCTAAAATGGGCGTGGCCCAAATTTATCTTTAAGAAACTTTCACAAGAGGATTGGGCTATGCAACTAGTATATGTCAAATATAATCCTGTTCTTGACAAATTCATAAGTAGGTTCTTACACAGCAAAGCATAATCAAAATCTGTGGAATTTTTATTTAATAGTTGTTATCTGGGGCCATAAGCTCTAAACACTTGACAGGATAAATTAAAGAACACTTGGTTGCTCAATTGGAATTATCATCATCATTAAATCTTTATTCAGTTAAAAGAAAAACCATCAAAGCATTAAAAACATTCCAATATATCAAACTAGAAAGCATCAACATGTAATTACTATAATATTTAAAAATCCATCATATTTCTAATGTTTAATGGCAGCAGACAAAAAGTGACTTACAGTAAAACATGCCAAAGTACTGTTGGGCATCTGTAAATATAGAAATACTGGCCTACGATTAACAAAGTTAGCACATTAAAGACAGGAGTGAGAAACCTTTGTCGTGGGGCCAAATAGAATCTACAAAATACATGAAGTGCATAGCAGACTGCAGAGAGACCTTGTCTCACGGACAGAAAGTTCAATTCTCTAATGCCAAATGGGATGCTTTGGATAGAGTCCCACTTAGAGAGTACAGATTGAGGCTGTAATGAGATGGAGGCAAACTCCTTTCACGGCTACTAGGTAGGGAGCTATCACACGTGCAGATAATATCTCTTACAAGACCTGACGTCACACAATTCTCCACACAGGCGAGTATTAATGCTATTCTACAATACTTAGAACACCAATACCTTCTTTTTTAGAATCCGCCATCCCAAAAATCTCGCATTACAAAAACTATTTCATCAGCCAACTGGGGACCCCATCTCACCTGATACCAATGTAAAATTGAGTTTTTACGCTGTAAAGGTGACTTTTTCCCGGGCTCCAGAGAGGGGACACCAGTTAAAACCATGTTAGAGGGAGAAGTAGCAAGTGGTAAATTAAGTGTGATTAGAATTAATCTTATTATTCCTAACAACGTTAGCCTGATTTATCACGGGATCGGAGGGCGGTGAATTCTTTAGGTCAAGGGCGGGATCAGGATGGAACCTCAGAACCTCATTTCTGATGTTAAAAAGATATTTAGCCTGTAGAATTGGTAGAAAGATCATATGGCTAGCAAAGTTTCAAGAGCAATAGGTCTCAGTCCACGATTGGAGCTAAGGAAGCATCTTCTGCACTTGTCTTATCTATAGCTCCCACGGCACAAGCTAGAAAGGGGTCTATCGAGGAGGAAGCAAAATGCTTTTTAATACAGGTACTCTCTGAGGGGATAAAGGATCAATCAATCAATCAATCAATGCATTTATAGAGCACGCTACTCACCGGTGAGGGTCTCAAGGCGCTGTGGGGGGAGGGAGAGTGCTGCTACTGCTCGAATAGCCAGGTCTTGAGGTGTTTCCTGAAGGTGAGATGGTCCTCGGTCAGTCGTAGGTGTGCAGGGAGGGACTTCCATGTTTTGGCTGCCAGGTAGGAGAACGATCTTCCTCCGGTGGTGGTTCTGTGAATCCTTGGGATGGTGGCGAGGGCGAGGCTGGCAGAGCGGAGCTGGTGGGTGGGAGTGTAGAACGAGAGGCGGTTGTTGAGGTATTCGTGGCCCATGTTGTGGATTGCCTTGTGTGCGTGGGTGAGGAGCCTGAACGTGATCCTCTTGCTGACGGGGAGCCAGTGCAGGTTTCTCAGGTGGGCTGATATGTTGTTGTGGCGAGGGATGTCGAGGATGAGTCGTGTGGAGGCGTTCTGTATGCGTTGTAGTCATTTCTGGAGTTTGGCGGTGGTTCCAGCGTATAGGGCGTTTCCGTAATCCAGTCGGCTGGTGACGAGGGCCTGGGTGACGGTCTTTCTGGTTTCGGTGGGGATCCACCTGAAGATCTTTCGGAGCATGCGCAGGGTGTTGAAGCAAGAGGATGAGACGGCGTTGACTTGCTTGATCATCGTGAGGGAGGTATCCAGGATGAATCCTAGGTTGCGGGCGTGGTCCGAGGGTGTCGGCGCGGAGCCCAGCGCTGCGGGCCACCAGGAGTCGTCCCAGGCGGAAGGTGATTGTCCGAGAATGAGGACCTCTGTCTTGTCTAAGTTCAGCTACAGGCGGCTGAGCTTCATCCATTCTGCGACGTCTTTCATTCCTTCCTGGAGGTTGGTTTTGGCGGTGGCTGGGTCTTTGGTGAGAGAGAGTATCAGCTGGGTGTCGTCGACGTAGGAGATGATGTTGATGTTGTGTTTGCGTGTGATGGCGGCGAGGGGGCTCATGTAGATATTGAAGAGGGTTGGGCTGAGCGAGGACCCTTGGGGTATGCCGCAGATGATCTTGGTGGTCGCTGAGCGGAAGGGAGGGAGGCGGACTCTCTGGGTTCTGTCTGAGAGGAACGAGGTGATCCAGTCTAGGGCCTTTCCTTGGATCCCAGTGTTGAAGAGGCGGGTTATTAGGGTGCGATGGCATACGGTATCAAAGGCTGCCGAGAGGTCCAGGAGGATGAGAGCGGTTGTTTCTCCGTTGTCCATCATGGTCCTGATGTCGTCGGTGGCTGTGATGAGGGCGGTCTCGGTGCTGTGGTTGGCACGAAATCCGGACTCGGACGGGTCGAGTGAGTTGTCTCGAGGAATGCAGTCAGCTGTTTATTGACGGTCTTCTCAATGACTTTTGCCGGGAAAGGAAGAAGAGAGGATGTCTTTCTTTTCTCCATGATGGAAAAATGTCAATAATTTGTGAGGGGGAAAAGGGGTGTGGCCCAGCCCAGCCTCCTCCATGATCTGACGGGCACAGATGGACCCGGTAGTCTGGGCACGTCCCACACGCAGAAAAGACAGTGCGCTACAATGCACCTACTTCTCCTCTCCAGCAGGCAACGGCAGAAGTGTGGTGTGGCCTGGGAGGTGTAATTCCTCCCTCCCAGAAAAAGAAAGACTTCTTCAGCATCCCGTGCAGTGAAAAAGACAGCGCATTATTTGGCACCTCCTGGTCATCCCCAGCAGACTCTTAAGTCAAGCAAGAATTCCCTTTGGGACACCTTAAGTTAATGACACAGCATTCAACAAATAACGAGGATCAAAAACATTGACATAAAAGTAAGCATATGAGGCAATACAAAAACGAAACTATGAAAGGTACTAAACAATTTATTCATACAATGCAAAAGTAAAACATCGTTGAGCACCAAATAAAACAACATCAGTTAAAATAATGGGGAAGAAAATAAATTAAGGAAACATTCAGTTCCTATTTTGCAAAGAACGGAGGTATGTATGAAGAAATTAAATTCAGCAAAAAAAAACAAACAATTTTTTGTCAGAATTTTTTCAAAGCGTTATAATACACAATCCTCCTCCTATCATGCGACGCGTTTCGGTGGATCAGATGATACGACCACCTTCATCAGGTATATACATAATTTCTTCCCCAAAACAATTCTTAAAATTCTAAAAATTCAATTGCCTTTAGTAGGAGTTTTCTATTTTAATGGAACATCTTTACATGACATACAGATCCACAGATCTCTCAGGCTCGGTAATCTTTATAGCTATCAACGCGTAAGGTGATCAGAGACACTCTCCCGCTGCATGCCGATCAGCCTTCAATGTAGAACTAGATCTTCACGATAACAATTTAGTAAGTAACGCGTTGTAAAATGGACACACGGTATAGGCTGGGCAACGTGTTTCCTCCTTTCCAGCAATGCAGGGACATAAAATCGCCGTACAAAGAGTGGTTCTCGTTTCTATTTCCCGGATACCACCAAAATCTTTAGCGACCCCGTCCTTCCGTGTGTCGATATCCTTTGCTATTCCCCAGCAGACAGCAGCAGTGTGGTGTGGGGGATATAATCCCTCTCCACCAAGCAAAGAAAGACTCCTTCAGCATCCCTTACAGCGAGAAAGACAGCAGGATATAGTGCTTCCTCCTTTTCCACAGCAGGCAATGGCAGCAGTGTGGGGTCGCCAGGGAGATGTTGTCCATTCCTCCCAGGCACAAAAAGGCTCCTTTAGGGCTCCTTGGAATTGGAAAGGAGGCGTGCTTTATGGCACCTGCTCTTCCTCCCCCTACAGGCAATGGCAGCAGTGTAGTGTGAGTTTGGGAATGGGCGCACTCCTTTTTCCAAACAAATGAGTTAATTTGAAAGTGTATCCTAGAGTTAGGGTGCTGTAGAATGTCACCTCCTGATCATGAGGTGTTTTGACGTGATACAAAAAAGGAAGTCCTTCACCACGGAAGGACAAATTCATGTAAGCACTCCTGAGCGATGAGTTCGCTTTTAAAAAGTCAACATTCAATTTGTCGTTTTCAACGATGATATATTCAACAAAATATTTCAAAAGTAGAATTTTAATTGGTTTTCATCATCATGTTCTCTGTTTCAAATATGCATCATAAAACTTGATTATCAACAGTTTGCTTCACAGGAATTTCGAAAAGCCCCAATGCATTTCGGGCATAGCCCTTCCTCAGGGGGTAATCCCTACAAAGAAAAATGGTATGCACTAAATAATACTAGAACTGAATACGTGACATAAATAAACGTTCACGGTAATGTGTGACATTAAGCTGCGATAGGAGAAGTGAATGGAGAAACAATTATGCACGATGTGATCGTCGTGAAGGGTGAGAAAGGTGTGATTCATGCACAAGAAAAGAATTGCGGTGCCAAAAAGAAATTGCGGTGCCAAACAAAAATTGTGTGGTCACTAATACTCATGCGAAAAGGGTGTGCATGATACAAGATGTGTTGAAAACCCATATCACCATTGTGTTATGCCCAAGAGCATAAGCTAATGTCAACCATCACGAACTCCAAAGTTCAGCGAAACTACACTGGGTTAAGCGCAGATAAAATAAACATGAGTGCTCGTGATCGAATTTTGCCAAGTTCTTCTGTGAGTGTTCTAACGAATGTGTCCCTACGAATCTATCAAGCGTATCGTACCTGCAAAAGCTCGCGGTGAGCGCTCTCCGTTAGCTGTTTCCTCAGTGCGTTTGAATGAGAAAGTCGCAGTGAACCGGAACTAAATAGGGTGTGGAACAGGTAGTGAACCGCCGTAAATACGTAACAGCGAGGAAAGACTACCATGAATCTTAACTGCAAGATCCGCGTGTGTTGCTTTTATGTTCAATAAGAGTTTTTAATTTTGCGTTCAGTCTTCCACACGTTGGGTAGTCCACTGTGCAGGGAGGCCCCCTAATTTTCGTTACGCCAGTGACTTTCACTTCCAAAGAGTGGGGCAATATTTTACACAGAGCCCGCACCTCCACATGTAGCGCCTCTGGCACGGAAATGCTGCTTAAAATAGCACAATACTGGTATTATACACCGGCTAGAGTGACTAAATGGAAGCAAGGCGGTAATGTTACATGTTGGAGACACTGTGGACAGGTTGGCAGACTGACACACCTTCTTTGGCATTGCCCCAAGACACAATAATTTTTGGCGGAGGTCTTGGCAGACGTTAATGGGATCTATCACTCTGATTTTCCCACGTCCCCCAGCTACATCCTCCAAGTGCAACTGAGTCCCCTGACATATCCACTGAAATCGATGAGGGGGCGTGCCATCACCCTGGCGTTTGGCACAGCCAAACAGGTCCTCCTGTGCCGGTGGGGTACAGACGCTGTGCTGACACAACTGGACTGGCGCCTAAATTGTAGGACCTCGTAGGAATGGAGAATTTAACAGCAGTGTTAAATAGTGCCCTGTCACAATTTGACAAAACATGGGGACACTGCATACGATTTCCTTCTAATGAATTCAGGGAGCTGACTTGGCAAACATATTTGCAAGTACTCTGCCTCACACGACTGGAACATGACATCGACTGATGTGTAGGAGAGAACTTCAAGCATACATTTCCTCCACCATGCACTGAATGCCTTGCATCCCTTCCCTGCTGAAGGTTGTCGATACCTAACCCCCCTCTTACCTCCCTCTTGTGACCCTTTGGTCCCCTCCTTGCCCCTTCCAACAGTCACCCTCCCGGTTGTTGTTGACATTTTCCCCCTGTTTTGCCCCCACTGGCCTCTAGATGTAGGTGGGATGATTGTTGTATTGTGCACATCCTTAAATGTCAATAAAAACAGATTTAAACCTAAAAGAGAGGGATGGGGGCGTGTCCAAGATGGCGGCGTGATCAGACGCGCTTCCCCGGAGCTCCTGCGGACAGCAATCATCAGCATGGGCCCCCTGGCCGATATAGCGCCTGTCGGTACCCGACGGTGGTGGCCCTGGCCTCGGGAAACATCGGGGGTGTCCAGCTGTCGCTCTGGACGTGGAGGCAGCGCACGGCGGCTGGGAGACGGCAGCTGGGCGGAAGAGGTGGCTGCTACAGCGGAGAGCGGCGAGGCGGCTGCATCGGGGAAACGGCGGGGAACTGCCCTGGCTGAGATGGGGTCCCCGCGGGGGCACCGGAGGTGGTGTGTGGTTGCCCGCAAACAGACAGCGGAGTGACGGCCGGTGCTCTGGGCCGTGAGGGCGAAGACGGGGACGGCATTCCAACGGCCCGCCATTTTCACGAGCACCAGCAGCAGCGGCCTGCGGGGGTCCTGGTCGGCGCCGAGTGGTGAGCGCCTCGACCACGGGGGAGACCGGCCCGCAGGAGGCGGGGGCGACGAGGGGTGCCGCCATTTTGTGGATTGGTCTGAGCGCTTTGGCAGCAGTGACTGAATAGAGGGGTGCGTGGTGTAGAGCCCCGGCTGCTTCCGCGGGGAGAGACAGGCCCCCGCCGGGTCCATGAGGGAGCGTCTCCAGCAGTGAACGGGGTGTGCCGGCCCCGCGCCTTTCACCGCACACTGCCCGACGCGGGAACTAGGACCTGGGGTGTTGTTGTGTACAGGCGGAGGGGAGCCTGCAGAGCGCTGAGACTGGGGTTTGGCCCTGTGATCGTGGTGAGGACCCCGGAGCAAACGAGATTGCGGAGACGGAGAGTGGTGCTGGTGCCTGGCTCTGACCCGGGACGTTGGGGCTGGGGCCATGGAGCTAGCCACGGGAGCGTGAACGGATCGGTGGTGGGTGGTCATCCGCCAGAGCATCCGAGGAGCGGACAGTGCCAAATGTGCAGCAGGAAGTGGCAGTCGTGACTGCCAGAGATAGTGAGGCCCCTCTCTTGGTGTGGGGCGAAGACGGCTGCGGGAGTTGGAGGGCCGCGCCAGAGACTACCAGGGAGGCTGGAGGTCTGAGAGAAGACCAGCCCTCAGTGCACACGCAGGGGTGACCCTAGCAGATCCACGATGTCTGCAGCCAGAAACCGGAAGGAGAGGACGGTCAAGGACCTTTTCGCATCGGCCCAGGTGAGACCCCCACCAAGGGTATGGCTGTCGGATCCCCAAAGCCCGCAGCGGAGATATCGGAAGGCAAAGACTTGATAACAAAGGCCTTCCTGGAGTCCCTCTTCTCCTCCTTATGCGAGGACATCCAATCCCTGAAGAAAGAGTTCACGGACGAGATTAAGGAGGTCCGTAGAGACATGGACGGTATTGGGGAAAGAGTTGTGGACCTCGAAACTAAAAGCGATTACAGGGACTTGGAGATAGAGGGGCTGCGCCAAGAAGTGGGCCGCCTTCACGACCAACATGTGGACCTGCAAGCACATATGGAAGACCTTGAGAACCGTTCCCGGCGCCATAATGTCCTATTCGGGGAGTGACCATGGCGGAAGACACCAAGGACCTCCTGGGCTTCACTACTGGTCTCTTCAATCACATTTTGGGACGCTCGCCGGAGGAAGAGATACGTATAGACCGTGTACACAGAGTGGGCCCACGCTCTCCCAGGGCCCCCCCGCCCGATATCCTGGCGTGTGTACAGGACTTCCGTACTAAAGAGGAGATTCTGCAAAAGGCCAGACAACTGCATCCTCTTTCTTACAGGGGACAAGCTCCAGTCTTGTATCAAGACCTGTCCGCCGTTACATTGCAGAAGCGACGACTCTTCAGGCCGGTCACGGCCTTTCTACAGCAACACAAAATTCCTTACAGCTGGGGTCACCCCTTCCGACTAATATTCAAGAAGGACAACAAGCTGTTCCAACTGAGATCCCTGACAGAGGCTTGCAGATTGTTGGGAATCGACCCACCGGAGGAGACGGACGGAGAAGCGGATTCCACGCCGGACAGAGACGATGGAAGGCCCAGATGGCAGCAGCAACGCAGAAGACGCTGAGTCAACAAGCCTCCGGCAGCAGCGATCGAGGAGGGGCAGCGCGCTGCCGTGGCAGCGGTATCCTCCACTCCAGAGGTGGCCCAGCCCAGCTGAGAGCCGAATACTGCCCTACACTGCTGGGGCGGGTTTGGTAGTATTGGCCCTGCTGTCGGCGGGAGACGCACTTGCTATCTAAAGATTGCCACAGGTTCAAGTCCCGTCACTTCCCAATACAATTCTTTTCTTCTGCACCTATGAAGACAGCAGGGGTGGCAATCCTGGTGTCCCAACGGTTTAGGGGGAGGGTGTTACACAGGGGAACCGAGCTTAAAGGGCGCTTACTGTCCTGCAGATTCTCACTAGGAACTGACACCTTCACTGTTATTGCGGTATATGCACCAAATGAGGGGCAGGAGAGGTTTTTTCACCAGGCGCTTAATGAGGCAGCCTCTGCACCTGACAGACACATTCTGGTGGGGGGGGCCTTAATCTAGTATTTGACAACCTCCTTGACAGATCAGCGCAGCGGTCCACGCAGGCGGGCACCCTTTCAGAGGGGGGGTGGAGCAGATTGGAAGAACTAGGAATGACTGACTTGTGGCGATGCTTTCACCCGGGAGTCCGGGATTACACATACTACTCCAATGCCCACAAGACCTATGCGCGCCTTGACTATTTCCTAGCATCTGCCTCGCTTCGGGCGCTAGCGTCTAGCGTGGAGTTAGGGGCAGCGGCGCTCTCTGACCACGCACCTCTTTCTGTTGTGTTCACCTTTCCACCTCTTGGGCGCGGCACGCGTTGTTGAAGATTGCGCGATACCTTATTACATAGAAAGGAAGTAGTGGCCAAAATTAAAGGAGCTATAACTGACTACTTAACGCACAACCGGCCGTCGGACACCTCCCTTGCGACTCACTGGGCGGCTCTCAAATCGGTCCTGCGGGGAGAGTTCATAGCGATCGTGGCGGCAGAAAATGGGGAGCGGGCGCGTAAGAGGGAGGAGCTCTCTTCCCGCACGAAGGAATTGGAACAGATACATCAGCGGACAGGGGCGCCGCGGGTCTGGAGACAGCAGCGCCTAGCGCGTCAACAGCTGGCAGCATTGGACCAGGACCGAGCGGAATATGCGGCATTGCGAGTGCGGCACGCGTATTACACAGGGGGTGACAGGTGCGTGAGGCTGTTGGGGCACGCCCTCCGTGAGCTACAGCAGCGACACACAGTGCAGGAGATCCACACACAGGGAGCGGAGAAAGTGACCGAATACGGAGCCATAGCAAAAGCCTTTAGCGACTTTTACACCGCGTTATATGCGGGGGCTCTCCTTGACCCCGCAGACAGCACGGCCTTTTTGGACTCGGTGTCCCTCCCGTCCTTGTCGTCAGATCAGTCGGAGCTTCTGGAGAGGGCGATCCGTCCCAAAGAGGTTATATCGGCGATCTCGCGCCTCAAACTTGCTAAGGCGCCCGGTCCGGACGGTTTCACTGCCATCTTCTATAAGACCTTCTGCTCCCAGATTGCCCCGTTATTGACCGCCCTTTTCAATTCCTTTTCCGATACCGGTGCTATCCCACGGGATCGGATGGGTGCCACGATATCAGTTATCCCCAAACCAGAGAAGGCCCGAACGCAGTGTGGATCCTACCGGCCTATATCACTCCTTAATGTGGATCTCAAACTCTATACTAGCATATTGGCGGCGCGGCTAGGTCCACTCATGCAGGGATTGGTCGACGCGGGTCAAGCCAGCTTTATCCCGGAGCGACAGACGGTCGATAACACGAAAAGGGCGCTCCACCTGGTTGAGCGGGCCACCAGGTTGCCAGGCGAATTCATGATGCTGGCGATAGACGCAGAGACGGTGTTTGACCGTGTCCACTGGCCGTACCTGGAACAAGTGCTTGTCAGGGCGGGGTTGGGAGTTAAGTTTTGCACATGGGTCCTGAATTGCTACACCTTCCCCACAGCATCAGTGCGAGTTAACGGCTGCTCGTTGCCCACATTCCCCATTGAGCGCGGAACCCGGCAGGGGTGTCCGCTTTCCCCCCTGCTCTTCGCACTGTACATGGAACCACTGGCACAGGCTATGCGAATGGATCCCAAGGTGCGGGGGATTAAATTCGGGGCATATATCCACACGATCAGCTTATAGGCCGACGACGTCCTTCTCTCCTTCGCCTCCCCAGCGGCTTCGTTACCGGCCAGCGTGGCGATCCTGGATGCGTTTGCAAAGGCTTCCGGCTTTAAAGTTAATATGGCAAAACCATTGGCCCTTGATCTTTCCCTGGAAGCACAGACACGTGCTTCGTTGGAAGCGCAATTCCCCTTCCATTGGGCGTACGGTGCCGTCTCCTACCTGGGGATACAGCTGGCGCCACACTGCAGGATACTGTGCGTATTAACTACGCCAACCTCAGTCGCACTATTCGCACGGAATTGGGTGGGTGGCGACATCTCCCGCTTTCCTGGCTAGGTCGGGTGTCGGCGGTGAAGATGACGATCCTCCCTCAGATCTTGTACATCTTTCGGGCTATCCCGCTTCGCCCCACTGAGGGCTGGATCCGCTGTACGCAATCGGAGTTGGCGCAGTTTGTTTGGAATGGGAAACGGCCTAGGATTAAGCTGAGTTTGGCAATGCTTCCCCCGGAAAGAGGTGGCCTGGGCTTGCCGGACTTACAACTCTATTATCAGGCGACCCAACACCGGACCCTTGTGGAATGGAGTAAATGGGAATCGGAACGACACTGACTTTTCCAGGATCAGGCGGTGGCGGGGCGTCCGCTACAGGTGGTGCCCTTCCTTCGCCGACATCACCGACCCCCCAACTTGTACGCCTTGTTTATCACGAGAGTCCCGCTCGAGGTCTGGGATCAAACTTGTACCCGGCACGACTTGACGACGTTTCCGTCACCTCTCACGCCCTTGTTAGAGAACCCTGATTTTGGCACGGGCAGAGATGTTCGAGCATTCGCACGCTGGCGCCCTGCGGGCAGCAGATGCCTTTTTCACATGTATTCGGGTGATGGGGTGACACCTTTCGAGGATCTCCGGAAGGTCTATGGCTTACCGGAAACGTAGCGCCTTCGGTATCTTCAGGTGCGACACTGGGCGCTCCACCCCCTAACCCGTGGAGAAGTGAACCGCAAGCTTAGTAAATATGAATATTGGCTTCTTACGCGCACTGCAGACAAACGACTCATTTCGGACATCTATCGACTACTCTTGGACAGGTACTCACACGTTTATAACGCAGGACGGGGGAGGTGGGAGAGGGAACTAGGGCGGAACTTCAGTAACAAAGAATGGGACGACATTTGCTACCGCGCCTGACATTCGGCTTACCACATGGGGTTGACGGACACTTTCACCAAACTAGTGACCTACTGGTACTATACGCCTGAACGGCTGCATGAGATGGACCATACCAGGGATGCTTCCTGCTGGCGGGGCTGCGGGGAGAGGGGCACATTGACGCACCTCCTGTGGGAATGCAGGCACATCCAGGACTACTGGAAAATGATCCTGGACGAGGTGGACACTCACTTTGAGACGGAGATCCCCCGCTTCCCGGCCTATGTCCTGTTGGGACTTCCCAATGCCCTTACCTTCCCTTTGAGAGCACGCAGGGGCCGACTGATTGCGATAGCGCTGGGTTCTGCCGTTTAGGCACTGTTGGCGTTGTGGCGCACCACGCAGGTCCCCACTTTCCAGGGTTGGTTGGGTCAGCTCTGGTCTGTCCTGGGTATTGAGAAACTGTCCCTGGTGAAGGCAGGGGAGGGGGCTAAATATGCGGAGCTGTGGCAGCCCTTCCTATCCCTATTGGCCACTGAATTTCGAGAGGTGACTTGCCCAAGGTATTTAAGATTACTCCGCCTATCACATGCGGATGACTGAATTGTGTAGGTGTGCATGGTGGTATGTTTGGTGCGGGACGTTGGATCCGGAACGAGGGAGGGGGGTGGGTAGGTCAGGGAGAGGTTGTGGGGAGGGCGGGATGAGGGTGGGACTGTTTCTTGTTGCGGCTCTGTGGACAATGGGTCGGCTCCACCTGATGGGCCCGCAGCATCCGAGGACTATTGGACAATGTGGAGGTACCATACGGTGGTGTTTCGTTAATATTGCTATGATAATCGGCGGCTTGCCACATGTTTTATACAGCGAAACTTCTCTCTTTTGTGAAGGAGCCTTTCACAAATGCAATAAAAAGATTTAATACTAAAAGAGAGGGATGGGGTAGAAGAGGTAAAGGGAAAGACATGAGACAAAAAAATGTGTTTTCTCTTTATTACCAACATCCTGAAAGCAGAAGGGTTAAGGTTAGGCAGCTCGGCATGCACACTAAGCTTCTGTGAAGCAGTCTGTCTAATTAAAAAGGAATGTATTTGCTATGCACATCTATTATTTTAGGACTTCTTACGGTTCTAATGTTTTTACCAGAGAGTTGAGGGCTTGGAAAGTGGAAGACTTAGTCAATTGCCAACTTTGATCAAGCCTTAAGTGGAACAGCCACTAAATGATGTCACAGTAGATCTCAAAACCCCAGCTGACATCATCAAACATATGTAACAGAACAAATGATGGACGGAATGCGGAACAATGTCAATCGCTCACATCATCAAACAAAGCAACGCTCTAGAATTCTAATTGCTAAAGATTCAGGCATGGGTCAAGAGAACCGTTTTTCCTCTAAACTGGATGACCCTTTAAAGAGACTAATTCTGATGCCTTATTCCTCACGTCATTAAATAACATAAGCTTTGTCCTGTAGGGGAACTGGCCTCCTCCAAGCGGATTTACGAAAAGAGCTCACAACCACATTAGAACTAGGAAAGGTAAGGCAGGCCAAGCAAACCCTGGAGCACCTGAAGGTGCGGACGAATCAGGGTTTGGCTAATTAGTTCACACATGCCTATGTCCAAAAGCATCAATTCTGCATACATTGTGGAAGTTACACAACTGTGGTCGACACGTCCTAGTCTTTGTGAACCGCTAGTAACTCACTCATGTTTGATTTATGACTTTTAAAATGTGGAAATCTATCTTGCATATCTACTTATTTTTAATTGGGCATGGGCACCGTGATTTTCTGTAGTTGAGTGATATACGTGGCCTCTTACGCAAACTACATTGTCCTTGATTATTGGGTAATGGTAGGATTGTGAAATTAAGTGATCTGTGACTATGTAGTATATGCCTCCTTCCCTCGTGCTGTACTCAGCACGAGGAAACACCCATGTTATTGTTTGTGTTCTGTTCCATGGCTGTGTTCGATTCTAGCACTCCGGTCAACGTTAGTCAGTTGCCCGGAGTCCTGGAGTCGAGCGGCAGCACCTTCCTGTGGGTATCATAAAATTACAATAAAGAAGACTTCAAACTACAAACCTTGACATCGGAACTACGTTTATTACATTTGGCGATGAGCGGGTCCTGAACCTCTTCAAACACCCACCAGGAAAATAATCGGCCGACTTTGTCAACTCCCTCACTCAACTCCCTCCAACCAACTCAACTTTAAAACCCTCGTTGATCTGCTTTACTGTCCAGCCTTCGACAGTCTACACTTCACCTGCCTCCTGGGATTTCTTCTCAAAATCAACATTTCCTGGACGGTGACAGTCACGGTAACGGTTCATCTCAAGCCTGTGAGCCCGTGAGTACCCAGCATCCCTTGCGCGTCATCACCCACACTGACGCACATTTAGCGCAGCTGAGTCTGACCCCACCTACGCCACTACGTCAACACGTACACGTAGGGCGGACATTTTAGCTGGTTACCTAGCTACACCACGTACTCATCGCTAGACGCTCACACGGAGCCGACTCACTTCAAATTGACGCCGGATTTCAATATCTGCTTCATTTTACTGACATTTCTTCGTCATTTGGAGACTCAAATACTGGTATTTTCTTGATTATACATATATTCAATTATATGACAAAGTTAATTTCTTCATTTTAAGTCTGTTCCATTCGGTGACAGACACACCACTACCTGCATATCAGTTTTCTTCAAATGTTTTGAATTATTTATTACTTTTATTTCTAAGACACATGTCGTTGTTTTAATTATTTTTCTTCAAGTCATTTTATTCAATTTTGCCGAAACTGTGAAATAACTCATTTCAATGGCTTCTTCTCAACAATTTGCTCAACCCCCACCTTTTCTTCAACTTCCTGGGAAACCTGCTATTCCTTGGCGTCAATGGGTCAGAGCTTTTGCTAACCATATTGTTGCAATTGATGCAGTCAAGTTCACTCCTGATAGAAAAGTTGCTATTTTATATGGTTGCTTAGGAGTTGCTGCACAAAATGTCTTTGAAAATCTTCCTAGATCCTCTCCTCCCTCTGGCGAGGCCGGTGATCATTGGGATGAATATAAGGAAGCTTTGTCTCGCTTAGCTCGACATTATGGCGAAGAACCAAATGAAATGCTTGAAAGACATAACTTCTTTAAAAGAAGACAACATGAAGATGAATCAATTGAAGAGTACATTGCCCAGTTAAGAATTCTAGCTTCCACTTGCGAGTTTGAATCTAATCCTGACATCTACATCCGAGATCAATTTGTCTTCGCTTGCTTTTCTAAAAAGATTCAACAACGCCTGTTGAGTTGTAAGAAGCCTACACTTCAAGAGACCATTGACATTGCTAAGAGCATTGAGAGATCCATTACAACTTCTAATACTCTTCAGAAAGATCAACCTCATACTTCATTTCATTCTTCTTCGGTTGAAAAATCTAGTTCTGTTAATGCTATTAATTTGAATAAGTCTTTTAAACAATTACAAAGAAAACCTAACCCCTTTTGTTACAGGTGCGGTTCTAAATCCCATATTGGCAATAATCCTACTTGTCCTGCTCTTGGCAAAAGATGTGTTTTATGTAAAAAAATAGGACATTTTCAAGGTCTTTGCAGATCCGTCAAAAAGTCAAACAGACCTTCTGTTAATAATATTGTTTGTCCTGACATGGATGATTGTATTGATGAATTTCAGGATATGGTAGTTTCTATCCAATGCAATTACATTTATGCTCCCAAATTGGTTAAAGGTCCTTTCTGCTCTGCCCTCTTTGGTAACATTGAAATTTTGGTAATGGCAGATTCCGGATCTCCAATAACATTTTTTGAACGATGTATTATTTCGTGAAAAATGGAATAACTCCATTTCATTGATCGAATCTGACCTCAGTCCTAAAGCATTCGGCGAATTTGACATTATTATGCTTGGTTATTTTAACTATAGACTAGAATGCCTTAACAGATCTATTATTACCAAAATTTATGTTGCCATTAATGGTCGCAATATTGTTGGATGGCAAGATCTCGCCAAAATGGGTATTTTCTTAGTGCCTGGTTCTGATGATCCTATAAGAGTTGGCGATCCTCCGGAGGGTTACTCTCCTGCTCCACCTTTTGTTTCCGAATGTCTTCTGATCAATGATCATGAGTCTGACATCAAACAAATTTTGGACAAATTCCCAAATGTTTTTGCTAACCAACCTGGTACTGTCAAAGGTTTTCGTCATGAAATCAAACTGAAAGCTTCTGCTCAGCCCATAGTTCATAAAGTTCGCCCAGTTCCCATTAGCGCTAGAGATGAACTTAAGTCTGTACTCACTTCTCTTAAAAATGAAGGTATCATTGCACCTTCAAACTCCTCTGAATGGATTTCGCCGATTGTTATTGTACGCAAAAAGAATGGCGAGGTCAGGCTATGTGCCGACTTACACACATTGAACAAAAATATTTTGATTGATTGCCACCCCCTCCCCAAAATTCATGATCTCCTGGCCAATCTGGGCGGTGCAAAATATTTTTCTTTAATTGATTTGCGTTCAGCATACCATCAGGTTCCCCTAACTGAGGCTTCCCAGGATCTAACCACATTTGTGACCCCATTTGGAGTTTATAAATATTTGAAACTTCCCTTTGGGCTAGCCAGTGCCGCTAGTGTCTTTCAAAAAATAATGGATCATCTCTTTGAGTCTATTCCTGGTGTACAAGCATACCAGGATGACATTTTGGTCTTTTCTCCTGATTGGAATTCACATTTGTCACATCTGACTTCCGTTCTAAACAAATTAAACGAATCAGGCATGACAGTCAGAGCTGACAAATGTAAGTTTGGCTCTCAGTCTTTGGATTACTTAGGTCACACTTTAACTCCCGAAGGCATAAAACCCAAGTCCTCTCTCATCGTAGCCATCACTCATGCTTCTTCCCCTAAAGACAAGGATTCCCTTCGCTCCTTCCTGGGTTTAGCAGAGTATTATGCCCGTTTTGTTAAAGGCTACGCGCAAATTGTTGAACCTCTTCGTTCTTTACTTCGCAAAGGTTAAAAATTTGTTTGGTCAGAAGAAATTGACGCCTCTTTTACTCACGTCAAGAACATGATTGTTGGAGCACCTGCGTTACATCCTTTTCAAGATTCTGCTAAAAGTTTCATTATGGTTGACGCTAGCTTGACTGGCTTAGGTGCCGTTTTGGGACAGTGGGTCTCAGGAAAAGAACACACAATTGCCTTTTCTTCCAGGAGACTCAAAGATTAAGAAACACACTATAGCACTATCGAACGAGAGTCCTTGGCCTGCGTATGGGCCATTGAGAAGTTCAAAAATTATATATGGGGACGAGAATTTGATTTGTATACTGATCACAAGCCACTCACTCAGCTTCTCAATGGTGATGGTCTGGGGAGAGCTTCTTCAAGACTTGTCAGACTATTATCAAAGTTACATGAGTTCCATTTCAATATAAAGCACATTTCTGGTGGCAAGAATTTTCGCGCTGACTGCTTATCTCGCATGTCGCTTAATGATTCTTCTAATTTGCAAGAAATTGATGACATCGAGTGTGTAGTTGCCACTCTTGATGCGACAAAGTTTTGTCCAGGCATCACAGAAGAATCGTGGTCCAAAGCATTTGAAAATGATCACAATTTAAAATTAGTTGCGCAATATATATCCAAAGGCTGGCCTGAGAGTAGGAAACTACCTAATGAGTTAAAAGCATTTGCCATGATTTCTTCTGAACTGTCCTTAGTTAACAATTTGATAATGAGACATGATGTTTTTGTTCCTCCTTCAGATATCAGAACTGATATCATTAAATGTGCACACCAAGGCCATCTTGGCATCACCAAAACATCTCAACTTATCAAATCCCATTATTGGTGGCCTTCTATTGAATCTCAGGTCAATATTTTCATTGATTCCTGCAATGAATGCTTACTTTCAGATAAGAAATGGAAACTTATGAATACACCCCTTCATCCTGTTCCTTTTCCGGATAAACCGTGGGAAAAGGTTGGCTTGGATTTTTCTGGCCCATTTGATGTCCTTCCCCACGAAATGAAATACGTCATCATTCTAATTGACTATCATTCAAAATGGTTGTATCACATGTTTTGTGATTCCCCCTCTTCAGCCAACGCCATTAAATTTTTGAAAAGAATTTTTGTTATTGAAGGCTGTCCCTCTGTGGTAGTTACTGATAATGGTTCCCATTTCATATCCGAAAAATTTACCTCGTTTTTACTGGAACATGATGTGGTTCAGTTTAAGGTGGCCCTTTACTCACCCACTTCCAACGGTCTGGTTGAACGGGCTAATAGACTTCTCAAAGATGCTATTCAAACAGCTATTTCCTCTCACAATGACGTCAAGAATTTTCTTGAAGATAAGTTCTGGTCGTACAATATCTCGCCTCACAGTACAACTGGTATGTCTCCTTTTTCTTTGTTGAGGAATAGGAATGTTCATACCAAATTATGCCCCAAGTGGTTATCTCAGAGGAATGTTGAAACCCAAGCATATGAACCTTGTGATATTAATTTATCTAATAGAGTTTTACAAAAGCAGACTCTCATGAAGGAAAAACATGATTTGGGTAAATGTTTCAATTCAGCTAATTTAAATGTCGGTGATTGGGTTCTTATCAAAAACCCAAGAAAAGTTTCTAAAGGTCTCTCTAAATTTTCTACCCCAGTCCAAGTTACTTCTGTTAATAAAGCTTCTGCTTTACTTGGCAGTAGAGGATGGTGGAATAAGAGAGCTTTAGTCCACTTGACCATTTCACAGGCTCATTCTTTATTGAATCTGACAAAGGAACAATTTGATCAGTGTGACTGGTCTTTTTGGTTGGATGTGCCTTTTTCTACTGATTCCTCTTCCTCAAGTTCATTTTCTGATCCATCAGAATCACTGTCAAGTTCCTCTCCTTCCTCCATTAATTCTGAGGTTGTAAGGGAAGTTCCATGTCAATCTTCTACTTCATCTGTCCGATGTAGGAAGTTACCTGTTAGGTTTAATGATTATATTTTAGAATAAAATGCACTCATTTTGTTTTGTTTTCTTTTTATTATAATGTTTTATTTCTATTACTTTTTACTTTGAAATGTTGTGAAGAGGGAGAAGTTGTAGTATATGCCTCCTTCCCTCGTGCTGTACTCAGCACGAGGAAACACCCATGTTATTGTTTGTGTTCTGTTCCATGGCTGTGTTCGATTCTAGCACTCCGGTCAACGTTAGTCAGTTGCCCGGAGTCCTGGAGTCGAGCGGCAGCACCTTCCTGTGGGTATCATAAAATTACAATAAAGAAGACTTCAAACTACAAACCTTGACATCGGAACTTCGTTTATTACAGACTAATAATCACACACAGACCGGCATTCTTATGGAGATGGTTATCACACGGAAACCAGAGTGGGAGTAGGGGGTAGATCTGAGTTGTTGTATTTATTTCATATGCGGGGCAGCAACACCTGTGTACATTGGGAAGTCTCCTCACGAGACAATGACTGCTTACCTGTGTGTCATTTGATCTGCTCTTTCGCCTACATATACTATGCATTCAATCCAAAAACTGTATCTGCTGTATACCGATCAATTGTTCAATAATGAGAGTTTAAATAATAATAATAAGAATCACACACAGACAGTCCCCCAGGACTGGGCTGCCTAGCTGCCCAGTCCACCACTGGTAAACTTATCTTCTTTTATTTTTAGGTACGAATTGGCATCCTCATCTAGCTGGCATAGTATCTGGGGTCTGCAGCATGGCCACCCTCCTCCTAATTGCTGGAGTTGTTGTTGTGGTGGTACACAGAAAGCGAGGTATGAAACTCAACAACGTGTTTTTCTGTGTACTTTCTGTGTTTATCAGTGTTCATATGTTTTTGTTTTTCCTGTTTGTGTGCTTTTGTGGTTCCTAATGTGTGTGTCTGCTTGTTTGAGCATGTTTGCTTGTGCATTTGAATGTTTCTTTCACTGTCTGTTGATGTGCATGCCTGTTTCAGTGGTTGTGTGTCCTCAGAGCTTTAGGTGGGGTGAGTCCATCTGGGTCTCAGACACGGCAGTAGTTAAAGCCTGACCTTGAATCGGCCCCTATGCACATGCTTGTAGCTTTACAAGAAAAAAACACTGCTCGGTTTCTGAACAACCACTGTAAAAACCGCTAAGGTAATCCAGGTTGACTCAGTATTTCCTGTTGACATTTCTCACTTTTTACTAAATGTTGCTTTCCCTCAGAGTGCTTGCTATTTACAGGATGTTGGGTATTTGTTTTCATATAGCACATTGTCCCCTCTAGTGCCTGTGTCCGTTCAGTATGTGAGTGGGTGTTTATAATGGGCCACAATTGAGATCCCTGGGGTTGAGACTGAAGGTAGTAAGCATAACCTTCTCACAGTACATGTCAGTGGGTCATCAAGGTGTCCAGAACACATGCTTGTCCAGCCAGTCTTTTCTCTCCCTGCAGAGCTCACAGAGCAGTAGTTATGTGTGGCAATCCTAAGTGTGATTCAATTTGTAAGTGTGTGAAGGAGGTGCACAACTGTCAAAACATTGGCAGGATAAAGTAAAATAAAACTCAATGCTCACGTTAGTGGGCGTGTTGTGTGTCTGTGTGTGTCTGTGTATTGGGATGGTGAAGTGAAGGAGATCCAAGGAAGAACATACAGGAGAGAGTGAAAACAAAGTGCATAAGAAGAAAGCGATGAGATGCAAGATATACAAAAGAGGATTTCAGAAAGACGTGGGGGAGAAAAAGGGTGCAGGTTTTTAACATGGTGAGAGAGGGAAGAGGTGCAAAGGGTAGAATGCGAGTGAATGAGAGACTCTGAAAACCACTGACCCTTCCACAGACCTTAGCAATGTTTAATTCACAATCTCATATTTGCAGAACATAAACATTTTGAATTCAAATTATTCACAACATAACCATTGTTACTCATTTCTCTGATACTGCTAGCAAGCATTGGCAAAACCAATAGGCCTGGCTTGTTTTAGGTCCATATCTGTTATTGTGTGACCTGTCTGGATGAAATAACAGAAAGCTGACACAGAGCTATCAAATGCTCGTTGGGTGGCAAGCTATGGGAAGTACAGGATTTTAGTTTAAATATATTAAAACTCACACTTTTTTGTACAGGCCATACCATTTGCTTACACTTCTAAGGCCACGCCCCTTATGTTTTTTCATCCCACTTAAAGCCCAGTGTGCTTTGCATGTTTCATTCGTTTACAAGACTGTCCTTGTGTCCTGTCGGTCCATCCCTCTATTTTCACCTACCCTCGTCCTGACCACTCTCCCATCTGTCCGTCAGCCTTTCCTTTTGGTGTTTCTAATAAAGGGCCCTGAAACTCTTGTTATTGGCAAACTGAATGGATCTGCATTTCCTCTTTGCCAGGAAACTGAAGCTGCAGTAACAGTTGCAGCCCTCCTGGGGCAGCAGCTGAAGCTGGTGCTGCACGTGTGCAAGGCAGGCTGCAGCACAATAGTTAGTTAGTTAGTTAAAAAAATTCTTGATAGAGCGCACTGTGACCAAGCGGCTTCCTGGCGCTAGAGTTAAGGACTGAGGAGCACAGAAATCTGCTGAGATGGGAATCAGCAGGAGTACGCTTGGGAAAACAGAAAGGTCTTAAGGGCCTTGCGGAATTGGGAGTAAATTGGGGTGGATCTAAAGGACAGAGGAAGGCGGTTCCAAAAGCGAGGGGCTAGTACAGAGAATCTAGTACCTCCAGTTTTTGATCTGCGGACGTGAGGGACATTGAGAAGGGCTTGATTGGAGGAACGGAGGGCACTGCTAGGGGTGTAGGGACTGATAAGGAAATTAATGAATGCCGGGGCAGTGCGGGCATGGGCCATGAAAGCCAGACATCCCATCTTGAAAAGGGATCTCTGGCAGATGGGGAGCCAGTGAAGGGATTTCAAAACAGGAGTGATGTGGTGGAACTTGGGGAGGTGATAGATAAGACGGGCGGCCTGATTCTGAATAGCCTGAAGGCGGCGTAGTTCGTAGGCCGGGATGCCCACGTAGAGGCTATTCCCGTAATCAAGACGGGAGAGAATCATTGCCAAAATAATAAGTTTAAGGGTATAGGGAGAAAAGAAACGGGACACTTTCCGAATATTCCGGAGGGAAAGGAAGCAGGAGGAGACAACTGAACTAATCTGGGCATGCATGGAGAGGTCCCGACTGACTTTAATATCCAAGGCTCCACTGCACTGCTAACTCCTGAGGCGAAAAGCCGGGAGGTTTTTAATTGCCATTTTAAAACTTGTAATTGTGTACTGTGTATTGATTTTAAGAATACCTGCTATTTGCACTTTCCTCATTCCCACTGCAGCTGAAGACTAGCTGTTGGGATAACAAAACCCACTCGTTCTTGGCGCCATTGACCGCCGAGGAGAACAATAGCCACGCCCATCTCTTGCTGGCCACGCCCCCCCGGCCGCGATAAATAGGGCGCGCTGACTCTCGCGCTGCTCCACTGCACTGCTAACTCCTGAGGCGAAAAGCCGGGAGGTTTTTAATTGCCATTTTAAAACTTGTAATTGTGTACTGTGTATTGATTTTAAGAATACCTGCTATTTGCACTTTCCTCATTCCCACTGCAGCTGAAGACTAGCTGTTGGGATAACAAAACCCACTCGTTCTTGGCGCCATTGACCGCCGAGGAGAACAATAGCCACGCCCATCTCTTGTTGGCCACGCCCCCCCGGCCGCGATAAATAGGGCGCGCTGACTCTCGCGCTGCTCCACTGCACTGCTAACTCCTGAGGCGAAAAGCCGGGAGGTTTTTAATTGCCATTTTAAAACTTGTAATTGTGTACTGTGTATTGATTTTAAGAATACCTGCTATTTGCACTTTCCTCATTCCCACTGCAGCTGAAGACTAGCTGTTGGGATAACAAAACCCACTCGTTCTTGGCGTCATTGACCGCCGAGGAGAACGATAGCCACGCCCATCTCTTGCTGGCCACGCCCCCCCGGCCGCGATAAATAGGGCGCGCTGACTCTCGCGCTGCTCCACTGCACTGCTAACTCCTGAGGCGAAAAGCCGGGAGGTTTTTAATTGCCATTTTAAAACTTGTAATTGTGTACTGTGTATTGATTTTAAGAATACCTGCTATTTGCACTTTCCTCATTCCCACTGCAGCTGAAGACTAGCTGTTGGGATAACAAAACCCACTCGTTCTTGGCGCCATTGACCGCCGAGGAGAACGATAGCCACGCCCATCTCTTGCTGGCCACACCCCCTCCTACGTCATTAGCGACCATCATAAATCATGTGCCTATACCGGAAGCGCAGCGGACGAGCGCAGCGGGCACGCCGATTGCGCGCCGAAGGCGCGCCCAAGGCAAGCTCGTCTGCGCTCGTCCGCGACGAGGACGCGCCTAGCGCCACAAACCCTGCCCTATACAGCCCACACTCTCCCTGCTACACCCGGGATGCGCTGCTTAATCTTCAAAGGTATGCGCATGAAGGTAAGCTCACCTTTGAAGAGACTGCTTCTCCATTAACCGACTTCACCCACAAGGGCCTAATTGTAGGAGGCCTCTTGAATGTCCGCTCCTTACCGAAGCATGCCACTGAAATCAACCTTCTCATAGATTCACATCATCTGGATGTACTTTTTCTAACTGAGACTTGGACACATGCAAACTGCGAAACTGACCTTGCAGCTGCCTGTCCGCTAAACTTTAATATTCTTCATCTCCCCAGACCCAAAGGCCGCGGTGGCGGAGTTGGCGTCATCTTTCGAGCCTCGTGGCAAATGAACACCTTAGAAATTGACCCTGTACTCGGAATCGAGCTCCTTGGTCTGACTATAAACAGCCACCAAGGAGTCACCTTTACAGTGATTATCTGCTATCGCCCACCTGGGGCTTTTTCTCTTTCGCAACAGCAAGCACTCCTCACGACTATCACTAACATGGCTACCTCTCATAACAAACTTATACTCCTAGGAGATTTTAATCTCTGGCCAAACGGCAGCCTAGACACAGGCCTAGACAACCTTCTGCGGTCCTGTGATAGTGTGGGACTTCACCAACTGATAAAGGACCCCACTCACTCTGCAGGTAACCAGCTCGATCTCATCTTTTCAAGCCCGGGTCTAACTCAAGTAGGTGACATTCTACCTATGAGCTGGACAGACCACTCGCTCATCAAACTTTATATCAATAATGCCACAATACGTAAGCCTAAAAATCACTCGCCACCACAATTTTCTTATCGGAACTGGAAAGCTTTAGAGAAACTCAGCATTTCCACCAAAGTCTTCAAGGTGGAGGACAGTTTTTCCCCCACCAGCTCGGTGGAAGATAATTATAGATCCCTTAGTTTGAGAATTACCTCCATCGCGGACTCTGTTGCCCCTCTTAAACTCTGTAAACCTAAAGGTAGAGCACCTGCCCCCTGGTACAATGACTCTCTGAAAACACTCAAATCAGCCTGCAAACAGGCTGAGAGAAAGTGGAGACATGGATATTGCAACAACAATAAAATCCTCTGGAAAAAGTCTCTCTGTGACTACAAATTCGCTATCGCAGAGAGCAAAGCGAACTACTACTGCGCCACTATAGCTAATGCGGCCAACAGTCCAAAAAGTATATTCCAGATCCTGGACAATATCCTACATCCTGACTGCATTAAAAACCCCATTTCTCCATCTCAGTCCCTTTGTGACAGCCTTGCTCAGTTTTTCACCGACAAAATTGAGACTATTATCAACAATCTGGCAGTGCCCTCGTTGCACACCCAACTCTCCCTTCCCGAAGCTAGCACCAACAACCCCGACCCTCTGAGGTCAGCCTGCCCTCCTGCGAATAGGCTACTGGTTTTCCCTCTCATTTCTCAAACAGAGTTTGAAAGTGTTGCACAGGGCATCACCTCGGGATCCCCCCTTGATCCGCTACCGCCGAAAATCTGGAAAGCATGCGGGCACGAACTATTTCACACTCTCCGGATGATCTGTAATCAATCCCTTAGCTGCGGCTTCGTCCCCCGCCCTTGGAAGCAAGCGCTTATCACCCCGCTTTTAAAGAAACCCACGCTAAACCCAGAATGTTTCTCCAATTTCCGCCCCATATCACTCCTGCCTTTCCCGGTGAAGGTGCTTGAACGCTGGGTTAGTAAATGCCTCTCAACCCACCTCGAGCAGCACCACATTCTGGACGAATTCCAATTTGGTTTTCGTCCAGCCCACGGCACTGAAACTGCTGTGCTCACTGCCATGGAGGAGCTTCGAATGCGCGCAGACAGGGGCCAAGCTGTGGCCCTGATTTTATTAGACCTGTCTGCCGCATTCGACACTGTTAATCATGGGATACTGCTCCAGCGGTTGAGAGAGGCAGGGATCGATGGCTCAGCCCTGATTTGGTTTCACTCCTACCTCAGCGAAAGAAAACAAGCTGTATCCCTTCCCCCCTTCCAATCGGTCCTTTCCCCTGTCCCGCACGGTGTTCCCCAGGGCTCCTCTATTAGCCCGATTCTTTTTAATGTCTACTTGAAACCATTGGTCATGCTAATTAAATCACATAACATGACCACAGTAAACTATGCGGACGACACCCAGCTCCTCTTCTCTTGGGAAGGCCAAGATTCCATCCCCTTGCAAGCCTTCCATGACTGTCTAAGAGACACTGCGAGCTGGTTGCACCAGAACTCCCTCCAGTTCAATGCCTCGAAAACCGAGGTATTGTTCTGTCCCGCGAGTCGGATACCCCGCCCTCTGCCCGCTGAGTTCTGGCCCCCGGAAAATTCCAACAACCCGCCACCTGTCACCAATGTCCGCAACTTGGGCGTCATGCTAAATCACCAACTGAGCATGGAAACGCAGGTCTCAAGAACAGTCGCCACCTGCTCTGGCCTTATGCGCTCACTGCGCAAGATCTTGCCTTTGCTACCTTCTTCCGCCAGAGCATTAGTAGTCAGGTGCACTATTCTCAGTCGCCTTGACTACTGTAACGGCCTGCTGCTTGAATCTCCCGCGACTTTACTGGACAGACTCCAACGAGTTCAGTCAGCAGCAGCCAAACTGGCTCTCGGCTGGACCAGGAGATCCTCGGCCACGGCTGCACTGGCCGAGCTGCACTGGTTGCCCTTGAAGCAACGCATTGCCTTCAAGGCCCTCTGCCTGGTCTTTAAGGCACTACATGGTGCAGGACCCAGACCTCTTCAATGTCTGTTCTCTTGGTATACCCCCACCAGAACACTCAGGTCTACAACTGCCTGCCTGGCGAGAGTGCCCAGATATAAGAAGGCTAGGATGGGGGGAAGATCGTTCAGAGTAGCTGCTGCCAAGTTGTGGAACAGTCTGCCTGTCGACATTCGTCAAATCCCTCACCTTCTCCCCTTCAGGAAACGAATCAAAACATGGCTCTTTCCTTCACCCCTCTAAACAGGTTAGTCATAATCCATTCCCCCCCCCCCGTCAATAAACCCCAGGAGTAGCTAACAGCGCCAGGATACCTGCCAGGTGACAGTCGCGCTCTATAAATGTTTTAAATAAATAAATAAATAAAATAATTAAATAAATATGGTCTTTGCTGAGGCCGCCGGTACTGGCGAGGGGCCAAAGATGGAAGGCCAGAAGGCGGCAGACCAAGGGGAGACAGTAGGGCCAGTCACGACTAGCTCCGTCTTGTCCAGATTAAGTTTAAGTTGGTTATGGTTCATCCACTCCGAGATGAAAACTAGGGTAGAGTGGAATTTAGGCAGGGAGTCCAAGGGAGAAGAAAGGTCAAATACTAGCTGGAGGTCGTCCGCATAATTATACACGGAGACCCCCATGTCAAGAAGAGAGAGAATGAGGGGGTGAATATAAAGATTAAAAAGAAGAGGGGACAGGGAGGAGCCTTGGGGGACCCCGCATGGGACCAAGCGGGAGGGGGCAGAAAAGCCAGAAAGATGGACTGCCTGGGTCCGTTCTTCAAGAAAAGAGGCGAGCCAAGAGAGGGCAGTACCCTGAACGTCCGCTGCGCTGACACGGCCAAGAAGGATGGAGTGATCGACCGTGTCAAACGCAGCGGACAAGTCAAGGAGCACCAAGGCTTGGGGTAAGTTGGAATCAGCCTTGCTCATTAGCTCGTCTAGGACGGACAGGACCACTGACTCAGTAGAGTGGGCCGGGCGGAATCCCGCTTGGTGGGAGGCCAAAAGATGGTTGTTCTCAATGAAAGTAGAGAGGCAGGTTGTGATGTAACTCTCCAAGATCTTCCCTAGGTATGGGAGAAGGGAAATGGGTCTGAATTTAGACGGAAGGGAGGGGTCTAAACCAGGCTTTCGGGAGTTTCGGGACTAGGCCGGAGGAAATAGAGGCATTAAGGAGGGAAAGGGGGGGTCAGGGCAGTGATTGAATAGCTCTCTCAGAATGCGAGCTGGAGCACAGTCAGCCGGGGAGCCTGACTTCACTTTCTGAAGGAGAGCAAGAAAGGAATCCATAGAGATAGGGGGGAACTGATCAAGAGAAGAAGAGGGCGGAGGAAAAACAGGGGAAAAAGGTGGCGAAGATACTGAAGGGATGTTAGATTTGATCTTCGCAATCTTTTCTATAAAGAACTCATTCAGGGACAAACAGAGAGCTTGGGAGGGGATAAGATTAAGGTTGGACAAAGCGATACAAAAGGGGATGATGGACGGAGCGTTTGAGCAAATCAAACACTCACCCCCAGTCAAATGATCTGGGTTTAATCCATCACCATTCTTTAGCCCACTCAGCCACCCCATTTCAGACATGGCTATATGCAAATCAGTCTGACCCTGTGCCTCATGGGAACAGTCCAGCCCGAACTGCGAAAGCCATGTCTTCCATGGACCGGAAACAAGCATCCTGGGACCGGTTTCGGATGGCCCTATCAGAAGTCCGAACTATGGAGAAAATCTCTTTGGGCTTATTGGCTGATGAAGTGATTTTCTCCGAAAAATAAATGGTTTTAGCTGAGAGGATAGCCCTCTTGTAGTTAACTAGGAGGGACTTATATTTAGTTCGCAAGAGAGGGCAGTAGTTGCGCATCCAATGGCGTTCAGAACGCCTAAGGTCCAATTTAAGAATTTTCAGCTCATCCGTAAACCACTTTTGGGCATCATGGGGGCGGCAGATCTTGACTTTCCTGAGGGGGGCAACCAAGTCGCAAGAGGAGGACAGCCAATCATTCATGGCGTCTGCTTGAAGGTCAAGAGGGAGGTTGGAAAGATCAGGGGGAGAGGAAGTAAGGGAAGCATGGAGAGAATTGACATCGACCCGGTTCCAATTACGAGCACAAATATTCTTGGGTAGGAGAGGTTTCTCTAGTGCTCCAAGCTCAATGGAAAAAGAGATCAGAAAGTGATCGGACCAGGTGCATGGGAGAATGGTAGGAGAAAGGATAGTGCGGCTGGCCGACCATATTTGGTCTAAAATGTGGCCATGAACATGGGTAGGGGAGTGAACGTGGGGGAGGAAATTGAGACACTGGAGAGTGGCCGAGAAATCCTTAGAGAACTGGTCTTCCCTGGGGTCGCCCGGCCATAAATTAAAGTCTCCCAAAAGGAGCACAGATGAATTATTGACCACAAGCGTAGCCAGGAGTTCCTGAAAAGCAGGAACGAAGGAGGGCATGTTCTGAGGGGGACGATACATAAGGACTATTGTAAGGGGGGCCAAGAGATTAAGAGAGCGAGCAACTAAAAAATCAACACCAAATATAGAAGAGTGGGGAAGAAGCGGAAACTGAAAGTTGGAGCGAGTAATCATCGCCACGCCCCCACCGGCTTTACCACCACAATGGAGATGCAAACACTCCACCTAAGTCCCTAAAAGCTTCTGTCTGGAAGAGGGGTGACAACATATTTATTTTCCTTTGTGTCTCTTCAGGCATGTCCAACTGCTGCCAGTGGCATAGCCAGAGTGGCGGTTGCCCCGGGTGCAAATTTCTTAGGGGTGCAAAATTCTTAGGGGCGCAAAACTTTAAAGGATAATTTTGCGCCCCTAAGATACTTGCCTTGTCCCGGGCGCTAGCAACCCACACTACACCTCTGGCTGCTGCTACTCGCAAAGGTCTGCTAAATCACAAGCCTTTTTTCCAATGAGTGTTAACAAAACTCCATTAGCAGCAATATGCTCCTATTTGTATTTGAAATCCTCTTGCCGCCCTAACGCCCACTGCGCTGTTGAACATGCGATTCCCTACAAGAAAGAGAGCAGCAAATCCAGAGCTAAGTTTTATTTTGAGTCTGTCAAATGGCACTCTGACATATGACATCATCAGCCATTCCTGACTTTTCAGCCAACATCATGTTGCATGTGGGGCTTGCAGTTTTGCTGTTTAACACAATCATTGTGGCCTCAAAATCCCAGCATACAGAGTGCTGTTGGCTCAATTGGCAGAATTGGCAGGTGTAATGCATGCCATGGAGACACTTTTCAGCTATGTTTAAAATGTTTACAAAGTCATCTAGTGCACCGAAAAAATTGCTTGTTTCACATCTAAAACCAAAAGTAAAGTCTGCTCACATATTTTGTGAGAATGCACTCTCATCATGCATTTAAGAAGCATTGGCAATACAAATCGTTGTGTCTTTTGTCTAGTGGAACGTTTTATGCAGAGCTTCGTTATGCAAGAAAGGGAGAACATGGACAGCAGCTGTGCAACTTTCTCCAGCACAATGAGGAAGTAAAGGATAAGTAGAAGGGGCATAAGGAACATTGCAAGGTTCACTCCTCACACATACAGTACAGGTACAACATAGGTAGCTAACACACAGGATAGGGAGTAAGAGGAATTAAAAGACTTGTATGATTTATTTAAACGGATATAAACAAACAAGAAGCAGAAAACAGCTGAAAGAAAAAGCAAAACCTCTTGTAGAAATGTCATACATTAAGGTACTAACAAAGAGTGAGGAACCTTCACTTACCTAATGTTCAGTGTGAAACGCTTCATCAGTGGGTTACACATCTAGCACTGGGAAGCATCCAAGAGTGTTATACTTCAGTGATAGTACAGTTTTTTAGCTATGGATTTCCGAATTGGGTTTATATTATGTCCCTTTTGGTCGACATACTCCCTTTGTTAAACTGTCAGATTAAAATTATTTGGGTGAGCTAGACATGGTTTTTGCTAGTGTCTCAGTACCACAAAATTAAAAACAGAAGGATCGAGCAACAGACACTGTTTCACTTTTCTGTCAGCATGTTTTTGCACTTCAATTTTGCCCCTTTAGGGGCAGGTGATTTCCACAGGACTATAGGTGTATCACATCAAATATTAGGAAACAGAATTAGAATGTGCAAGTGGGACATATTTCCCTAGGCACCACTCCTTGAAAGAAGGTTATTGGTGCTGCTGTTGTCAAGAAACTGGAATATTAGGCTGCCCCATGAAACAGGCCATCCTCAGTCGCTGCCTGACACATTGTTATAGCTGATTTACGCACTTTTAAATTAAAATATATTTCGAATATTTTTGCTTAAGCACGTTCGATTATATGACTGCACTGAGCGGCCTTTATTAGATTTAGCACACTACACACCTTCTGCTCTGACAATGTATTAATGACTCAAGAGGCAGGTTAGTTGTTTTGTTTCTTCTAAATAAGTCTATGGAGCAACATTAAGGTGTATTAAAAAATTGGCCATCCTGAATTGAATCATTTCAAATAACTCTCACATGTGATGATAGACCGCACAGTCACTGATGATTAGAAAACAGTAACTACCATAGAGCTTTGTACAAAACCTACAATGAGGCTGGGTTGCTGCTGTTAACTGATGCCCGATGGAGCTACTTGCTTTAGCTATAGGGGAGATGGGCCGTGGATTCCCTCCTTGGTCGTCACCTACCCAGTCAGTCTTTAGACAGACTTCTTTTCGTCTCTCCTTATTGTCTCGTCCCTAGCTCCTATCCCCTCTCCCCCGAATCTCTCCCCTTGTACTGCTACTCTGCCTACCCCTGTCCTTTGTGCCCTTTGACTAAGCACTCCTTCTCCCCTTGTTGGGGAAAGATCCAATATTTACACTCTGGAGTCTCAGCGAACCCGCTGAGTGAGTCCACTGCGCCAAGGGAGCCACTCACACTTGAGGTTTGGTATGGCACCCCTTGCCAAAGCACTCCCTCTCCCCTTTCTGGGGAAGGATCCAGTATGTAGGACTTGGAGTCTCAGAGACCACTCTGAGAGAGTCCACTGCACAAAGGGAGCCTCTCGCAACAGAGTTAGGGAAGTGATACCACTTCCCCTGGGATCACAGCTTACTGGACTTTGGACGTTTGCCTTGACTCGTCTACCGGTTTGTGTCCCCATCACCCTTCCCCTCCTCTTCCCATGCTGTGTCTCTCACCCTCCCCTCCTCTTTCCTGCCTTCATTATCTGTCTACTTCCCCTGCTCCAACCCCCTCCCCTGATTCTCTCACCTTGCCTGCTTTTCCCCTTTTGTATTTGTGCTTATTGTTTATCTCGACCTTACAAGTTACTATGTGGCCATGCTGTACGAACTATGTAACCTTTGTAACGATTTAACCTGTAACTATGATCTGATGCTCATGTAAAGCGCTCTGATACCTCCGGGTCTAGCCAGCGCAATATAAAACATTTGAAAAAAAATAAATAAATGATCGTAGAACAGTAGGCACAGCAAAGAAAAGTAATTACCTAGTGTCAGACAGTTTGATCTAGCTGGGAAGAAGGGCTTGAAACCTCGTTTCCTGATTAGACATTGTACAATTCATATCCTGGATGGGTATCACACTCTTTCTCCCTTGTGCCCCGATGACAATTTGTTATTCACCGAAGTGGCAAGTGAGTTGTTTTGTGCCTTTTAAACAACAATTCTACTGTTATTATAGGTGGAGAAACATTATTGTCCATTAAACCATACACAGAGTTTTTTTTATGTGTATATCATGATTCAAATTATTTGAAGGTGCTCCCAAATGTGATGAGCGTAGAAAAGGAGGCACAGTGAAGAAAAGTACCCTCCCAGTGTCAGACATTTTCGTAATGCAAGAAAGTGGATTTGAAACCAAGGTCTATGGATCACGGACCCGCAACTTGTTTTTGCCACAGGTCTCACTTAAACTGCTTATGGGCCTGGGCATTTTATGCAAATACATTTAAATTCTCTGTTGTTGATAAGATGGGACAACAGCAGTGGAAAGAACCCTTCTTCATAGAACAGATACACCTAGGGTAGTGTAATGATGTGAGCAGTCTAGTAGTTGGGTGTGGGTGGAGTTACGGGGCTGGAGGAAGAGGAGGAGCGAGGGCAGGAAAGAGTTAGTTAGAGTAGGGACAGGGACGAGTAAGGAGTACTTGAATAAAGCTCCATGAACAACAAGTAAGTGTCTGTCATCATTGTACGCACAACACTACACTGGCGACGAGGGTGGGATGCTAGAACCTGCCATCCCTGATTGCATGAAGAGAACCGTCCTGTCCCGGGCAGCACGAGAAACGTGGTCGCCGTCGCGACACGTGTGCCCCCAGAGAAAACGCCGCCTAAAGCCAAGGGCCAGCGGTAATTGCCTCAGCTCCGCGATTCATTGATCGCGTGGAGCGCTGCCTGACTAGCGCGGTTGAGCGCTGAAGAAAATTGAAGCCGAGCTCTACTTCGCGCCAAAATCGGGAGCTCACCCCGGATGCGTGGGACTTGGCACCCGGTCGCAGAAATGGCCCGCGACTAAAGAAAGAAAGTCGGGAGCCCACCCCGATCCTACCTGGATGCTACAGCAGATCAGGATTGTGAGAGGCATTGAAGAAACCCTGCTGCCTCCAGGTCCGGCTGCCGGTGAGTCCGGGTGAATGAATCAGCCTCGAGGGAATGAGTGAAGTTGAAGTCTCGTGGTAGGTGAGATCGCATTAACGGCGGCCATCTTGGAACCAGGCAGCCATTAGGACATCCCCTATGTGCGGATTGCAAGCGGCCATTTTGAGGTCAGGCAGAATAAGACGTCATGAAATAAACATTAATACATGCAAAACAAGCATTGGCAAAAGCAAGCAGCAAGCAAACGAGTATTGGCAATGACCAAACAAGCATTGGTGAAGACAAGAGGCAAGGAAACAAGCATTGACACATGCAAAACAAGCATTGGCAAAAGCAATAAACAAGCAAACAAGCATTGACAAATGCAAAGCAAGCATTGGCAAAAGCAAGCAGCAAGCAAACAAGCATTGGCGACGACCAAACAAGCGTTGGCGAAGACAAGATGCAAGCGAACAAGGCAAGAAGCAAGCAAACAAGCATTGGTAAATGCAAAATAAACATCGGCAAGAATTAAGCACACAAGCAGTGGCAAAGAGCAGCAAGCACAAGTGAGTGTCATTGATACACCTGCACGGACATGTCGAATCCGCCAACAAACCGGGATGCACCAGTTGCGACTGGAGTGTCGCATCTGCACCCCCAGAACCACTGACTCTGGTAGCTGGCGGAAGCATGGGCCCCAGATGGCAGGAATGGCACGAGGACTTTGAAGATTATATTAAAGGATCAAAAGTCACGGGAGACAGAGATAAACTAATTGCACTGCGCAATTTAGTGGGAAAAGAGGTCTGCAAATTAATTAAAGAATTGCCGACGGATGATCAAGGAACATATGACAAAGTGCGAGAGGCTTTAAACAAAAAGTTTGTACACAAAACAAATGTGGATTATGAGAGATACGTATTCCACCAGGCCCGTCAGGACAAGGAAGAAATGATGAGCACATTCATATCTAGGCTACGCCGACTGTCTCAGTATTGCAACTTTGACACATTCTCAACAGAGGATGCCATCCGACTGCGAGTCATTGAGGGTTGCCACTCAGAGACACTTCGAAGGCGGCTGTTAAGGAAAAGCCACAATCTCGATGAGATAGAGGAAATGACCAGAGTGCATGATCAAGCGGAGGAACATGCCAAAAGTATGGAGACAGGGCGTAGTGAGAGAAAGGAACAAGCATATCGGATGCACGCCAACAGCAATCGCAGAAGATCATCAAGAGAACGACAGAGACGGTCCCGGCCGTCATCCCGTCATCAATACACGGAGCGGAGACGCCATGAATCTGGTCGGAGAAACAAGAAATCAGATCGTTCAAGAAAATGTTATCGATGTGGGTACGACTTCCCACACATAGATGCATGTCCGGCGATGGGACAACAATGCCGAATTTGCGGATGAAAAAATCGCTTTGAGGTGATGTGTGGAATATATAGCAAAGAAAGAAAAAGTGAAGTCACAAGGTCGTCTCGCCCGGAGACAAGGCGACATCATGCGAAAGCAGTACAGGATCGAGAGATGTCATCCTCTGGCTCTTCCCACTCCAGCAGGGAGTCTCGCAAGTCCCAATGGATGAGAAGGTCGCCGAAAAGATCGCCGTCGAAAGAATCCCGATCGACATCCCTGTAATCAAAATATACGGATGAATATAACTGCATGGTAGCGGACCCGGATCAGCTAAAGAAATACCCCCCATTAGATATGAGTGGGAACACATGCGACCAAGTTTGTTTTACACAGCGGGGCGTCACTGAATTACATGCCCGTGACCGAATACAACAAAATGAAGCCACCACCCCTCCTGAGTCCGGCACATGTCAGAGTGTTTACCTGGATGGCGAGAAAACCTCTTCCATGCCTGGGAAAATTTGCAACGACACTCAAACACGAATCCACCTCTGTGCCGGCATATATTCATGTCATCGAGGGCCCGGAGGCTGATTGTCTCCTCAGTCTGCCTACTGCGGAGCACCTCCGACTGGTTGAGATCTTATACCGAGTCAGTGATGATCTCGACATTATCAGTAAGTTCCCCAAGCTATTCACTGGGCTTGGAAAAATAAACAAGTGTCTGATTCGACTACACATCAACGATCAAGTGCGCCCTGTGGCCCAACACCCAGGCGAGTACCTTTCCATCTCCAGCAAGCGGTAGAAGATGAAATTCAGGAATTGTTACAAGCGGAAATTATTGAAAAAACGGATGGTCCCACGCCATGGGTGTCACCAGTCGTCATCGTCCCAAAGAAGGGCACTCCTGAAAAGGTGCGTCTATGTGTGGACATGAGGCTTCCCAACACGGCCATAGAAAGAGAGCGTCACCCAGGACCTCACTTGAGTGACATGATATCAGCATTGAATGGAGCAAGAGTCTTCTCCAAACTTGACTTAAATAAGGGATACCACCAGCTGGAACTACATGAGAAGTTGGGGTACATAACAACATTCGCCACGCACCTGGGTTTGTTTCGATACAAACGGCTGTGTTTTGGTATCTTCTCTGTGGCGGAAATATTTCAAGAAGTCATTCGTCAGACCATCAGACACATACCAAATTCGCTGAATTACAGTGATGACATTTTGGTGTATGGGTCGAACACGCAGCAACATGACAAAGCGTTAGATCGAGTATGCCATGCTCTCCTGGAAGCTAATGTTACCCTCAATAAGGACGAGTGTGAGTTCCATCAATCCACTCTTAAGTTCTTCGGACATGTGTTCTCGGGGGCCGGGATGAAGCCTGACCCTGAGAAAGTGACAGCGCTCAATGCCACCAAGAGCCCTCAAGATGTGAGTGACATCCGATCTTTTCTGGGCATGGCGAGCTATTGCGCCAGATACATAAAGGACTACGCCACCATCAGTCACCCACTACGAGCCCTCACAAAGCAAGGACAACCGTTTGTGTGGAACTCCCAGTGTGAGCGGGCCTTTCAAGAAATTAAACAGGCTGTGGAATCAGCTGACAATTTGGCATACTTTAACCCCAAGAGGAAGACGTAGATAACGGTGGATGCTAGCCCAGTGGGACTGGGTGCCATCCTGGCTCAGTATGACAATGACACTGACCAACGACACATCGTGGCTTACGCCAGCCGCAGCGTATCAGACACTGAGAAGGCCTATTCCCAAACCGAGAAAGAGAGTCTTACGGTCGTATGGCCTGTGAGCATTTTCATGTATTCATCTATGGCAAACACTTCACCATGGTGACGGACCACCAGGCACTCGTCACCATCTTTGGAAACCCCAAAGCCAAGATGCCACCTCGAATTGAACGGTGGGGTTTGCGCCTACAGGAATACACCTACACAATAATACACAAACCGGGAAAGGCAGCGAATCCTGCGGACTATATGTCTCAACACCCTCAAGCATCATAGGTCTCACCTCCTTCGATAGCCGAAGAATACATACATTTTGTAGTAGGTCTAGCCCGGCCACCGGCGGTTCCTTTGGAAGCGATACAGGAAGCCACCGCGCAAGACAACATCCTTCAGAAAGTGGTGCGCCGACTGCGAACACATCGCTGGAGACATGACAGTGAGGAAGAAAAGAATGATCCTCAAGTCCGCCAAGAAATGCAAGCTATCAGGCACATCAGTGAAGAGTTATCTGCCACCTCAGAGGGGCTCCTACTGAGAGATCATCGGATTGCCATCCCGAGGCAGTTATGTCAAGGTGTTATTAACCTAGCCCCTGAGAGCCACCGTGGAGTGGTCGCGACGAAAAGAGCTCTCCGAGAGCGAGTATGGTTTCCACTACTTGATCAAATGGTGGAGCTCACCTTAAAGGACTGCCCCCAGTGTCAATTGGTCAGTCACGGAGATTCCCCAGCTCCTCTTCAAATGACCAAGCTACCCAGTGGGGTATGGCAAGAACTTGCCATGGACTTTTATGGACCACTCCAGTCAGGCAAATACGTCCTGGCTATTATGGATGAATACTCGAGGTTTACAATAGCACAGTTTGTATCCTCCATCAATGCCTCCAGCACGATTGCTGTGCTAGATGAAGTGTTCGCTGCCTGGGGTGTCCCAAAGGAACTCAAAACAGACAATGGTCCTCCTTTTAATGGACAGGAATTTAGTGAGTTTGCAAAACACCTCAACTTCCGGCATCGCAAGGTCACGCCTCTGTGGCCACAAGCCAATGGCACTATTGAACGATTCATGGCAACCTTAAATAAGTAATTTCAACAAGCTACCTTGGAAAAGAGGGATTTGCAAGTGGCTCTCAATGAGGTCCTGTGAGCATATCGAACGACACCACATGCTACCACAGGAAAGTGTCCTGCCACTCTCATGATGGGGCGACCCATTAAAACACGGATCCCGACATGGGAAGGAGCTTTGCGATCAGTGTCTCCGGCACGTGTCCATCAAGAACTGGCGCTGGCTGATCGAGCCGGCAAGAGCAAAATGAAATCCTATGCAGACACTCGAAGGAGAGCAAAGTCTCCATCTCTGCACGCAGGAGACTGTGTGGTGGTTAAACAAGAACAGCTCAAGTAAACAGACTGTAAATTCAAAGATGAACCTTTAGTAATCACCCAGCAGAAGGGTACAATGATTACTGCGGAATCTGAGAATAGACGGATTACCCGAAATGTTTCGCATTTTCAGAAGTGTACCCCTGCATGAAAGAGAATCTTGATAGAACAATGAATCAACGAGAAGCAGAGGGATCTACTCAAATGGATGTAGTACAGAGACCCGTCACTCAGATCGAAGCTGCGTCTGAAGGTGAAGGCGTGAGTCTCCGACCTCGAAGGAACATTCAAAGGCCCCAGAGACTCATTGAAGAATTCTAATCAAGTCAGTTTCGTTCTTTTGTTAACAAAGGGGGAGATGTAATGATGTGAGCAGTCTAGTAGTTGCGTGTGGGTGGAGTTACGGGGCTGGAGGAAGAGGAGGAGCGAGGGCAGGAGAGAGTTAGTTAGAGTAGGGACAGGGACGAGTAAGGAGTACTTGAATAAAGCTCCATGAACAACAAGTAAGTGTCTGTCATCATTGTACGCACGACACTACAGGTATGAACCATGCAAGCTTTCTTCTATCAGAGGTGCGATACAGCCTGGAAAGCATCAGCACCCGCTTTCTCCACAGCTGGACAGGTACAAATTGGGCAGCAGCAGTGCAAGCTTTACTTCATCAAAGAATAGATACAGCAAGGCAGTAGCAAAGCAAACTTCCTATCTTTCAGAAGGCAACAAGTGCAATCTCCCATTTCCTGCAGACCAAAGTCAGCAGGTCAAACTAGTACAAGCTTTCAAGCCTTGCAGAAAATGTACATTTAGGCATGAGTGACATGAAGGAATGCATAAGGTAGGCAAGTGAGTGAATATGTGAGTTGTGACATTCTAATTTTCGAGATATTTTTCATCTGAATCAGAATGGTCCTGCTGCTGTGGCTCAGAGACTGCTGTCTGTGTCGATTCTTTTTTCCCTACTTTTTGAAAAGTAGCTGTAAATTAGTAGGCCATGGTTATTTGGAGCATCCCAGCCACAGCCTAAATACCGATGCTCTAGACAGGCACACAGGTGCCAACCAATCCAAGAATGTTTTGAATGCGTGTATAAAATGCTGTGCAATCCCTGCCTTGGTGCTGCTGCTGTTCAAAATGTTGAGGGCCGCCAGGGACAGTTATGTTTTATTATGTTTAGATCCAGACACCAGTATAGGAATGATGAAAAGTACAAATAAGGACATTTTTAATTAGAAAGCTATTAAGCTCTTATTTTATCAGCTCGGAAAAGTATCAAAAGATAACAAAACTATTAAAACTGGGTGTGTTTTTCAATCAATCAAGCAGCATTTATGTAGCGCAGCACTAAATCTGGGCGCATAAGGTGTCATGCTTCTGTCGAAGAGCCAGGTCCTGAGCTTCTTCTGAAAGCCAACCAGGGAGGGTGCAGTTTGAGGTGGAGTGGCAAGTCACTCCAGATCTTGGCGGTGACATAGGAGAAAGATCGACCCCAAATGCAGCGACAACAGATGCATTTGGGTGTGCGAGAGAGGAGGAGAGAGGAGGAGCACAGGTATCTTGTGGGTAGATGGAAGCTCAGCCAATGGTTAATGTAGGATGGTCCTTGATCGTGTAGGGCTTTGTAGACGAGTCTGACGATCTTGAACTGGCATCTTTTCTGGATGGGGAGCCAGTGGAGGTTTCTGAGGTGCGGGGTGATGTGGGTCCATTTGGGAAGGTCCAGGATGAGTTTAGCTGCAGTGTTCTGTATGTTCTGGAGTCATCTGAGGAGTTGGGTGGAGGTGCCACAGAGAATGTTGCAGTAGTAGAGGTGGCTTGTGATAAGGGCTTTCTGGTGTTGAGTGGGATCCATCTGAAGATTCTGCAGACCATGTGAAGGGTGTATGAGCAGCAGGAGGTGACTGCGTTGATGTGTCATTTCATGGTGTGTTCGCTGTCGAGGACAATACCTAGGGGGCATGCCTGGTTTGTCGGTGTGGCTGTTAGTCCGAGTTCTGTTAGTCCCAAACGGAGGTGTTCTTTCTGAGATCAGTACTTCCATCATGTCGGAGCTCAGTTTGAGGCAGTTGGCTATGTTGATCACTTAAGTTGGTTTTGGCGTTTGAGGGGTCCTTGGTGTGCGAGAGGATTAGTTGAGTGTCATCTGCATAGGAGATTATGTTGAGGCCATGGGATCTGACAATGTCTGCAAAGGTGGTCATGTTGGTTTTGAACAGGGTGGAGCTGAGTGATGAACCTTGGGGTACGCCACTTATGCTGTCCTGGGGTTCGGTGGTGATGGGGGCAGCCGGATGCTTTGTGTGCATCCTGTGAGGAAAGAGGTGATCAATTTGAGGGCGTTTTGCTGTATGCCAATGTTGTAGAGTCTGTTGATGAGGGTATGGTGGGAGATGGTATCGAACACAGCAGAGAGGTCGAGGAAGAAAAGGGCCACTGTCTCCCTGCGGTCGAGGAGGATTCTGATGTCATCCGTGGTTGCAATCAGAGCAGTCTCAGTGCTGTGGTTGGCACAGAATCCTGATTGTGAGGCATCAAGAAGGTGGTTCTGTTCTAGGAAACTAGTGAGTTGTGGGTTGATGGCTTTCTCGAGTACTTTGGCAGGTAGTGGAGCAGGGAGATCAGTTGATCTTTTTTTTGGTCCAGGGGTTCGGCGGAGGGTTTCTGTAGGAGGGGTCTGATCTCTGCGTGTTTCCCTTTTACCAAGAATTCTCCTGTGGAAATGAAGGTGTTGATGATTCTGGTGCGTTCGATGCTGATAGGGTTGGTTCCGAGGTTGAACAGACTGTGGGGAGAGGGAACGGTGTACGCCCCGGAGTGTATTGAAGACATGATGGCCCAGGTGGTCTGTGTGGTCAATGGAGACCGGGTGGTGATCATGCGGCTGGTGTGCGCTTGGTGGGTGAGGTTGTTGAGATTGAGAGCGGTGGATTGGTCGTCTAAATTATGGTAGATGGGGGCAATCTTGTTGTGGAAGTAGCCCGAGAGGTGGTCGCAGAGTTCTTGGGAGTGGTGGAAGATGTTCTCTGTAGCTCCCAGGTGGTCAAACGGATAATTATTTCATATGGTAATTTTCATTTACTGATTTTACTGAATTTCACACATTTTCAAGAGAAAGGTGCGGCCTGTAGACAATGACAGATTTGGTTGTTTGTACAGATATTTGCTTTTTTGGGACTAGTACTATCTTTCGGATCTTCAGAGAAATCATTGGAAACATACTGTATATATTCACATGCTCTATGAGGTCAATCCTAAAGCATCAATGAATACAAATGGAAATGTAGCTATGCAGTATCAAAGTTAGGGGCTTGGTAGACCTGTCAGCCTTAGGGGGGTTGTGACAAGTAGCCTACCTAATAAATCCAGACAAATGAGGTTGAAGTGTAGATTTATTATTCTTCACAGAAGGTCCTATCCAACCTTATCAACCACTGCCCGGCCTCTCACTGCAAACCTTCTCTTCTACATTCCATATGACCTAGTAACATTCCATTGCAAAAGCAATGCTTACACCCACATAACAGGACTATCCTTACACAGGTTAAACATGGATATTACATATCCCCCTCCCTTCGACAGTTTTCAAATCGTATGCTATAACCTAAGGCACAACAAAAAGAAACAGATAAAGAATATATATTATATATATATATATATATATATATATATATATATATATATATATATATATACATATGAATATATATATATATATATATATATATTCACTGAAAAAACCATAGGTAACAGCCATGTTATAGTTAGGAATTAGCATTTAAAAAACCTTTGAAATTCACTGAAAAAACCGTAGGTTTTACACACGTTATAGTTAGGAAGTAGTGATAGAGCGCGCGAGGTCACCCAGCCAATGATTCCGCCGTTTCCGGCTTCAGGGCCCATATACTTTCAATTCACACTATTCATTGACAGGGCGACTTCACGGGCTGCTACCAATTTGTGTGTGTTCCCTACTGTTATTACTCAGTGTACCCGACTTACCATCCACCGACACGGGTACCTATGACCTCAACGGATCAGGGGCCTAGCTGTAAAAGGAAAGGCAGCAAATGCAAATTCAAATGACATTCAATACCGTTGTAAAATGACCACGGACAACTGGAAGTTTTAAAAGCTTTATCTAAAGTTCGTTTCATCAAGCATCAAACTTACAAGAATAAGGCAATCAATAACCAAGATAATGAAAAGTACATAACTATAGAGAAATAAAGTCAGGGTAACCATTTAAATGCTAAAGTGAGATGCAAACAGGAAAACGCTATGAATTTAAGGCAGAAATCCTTTAGACAATTTAAGTAAGGCCGTTCTAGACCATATCAGAAAATGACAAACTGCAATGCAAAATATGATTTCCAAAAGGTAGGATAACATAGGATCAAGTTAAGAAAATATGCAATTGACTTTACGTTTCAATAGTTGCGGCAAAAGCATGGAAAAATCAACATGTGCAAAGGTGTGTCTTTATTAAAGCAAAAGACAGAAAATTAGGAAGGTGCAAGTTCAAAGAATTTAGAGCAATATTTACCTAGACTGGTGTGAAAACCAAACCCTGGCCACGGATCAGTTTAAAGACAGGAAACCCTCAAGGAAGGATACCCCTCAAAGGACAGCAGGTGCAGAATGGACAACCCGGACAGGACAGGATACCCTCAGATTAGGAATCAGGACTTGACCCTCAGGACAGGACAGCAAACCCTCAGGACAGGACTGCTCAGGACAGGACCACACCCGCAGTTTGGAAGCAACGCCTGCGCTCCACCCTCTCTGCAGCTATCGATCAAGACCCCGATTGGATCAGCGAACTCCCAGCAAAGTGCTTCGCCAGCACTCTAAGGTTCAGTAGAACCTTAGTCTATGGTCAATTTCGGACAGAGTGCTCCGCAGCGCTCTGTATCTTCAGTCACCTATTGAGTGCGATGGGTCAGTGACAGGTCAGCTAAACCAGACAAGTCGGACAATTTCCCTAGGTGAACCCAGGGTAGATATACTGTTTTGGGACAGGGTACCACCCCCCAATGTTGCAAAGTGTCAGAATCCCTCAATTTGGATTGGTCCTAAGATAGGATTTGGGTAACACACCAATCATAACACACTATTTGGATGCTTAATTTGCATCTCTGGGTACCGCCTAGCAAGATTGGGGTTCCCATGAGAAACTGCAGAGAAATACAATAGAGATATAACATTGTTTCGGAATAAGGACATGTGACTCCGTCCTGCTGAGGTTGCAGGCCAGTTCTCAGGAGCATCTTGCCCATCACTGCCAACTGGCGGTGTTCCATCAGCCAAGGTTGTCGGTGCCCCAGAAAGTCGCACATGCGTAGAAGGGACCTCCAAGATGGCTTTGGTGCAGTCAGACCCCCATTCCCCGCGGTACATGAAAAGTAAGCGAGAACCAATTAATACATAGAAATAACATTATGAAAACACATCACAGGGTTTGTACTTTCAACTTATCAATAAGAAATATACTTATGCAGTCTAAATGTTAGCTACATATAAACAGATACAAGAGCAGTGGCACGAGCAGTACCACGTTATTGGCAAAGCTATGTATTACGCATGCGCATAAATTTCCCTCCAACTCTGCAGACACGTCAGGACACGTGAGTGTGGCTGACGCATGCGCAGTAACTAAATACAAGCGGCGGCCATGTTAAATGACTCGAGTGAATTATTTTAGTAAAACACATATGCAAGCATCAAGAAACCTTGTTCAAACATAAAATAACGTTAGTAAAACGTACATGTGATTACCTTGTTACACATAGACGAGGTTCATGACTTCAGCAAGTCGCAAAATATGCGAAGCTTTGCTTCATCAATCCCCTCTTTGATGATATTTACTATCATCACAAAATTTTAATGGAACCAGATGCCAACTTTCACACTTTATACAACTCTATCTCTTCCAGCAATCGCTCCAGCTTTTCCCTTTCAATTTTGGTAGGGTGAGAATTCTTCACCTTTTTATAGATCTGATTATTCACTTCTTCTAATTCAAGCTCATCTACACTTCGTTTCACCCCTCTTGCATTCACTTCATGCTTTCTGGTGTGCTTCCGACATTTGCAGCAAACAAATATGAAAAATAGGATGAGACCTATGATTCCAATTGGCATCAGTACTTTAAACAATAAGCCTTTACCTATGCTAGCAAACCAATGACCTACATTTGAGAGACCATCTACCAGTCTCTTCCAGGCACTATCAACCTCGAGTGGTCTGAGTTCCTTTGCCAAATTAGTAATGTTTTTCACATATCTTTTGAGCTGTACACTTTTATCCGGAATATAAGTGCAACAATGTTGCGCCTTCAACATCCGGCAGACTCCGCCCTCTTTCGCCAATAAGGTATCAAGAGCAAGTCGATTCTGCAAAACCATTGATCTGATCGCAACCATTTCGGTATTGACCAGCAGAAATCCATGAGCTGTCTCAGTCGACAACACATCCACTATAGTGGACAATTTGCAAATTCTGTGAGTGTTCAGAACCACTCCCACTCCAGGTATCAGTGCACTGAAAATACTACCCATAATTTCACCTATACTTTCTCTTTTACTACGCACTAAGCCATTAGTATTTTCACTGCTTCCAGCAACTCCATTCACATGGTATATTTTCGGGAAGACAATGCCAAAATAGCAGCTTCCATACCAGTGATCCGGCAATTTGAAATAAGCCTTGTCCCCACAAATATAATAAATTCCAGGAAACACAGGCTCTGACCCATTTTTGAAACCCCAACCTCCAATTACCTTGTAATTATGTTCGCATTCACTGGAACCAATGAAAATGTTATTATAATAGCTAGTCTTCTCGCGGTGAAGACATAGCCTGCCTTTCTTTTCAAAATCCAGCAACAGAGCAGGACCCGCCCCACCAGTTGAGGTGCCTTCCATGTTCTCTGCCCATCTTGGCCTTTTCTGACTTTCGTCATTAGCCTTCTTCTGTATTTTAATTCTCCTTTTCTCTGCCATGTTCAGGAACATCTTTTCCTGCTCACGCAAAGAACAAGTCAAGTTATCTCTGTGTGCGTCACCTATGTCAATATCACCAATAGTCAGGAAGTAGTCTCCCATATATCGTATTACGTCGCTTTTTGTATGTACAGGATTCAAGTTCCCACGTATAGGAAGCTCAGAAAAGATCACGTCATTGTTAGAGTAATAGTACTGTAACGGTCCTCTTTTGTAAAATAAACTAGCTAAAATGCTACAGGAGATTCCATATGTCAGCGGCAAGTGATGGTATGTCACGCCTTCAGCTACAGAGGTAGGTAGCTTCATGCAGACATAGCAATCTTCAATTTCCATAGTCTCTACATAGTGTATTAACAAGTTTGCGAAAACATTTAAGTGTGTCCTGTTCTTAACTCCATGATAATGTAGTTCTCCCTCATCTGATGCGTCTAAGTCTTGTTTTGTTTGTCTCAGTGCTCTCTCATGTCTGGCTACACTCTGTGTTGTCAGCTCCTCACTGTCAGTATTTACAATTTCAGTAGGGACAATATTAGTATTTTTGCTTACGGCAAAGGGAATAAAAATTGTTAGTCCTATCCAAACTAATATCAGGACAACTACACTACAGACACATACCTTGCAGCATGTTTTGCAACAGCTGCGACTAGGTCTACCATTCACGTTTGAATCAGACATTTTGGCTCAGAAGAAGTTTTTCGACCCCTCTTTGTGACTTTACACGAGTATCTTACTTTGTGCAAATTCACGGTGGCTCTTCTTCTTCTTCGTCAGAGTACTCAGGGACGGGCTCTCCGTCGCTTATGTCAGTGATATCGAGATCTTCAAGTTCTTCCAACACAAGTGTCCATTCAGGTGACTTGTACTTTTTGTTTTGTCTTTTTATTCGATCACTCCTCCTTTTGGAAGTACCTTCTTGTTGCTCTGCTATGCGAGCACTTCTCCTTTCTTCTGCACGTTTTTCTTCCACCGTCTTTATCCTTAGTCTCAATTTCTTTACGAATCTAGGCTCAAGATGTTTTCTTTTCTTAAGTCTTTTTGTTGGGACGTGGACTTCGTTTCCTTCTCTTGCCCTTTTGTTTTCATTTACTTGTGGCAATTCTGTTTCAGTTTCTTCCTCTTCTATCTGACTAATTCCAGGGCTCGCATCTATTTCTTCTGCCTGGTTACTAATCTGGCCTTGTTCGGGTAAATTGTGTGTTTGCTCTTCAAGTGTCTCTGACTCTGTTTCCTGAACACGTTCTTCTAATTCTATCTGATCCTGTTCAAGCACTTCGATCTCTGGACTTTCTTCTGTTCGAACTATTACACTATGTCTAGTCTGTCCCTTCCCGACATCTGGAGTCAGTGGAGGAGTATCAAACACTTGCTCTGTATCCTTCACCTGTTCAGTATCGGGCACTGGCTCTGTAGCATTCACTTGTTCTGTATCAATCACGTGCTCTGTCCCTGTCTGACCTTCTCCTTCCTCAGTTTTGATGTGAATCTCAAGATTCTGAGGTTCTTCGCCTGTGCCTTGCTTTTCCTCTCTAGTCCACTCTCTACCTTCCCAAAGTCGTTCACTTGTTCGAATGGGGTCTTCGGTGAGATCAATCAAGGGAATCCACTCCTCTGGCCATATACTTGGCAGCTCGTCTTCAGCTACTTCTGGCTCAGCTTCTTGGACCCCTTCAGCAGGCTGGGCTCCTGGTAGTTCGTTATCAACTATTCTTGGGCCACCATCTGCTGATTCTGCAGCTTGACTGGTACTGGGCTGTACGTCGTCAGCTACTCCCGGTCTGTTTCCTGCAGAGTCCTCTGCTTGACGTCCTTCTGCTTCAGGCACCTCGTCTGGTGGTACCTTCTGGGTGTGGCTGGCGTGTACCCAGCATGGAACTCCTGCACACTTTACTGCTGTGGTAGTTACCAGGATCACCTGACGTTTTTCTCCCCACCTTGGCTCCAGGCAGCTCTTCCGAGTATGCTTCTTTATCTTCACCCAGTCCCCCGGGACCAGTTTGTGGAGAGGAGTCGTTGGATTGAGGATGGCGTCTTCTCCGATCTGGCGAGAGATAGAACGCACTTGGTCACCCAATCTCTTGCAGTATTCAAGCACCAAATCATCAGTAATACTCAACAGTTTGCTTCCTGGCACCCATGCTTGTCTCATCACTCTTCCCATAATGATTTCATGGGGACTTAGGCCTGTTTTGCGATCAGGAACACTTCTGAGTCCCATCAGGACCAGGGGCAGGGCCTTCACCCAGGTCAATTTAGATGCATCACACAGTTTTGCTAGTCTGTTTTTGATAGTTCCATTTATTTGTTCCACTACTCCAGAAGCCTCTGGACGGTAGGCACAGTGAAGCTTTTGTGAAATTCCAAAGGCCTTACAGAGTTCGTCGATCACTTCATTATGAAAATGTGAGCCTTGGTCTGATTCAATAGTGACTGGAACCCCGAACCTAGGTATCAGTTCTTTCAAAAAACACTTAGCTACTGTTTTTGCGTCATTTTGGGGAGTAGGGAAAGCTTCCACCCACTTTGAAAATAAACAGACCATGACAAGGACATATCGCTTCCCTTCACAACGGGGCATGGTGATGAAATCAACCTGTATTCTCACAAAGGGACCCCCGGACCTCCCAATTTTCCCCAGTTCCACCCCGTCTTCTTCCCTGAGTTCATCTTTTGACATGACAGGCACCTCTGGCAGAGGGACTCTGCTACTTTCCTGAACTTTTTACTGTACCAAGTCTGTTGGAACACTAGAATCATGGCGTCCTTACCAATGTGTGATCCTTCATGTATCAACCTCGCCATTGTGCTAAGTAGATGTCTAGGTAACACAGGCATACCAGTTGGACCTATAATGACACCATCCACACGTCTTGGTCTACACCCATCGTCCTTCCACTTCTCTCTTTCTTGCCAAGGTGCCGCCTGCTGCCACTCTTTCACTTCATCCCATGTAGGCACTTCTTCAAACACCTGAAGCTGGCAGCTGGTTCCTGGCCCCCCTCGTTTTGGATTTACGATATACCGATCTCTGGCGCACCACTGGGCCACTCGATCAGCAAAATCGTTTCCCAGTGATACAGTGTCCATGCTTTTCTTATGAGCAACACACTTCACCACTGCCAGTTCCTTTGGTAACTGGATTGCCTCTAAAAGGTCTTGAACAACTTTTCCATTTCGAATAGGGGTACCTGATGAAGTCAGGAACTCCCTTTGTAGCCATAACTGGCCAAAGTCATGCACAACCCCATAACAGTACTGGCTGTCAGTATACACTGTTATGCGTAGGTTTTTCCCAATTTGGCAGGCTTTTATCATAGCGATCAATTCGGCTACTTGTGCAGACTTTATGTGATATAGATAACCTGCTTCTTCAATTTTGTCTAAGGAGACTACCGCATAGGCAGCACTCAGGCCTCCTTGTTCATGTCTCAGACATGAACCATCCACAAATAATTCCTTGTCATGCACAGGCAATGGTGTTTCTTTAATGTCTGGACGTGGCTTGGTATTGAATTCTGTTAAATCAATGCACTCATGCTCATCATCCACCCCCCCTTCCATATCCTTTGGGTCGGGGAGTAAGGTGGCTGGGTTCAGAATACTGCACCTAACAATGTTTACATTTGCAGCACCCACAAGAATCCTCTCGTATTTAGTCAGCCGACTAGGGGTGAGATACTGAGTTTTTGTTCTGGTCAACAAAATTACCACTCCATGTGGAACATACACAGTTACCGGATGTCCCATGACAATTGACTCACTCTGCTCTAAACTTGCACAGGTAGCAGCTACTGCTTTCAGACAACCTGGTAATCCAGCAGCCACTGGATCCAGGGTGGCAGAGAAATATGCCACAGGCCTTCTCGTTGTGCCATGATCTTGTGTCAGGACTGACAACGCGCAATTATCGCGAGTGTCACAGAATAGGGCAAATTCTTTGGAATAGTCTGGCATTCCCAATGCAGGGGCTGTGCACAGACAATCTCGCAGTTTGGTGAAGGCTGTTAAGCTTTCATCATTCCATTCTACAATATCAGGCGTTCCTCTCTTGGTCATTTTTATCAAGGGCCTAGCTAGGACTGCAAATCCCAGAATCCACTGCCTGCAGTATCCTATCACACCCAGGAACATTCTGATCTCTTTCTGAGTACGGGGTAACTGCATCTTTTGAATTATTCTCACTCTTTCCGATGTCACTTTCCTGACCCCTTTCTCTATCTGGTGCCCCAGATATTTCACTGATTTTGCACAGAACTGTAATTTGTCAGGGGCCACTTTATGTCCCTTCTCACTCAGGTGATTCAGGAGGGCAATGGTGTCAATCACACAATCCCTATGACTTTTAGACGCCACCAAGAGGTCGTCTATGTATTGCACTAGGACAGAGTTTCCAGGTAAGACCAAAGTTTCCAAACATTTTTTCAAGATCTGATTAAAGATAGAGGGGCTCTCTGTGTACCCTTGAGGGACCCGGTTCCAACAATACACGTGACCATTGAAGGCAAATGAGAAAAGAAATTTGCTATCTGGATGCAAGGGAATGGAAAAGAATGCATGACACAGGTCTATCACAGTGAACCACTCAGCATCCCAGGGAATCTGATACAGAATCACTGCTGGGTTCGGGACAATAGGGCAGCAGGGGACTACTATCTTGTTGACTTTTCGTAGATCCTGCACTACTCTGTACTTACCACTAGGCTTCTTGATGCCCATAATCGGGGAGTTACATGGGCTACTCATTACTTCCTGTATGATGTTTCCTTCTAGCAATTTCTGTATTTCCAGAGTAACACCAGCTTTCACTTCTGTATTCATTTTGTAGGGTTTAGTATTGGGGTATACTGCATTGTCCTTGATTGCTATCTGTATGGGGTCCACATTTTTCATTAACCCTACATCTTTCCCAGTAAAGTCCCACACCTCTGGCTTCACTGCTTCTTGAAGTTCTTTGGGCAAATCCTGCATGGTCATTCGTTTAATTTCCGAGTCAGGTCTGACTAACATTAATTTATAAATACCGTCTTCATCTGGGGTCTGAATTTCAACACCCTTTGGTGTGCAAAAGATGGTACAGTTCATTTTGCACAGCAAATCACGTCCCAGTAAGTTCACTGGACTGGTGTCGCAAACGACAAATCTATGCATTTCCTTAAAGTTTCCAATTGAGATCTCCATGGGCTTGGTAACAGGAGTACTAATCAATTGATTAGATACACCCACTACTTGGATGGCTTCTCCCGAGAGGGGTAGGTTTGGAACGTCCACTGTTCTCACAGTAGAACGGGTAGCACCAGTGTCCAACAGAAAAGTGACATCATTTCCGTCAACCCTTCCTTCAATGTATGGTCCGGACTGGTCTACCGGCAAGGAGGCGCCAAGTACGCACTCCTCGTCCTCCCCTCTCAGGCCCCGTCAGTACTGGTCATCACAAAGGAAGGTATCATTCAGTAAATACTGCGAAGTTGCTGCATTTCTGTTCTCATTACTTTCCCAGACTTCTATCTCATCTCCCTCTGCTTGTTTTCCCTTGTATACTTGCTTTGGTGCTCGGGGCACCTGAACTGTTTTTACCTGTGGTTGAGTCTTTCTTGGTCTTTCTTTCTGCGTCTGTGGAGTTAAATCAGGTGTTTTGGGGTTATCATCTGGCAAGTAAGGACACTCGTTACGCCAGTGTCCAATTTCGCCGCACTGATGGCAGGGAAATTTCTTCATAGCCTCCTCCCTACTCATTTTGGGCCGGGGCTTACCTCCTCCCCCACCCCCAGTACCTTGGTTCTGAGTGTTCTTGACCATGTTACTCAACTGTTTTTCCTGCTGTTCTGCGAGCTTCACCTGAGCCCACATGACCTTCTCCTTGAGAGCCTTTTTCTTTTCTGCCATCTCGTCCTCGCAGTACTTTGCGTACCGCAGGACCTCGTCTACCTTTTTGGTATGCCAACAGATTTTATTATCCTTTATCCACTGACAAATTTCAGGCCTTAAACCGTTTACAAACCTGTAAATGAAATGCGTCATATCCTTCATCTCGATGTTATCTATACCACTGTATGTTTTAAACACCTGCAACAGCCTTTCATAATAGGAGTGCACTGTCTCCTCTCTTTCCTGCGTTGTTCTATCTATCCTGGTCCAATCAGTTTCCTTTGCTGGCACCTTATTTTTCAAATGCTGAATCACTTGTTCATATTTTTTCATCACTTCAATTGACGGCTCCCCTGTGGTAGAGTCCCTCGGGTACTCTTCACTAGGCCAGGCTATGGCGATCTTACACTCGGTCCATAGATCGACTGGGACCACAATGTCGAAAAACCCATCCAGGTCTTTCCACAGGCATTTTTGCACTTTTACGAACCTTTCCACTTGCCGGTACCAATCAACTGGCTTTTCGCGCAATTTCGGGAAATCGTTAGTAAAGGACACAATATCCTGTCTGGACCATGGAACGTGCACATACCTCCCACCTGGTACTTCATGCATGGGGCATAATGTTTCGGGCTTGTCTACTTCCCTCAGAGGGAACTCAGGGGTAGCTTGTCTGGATCGAGCCTCATCTTTCTTTCGTGCCCACCTGCTTCTCCATTTTTCCACGTCTCCCCATTTTTGCAAAACTGCAAGCAACTCTTTAATCTGCAACTTTTTCCCTGACACATTCAGGTTCTCTAAATCCTTGTCTGAGAATTCAGCTCTGTAAGGCTTTTGTAAGGGCTTGGATCTTGAAATATCTACCCCCATACTAGCTGCGGTGTCTGTCAGCTTTTCGTGGAGCACTCTGGTACTTCTGGTAAGGCTTTTACACATAAACAGCAATTCTTCTTCAGAATAGGTGTTTAATCTGTCTAACCCCACATTTCCTGCCATCAATTCCTCTATTTCTACCCTCAGCTTGTAGAGGTCTAAAGGTTTCGTTTGCGGAACCTGTTTTTCTAACTCACGACTCCAATTTTCAATTTCTTCCGGGGTTACCAAAGAAACACTCCTAGTACCTGTTGCTGATTCTAATTTAATTTCTTTCGCATCAAAAGGATTATGCCTCTTCTGCACTCCCTTCCCGGTCTGTTTGTTTGGCAGGTCCAAGAACACAACTTCGGACTCGCACTCACTGGACTGATCGTCTATCAGTAGGGGCTCTTGCCTCGGCGGGGCCATTATCGGGTTCATAACTGGAGGGTTCGGACCTCCTTGATTATTCCCGTACAACGGAACTACGGGTCCGATTGTTACCGGAATAGTCAAAGCTTCAGGACTGGTATTTAACTGGGAGATCTTCTGAATTATTTCTGTCCTCTGTCTAGCTATGGCCTCTTGCTCCCTTTCATCTAATACTCTTCCTAAGGTTCGGTCAGGCATCATCTGTGGGGTCAGGTGAGGCGTAAAACTTGGGGCAGTAGGATGCGTTTCACTTGGTCCCCCACCATAATTCGGTTTTGGGAACAAGGTTCCTGTGCCAAATGACCTACGCTCTTCTCCATATGGGGGCTGTAAAAAAGGCACTCCTGAACTCGCTGATTTTTCTTCGTTCTCATAAAGAGGTCTGGGGAAAAACGTTCTTTCACGGGAATATTTTTCCTCCGGGCTCACGGGCATACTGGGATATATATTTCGTACCTCCGCGGGTCCGGGATTCTCAAAATAGGGCAACACCTGGTCACCTCCCCCCCTACATAGGGATCTGTCCTCCTCTTTAATAGATGGACGCTGGGGATTCTCTCCTGCACTGGAAGGTCGGGCTCCCTCATTATAAGGGGGCGGACTTCTCGTAAAGATGTCATCTAACAATTCATCGTCTGACTCCCCAAGGGCCCCCCAATGCTTACTCTTTTCTGTCCTTTTCTCTCCCCCAGAAGGGTTACCTGCTGGCATCATGGGAAACAGACCCTCAACAATCATGCTCTGCCTCCACTGTTTCATCCTCTTATCCCTGGTCTCTTGTTTCAGCCTGGGGTACCACTTAGTCAGACCTTTGTCCATTCGGGGTTTCTCTCTTTCAAAAGCCTCAATCTCCCATTCCTCTAATGCCTCATACTGCGTTAGTCTTGGTCTGGGATGCAATTCATTCATTCAGGTTCTCAAATTAAATAAAATTCTGCCATTGAAAGTACCGTCTAACGGAAAAGCCAATATTCCGTCATCTTTTGTGTACTTTACCCAATTCTCCAACCACACACAGGTGTTGTACCCTCGGTCAAACATCATGAATGAGGCGGGAGTATTCGGTGGCGGGATAGTAACGCCCTCTCTAGACTTAATCGGTTTGTCCGTTTTGAAATAATTCTTTACCCTACTTACAAGGGACATTTTTCTCTTAGCTCCGTACATAATATCGTATCTATTAGCTTTCCACTGATCCCTTTCAAACCCTTGGTTTCTTGGATCGGGTCTAGTCTCTGGACAATACGAGTGCCACATACGATTTCTACGCTTAACTCTGTTTACAAAGTCACCTCCAATCAGAACGCGTCTTGTAATTCCGTGCGACCAATGAGGTGCACGCGTTCAAATATTTTCGGCCAATGGGTGCGCGGCCCCTTCGTGAGACTGTTCTCACGCTCCGGCGCTTCACCCCTCCTTTACAATTCCAGCCCCGCTACCCGCCCGCTGCTTCTACCAATCCCAGCGCGGCACGGAGTGACGTCAGAGGCACTTCGCGACTGACTCCCTCCCTTCACAAGGTAACGGAAACTTTCTTTCTTTTTAAAGTGCTCAGTGCTTGGTTATTTTACAACAAATACACATTCGCCACAGTGCTCAAGTGTCTAGACAGGATAGCTTTGTTTTACTGCAAGTAAACTACTTCCATTTACTTTTCACGCGCTGCGGGCAGATCTCTTCCGCCTACCCTTCACTCTAGCATCGGTGAACCTGTTATTCCCCTAAACTCATCCACTCTTCCGGGATATATCCGAGTCTAAGGTTTCCCAGCGGACCCCTCTGCTTTCACCCAAGCTCCGAGGAACCTGCTACTCTTCCGATGTGACCCTTACTAGGTTACGCCACTATGGGAATTTTGCCAATGAACCTCGTTACTGACATTTATTCACACACGTATTCAGAAAAACCCTAGTTAGTACTTCCCGGTTATCCTAACCTGCACCTAACTTTCCTTAAGCCTGTGACCTCAGGACAATGGATTCTATTCACCACTTGCCCTTTCAATTCCCCGGGGAGTTCGGACAACACAATACGAGACGGTTTACAAATGCATGGATTAATACATATAACAATATAAGAACAAGAATAATAATGAAAAAATAGTTCATGAATTGTTTTTACTAGAGATTATTCATGCGTATTCATCAAGAGATTGATCAGGTCTCTCGGAATGACCGCTCTTATAGCAGAATTAATATACTAGCAGCTACCGACTTAACTAGTCTAACTAGTCCTACCTAACCTTTAGCTAGTCCCTAACCATCCTCTGATCTACCAGAAAAACTGATAGAGCGCGCGAGGTCACCCAGCCAATGATTCCGCCGTTTCCGGCTTCAGGGCCCATATACTTTCAATTCACACTATTCATTGACAGGGCGACTTCACGGGCTGCTACCAATTTGTGTGTGTTCCCTACTGTTATTACTCAGTGTACCCGACTTACCATCCACCGACACGGGTACCTATGACCTCAACGGATCAGGGGCCTAGCTGTAAAAGGAAAGGCAGCAAATGCAAATTCAAATGACATTCAATACCGTTGTAAAATGACCACGGACAACTGGAAGTTTTAAAAGCTTTATCTAAAGTTCGTTTCATCAAGCATCAAACTTACAAGAATAAGGCAATCAATAACCAAGATAATGAAAAGTACATAACTATAGAGAAATAAAGTCAGGGTAACCATTTAAATGCTAAAGTGAGATGCAAACAGGAAAACGCTATGAATTTAAGGCAGAAATCCTTTAGACAATTTAAGTAAGGCCGTTCTAGACCATATCAGAAAATGACAAACTGCAATGCAAAATATGATTTCCAAAAGGTAGGATAACATAGGATCAAGTTAAGAAAATATGCAATTGACTTTACGTTTCAATAGTTGCGGCAAAAGCATGGAAAAATCAACATGTGCAAAGGTGTGTCTTTATTAAAGCAAAAGACAGAAAATTAGGAAGGTGCAAGTTCAAAGAATTTAGAGCAATATTTACCTAGACTGGTGTGAAAACCAAACCCTGGCCACGGGTCAGTTTAAAGACAGGAAACCCTCAAGGAAGGATACCCCTCAAAGGACAGCAGGTGCAGAATGGACAACCCGGACAGGACAGGATACCCTCAGATTAGGAATCAGGACAGGACCCTCAGGACAGGACAGCAAACCCTCAGGACAGGACCGCTCAGGACAGGACCACACCCGCAGTTTGGAAGCAACGCCTGCGCTCCACCCTCTCTGCAGCTATCGATCAAGACCCCGATTGGATCAGCGAACTCCCAGCAAAGTGCTTCGCCAGCACTCTAAGGTTCAGTAGAACCTTAGTCTATGGTCAATTTCGGACAGAGTGCTCCGCAGCGCTCTGTATCTTCAGTCACCTATTGAGTGCGATGGGTCAGTGACAGGTCAGCTAAACCAGACAAGTCGGACAATTTCCCTAGGTGAACCCAGGGTAGATATACTGTTTTGGGACAGGGTACCACCCCCCAATGTTGCAAAGTGTCAGAATCCCTCAATTTGGATTGGTCCTAAGATAGGATTCGGGTAACACACCAATCATAACACACTATTTGGATGCTTAATTTGCATCTCTGGGTACCGCCTAGCAAGATTGGGGTTCCCATGAGAAACTGCAGAGAAATACAATAGAGATATAACATTGTTTCGGAATAAGGACATGTGACTCCGTCCTGCTGAGGTTGCAGGTCAGTTCTCAGGAGCATCTTGCCCATCACTGCCAACTGGCGGTGTTCCATCAGCAAAGGTTGTCGGTGCCCCAGAAAGTCGCACATGCGTAGAAGGGACCTCCAAGATGGCTTTGGTGCAGTCAGACCCCCATTCCCCGCGGTACATGAAAAGTAAGCGAGAACAAATTAATACATAGAAATAACATTATGAAAACACATCACAGGGTTTGTACTTTCAACTTATCAATAAGAAATATACTTATGCAGTCTAAATGTTAGCTACATATAAACAGATACAAGAGCAGTGGCACGAGCAGTACCACGTTATTGGCAAAGCTATGTATTACGCATGCGCATAAATTTCCCTCCAACTCTGCAGACACGTCAGGACACGTGAGTGTGGCTGACGCATGCGCAGTAACTAAATACAAGCGGCGGCCATGTTAAATGACTCGAGTGAATTATTTTAGTAAAACACATATGCAAGCATCAAGAAACCTTGTTCAAACATAAAATAACGTTAGTAAAACGTACATGTGATTACCTTGTTACACATAGACGAGGTTCATGACTTCAGCAAGTCGCAAAATATGCGAAGCTTTGCTTCATCAGTAGCATTTACAAAACCTTTGAAATTCACTGAAAAAAAACGTAGGTTTGACACATGTTATAGTTAGCTGGACATTTCACTCATATAAAACCATTGAAATTCCCCCGTTATAGTTAGTTCAGCTAACTATAACTCGCGCGCCCGCAATGCACTGCTGATGACGTCACATATTACATCACTCATTACATCGTCAGTGACATCACTCATTACATCACTGATGACATCTCAAACCCATATATATATATGAAATCGAAACCTGACGTTTTGGTGGTACAAAGCAGGCGCTGACTCTGTGGGATCCATTTCAGGAAAAAGTTTATTTTACAAAAGAAAAGATATGACGCGTTTCGACGGCTATACCGCCTTGCTCACAACAGTGAATGCTGGTAAGGTAAGACCTTTTGTACAAACTAGTTGCTGATTGGTCAGGGCGGTCGCATCTCAGAAACCATGGTAACCATTACATTCATGGCCAACAAGATGTTATAACGTTTCTGCACATCGTTGTGTTTCACCAATGTGTAAATAACTAAATAAATAAGTAAATTCTTTCTAATGCATGGCATGGATAACAATTAATTCCCATTGCTATTATCACAATTCCTGTTTCCTCCTGGTTATTGGGGCTCATGCATATACCTGGTGGCTCCTGTACATTTCATGCAAGATTACATATTAAGTTAATACTTTGACACATGTATGATTTTATATGTCTGTAGATGTTGAATGTCACATCGAACAATTGCATGATGGCATAATGCCTTACTTATATCCAGTGCTTAATTTGTGCCGGTGCTTTCCGGTGCCAAGCACCGGCACTTATTTTTCAGGGCCGGGTCTACACTGGAAGACTGCTGTTAAGAGACTGGCCAAAGAATAGCAAACAAAAGAAAAACCCAGGCGCTGTCTAAGGCTGTATGTAACCTGAAACTAAGCAGGAGAGCTCTCGCTGTATAAAACTGAGAAGGAAGCACTGAATAATTGATGAAGCAAGAGAGAAGCGACTTTTTTTTTGTTGTTGCAGATTTATATAGCGCGAAATCGACCCGAAGGTATTGAAGCGCTTTACACAAGCACCAGTTAGTTACACAGTACACACGGACACATTCATTTTTCCCGGGGCCGTGCCTACCACCAATAAAGATGAATGATTTGCCCAGAGTTACAGGATGCTGATCCGACACCGAGGTGCGAACATGTTTTCCCAGCTCCAACGTCGGCATCTCTTGCCCTTAGGGCACATCCTCGCCCTGAGGGTGCGCCTCAACATTGGTACCGAGGCAGAGGAGCATGGCATGATTGAATTGTATTTTTTTCTGATTCTACCAGTAAAGCCGGAATTGCCCCCAGCCCCCCTCGTAAATATCGCGTTGTGTGGGCCCAGGTAGGTAAGGTTTCCTTTTCTCACCATCCCGCCTTCCTGTTTTAAGCGCATGCCTTCTGTAAAAAAAATCACAGAAGGGAAACGATCTTTAGTAGCCTCGGCCTCAGTCCGGGAGGAGACGAGAGGCAGGGTTGGTTAGTTTGCAATAAACATGTTAATCCCTCCCCCACCCCATGCTGGCCTGGAATGCTTCAAAGAGCAGAGGCTGGAGCCGGAGGAGGGGCCCACAGTGTATTAGGCTGGCAGTTTATTTATTTATTTATTTATTTATTTATGCATTTTTATATAGCGCGGACTTTACCCGAAGGCGTCAGAGCGCTTCTCATTAGGAACAGACATGAAACATAATGAGAAACATTACAAAAGAACAGATTGCAAAAACATACGTTACTTACATAAGGTAATAGTGAGCAAACAAAATACATGAGGTAGTAAAGGTAATAGTGACAATCGTGAGCAAACAAAATACTTGAGTAAAAATTGTGAGCAACCAAAATACATGAGGTAGTAAAGGTAAAAGTGACAATCGTGAGCAAACAAAATACTTGAGTAAAAATTGTGAGCAACCAAAATACATGAGGTAGTCAAAAGTGCACAAGAGGAAAAGAAAGTGACAAGTGTGCAGTTATAAGAGAAAACAGAGTATAATTAGAGGTATAGTCCTGCAATAGGTGCTAGACACTCAGGCTCAGGAACAAGCGTTACGTGGGCCAGGTGGCACTTGTGCAAGTATCAAGGGTAAAGACATGTGAGAGGTAGCAGCCGTGTGTTGCAAGGGCAGAGTGGTGTGTGCATGTTACAAAAGGGCACCGAACACCAGTACATGGAAAATACTGCAAAAAGGCAGACCCTCCAATCACAGGCATACACTGGGAAGGCACTTCCATGGTCATGGAAAGTAGAAATTATCAGTAGTGGGAAGTCTTCCTCACAAATAGCAAGAGGACGTGAGTTACTTTTGGAGGTGTCTCTGGAGGAGGAGAACTTTGAGGTCCCTTTTGAAGGCCTGGGAGGAGGCGGTGGTCCGGAGCTGAGGTGGAAAGGAGTTCCAGATTCTCACTGCGTTGCCTGAAAAGGATTGGGCCATTGTTCTTTCCTTCTTGAAAGTGGGAGGTTCAAGCAGTAGATTCTCCGCATTGCGGGAACGTCTAGAGCCACCAGAGAGTTTCAGTTTATTCGCCAGGTAGCTGGGAGATGAGGAGTGCAAGGCTTTGTGGGTAATGCAGGCAGTCTTGAAGATAGCTCTAGCCTCGAAGGGAAGCCAGCGGAGGGTGGATAACATCGGCGTGATGTGATCGCTTCTTTTGGCCCCATAAATGAAACGAGCTGCTGAATGGAAGACAGACTTAAGTGGGGACAGGTGAGATTTGGGGAGGCCAGTAAGTAGAGAATTGCAGTAGTCTAGTCTAGAGAGGATCAGCGATTGCACCAGGGTTATAAGGTCCTGCTCCGGGAGGAAGCGACGGATTCCCCAAAGAAGGCGCAGTTGGTAGCGAGCAGATTTTGCAATAGAGTTGATGTGGGGAGTTAGATTGAGTTTTTTATCAAGAATGACACCAAGGGATTTTGCACTGTCGACAATGATGGGTTTATTGTTTAGTAGATTCATCTGATCCATCCATGATTGAACCGGGGGAGGAGAGAGTGAGGAGGAGAAGAGGAGGAATTCAGTTTTGGAGGGATTCAGAATCAATTGATGAGTAGACATCAAGTTTTGAATGGAGTCAAGAGTAGATCTTAGGATGGAGAGATCATGAGTGGAGGCAACCTTGAGGTAGAGTTGAGTGTCGTCTGCATAGAGATGATAGTGAATCCCTGATTTGCTTAGGAGGTTTCCCAGTGGTTCTAAGTAGAGATTGAACAATGTTGGTGCTAGTATTGATCCTTGGGGAACACCTTGACCCACCGCCACAGGAGAAGAGAGACTGTTCGCTATTTTGATCATTTGAGATCTGTCAGAGAGGAAGGATGCAAACCACTTAAGCACAGAGCCCTCCATGCCCATTCTCTGTTGAAGAATATTGAGGAGGGTGTTGTGATTAACAGTGTCGAAGGCTGCGGAAAGGTCAAGGAGAATTAGCAGACAGGACCCCCCTGAGTCGAGTATCCTCAGCGCATCATCAACCACTTGCAGAAGGGCTGTTTCAGTGCTGCAGTTTTGGATGAAGCCGGACTGACAATTGTCAAGAAGATCATTGTCCTTGATATGACGAGAGAGTTGTTTTGCTACACATCTTTCTGTGATCTTCGCAAGAAAGGGAAGGTTAGTGATGGGGCGGAAGTTGTTGAGGTCATTCGCATCAGCAGTGGGCTTTTTAAGCAGAGGGGTGACCTGCCCAGTTTTGAAGGAGACAGGAAGGGAGCCTTGCCAGAGGGAGAGGTTGATCAGGGTAGTCCAATAGGAAAGGGAATGGGTATAGAAGTCCAAGGCAATGGCACTGGGGATAGGGTCAAGAGAATGGTTGTAGGGCTTTGTTTCCCGTATGCACTTGAGAAGGGCATCTTCAGGTATGGGGTCAAAGCTCTGCCAGATGGCTAAGGATTTGCGCTCCTCTGGAGGTGTAGGATGAGCAACCTGGTCCACAAGTGCTTTCACTTTTCCATCGAAGAAAACAGCGAAATTCGCTGCTCTCTTTGAGGAATCCTCCACCTTGGAGGTTGGGGGAGAGCAGCTCGGAGTCTTTATGAGATCGAATTGTTTTTTGGGTCTATTTTTGGCGGAGTCAAGGAGGGTTTTGAAGTGCGTCGCTTTCTCAAGGAAGATGTGTTTGTGGTACTTGCATCTTGCTGTGCGAAGCAAGGCTAAATTGTCATTGGAGGGCAGTTGGCGCCTTGCACGTGAGAGAAGTAACGGGCTGGAGGAGGGGCAGTCCAGATCATTTTGTTTGAATATTGGCATGGTGTGCATAGTGCATTGCTCTATCAACATTGCTGTCTCAAGCCACAGGATAGATTGCACTACTACCAGTGCTGCCAAATGCCCACTCCTTTGGAGCTGAGGCGCGTCTTTGTGGATTGGAGCCAGGCTACAGCCCCAGACAGCACATCGACATTGACCGGATTGACTGTCTCATGGGAGACGGGTCATCTGCATTAGGTATGTGAAAATAGGTAGCAGCTAATACTTTACAGCATTAATGCTGTAAAGTGTAAAAAACGTGTTGCCATTGTTGAGTTTGGTATGGAGATGTTTCCCAATTGCGTTTCCAGGTTTTGGACATGTAATATCTGCAACCCTTGGTTAGTGCATCTCATCAGCCGCCACGAGAGTGCAATCACATTCCTATTTATTAGCGCCTCACAGTAAGTAAAGAGTAATTAGTTTCGAGGTCTGCGTGCTGGTGCAGCTGGAGCAGTAGGCAACAAGAACGAGCACAAAATGTAGTAGAGTCAGGGTGGTAACTTCCAATGGTGCAGCGGGTGTATTGGCACCAGGAACCGGGAGTATGAGGCACCCATGATCACAATTAAATAGCTGCTTTTTACTACTTAACCGGGACCTGTGGCGGGGGCAGGAAAGCGTTCCTGTTAGGCTACTGCATAGAGTACACAAAGGCAGATGCAACACTTAGCAGTCACTTGTAGCTGGGACCCCTTGGACACTTTTAAGATACTCTGTCCACTGGTGGCCTTTCCGTGCTCAATCTAAGGGATAAAACACTAGCCAACGATAGTTATCGTCACTTACTTCACTGAGGAATAAAAACTGTAAATCATGTGCGTTACCACGGCCGAGGGTGCAAGGGCAGTATTTAATTTGAGCCAGTGGCTCCTGGTGGGGACTACCAGCCCTTATTAGTGGGTAGCTGCGCTTATATTTTCCTATCAGATATTTACCGACCACAAGAGGGGAAAAACACAGCTTTGAAAGACTAAGGAAGAGAAAGATGACGGAGGAAGAGAAAGACAGGAAAACATTCACAAACAGAGAAAGCAGGGGACTTCAAGAATGAGATAAAGGGGCAGGGAGTGGCTGATAGTGAATTAAAAAGACATGAGGTGTATTAAAGACCACCAGCCTTGGAATTTGGCGCGCCGACATTTAATTGCACCAGCCTCGGGAATCTGAACTGAGTTTTGAGCACCGGTACCTTTTTTTTTACAAATTAAGCACTGCTTATATCAGTTCAAAAGGAATACAGCCCAAGTGGGCAATTGAGGAACCGAAAACAACATTGTGTGATAAGGTTAATTTGTGACACAACATCACTGCGTAAGTATCCGATTGTTGTCATACATCATTGCTATTAACATAGATAACAAAGTCCACCATATATACTTCATAAACTAAATTAAAAGTGCGACTACCACCTAATTGCTCATTGTGTGTATTATGTGTATAAAATGATTTACAAGCCTATGTTTGCAACTCAGTGTTTAGGCTAATGTATCCAACTGTTTCGAAGGCTGTGGGCTCGGGTCCGCATGGGCAACTAACTGACAATGATATTTTTTCTCTCCTTACAAATGTACACTAAGTGCTTCATCCGCGTTAAGGCCACGGGGGGCCTTTGTGTTTAAGAGGATGATGTAGCGGGATTCCAGTCTCCGTAGGGCAAGTAATCTATTCCCCCCCTCTTATGCTCCTCTTCACATGATCCACGACAAAGTATCTTATATTGTCGGCATCACCTCCATGGACTTTGTTTATGTGTCTAGCCACCGGATACGTGGGGTCATCGTTACTAAGATGTTGTAGCACCCGCACATGGGCAGGGTGGATGGTACTGCCCACGTATTGTTTTTAACAGCTACATTGCAAGACGTAGACTGCATAGTCCGTCTTACATGAGTAATTCTCACGAATTTCCAGTGGCTGTTTTCTGTGAGGCACATCTAATTTGGTCATGTTGAGGCCATATTGGCACGCTTTGCACTTTATGCACTTAAAAAAACAATTGCTACTTTTTAGCCATGGTGATTTTTTCTCCTTCAAGGATGGAGTATTTACAAAAATCTCCTCTTTCATGCTTTTTGCCTTTCTGAAAGCAATTTGAGGGACTTTGTTACACTTACTGCCTATCACTGGGTCATTTCGTACTATTGGCCAGTGACTATAGATGATCTTTCTTACTTGTTTATGATAGGCATTGTACCCTGTGATCAAGCGGGGGGTGTTCGTACTTTGTTTGGACATTGGTGCATTGGGTGCATGTTTGAACAGTAGATCTTTCCTACTTTTAGTGTCACTCTTGCCTGCTGCTGTTTCTAGCGTTTGCTTGGTATACCCTCTGCTGGTCAATCTGCTAAATAGGTTAGCCTTAGACTCTTCATATGTTTCTTCGGTGCTGCAGTTGTGTCGCATTCTCAAGCACTCTGCATATGGGATACTGTTAATCAAGCTTATATATATATATATATACACAGACACACAGACAAATATATACACATATACAGGATGATAAGACTTATTTATCATATTCCTTCAAGTAAGTGAAAGGATCAACTCTTCTGTTGGATCTCCTGAGAGGAACGTGTGACTTGGCAGTTGAATCATGACTCCCAGAACCATTGTGAACAAAATTCTATTTGATCACTACCACTGTTACTCTCATTACCACTCACCTGTAAGACAATTTGCCTACACTCGAACTCTGTATCGCTTTCAGGATTAGGAGTTGGCCTAACGGGTAGAGCGGTCAACCTTAAATCTGGGGAACCAGGTTCGAGTCTCAGCAAGGATGCGCAACATCCTGTGATTCTGGGCAAATCACTTAATCTCCCCGTGCCTAGCAAAAATGAATGCGTCCTCATGTAACGTAACTGGTGCTTGTGTAAAACGCTCTGATACCCAATACCTTTGGGTCAAGTTTGCGCTATATAAAATTCTGTAAAAGAGAAAAATTCCCTCAAATACTATTCCATTGAAACTTTTCAATCTGCATTCAGTAGCGAAATGCACTTTCTTCATGCAGTAGCTGCATATTTCTTTACTTGCAGAGCGCCCCTTGTCATTAGCCATATAACCAGATTTCCCACACCAAATTTGTTTTCCCTGGAACATATTTTTCTTTTCCACCTGCACATTACTTTCTTTCCCCTTTTCTCGAGTTACCCTTAATTACATGAACAGTGTCTCCTTTACTCTCTTTCTTCTTAATAACCTCCAGGCATTTAATCGAATGTTCAATGTTTTAGCAATCATTTGAACCTCATCTGAAGATGTCGCATCCTTCTGCCATGGCTACTCCCTCACTTTCTGGATGATGCAGCCTAACATGAATTGGTCCCTTATTCTTTCCTCTAGTAAACGACCACATTTTCAGGACGAGCCATGTTTCCTTAAAACAGTGACGTCATTCTCTACTGTTGACCCATCATTCTGAGTCCTCCTCCCAAAATGATATAGTTCTAGAATGGTAGATGCCTATCTAATTTCACTCTACAGGATTTATATTCATTCAGCTTTTCATCCATGACATCTGGAAGGTGATCGAAAACTCCTTGCACTTCAAGGCCCAAACAATGCAAATGCAAAGCAGTTTTCCTCTCAGAGTTTAATGACCCTCCACAAACCTTGGCATACCTCTCCAATACCTTTAGCCATTTCTGACTTTTGATTGGCAGATCTCCTAGTGTTGCTAAAAAATGGTGCTGCCGTTACCTTTTGCATAGTACACTAATGTGAGGAAATACACACTTACAAACACCCTCACAAAAGCAATTATACATTTACCCAAAGGAACAAAGAGCAATTCTTAAAGCTACAATAAGATAGTAAGCAAATATACCAACATATAATAAAAGCTCCGGCACACAATCAATGTTACCGAGAAACCTGAAAATTAAATAGATTAAAGGAAAAGAGAAAGCTCCCAAACAAATATGTTAAAAATCAACAGTACTATGTTTGTGATTCCCTACCTTCCTTGACAGTCCAACCAATGTGTCCACAATAAAATGATTATGATAAAACTCCTTGACGCTATGATGGAGCTCCAAGTCTAAGACTTAAATCTCCACACACACTGATTGTCAATCCCAGCATGCTCAGCGCCTACACTAGAGCGCTTAGAGCTGCAGGGAAATGCTGGGTCACGTAGCTCTCACTGCCTCCATACACGATGCTGTCTCTGTCAAGAAACGAGAGGTTGCATGCTCAATTCTGTTACAGGACAGGAGGCTTCGGATTATGCTTTCTCTTTCTATTTATTGCCACTCACAGCAGCCAATAAAAAAGATTTTTATTATTTAAACAAACTACATTTCGCATGATGCATATATTAGACATCACATCCTGATAGACCCTACAAGAGCCACCGTAACCGGAAATCATCCTCTTTCTTTGCTGCTCACGCAGGAAGTTAAGTGCCAACAATTTTTATTACTGATTACTGTGAATGATTGCATTTTTTGATGATTTGAATAAGGTTTAAAAATACCACTTGTATATGCGTGCTGCTGCCTTCAATTGTTTGCCTTTGATGTGCGCTTCCCGCACTGCAGAGTTAATACGCGCATTGTTGCATTTAACTGTCCACGCATTGTTGCCTTTTACTGTTGGCTTTTCATGTGTGCGTCTCGCGCTGCAGAGTGAATCCCTTGACTCAAGCTTTTGTATCGCGCTGTGCTTTTAGCGTGCTAGCACTCACCTCACACCCCACGAGGCCATGGGAGTTTTCATTCATGCGGGCAGCCCAGTCAGGCTGTTTAAAGTTCCCCGCTTGGTTTGGTGGATGCTGCGCTGCCATCGGCAGTGTAGAATTTCTGGTAATAGACGCGGCAGGGTTCTCTCATTGCCGGTGCATCTTTAAGAGCCTTCTTTGCTCGAACCCTTGTGCGTAGCCCAATTGGGCTAGTTTCTAGTAGGTTTGGGCTACGCACAACGTTTCTCGACCCTGACCTGCTCCGGAGCTCACACGCTCGGAGTTTATTTGCAGGCGAGATCACATATATATGCCTGAGGTGGCTGTAAAAATTCTCAGGCCTTGGAGTCTGCACAGGCTCCTTAAAATTCTTTTATCTCTGATCCCTACGCCTTGTGGGCTGCAAGAACTTTTATACAGCTTTTAGCTGAAGAGCTAGGCATTTGTTGGGTGTCCTCTGGGTTGCCTCCCCTAGGTCTTGGGACTGGGCTCCTACGCCGGAAGTTGCGGTGTACCTGCACGATAATCTCAGCCCGAGTTTTGATAAGGAGGTGTGTAATAGGTTACAGACATTCAGGACAAGGTGGGAGAAACCCCAGATATCGACCCAAGCCTACTTACCTTCCTGGATGTCGCAGGCCCTAGCGCTAAAATCCTAGAACTGGCCTTGCAGGGGCAGGAGTCAGCCACTGCGGTGGATCTGGAAGTACTGGCAGGTTGGATTCAGCGGTCCATTTGCCTCTTAGGCAATGCAAACTGTGCTATATCCACGGAACGTCGCAAATCGCTCCTCATGCGTGTGGACTCTAACCTCACTGAATTGGCAGCATCGGAACCAGGGCCCCTAGCGGAGGGAAATCTCTTCAGAGAACGCTTCGTCAAAGATGTCTCCAAATACGTGGGCACGTTCACAACACTGGATAAGGCCCAGTCTGGTATTAAGCGAGTCTTTCAAGCTGGCCTTTTTTGACTGGCCGGGCGAGGCCGAGGATACTCGCCAGGCTGCAATTTCTCCCAAGGTCCTCAACGAGGAGACTATGGAAGGGGCCGCGGAGAGTGGAATTCCACTCATGGAGGAACCTTCTATCCTACCAGGCAACGCTTCAACCAAAGGCGTTTCTACAGAGGTGGCCGTCGAGCGGGCTTCCAAACCCCAGACTCTGCAGGTGAGTGCTCCCGACAATTTTCTGATACCTTTGAGGGTCGCACTCAATTTTTCTATCGCAATTGGTTTCAAATTTCACAGGATGCATGGATTGTACAGACAATCCAGGGGTTCCAGTTAGATTTCTACCAGATACCTTATCAAGTCAAACGACCCAGACAGCTTTCTTTTTCCCAACTAGAATGCGATTTTATCGATTCCGAACTAGAACTAGGTGAATTGCTGCAGAAACACTCGATAGCGCGCTGCAACGAGGGCCCTCGCAGTTTTTACAGCAATATTTTCTTAGTGCAAAGAAAGGCGGAGGTCACCGGTTAGTTTTGAATTTGAAGGAGTTCAATCAGTTTATGACTAACAAACACTTCAAGATGGAGGGCATCCATCTTTTGGCGGATTTTCTCAAAGAAGGAGAATGGATGGTCCGCTGGACCTGAAAGACGCCTATCTGTCAATACCTATTGTTCCCCCTCACCGCCGCTTCCTCCAATTTCAATGGCAGAACCAGTGGTTCGAGTACTCGGTCCTTCCTTTTGGGCTCTCCTCAGTACCATGGTGCCTCACCAAGGTGATGAAGCCGGTGATAGCTCACCTACGAGAGCATGGCATTCACATGAAAGTTTATCTAGACGACATACTCATCATGGCGCAATCCCCGACGCTAGCGGCTCATCATTTATAAATGACCATAACTACTTTACAAAACCTAGTGTTCGTGATCAACAAATCCAAATCAGCACTTAACTCCTCGCAGAAGGTGGATTTTCTAGGGTTCGTCATACATTCTCGTACGACACAGTTGAGCCATCCCCGTTTCAAACTGAAACTCATCAGGAAGGAGCTCAACACACTGTTATTCAAACAGAAAGTTTCACTCAGAGTGATTGCCAGGATAGTGGGTCTTCTAGCATCCTCCATTCAAGCAATCTTCCCGGGAACCCTTCATTACTGGGCCCTTCAAAGGTTCAAGAAATGTCTTTCCTACACAGACGTTTTCCCTCTCTCTCCCAGGAAGTGTGGAAAGAGATACAATGGTGGCTACGCCGCGTGGAGGCATGGAACGGCAGAGCCATTTTCGGGTCTCAGCCAGAGGTGGTTATAGAATCAGACACCAGCAGTTGGGGCTGGGGTGGGTCATTGCGGTGATATCTCCACAGGCAGGTGATGGTCCCTGCACGAACTCGACCTTCACATCAACTGCCTGGAACTCCTAGCGGGTTCATTCACAATCCGAACATTGTCACCCAAACGCCTATCTTGTTGCATCCTGCTTCGGTTGGACAACATATCGGCGGTTAGGTACATCAACAAATTGGGAGGCACGAGGTCCTCTCAGCTCACAGAAATAGCGAAGGACTTTTAGCATTATTGCCTCAATCATCAAATATTGGTGGTAGCCGAATACATCCCGGGACAGTCCAACATAGTAGCGGACTGGAACTCCCAACACCTCAAGGATTACAGAGATTGGCAACTCCATCCCCAGATAGTCAGATGGTTGTAAGCGATATGGGGTAGTTGTGAGATCGACCTATTTGCGTCCAGACTGAATCGTCAGTTGGAGAAGTTCTTCAGCTGGAGACCGGATCCGTTGGCTCTGGCGACGAATGATTTTTCTCAGGACTGGTCCAAGGGCCTAAATTAGGCCTTTCCTCCATTCATATTGATTCCCAGGGTGACTACCCAGGTATCTCGCCATCGGGCGGAGGTGATCTTGGTAACGCCCTTGTTGAAGTCGCAGCCTTGGTTCCCAATTTTACTGGAGATGAGCTGCGACTTCCCCAGGAGGATTCTGTCATCCTTGAAGACGCTCCAGGGCGCTCATGGAGAAATTCACCCGATGATGCTATTGGTACAGTTATCTCTGATGGCCTGGAGACTTTCAGGCAAAGATGGGAACTGCCAGGACTTCCGGACACAGCTACGCCTTTTATCAAACATGCCTGGGCTCCCTCCACCAGGAAACGGTACTCTTCGGCCTGAAAAAGCCGGGTTCGTTGGTGCATGGAAAAACAAGTGGATCCCGTGGGGGTCGACTTACCCCATTTTGGTAAATTTACTGTTTTGAAAAAGCAGCGGAAGGTCTGGCGTACAGTTCGGTTAACAATTTTCGGTCGCCCATCTCAGCTGGACATTCTCAGATTGATGGCAAGCCGGTAGGGATGCACCCATTGAATGTGTAAGTTACTAAAAGGCATTCGGGTTGCGAATCCACCTAAATCTAAATATTCCTCTCTGTGGGACGTATCTCTAGGTCTTTCCTTATTGGATAAATTGCCACAGAATGATATGATAACTCGGAAACAACTATTGTGTAAGTTAGCGATGCTTTTGTGCCTTTCTGCCTGTAGGCGGTCTTCTGATGTGAAAGCTCTGGACCTTACAGGAAGAGTATTTACTCCGGAAAGAGTTTCATTCAATATTACAGCTCGAACTAAGACCTTGTTGAGAAGTGTTGACTATCATGCTTTCCCTGGTAATGCAAAACTATGTGTAGTTCAATGTCTAAAAGCTTATGAACAATGTACAAGATCTTTACGACCTGATGGTGTGGTTCAATTGTAAATTGCTCTGCAGAAGCCTTACAAACCAGTCTCTGTGGCTACTAAAATCAGATGGTTAAAATATATCATGAAAGAGGTGGGTATTGATACCCAAGTGTAGGGAGCCCATTCTTTGCGTGGAACTATGGCCCCCAAACTTTTATGTTGGGTTCTACTGTTCAGGATATAATGCGGTCTGCTGACTGGTCTTCTGAATCTACTTTTAAACAGTTTTATTATAAACCGGTGGGTGATATAACCTCAGTTGTTTTTGATAAGCATTAAACTAGCATAATCCGAAGCCTCTGGTCCTGTAATAGAATAAAAAATTAGCTAGCATTCGCGCCACGAATTTTCAGTTCTATTAAGGACACAGAGGGAAGGATTATCCCACCCGGTTATATTACAAAAGATTGTAATGTTTAGCCACCCGTATGTATTTATATTCTGTTTAAGCAAAAGTTACGGGTTTTCCTGTGTTTCATTCCATTCAGGTTCTGAGAAGAAGATGGATTAAGAGTACTTCTGGTTAAGAGGATGTTACTTTCCAGTTGGTTCGGTTCTTCCACGTTGGAGGATGTTATTTGGACTTAAGTTATTGTTATTGGACTTTTACTGTTCGAACAAAGAAAGAGGATGATTTTCAGTTATGGTGGCTCTTATAGGGTCTTACAGGATGTGATGTCTAATATATGCATCATGGGAAATGTAGTTTGTTTACATAATATAAACGTTTTCATTGGCTGCTGTGAGTCGGAATAAATAGAAAGTGAAAGCATAATCCTTGCCTCCGTGTCCTTAATAGAATTGAAAATTCTTGGGGCGAATGCTAGCTATTTTTTTTATTCCCTTCACCCCTCGCCTCCAAAGCATGCATCTTCCAGCGATGAAACCCGGAGAGCCGGGGCCGCGTGTCACAGTGGTGAAGGGGCTCAAGCGTAATTCGTTAATGAAATAGACAAGCGTCCCCAGAGGCTTGAGCGTCGGCCGATGGGAGGAATCACAGGTCCTCAAAGGCTTGGGCACCACCTTCATGGTCTCGAAGACTCTAGTGCTGGTCTCTCACTGTAGCCAGCTCCTTTGGCTCGAGCGCTGCCCAACGGTATAGGAGTATTTCAAAAGTCACAGTTCTTGCTACTCCGGCACGAAAGTAAATACAGTAAATAAAACGTACAGTTCACCGCTCTTGCTACCCTTGCCTCTGCACTTTCTCTGTAGCACTGAAGGGGTGCAGACTCAGTAGGTGCACCAGACCAACATAAATATAGCATATAGAGGTCCACACAGGCTTGCAGGCTTCACAGTGAACTTTCTAAATTCCCTTCTTCTGAACTCTTATCTCTTGCAAGCAGAGTGCCACAACTTGCAGTACTTGTACACTCCTCCAAATGATAGAAGCATATGATAGAAGACTCACATATGATATAAGACTCACAATCACTCCAAATGATAGAAGCAAATGATAGAAGACTCACAAATCATATTATAGATGATTCACCTATGATAGAAGACTCACAATCACTCCAAATGATAGAAGCAAATGATAGAAGGCTCACAAAGCAGTTTGTCTGTCACAACAGGGAACTCCTGGGCATGGCCAGTGTTGAGACCTTCCTAGTATGTCCTAATGCTCTGGATATCCTTATCCCATCCTCGTCGCCAATGTGACAAGTAGCCAACTTAATAAATTGAGACACAGGAGGATGAAGTATGTGTAGGTTTATTCTTCACAGAAGGTCCCATCCAACCTCATCAGCCGCTGCCCAGCCTCTCACTGCAAACCTTCTCTTCCACATTCCATATGACCTAGTAACATTCCACCACAAAAGCAATGCTTACACCCACATAACAGAACTATCCTTACACAGGTTAAACATTGATATTACAGTGATCTTCCCCACACTATTTGTCTGCTTACCTCCTCTTTTTGCTGATTCTTTTTGTTGGCCTTAGGACTCTGAGCATTTTACCACTGCTGACCGGTGCTAAAGTGCATGTGCTTCTCCCCTAAACATGGTTACATTTGATATATCCACAACTAGTATATTTAATGTATCTGTAAGTCCCTAGTAGAGTGCACTGCCGTTGCCCAGGGCCTGTAAATTAAAAGCTACTAGTGGGCCTGTAGCACTGATTGTGCCACTCACACAAGTAGCGCTTTAAACATAGCCTGTGTGTGCAGTTTTACTGCCACATAGACTTGGCATTTAAAACCCCTTTGCCAAGAATTACACTCCTCTTTTATTACACACAAGTCACCCCTAAGGTAAGCCTGGGGTAGCCCATAGGGCAGGGTGCTGTGCACGTAAAAGGTAGAACATGTACTTTTATGTTTTGCATGTCTTGGTAGTGAAAAACACTTACATTCGTATTTTACGAACTTGAGGTCTACTCCTCTCATAGGTTAACATTGGGAATTCCTTATTACACTTTTAAGCTGTAATTCCTGGTTGGAAAGTAGCAACTATAACACGTTTTGTGTATTTGGCATGGTAATGATAGACACTCTTTACTGTTATATTTGTATTTATATTACTATTTTAGAAATACCACTTTTAGAAGGTGGACATTTCTCTGCTCTTAAAGCTCTGTGAGCCTACAGCATGTCTTCAATATACATCTGGGGTGGTTTACAGCTAGACTTCGTGCATTCCCTCAAGACAGCCACATACAAAGGAGGGCTGGGTGTGTCTGAGTGCCCATCTGCATCCTGATGGCTCATGCTGGGCAGGATGGGAAGGAGGAGCTGACACTTACACTTGAATAGGCAGGGTCCTGCTCTCCACACAAAGGGTTGATTACTTCCCTGTAGTGAGTCTGGAGCCAGGGCTGGAAAGAAAGGACCTCTGTGCACTTCAAAGACCCTTCTTTGAAGTCACCCCCACTTCAAAGGCACAACTGGGCGATAAGTACTGGGTAATTGACCCCACCAAAGAGACACTTCTGGACCTGTAAAGAACCATTGTCAGAAGAACTGCTGTGCTGCTACAAGGACTGTCACTCTGCTGGACTGCTGCTCTGGAAGAACTGCTTTTCTACTGTGCTGCCCTGCTTTCTGCTGCTTTCTGACCTTGCTGAAGGAGAGCTAGACTCTACCTTGAACCCAGAGTGATATCCAAGGGATTGTTGGATTTCCTCCTGTTTCCTGAGACTCAGGGATATCAAAGTCTCACAACTTTCTCCTGTGCCTGGTCCATTGGAAGTGGACCCAGGTGCTTGCTCCAGTAAAATCGATACATCTCCAGCCTGCATGCAGCAGGACCAGTGCATCAACCCTGTTGCGGGAGCAGAATCGGCACTCCACACTCGGAACCAACGCTTCGCCTAAATAACCAGTACTGTAGAACCACCACATCACTGCTGCTGCAGTGTGGGAAGAGCGATGCAACCCATCTACTGCGTGATGAAACCTGGTGCATCGTCTACAGAACCAACCCCTCTCAGCTCGGCGCATCTTCTACCGAACCTTGAGCAGCGCCACCACAGCGTGAAGAAAATGAATGCATCACCTCGACTATGGGATAAACACTCATGCACCCCACATCTCGCTATGGTGACCAGGATCAAAATACTTTGTTCAGCAGGCCTTGCGTGGCCCCTGTACCCATCCCGCTCCATCGTGGTCGGCCTGAACTCTTGACTTTGCCCTGGTCCAGCATGACCAAATAAACCACATTGCCGCTTATTGCATCTAAGCGCTATTTTTACATTTAATCTTAAAAAATGTATTTTGCGATTTATACTTATTGGACTTTTGTCACTTTGGTCTTGCTTTATTTATAAAAACATAATCTATTGTCCTAATCTGGTGTGGAGTATTTTAGTGGTGTTTTCATTTTGTCACTGTGTGTTGTGTGGCACAAATACTTTACACATTGCTTTTTAAGGTAATCCTGCTTCTTTGTGCTAAGCTACCAGAGGGTAAGCACAGGTTAATTTAAGTGTTTATCTGACTTACACTGACTAGGATTGTGGTTCTTGCTTGGACAGGGTGCATCCCTCTGCCAACCAGAAACCCAGTTTCTAACATGGCAGCTTACAATTTGGAAGGCCATATTGATTACCTTTGCTCTATGTGTTCTAATTTATGCTTTATGAGCTAATGTATAAACATAGATTAATGTTATTGCTCAGGTATCATCTTAAAACATGACATCATAATCCTGTTATGAAAAGTCAGCCTCTCTACAGACCTCACCCACTGCTGTCATTGGCCACTGAGCTGGAGGGATTGCGACTCTGAGGGAACACCAGCAGGTGTCAAAACAATATATCACACATGTCATCCCTGGGGAGAGGCTTGGAACTTACCACACCCACTTGGCTTTCTGTTTGTTTATTGCTATGCACATAGGCCACCAGGCCATGCAATACCCTGCTGAGTCATGACTTTTGGACACAGCAGCCATTGTAGGAGTAGGGAATCCACAGTGTGGCATACCATATTGTACTGGCCTGGCTGCTGCTGGCACACTTGGCATGGCAGGCTATTGCTGTTTTTAGGCAGTGAGCAGCACTCTTACACCCCTTAGAGACTGGCAGTCAGAGACTATCAGAAGCACTCTCAAATCGGTCGTGGAGAAACAGTAACACACTAACGGGTTCAATCTTACTATCGCACATACTAGCAGTTTCGCCCTACTTACAAAACCCCCCTCTATTGATCCCGGTGCAGGTAAGAGCATAGGGACGGAGGGGAAGTGGCAGACGACAATAAAGGAAAATAAAATTTGAAAAAAAGAAAAACACTTACCTTGCGCTCGCCGCATAGCTGAGTCGGCGATGCAGCAAACATAAGGTAAGTGGGTTTCTTTTGAAAAAAAAATATTTTCTCTCCTTATACCACCGCTCTTACCTGCACCGGCCGTCCCTGCCACCCACACCGATGAGAGGAGAAGTCTCACTCTACTAGAAGCGCTCTCACACCATTCACATACTAATTAACAAGAATGACCTAAAACACTTCATATAAATGACTTCAAGTCAACCTGGCCAGTCTCCCAGAGGCTACAACGGTTATGCTTTGGAAAAGCCAGTAAGTACCTATTGCATTTCCAGTCATAAGCCAGCCCTATTGTCTATGCCAATGCTTGTTTGGCAAATGCATTATGTTTAATGAGTTTTTTAAATAAGTGAAACGTTCTTAACTTTCTTGTAGTATTTATTGTATAGGGAATATTGTAAGATTGCTTTTATGACTGCTGTCGAATAAAGTTTTGAAACTATAAAAACTATAAAAAAAAAGTATTTATTAGTTTAAAGGTTTTCTTTTTTCTAGCGGGCAAGTGGTCAGAAAACAATAAGAAGCAGTGCCAGTGAAAATTAGATAAAAACTGGTCAATTGGAATTTCAACCGTAGACCGTCTTGTACAGACTTGTGTTATTAAAAAAATGTAAATTGATACTTGTATAGCGCACTACTCACCCGCAAGGGTCTCAAGGCGCTTGTACGAATACCGCTGTGGAACCCATCCTGGCTTTCCCTGTGAGGTGTCCACTCCTGGGCACCCCCAAGGTGGAGGCCAGGCATCCTTAGCGTTGTGGGGGCCGTTGTGGAGATTAAGCAAGCTATTGCCCAGAGTTGCAGAGTGGGACTCCATGATTAGAATAGGCACCAAGGCGAGAATTATCAGGTCCGTGGAGTTTTTGAGCCCAAGACCCGCCGAGGCGGGGAATTGAACCCTGGTCCCGGGCTAGACCTCTGCATCAGGGTCTGCCGCTCTAACCATTGAGCCACACTTCTCCACTAGCCACACTTCTCCACTTCTCCAAAAACACATATCTGGCTAGAGGTATACACAAAGTCAGCGAGAAAATAACACAGACACTGCTTAGGAAGGCAGCAGCTGCATGCGAGTGTGCAGCCTCGGATTCTCACACACAAAAACAATGAAATGCAGACATTGCTAGAGAATTAATCCACAGTGATTTTCACACTCTGAAAGCAGAACTAAATGTAGGAAGGGATCAAAAATACATTGTGATTCAAAGGAAACATCCGCCAAGAACAGTTCCCAACTTCCCCCTTCTTAAATAGCTGTAGAAGACCGAATATCCATAGAATGCACGGTCATTTCCGTGACATTTCTTTAGGTCTCAGGGCTCAACAGCACATCTTGCACGCAAGCCGGGCTCAATTACAATAATGGGAAGCTGCCATGAAACAGATTCTCCGCCCTTCTTCAGGACCAGCTCCTCAGAACTCGCATACAGGAGGGTTCATTGTTCAGACGCCCACGTGATCAACCTGTAAAAGCATAACATTTGAAAATGTATGAACATTGGTCGATGATAAAACATTTATAATATTTCACAACTTATTGCTAATATCTTCCGAAGTCCCATTAAATGCGTTTTCATATTAGTTCACACATTCAAATACAAGGGTAATAAATGCAGTTTCTATACAGTCACCCTTAGAATGACGACTATAAGTAGCATAGCTTGTTAGAATGAGATATCAGCTAATAGAGTGTCAACAAATGACAAACAAATAGAAAACAGAATTTGGATATAACTTTGGCACTAACAGAAGCCAAGAGGCTATTAACCTACCCTCATCAATCCTCTGCATGGGGGACTTTAGTGTACAGAACAAGAAAGCGTTTTACAGAAAGGCCAAAACGTCCTCATTAGGCACTCCTTTAATTCTTGGTATAGATGAATCAGTTCATCCAAAGGTAATTCGATTGCAGTTTTTCTTTATTCACTTTCTTTATTCTTTTTCGTTGTTTCCAGAAATGTAATGCTCCAATTCACAAAATATTATTAGGGTTATTTCAACTTATTCATGTATTGGAAAATCCAATGGCTTCCGGGCTGGGCCCTACATGCTGCCTCGTAAGCGCGTCTCGCTTCGAGTGTGCTCCTGGATTGGTCTCTAGACACACCTGAAGTTACACCGTGGGCACCTTAGATGTGATGAGGGCAATCACCATAATCAGTCTGCTCCAAGGTGATAGATGTGAATCTTGAAAGCGCTGAAGCAGTTGCAAGGAATCAAAAACTTTAAATAAATAAATAAACAAAGTTTCAACTACTTTCTTTATTTCCCAAGTCCAGAAGGAGCATGGGAGATGATGTTCATAATCCCAAACCATCCCATGGTGCCCCTCCAGTATTTAGTTAGTAAAAATAAATGAATAAATAAAATGAGCGCAGAGGCCCAATGTTTTGTATAGGAACCCATCATCAGTGCCACCAAATGCCGGGGTTGCTAAATACTAAGGCTTCCCAGTCTTGATTCCACCTTCCTTCCACCATCCTACCGCCCTACACTTCCAGTCTCTTTATCTCACTCTTGCAAGTGGCATAGCTCTGATTTTCTCTTGTCAATGTTTCTCTGTTTTTCTTCCTGTTCTTTATCCCTTCTATGTCTTTCTCTCTCTTTTTCTCTGGTTCATAGCCTGGTTCAGAGTCTGATGATGAAAAATAAGTTCCAGTCCTCAATAATGAGTCACTTTGCTCATCACCTCTATTCTCTGACATAAATTAAGCAACGTCTCTTGTGAAGATCTAAACACCATTACAGGTATGCCCGTTTCCAGCCTCTGGTTATACTCCTTGTTAATCCAAACTCCTCTCTGCCTACTGGATAAGTGATGCAACTCTTACTGGAGCGCAAAGGAGAGGGTGTGAGCTCAAATTATCTATATGTTTTTGGAATTCCTATTGTAGAGTGATGGTTGTACGGAGCTAAGGCTATCTATGTCTTCAATACATGGCAATTTCTGGGGGTTATGTGAAAACCCATAAGAGAAGTCGGAAAATAATTTAAAAAGGTCAGACCGTGTTTTCCCAGAAATAGCAAAGCACAGGAAATAATGAATAATGTCAACCTATAATCATAGCAGTCAATGAAGGATTCTAGGTAGAATTATCCTGGAATTGCGCTATTTTAATCCCTATATTCTTGAGATAGAAATAATTTGATTCAGGTGTTATGCTTATCTACATTCTGAATCCCTTAAAGAATGAAAGTGATTGTAACTAAAGCTAATTTTATTATTAACTCTTCTTATAACATTTACCAATGTCAGTGCAGCAGCCGATTTGATTAAATGATTTAAGATCATAAATAAGTTTTTAAAGAGTTAGATGATGATGGAATTTATTGCCCGTGTCTCTAAATAAGTGATTTGGAGGTGATGGAGGATATTTAAAACTTGAGGTAACTGTGGTAATTTGAAACGGTGGTGCTAAGTTAAAAAGGCAGTGTTTTAGATTAGATTATTTTCCGTTTAATAGCCTTCTAGATCAATATTTGTTTTGAAATGCAAACCACAGAAAATTATGGAATTTTTTCAATGCTGGAGGGCAGGGTATTTAATCTCTTTTTGTATTTTTTTTATTGGGGTTTCAATCCAACTCCCTTATCCTCTTTACCTTTCCACTAGAGTTTTATGGTTAATGTTTAATGCATGAAATGTGGAACTGCAGATTGCTGGGGGTGTTGGTGAAATCTTTGGACAGCTTTGTAATAGGACTATCTGTTGAAAAGATGTCTTGACCTCTTTACACCCCAAGCTCTGTTTTCTTTTACTCACACGTTGATGCACCAAAGCTACGTTGAAAGCCTCTTCACTGGCTTTTATTCACTTTAAAACATCATGCTACTGTCTAGTGGTGTAGCATTGGGCCAATGCATTTATTCTTTCTTAAATAACTTTCTAGAGCTAATGACCTTCCCCACTAAGAATGGTTTGCATGAGACGCACTTTTTTGGTGTTTCCCAAACCTATATAACATGGAATATCAAAATAATTTTTTTCAAATAATGTATTGTTTTTATTACTGATCAAAATAGTATCTATAAAACAGCTAATTGAAACTCGTCTACATCAAACAATGCAGACATATTACTAACATATATATGTTTAATATATATAATGTATATATTTATAAATATATATATATATATGTACAACATCTCACTAAAATGCAGTTGATTTGACAAAACTACTTTTATTAGTATGATCACTCATATAGCACAGTCCAGTAACACACAGGCATATGCTGCTTTTGTTTGGCATCGGAACAAAAGAGAAAGGACAAACGGGTGTCCAGTAGAGGTCTGGGAGGGCTACATCCATGCCAAGTTGCCAGAATAACCACTGACTATGTAAATTATTGTAATTTAAATGTATTGTATGCAGATATATTTTATGTAGAAATCTGTCACAGACCACTTGGGCCTTCATTGGACAGGACAAAAAGATTGTTTATGATAATGCATTGGATTAACAGAGGATATTTAGTTTGATAATGGTTCAATAAAATACACCCAACACGAAGGGTGGTTAGACATGTGCTGTAATCATCTTGTAAGGTTGCTTCCCAGTGGCAAGTGGGAAGTAGGTCAGACTTACCCAGTCCTTCATTCTACATTGAAATCAATTATCAGCAAATTCCCAATCCTCCCAAAACTGCCTTTTCCTTGCACACAGAAAAAAATATGATCAGCGACATATTCTATTTGTCATCATCAATCCAGTGCTTCTCGCTAAAAGGTACCCCAAGGTATCCAACATGTCCTGGGGTCGTGGTAAATGTTGCTGGGCATATGTACAAAAAAACAGTGTAAGACTCAAGGGAATGAATGAATTTGGGGTAAAATTCGGTCAGCTATGTACTTCGTTCCACTAACAAACTCCAGCCTTGTGGTTTAGATGATTTTAACATTACAAAAGATGTTATAGACATCATTGAAACTAAAAACTAGATGTTTTAGCTGTTTTAGGTATGATCTAATAGATTAATAAATCCATTGACCCATTAGAAGATTGTATTGATCACGTATTTTTGAATACCAGTTTCATACATTTTTTTTAGGTAAAACCCTCGAGTTGAACGAATCATTATTTTATCCTAGCAGAATTGTGTTTTGAAGAGCTGTGGTCAGTAAGTGAGGAAGAATAAATGGTGATACTTAAATAAGTTTTCTCCAAAATGATGCCAGAAAAAAAAAATCTAAGTTAATGGAGTTCTATCCTCCAGACAATATTGATATGGGTGGCACTTTAGTGAAGACAGGGCCCTGCTTGCACACATTGCTGTGTTAACATAAGCTTATTAGAAGTTTAAACGCCATTTTGCCACTTTGCACATGACACTACATGTAACTGTTGTTGTAAGTTAAACTGCTTGATTTTCATCGCATGAGAACAGTCTGTTTTTCACATCCCTAGACTTACATCGCAGCCTTAGTCTGTACACTGCATGCAGAAGCCTTTATGGTCACCATAATAATGTATGCTGGTGTTCAGGTTGATCGGCCCACACTCTAGACACAACACGCACACAGCTGCAACCAACTGAAATTCTAGTGCCTTTAATATTGCACCGCATCCATGATTTGGGCACTTGGAGAAAAACCTTTTCCAGTGACAGAGAGCTTTGCTCATCCTGTGATGTGATTCACTTCTGCTGATCTTGGATGTATGGGGTTCCCAATTTAAGCCTAAGAGACCTTCTATTATTATAAAACCTAGTTCCTCGCAGGGGAGGGTGGTTCACAAGGTGCTATACGACCTGTTTACCTGTTCTAGGTTGTCTAATCATTTGGTAGCTTCGCTGTAGGACGGAGAGCTAATGAGACACTGATGCTAAGATAGGGGTTCTGGGTACTGAGGTGAGTTTTTTTGGTACACCACAATTCACTGAGGTCCTGGTTTCCTGTGCATAGTTCTGTGCATGAGCAGAATCCCTGCAACATGGCACATCTAACGCTTTATCTTATATTCAAGACACTCAAGTAGTGCTTATAATAGTCCACAACACCCTCCCTCCTGTTTCCTATTGACAGAAGTGACGAATTAACCTACCTATATGGATAAATTATAGGTTAATTCAAGCTTGAGATTTTAAAAAGGTTTGTACTTTGAATTACTACCCATTTGTGCTACAATTCGTTTAGATTGTTTTTCTGTACTGTGTCCTTATGGGTGACTTTGACATAGCTGAGCATAGTCGGGTATCACTCTGGAATCACTTAAATCAGTATGGGGTAACCGCTGACGGTATGGCGGTGCTCTTTGTGGTTAGTGCAGATGTAGCATACCCATTTGAGCTGTTCTCTTTGGTTACGTTTTCCTGCTGCAAATGCAGATGATAGTACTTTCCATAAGTACGCTCACACGGTGGTGCCTGCGGTCTATGCACTATATAGGACACAGGAGATTCCGCTTGGCAGCATCACATTTGGTTTAATGGCGCCCTTCCCCACTCTGTAACGCCGGTTCGGTTAGGTTCCTTGTCTATTCCTGGGGCCACTTGGCCAGTCTTGGCCGGGTTCACACCACGTCCCCGTTATCCAACAGTCACTTTAGCTGAGTTAAGATTACTCTATGCCTCCATCGTTGGAGTACATAGGGCTTTAGTGCAATACGTTTCCCGCAACATCCAGGTGGGGGCACCTGGAGCTGCGGCGCAACCTGTTGGACCGGCCGGGATTAAAATCAGTCCCGTCATGGTTAATTCGGTAATGGGCAAGCGCCCCCAGGATAAGGACGATATGCCTTTTTGGCTTGCCGAGAAATTTGACCAGCTGGAGGCAGTATTTCCTAATGCGACTCCTGTTGAGAAACACAGGATTCTAACCATTAGTTTGTAGAAACAGATTGTGAGACCTGGGGTAAGTATTTGCGGCAGTCTATGTGAAGTCTATGACTGTCCTGCCCTCCATGATCAAGTGTTTTCAGGATCAACACGGTCCGGAGGCGGCTGTGGAATTGGGAATGAGACTTGTCGGAGTGTTTGACATAGTTTACGATCTCATCCTTGCTGACGTCAAAGGAGATGGGGACATTGCTGTGGGGGACATTGCTGTGCGCAATGTCCCTGACGTCCGATAAACCCCGGCAGTTACCGAAAATCATTGCGGAAGCTTATAAGACCATTGGCCGCATTAGTTTGGGTGTTAAGACTTTTGCTAAAACAGCAGTTCAACAGCAAACTCAGACGGCTAAGTCTAATAAAGACGACCGTCCAGTTTTTCCTAAACAGAATTGGAAAAATAAAAAACAGGGGAAGCAGCGAAAGAAACAAGGATTGTGTCCTGCATCACCAATACCTGTGTCTACTGAGCGCACATATGATTTGGGCGACCGGGCGAGTATTAAGTCATCTGATAGATTTCAGGTTTTTGATCAACGTTCTCCTCGTTCTTTACAGGAAACATCGGTCTCACAAACCGGTGAAGAAGAACGCGGCAGAGGCCGGGGCACCCCACAAGGACGTGAGCAGCCCCGCCAGACGGAAGGTAAAGGCAAGCAGGACGACTTTCAATGTCAATGCCCTCAGTTTCAGAAAAATAAAGTTGCTGCTTTAACCACGAGGTATGCCACAAATAGTGAGCACACAGCTTCGGAACCTGACATGGGTGCTAACGCTGCTAGACAGCTCAGCGGAGATTACAGTAGTGCACCAAGCACTGCGTCCGTATCTGAAGGCGACAGCAACTGCAACGTTCATCACCTTAGAGACAGCTGACACTAGAGTGGCTCCCCCTGACAGACTGTATGAAATAGTCCTTTTAATTGAAGGTGACATACAGCTTAAAATAAAAGGGATTTTTGGGAAAAATCTGACCTCTGCTTTTGACATTTTGTTAGCTGAGGCACACTGGCACCCACCTTTCGTTTTGGCCGCTCCGAGAGGGGAGGAGGTAATCCTCCCTAGTTTTGCTCACACTGTGCCGAAGGAGCATGCGCAGAATTTTGCAGAAGAGTGGGCTCAGGTGCTTGCACTGGCTTTATACCGTACTCAAGTCGGATGGGACAAACTTTCACCCAGACATGAGTCTATGCCACAGCCTCAACCCCAATATCCCATGCGGCGTGAAGCGAAGGCTCCCGTTGCAGAAATCCTTGAACAATTGGAACATCAAGGCGTGATTGAAACATGTGCGTCACCCATGAATAATCATCTTTTCACTGTAACCAAACCTGATGGGTCGTACCGCCTAGTATTGGATTACCGGCATTTGAACTCTCATTGTTGGACCTGCGCGGTACAGAATACTCACAGTTCTGCCCTTGTTGATAGACTCGTGAGAAAAAGGTTTAAGACCACATATGACATATCCAATGGCTTTTTTAGCCATAACCTGTCCTCTCTTAGTAGTCAATGGACAGCTTTCACTTCTGTCAGCAAACAAAGGTAGTTCAAATGATTAGCCAAGGACTATAAAAACAGCCCGGGCGTCTTTGCCGCACGTGTAGTCTCTCTGTTAGAGAGAATCAACCCTGATGCGTACTCGTATGTTGATATGTATCTCACAGACAGCGAATTATTGCCGCGTTGACCGCATCATTGTTATGTTTGCGGACTTCGGTTATAAATTGAACTTTGCAAAATCGCACATTGCAGAGTACACAGTGTTGTTCCTGGGCTATGAGCTCAACAATGAAGGTCGAGGTTTAGCACCTCACTTCCTGGAGAAGTGCGCACAGTTCCGCGCTCCAACAACTCTGAAAAAACTACAATATTTGCTGTTTTTTTTAAATTCGGGCGTACTTACATTCCCAATTACGCCCAGCGTATCAAGCCGCTATATATCTTGATACAACCAACTTTTACCAAATCATGCTGGCTGCCAGAACAATAATCTATACTGCAATCTTTGAAGTCTGATCTTCTTGAATCTAAATACTTACTGTCTCGTGATAATCTCACAAACCTGGTGATAAGAATTGTTCCAGGTGTAGTGGGTTTCACATACTTGATGTTTAATGAAGGAGACACAGTCCCTATTGCTTACAAGTAACACTTGTGCACTTCAGCTGAAATGCAATTTTCTTCTGTCGAAAAAGTTTTGACCACAGTTCTGATTGCGATTCTAAAAGAGAGAGCGCTGTCGCAGGGGAAACGCATGTTGGTTGTTACACTGTATCCTGCCCCTGAGGCAGTGACAAAAGCCAGTGTACCAAATTCAAAAGCTTTGCATCCACGTTGGATACAATGGGCCATATCCTTGACGTCTCCGGATGTCACGTTTATCTTTGATTCCTCATTGCAAACTCAGGAGTACTTACAGTACATGACTTTGATGGCACGCAGTTATCTCGAAGAACACCCAAGTTGTCCTCTGATGGCGCTAGAGGCTCCAGTTATCGAAGAACATGTATGTTCCGTCACGTTATTAAATTGGATGGCTGAATTATTTTCTGATGATAACAATGACTTCCTTTTGGAGGCTGTTACAACATACTGTGCCTATACGCTGATGGATTGATTTAACATTTGTCCATCTTCAACGCATACTGTGATCGAAAGATATTTTTTCTATTTTTTTTCCTCCATCTCCATGATGCAGAGCTTAATTTGAGCAGGTGCTTTCAGGTACTCAGCACCGGCACTTCTTTTACAGGGCCGGGGCTACAATTTCTGACCCTGCAGGTGGTGGTCTCAATGTTAATTGTTCAAATTTAAAATAAAAAGAATAACTTACATTGCATGGTGACTGGCTGGTAAATGTTCATAGACAAGCCAGCATATGCCTGTCCAGGCAGGCATGATTGTGTATCACCATGTTAGTAATGATGTCATCACGCCGATCACAAATCCAAGAAGTCATCGACATACTATGGCTTGCATTCTATTCCCCAAAGTCTGCTGCACCCTGCTACTGCTTGAGCCTCCCATTGGATAATTATACCTGGGGGCTTGCTCATGACTGAGTTGAGGCAAGGAAACTGCAAGAGCGCATTTGGAACTTGGGAGTGAGGGCTCTTGAGGAAGAATAAACAAAAGTAAGTGTGGACTTTCCACTTGCTGCGTAGCCAGAGTAGCAAATCCTGCAGCTCTGCATTGCTGCTAACCTAAACGTGCTGGATGTGGCTTTGGACCAATACAACTTTTGTGTGCCAAGGCGCTACCTGTAGAATCTGTGCTCTGCACCGCAGCATGGTAATTGCTGAGCGTGCGTGAGTCCAGTAGGCACCACAGCCATACTTACCGGCATTGGCAGCATTACGGCTGGGGACAATGCTTGTGCTGTAGCAGGCAGGGTCACAGCAAGCTGAGCAGTGGATGCCGATGCTGTCGCCATCCCCGGATCTACTAATTACAGGCAGCACTAGCAGTGACATCACCTGCTGTGCTCGAGCAGCCGTCTGTTCCGCAATAAACCCAGTCATACTGCACTGATTAATATATGCAAAAAAAAGCATTTTCATGTGGTGTACATTTTGTTTTTGCACTCGGTGTAGGTAAGAAAGTAAAAAAACGCCATCTTCCACTTCTTTAGGAATGACTACAGGAAAACGCAGAGTTCAAAATAGCAGGGACATGTACAGGCTGACGACAGGGGTCACAGGCAGCAGCAGTGTTATAGATGAGAGAGAGCAGGAGTAAAGAGGACAAAGAAACAACAGGAGAGGAGAGAACTAAGACAGAGCTAAGTAGAAGAAAAGGAGAGCAAATCAGATACAAAGAGAAAGCAGCCATGATGTGAAGAAGAGAGCATTAAGAAGAGAGAAGATAGAATGGAAGGATGTAGAGGACAGGACAGAGGAAAAAAGCAGACAAATGATAAAATGGAGACACAGTTAATCACTGCTCGAAAAGTGATAGTAAATAGCCAAGATTGAGGGGAGAGAGAGCAGAGCATGGATAAAGTGAAGAGGAAAAAGGGCAGGGCTCGAATAAATAGAGGGCAAATCAGAAATACAGCGAATAAGGTAACACACAAAGATGATAGAAAATATTTAGAGAGGTGAGAGGATAGACTCCTAGAACAAAGACTTAGGGGACAGACAACAAATCAAGGTTAGAAGATAGAGACTGAGGCAGTGAAGAAGTGACCTGTGGCCTCCTTGGCAAAATTTTCAGCACCTGCACTTTTTATTTTTACAAATTTAGCACTGACGGACAGTATACCGCCCCTTCTTGTTTTTTTCCTTTTTTCCTTACTGCTACAAACGTATCACACCCAATTATCCAGTTTGGCAAATTTTGAACTTGGTTCTGTCTAACTCGAACTTGAACTCTGTGTTCCTAAAATTGCTTCCCTTCTTGTGTGTGGTCCGATCAGGGGAGGATGTAGTGAAGACAGGGCCCTGCATGCAGACATTGCTATGTTAGAATAAGCTTATTAGAAGTTTAAACGCCATTTTGCCACTTTACACACAACACTACATGTAACTGTTGTTGTAAGTTAAACTGCTTGATTTTCCTTGCATGAGAAAGGTCTGTTTTTCACGTCCCTAGACTTATATCGCGACCTTAGTCTGTACACTGCATGCAGAAGCCTTCAAGTTCACCATAACAATGTATGCTGTTATTCAGGTTGATCGGCCCACGCTCTAGACACAACACCCACACAGCTGCAACCAACTGAAATTCTAGTACCTTTAATATTGCACTGCATGCATGATTTGGGCACTTGGAGAAAAACCTTTTCCATAGACATAGAGCTTTGCTGATCCTGTGATGTGATTCACTTCTGCTGATCTTGGAGGTATGGGGTTCCCCATTTAAACCTGATAGACCTTCTATTATTATAAAACCTAGTTCCTAGCAGGGGAGGGTGGTTCACAAGGTACTACACGACCTGTTTAAACTATCATTGTAACATGATTTCCCCCTGTGTGTTTTATGGAATTGTAACAATGCTGATTGTTTTATTTCTAATTAAAAGCCTGCTTACGGTAGCCAAAATACTGCATCTTAGAGCACATAGTTAAAAATAAGCATTTTAAACTTTTCCGTGTCTCTGATTACTCACATTGTGGACTGGTATGAGAATAAAAACGAAAGAGTGTTTTTGATACCCACCATTCCTGAGAGGACCCTAAGTTGCATGTTCTGGGTTGTCTAATCATTGGTAGCTTCGCTGTAGGATGGAGAGCTAATGAGACACTGATGCTAGTCGGATAGGGGTACTGAGGCGAGTTTTTTTTGGTACACCACAATTCACTGAGGTCCTGGTTTCCTGCGCATAGTCCTGTGCATGAGCAGAATCCCCGCACCAGCACAGCACAGGACACCAATCAATGTTTTGAATACGGTGTTGATTGACTGGCTCTACTAAAATTAATCAAGCCCTTTCAAAGTCTTCCCACAACCCCCTGGTCAATAAAGACCTCAGAACCCGTAAACTGAAATGTAAAGTTATACAAAGGGAATGGTGTAAGGTCTGTAACCCAATGAATATCTTTTATAAAGCTGGGGCCTTGAAAAAATATAAAAACTTGGTTAGAGAACAAAGGCCACTTTCTTGGTCAATTATTACAGCTAGCTAGTGTTCTAGAGAAGGCTTTAAGGTTGTGAATGAGTTGATCAGTTCCAATTACTGTTTTATACCTCTGATTCCAAAGTAAGAATTACTTGAATTACTTGGCATGCTACTTGTCTTCTAAAATTAAAACAATTTATGATACTCTAAAAAAATGTAAAGATGAGATGTGTTCCACCTGATCTTAAGTTTCATACAAATGCGGAAGACTTTGATATGTGCTCAACAAAGTTAACTTCGTTATGAGAGAGAGAAAATTAAAGTTTGGTCCCAGCAGTATAGTGTCCTGGCAAAAGATTCCATTTAACGATTGACACATTACCCGCATAATTAACAGGAATAATAAGTAACTCATTCAGTACAGCTGCAGTCCCTGATGACTGCAAAAAGGACATCCTTGCTATAGTTTGTCTAAAATAGCAGATAAATAGGTCAATAATCAGCTATCAAGGTTAATTAATAATAATGTTAAACTTAACCGATGCCAGGCAGGATTTCATCGACTTCATGGCGCAGTAATGGTGCTGTTAGCCATATAGAAAAAGCTTAGGTTGATCCAGGGTAAGGGTGGAGTGGTAGCACTTATCCCACTGGATCTATCTGCAGTCTTGGCTCACTGAGATAGGGGTGTAAGATGTGGCCTTGGGCTGGCTTAAATAATTTCTTCAGAACCTCAGTCAGGTGGTATTGTCGTCATCGTGCACTTCCACATATTTCAGTTCTGAGTGTGGAGTCCTGCAATGGTCATCTTTAAGTACTACACTGTTCAATGTTCATTTAGCCCCTCTGTTCCGGCTTATTAGATTGCATAGTTTTGACCTACGCCTGTGACACGTAAATGATCATAAGATAGTGGTAGACCATATTTTACACTGTATACCATTCGAAGCAGCATTAATGAGAGGAGATTATCTGAAACTTAACAGAGACAAGATGGAGGTGTTGATAATGGGAGGTATCTTGCCTTCTGGATATGTGGTCGGTGGCTTTCGCTAGGACAAGCACACTTTCCTGTAAGTTCAGTTTGAAATCTCTGGGTCATTTTTGATAGCAAGTTAGACTGCATAGTGCAGATCGCAAAGCTATCATCATCCTGTGTTTTATATTAGTGGCTAACAAGAAAAATATTTCTGTCGATAGCACTCGTTCAGAAATTTATGGTGACTCAAGCAATTATACGTACATACTTTGATTTTTGATTTAAAAAAAATATTTTTATTTGCCTCCCCACCCACCTCGATATCATCAGCGTGACGATCAACCTATCGGAATCTGGCTCCGTCATAAATTATATTATTGACAGTCCCCCCCCAGGCTCCTCCTGAGTCTAGGGCCCATGGCCAGCCACACACCTTCACATAGTACAGCCATACCCAATAGGGCCCACATCGTGTCAATCAGATCCCAGACCCCCATTGAGACCAAGATACCTTCTCCATTTCCCCCATACTCTGGGAAATTTCCGGGGGCAGCCTCTCGCTTTGTAGGTGACCCGTTCCGCCGCCATATACATGTCCATTCCCCTCCTCCATTCTCCCAATTGGGGGGGTGATGACACTCCCCACGTTCGTGCCACGTCCCTTTTCGCCACCACCAGGGCCAACAGTGCGAAGATCAGGTGTGGGCGACTCAGGTCGGATGTATGACGTTGGGTCTATATCATTGCTTATCCCCAGCAATACAAATTTAGGTTTCATAGGAAGTGTCGCCTCCAGCCCCTTACTCATCTCTCCCAGTATCTTTGCCCAGTAAGTGTGGATGATGGGGCAGTCCCAGATAGTATGATAGAAGTCCCCCTGCGGGTGTCTACAGTGGAGAAAACTGGTGTCATTGACTCGGCCCATACGATGTAGCCCCACCCTATCATAGTATACCCTGTATAGTATCTTGAATTGGATAAGGAGGAGGCGGGATTTAATCAAAACCTTTCTATGATGCATCATGGCAGCCTCCCAATCTATTGTCTCCATCCCACCCAGGTTCTGTTCCCAGGTTTCCCTCAGTTTCCCCAGTCTATCTGGCATGTTATTATTCAGGGTCTTATACATAAAGGATACTATCTTGTTGGATATCTGTTCTTACAATAGGCGACCCTCCAGTGGGGCATATTCTGGCAGGGGAAAGGAGAGCGAGCTCTCGGCCTTCCATGCATGTCGCAACTGCGCGTATTCATAAACCTGAGTGGGGTACAACCCATACTCCATTGCCATGGCCCGAAGGGTTTAAGATCCCCCTTCGTCACCAGGTCCCCCAACGTAGAAATACCAATGTCGTCCCACCCTCTAAAGCCCCTGAGTTTGTGGAGCTCCTTCAACCTGAACAAGTTCCATATCGGCCTCTGCTTTGTCGGTTTATGAGTCCACCCCATTATCTTTGTCGCCCTATCCCAGACATCTAGGGTTATCTGCCTGGCCGGGAGCAATCGCCTCCTACCTGTGCCCCCATATAAGTAGTACAAACAGGTGTGGCGTGCCATGGTGTCCCTTTCTAACCTGTAGATGGGGTAATCAGCAGTTACATGGAGCCAGTCGTTTACTGGCGACAGATGCTCACCCCAATAATATACCTTAATGTCTGGCAAAGAGATTCCTCCAATATATTGGTTTCTCTGCAGCGTGCCCAGAGCTATCCTCGATTTCTTTTCCAACCACAACAGGGAGCGCACTTCCGCATCTATCACTCTGAACGTCTGTCTAGGGAGAAGGAAGTATTTGTTTTGTAGGGCATACAGGAAACGGGGAAGTGGGATCATTTTGAACATTGCAGTGCATCCAAATATCGTAAGGGGGAGGGCTTTTCATCGGAGAGCATCGTCCGCAAATTTTGTAACCACTCGCTGGATGTTTCTTTGATAGAAGAGGTTCCTATCTGTAGTTAGATAGAGCCCCAAGTACGTGAATCCTGTCTGTGTTACCTGGAGGGCCCCAGGGAGAGGGGGCCACGTCTCCTCCAGTCTTGGGCTGTACAGGATCAATGTATGCCAATTTATCGTGTATCCCGAGAAGGAGCCATATCTGCCCAGGAGCCTGAACAGTGCGGGAACCGTAGTAGCCGGCTGAGCGACGTACAGCAGGATATCATCCGCATAGCGTGAGATTTTTTCTTCCTCTGTGTCAGTCTGCGATATTTGGAATCCCTGTATCTCCCCTGTCTGTCTGACCTTACACGCTACTATTTCAATGGTAAGGGCGAATAGTAGTAGGGATAGAGGGCAGCCCTGTTGGGTCCCACTTCTGATAGGAAAGTCATCAGATAACATCCCGTTCACCTTAACCTGAGCTCTTCGGTCTGCATAGAGGAGTCCCACCCATTTCCTGGGGCCAATGCCAAATTTGATCACAACCGCCTTCAGGAAGGGCCAGTGTACAGTGTCAAATGCTTTTTCAGCATCGAGGGAGAGAAACATGTGTGGATCTTCCCGTCTCTGTACCGCCATAAGCCAGTTATGTGTTAGGAGTAGATTCTGTCTAGTCGCCCTGTCTGGTCCTGATGTACCAGGCCTGAGATTACTTGGCACAAGCGCAGGGCTAAGATCGTCGCTAATAGCTTAACCTCCAGGTTGAGGAGAAAGATTGTACGATAGGACGTGCAGTCCTCGGGGGGTTTTCCTTGTTTATATATAGGTATGATCGTGGCCAGCCAAAGATCGAGCGGGAAGATACCCTCTTGAGCAGCGTCCCTAAACAGTGCCAGCAAGTGGATCATCAGTGGGTCTGCCTCTTTATTAAAAAATTTGGCTGGGAGTCCATTTGGGCCTGGGGACTTCCCAGGGCGCAGTCTAGTTATTGCCTCTTTAATTTCAGTGACTGATATGTCGGCTTCAAGGGTCTCCTTGTCCTCGTCTGCTAAAATCGGGGTTTGTATAGTGGCCAAGTAAGCCATGGTCTATTTCGGTACACCCAAATCTCTGGCTCCGTAGAATTCCTTGAGATAGGAGGCAAACATCTGGACTATCTGGGCATCTCCTCTTTGTGGCTGCTCCCAGCGGTCCACTATGCTTCCTATCCATCGGGCGTCCATCTCTTTATGGCTTAGCCATGCTAACAGTTTCCCAGATTTATCCCTAACGTCCTATGTCCTATGGAGGGTCACCTGCGCCTGTGTCTTAGCCTCGTCCGTTGCTAGGGCTCTATATCACTGTTGTGTGTCAGTCAGACGTCGGAGGACCTGTGGGTCACGTCCCGACAGATAGGTTTGTTCCAGTTCTAAAATTTGGGTTTCCAGGTTAGTAAGCTCCTCTTGTGCTTTCCGCTTCTCCCACGATATTCGATTTTGGGCCCTTTCATGGAGCAGTGTCTTGTAAGCCTCCCACACCACCACGCCCGACATTTTCTACAAAATACACTTTGGTGTCAGCCCTGAGACCCTGCACTATCTCGGGATTCTGTAGATCCCATGCTGTCAGCCGCCAGTTTCCACCGGTAGCCCTAGGTCTCCCAACTGACCTAACCAGAAGGGGAGAGTGGTCCGAGATCCCCCTTGCCAGGTATTCCCCCTCGCCATCAGTCCCCATTACACACCGCGGGAGAAAGACATAGTCCAGTCGTGAGTGCACCTTATGTGCCCCAGAGTAATATGAATAGCTTCTGGTGTCCGGGCGGAGATGCCGCCACACGTCTATCAGGCCCAATGTGGTCATCACCCTGGCCAAATGTGTAGTCGGGGGGTGCGTCAGTTCGGTTCCCTGATCGGTCCTTGTGGGCGGGCATCACGTTGTTGAAGTCACCCCCTATAATGTATAATGTGTCTGGTTTGTCTAACAGGACATCAGCCAGGCCAGAGAGGATCCTGGCCTGGAGCTACGGAGGGCGGGGGGCATAAACCAAGACTATTGTGACCCTCTGCCTTCCCCATGTCCCCGATACTCCCACTTATGTCCCCTGAGCGTCTGTCCAGGTCCGTGTCGCCGTAAATGGGGGGGATTTTTTAATCAGGATAGCCACCCCCCGTGAGCCCGCCGTGTATCCCGCATGTGCCAGTACCATGTATGCACCTCTCGCCAGAAACCCACATTTCATTCCCTTGAGGTGGGTCTCCTGCAGCAAGATGACGTCAGGGTTTACCCGCTTAATGTATGCCGACACCAGCCCTCTCTTCATTTTATCCCCTAGGCCATACATTCCATGTGAGAATCCTATAGGGGTCTGTTTCCTGCCCGCCTGCGTGGGGTCTATGTTCATTTAATGGAGCCATCGGGTGGTGTGTTCCGAGTGTATCCCAGGAGGGGGGCAACAGGTAAACGCGTAGACCTGTGCGACCAACTGACAACCAAACATGAAGAAACCCCCCCAACCGTAAAACTAATGCAATCTCCTATGGCTCTGCAGGCGACCTCTAGTTCTCCGTAGATGTTGACAGCCAAACAAGAGAAAGGAAGATAAAGAGAGGAGTAAAGAAGGAGAAGAAAATATTCTTCTCCTCATGGATCATGGTAATTTCACTAGCTATAATGGGGGTCACAGAAAAACGATACCTCACACACCCTACGGTTCTTCACTTTGTGAAGAAACACTGGGCCCCGCACAGGGAAACCCCTGCCCAATATGAACTGGTTCACATAATACATCTCATGGGCAACGGCTGGCATCTTACCAAAAGGCTATATAAAAGTATTAGAACACATACTGGCACCACCCTGACAGAGCTGCGCACTAAATGGTCTAGGGACTTAGACAGAGAATTGACTGATAAACAGTGGGGCTCGATCCTAGAATATCCCAGGAAAATTCCACGAAATGCCAAATTCAAATTTTCCCAATATATGGTCATACAGAGGGCATAACTGAAACCGCGCAGATTACAGTCTATGTTCCCAAATACACAACACTTTTGCCCTAGATGCAAGGCAGAAGCAGCAGACCTGATCCACGTGCTGTGGACCTGCCCGGTACTTGCTGGGTACTGGACAGAGGTGGTGGAGATTGTTGTAGTGGCAGCGGGTATCCCCGTGCCGAGAACAGTCGGTAACTGCCTGTTAGGTATCACCAGACACACTAAAATCCAGAAAGTAAAACTACGCTTCGTAGACCTGGCTCTGCTCATGTCTAAGCACGCCATCACTATGTGGTGGAAATCAGCCAAGCCCCCATCACTATGTGGCTGACACGGGGAGATGGTAAGATGGGGTAGCGCAGAAAGTGCGACAATCAGGCGAGAGGAGGCACGCGGGCTGCGTAAAAAAGTAATTTCCATGGAATGGGGCACCATTCTGGAAGCCTTCAAGACACTAGCTCCGGCGCCAGTCCCTGTAGCACAGGACCAGTGGGGGTTTCCACCCTAACCCCGCCGGTCGACTCACACACCCGTTCCTCTGCTTCTTCTCCTTTGACTACCCAGTGAACATAATATAGACACGCATGTAGAATATCGAGCCCCAGCACAAAGATAGAGTGCATGCACATGCTATATCTGAGAGAAGGTTATTTTGATAATAGGGGCGCTGCCCCGGGACAGGGGGAGGACCAGGGCCAGTTGAGTTAAAGGGATGGGAGGAAGGGCGGAGGGAGAGATAAATAGCTCATATCTCACCTTCACCTTTGCAGGCTCTTGGGTACCGATGTATCATTGTTAAGTGGTTCAACAGTGGGAAAACCTGCATAAATCAGACTATCAGCAATAATACACATGACTGTAACTGAAATGTTTGACATGTTGTCTGAGAACCTCAACGATGCACTCGTAATTGAAGGTATGAAGAAGACTGAAAAATAACACAAGAACATTTGTTTTTTATGTATGATGCTATATTGGGAAAAATTCAATAAAATATGTTTTTTAAAAAAGTGTTAAATCTGGCCCTTTCAAGATGTGCTCTGAAGAAGCTTCCAGTTACTCAAAATGTAGATGTAAGTGGTATGTTGAAATTTCCACGAGTCTCGGTTTCTCATCATCGCCCATCATTACATTGGCTGCCGATTTCTCACCTACATGCCTGTTCCATGACCCGGGGCTCAAACTCGTCCTCCCAACCCCACGCCATGTGAAGAACGTATGTGAATGGTGATATTTTTGCACCGCGTTACAATCTGAGATGAAAGGTAGCAGATAAAAGTATTAAGGCAGCAGATAAAAGGTTGAGGGTGGGCTTTTGAGGGTGGGCTTTGTAAACACCTTTCTGACACTCCGTTCTTCTGTCAAATGGCTAACACTGTCTGAATGATGAATTCCTACTTAGGGCGTGAGATAAATATTGTGGGCTTCTCAGTGCTCTATTATTTCAAGCCAGTGTCACACTGCCCTCTTCTTTGTCTCAAGATGCAAGAAGGGGCTGGAGTAATAAATGTATTATTAATGTCTGATCTGGGCATGTGCCTTCTCTACACTTCCATTGGGGGGGAAGCGTATTATGTTTGCTGCTAGGCATAATTCATTTGGTGATGGTCAACGGTGCTGCTGTCCTAAGCAGCAGCTGAGCTAGTAAAAGAACCTCATGACTTGCAGCATGCCATGTACCATCTGGTCGTGCTGCTCACACCATAAATGCACTTTATTTTGCATTATTGGCCTGTACACATGAATTTGTTTTTTGTATTTATTTGTAAGTCAGCACAAGGACACAAAACATTAATTTTCTTAAGCATCTTGGACTTAGTTCATTTGAAAGCAGTGTGTGGATTGTACTGCTGCCAGGCATGTGTGAGAGTTGCACAACGCACTTTAACATTGTCCTCTTTGCAGTGTCCACTGTTCTGGGTCACTTTGGTTTTGGGGAAGATCAATCACAGCTTAAGGTATTTGCAATAAATGTAGTCACCGCGTTTGTAAGGGTGATGTTGCCAAGTTTCATGCCTTGTTTCTGCACCATGTGTTCTATACTTTATTTTGATAGATTGCAGTATTAATAGATGTTGAACTTAGTGTTCCTGGGTCTGTATCCTGAACTTATTATCCATCAATGTGCAGGCTCCCAACAGGTCCATGCACACTTTTGAGCTGTGTGAATCACATAGAAGGAAACGCAGAGCAGTGGTTGTGCCTTCATGTTTCCGAGCTGCACTGTGTACTTCCTTGTAGATTTTCAGAGTTAATGTATGCGATATAAGCAGTGCATGGACCCCTTATGAGCTTGTGGTGCATGGTCACTGAGTTATGTTCATGATATTGCCCTTGGTCCTTCTTTCAGAAGAGATATGGCTCCTTCAATCATATTTTCAGACCATTACAATGTAAAACTAAGACCCTGAATATTTAGTGCTCCCCTTTTTGGGAGGACATTGAGCCTAGAGGTGTCTGTATGCACAGTAATCTTTGTTTTCACCTGAGCTATCGGACAGCGAAGCCATGGGTCTCAATTCACCAAAATACCTGGGGAAGCTGTAGTGATAACACACACCATTGGACCTCTACTTTGAGTCACACACATGCTTAAACATACACACACACATGTGCACACTCTCAGATAAACACACTCACCTACAAGCATGCATACAGCATACATTTAAAAGCCTTTTTTTCTTGACTTAGCTGTCAGATAGGGTATATTTCAGCCAATTAGACTCCATTTGGTATTACGCAAATAGTGAATAACATTATTCGCTATTTGTGTAATAATAATTTGACAAAAAAACCATAAAAACAAAATGAAGCTCCAAACGACGTCCATTCGGTTGAGCTGCTCTTGTGTTCCAGGCACTGATTTTGCCATCTATGAGGCAGAGGTCGCAAAGGCGATGCCAGGAGTAGCAATGGGCAAGCCAAGGGTTGCAGCTGCGACCCCTGGCGACCACTAAATGATGTTCGTGAGCGAAGCTCAAGCGTGCATTTAGTGAAAACAGATGATGTGGTGGTATTTCCCCCCTGGACTAAGTTTGTGCCCAGAGTTCAGCTGCAAACTCAATCGTGAATAAACAGAAAGATGTTACCAAAACAGAAGTGGAAGTATATCCTGTGGGTTAGTGGTTAGAGCTGCTACGTTTGGACCAGGGGATCGAAGTTCACGTCCCGGCCTTGATACATGACTCAACATCCTGTGATTTTGGGTATATTACTTAATCTCCCTGTGCCTAAAAATGTGAAGTATATTTGTGTAATACCCATTTGTTGTATAGTGTACAGCGCTTCGTTACTTCCTAGCTGGAGTCGTGCTATATGTGACAAACATTTGCTTGTTGGCTCTGAGTTTATTTACCCAAAATTAAAAGCTACTGTTCGGAACGAAAGGAAAAACGTATGTATTTTCACAAATAGGCAAGATGGAGTTTGAGGAAAATTAGCATATTAAGCAAACATGATAAGCTACAACATTTTAGGGTGTTCGTGATTGTCCTGAGGCGTAAGCCGGGACTTGTGCGCTTGTACTGCATTTTCTTTGTATTTTAAAATTTGCACTGTTCATTTGTGTCTCTCACTAATTCCGTTTTTAAAAATGTTGTGACTTCTGTTAAATTGATCATTCGAACTGCGCAGCACTGACCTGCCTCTTTTGGACTGGCCACCCGGTTTCCACTTCTTTAGCCCCATCGCAGCCGATTAGGCGCTGCCTGGGGTTCGGACCTGCAGCGCCCACCATCTTGGGTGAGGAGCAGGCGAGCGGACTAGTGCTCGGACCCTCCCGCCCTTGCAGCCATAAAAACGTCATTCCTCACGTTAGCCCTGATTGATAGGGTGTTCGTGATTGTCCTGAGGCGGAAGCCGGGACTTGTGCGCTTGTACTGCATTTTCTGTGTATTTTAAAATTTGCACTGTTCATTTGTGTCTCTCACTAATTCCGTTTGTAAAAATGTTGTGACTTCTGTTAAATTGATAATTCGAACTGCGCAGCACTGACCTGCCTCTTTTGGACCGGCCACCCGGTTTCCACTTCTTTAGCCCCATCGCAGCCGTTTAGGCGCTGCCTGGGGTTCGGACCTGCAGCGTCCACCATCTTGGGTGAGGAGCAGGCGAGCGGACTAGTGCTCGGACCCTCCCGCCCTTGCAGCCATAAAATGGCCCCCCCTACAGGGAGCGCAGCGGACGGGCGCAGTGGGCACGCCGAAGTCGCGCCAAAGGCAAGCCCGTCTGCACCCGTCCGCGCCAGACCGGGCCTAGTGGCCACTGGCGCTGTGCGATCCCTCTCCTATCCTGATAACACCCTCAGAGAGCTACAATTTACGCACTCGCCGCTCTCCCCTGGCGTAGCTGAGCGTATCAAGTCCGCCGGCATCTTACGCAGGGTGATCAGTTCCCCTGACAGCTGCAAGCGGGCAGCGCTTCCCGCGAGGAGCGAGACACTCATCCGTGTGATGTATCTGAACACAAGCTCCTTGGTAAAACACCAAGTAGACATATTCATTCTCCTCACCACTGAAAAACCCGACATACTACTAATTACGGAGACCTGGCTTACTGTAGACTCCCACCCAGACATTTTGGCGGCCCTCCCCCCAGAATACTACATCCTCAACGCTAACCGCCCTTCAGGCCGCCCTGGGGGCGGAGTGGCTGCCATTATACGGAAACAATTCAAATTCATCGCCACGGCCTCCCTCGCTCTTCCGGAGGTAGAGAACCTGGTCATCAGTTTAGAAACTGAGGACGGCGCCCTCACGCTCATAATCGTATACCGACCCCCTCTACCTATGCCCTCTTTCCCTATTTCCCTGAGTGAACAGTTGGCAAACCTTATGACACATCACGCCAGAGTCGCTCTCATTGGTGACTTTAATTACTGGTACAACGATGACAAAGCTGGCCCTCATGCCACGGAACTATTCGAAGCCCTAACCAGCCTCAATCTAGTCCAACAAATCTCCACGCCCACCCACATTAATGGTCATACCCGTGACCATATCTGGACCCATGACGTAGCGCTATCCCGCCCAGTTATCTCCCCCTGCATCTGGTCGGATCATCATCTGATCGACGCCACCATCACAGTCAGTGGCAGGGTCAAGGCCCCTCCCCTGGCAGGTGGGCTATCATGCAAATGGAGCTCTTACGACTCCCAAGGCTTCCTTGCTAACACTCGTCCCACTATTGACACTGACGCCAGCGTCGGGTCAATGGGAGGGGACACCACCAATTGGCCAATGACGGCCAGTGACCAGTTCGCCCCTCTCACCAAATTTCCACGCACCAGACACAGCAATTCACATAGATGGTTCTCCAGTGCCCTGAAAGCACAGAAACTGAAGGTGTGCCAGTTAGAGCGGACTTGGAGACGTAATTACTCCGATTCCGATAGAGCGATCTTCGTCGCAGCCCGTAAAGACTATAAAGGCGCGATCTCTCTGGCCAAATCCACACACGTCTCTGACAGAATCCTCTCCACCCATAACAAATCTAAAGAAATCTTCAAAGTCATGAACGAGCTTACCAGGGACGACAGAACTCTACCCACTCAGGCCCCAACACAAGAGTCCTGCAACTCCCTGAACTCTTTCTTCATTGACAAAATTGCTGACATTAAGAACTCCATTCCTCCCCTTACTTCCGTAAGACCATCGGACGCTTCCCTTATCAACCAACTGTCCCTGATGCACTTTCCCGCCCTTAATTCCAATTCTCTGGCCAAGCTTGCGGCCCGCATCAAGTCAGGCTCCCCCAATGACTGCTGCCCTCTTTCTGTTCTCCGGGACGTTTGTATCACTTTACCTGATTGCATACTACCCTTGCTGAATGCTTCCCTTAGTACTGGTACGGTCCCTAGCTCTTTTAAGGAGGCTGTCCTAGTACCCTTGTTGAAGAAATCTGGAGTCGATCCTGCAAATCTTTCCAATTATCGCCCCATCTCCCTCCTGCCCTATCTGTCCAAACTTCTTGAGGCCCACGTCACCAACTGCCTCTCTCACTTCATCGAAAGCTCCTGCTATCTTGAACCCAATCAAGCTGGATTCAGGCCGGCCCACTCCACCGAGGCTGTTATCTTGGCAGTATTGGATACCCTGAGGAGGAACGCAGACAAGGGGACACCTCAGGCACTTGTACTACTGGATTTGTCGGCTGCCTTCGACACGGTGGACCATAACATTCTTCACCACCGTGTCGAGCAGGCCGGCATCCAGGGTCCTGCCCTCGAGTGGATTGAGTCCTTCCACTCGGGCAGAATGCAAGCAGTCCGTCTGGGCCCCTTCAGGGCAACCAAGGTACCCTCGACCTGCGGAGTTCCTCAGGGCTCCTCCCTCTCTCCCCTGCTATTTAATCTATATCTCCGGCCATTGATCCACTCACTAAAGAGGTGGGATATCGTAGTGTTCAACTATGCCGACGACCTACAGATCATCTTCCCCCTCAATTCCCCCGATGCTGCAAACAGCTTTCAAGCTGTTATGCTCCACATACAGCAGTGGATGAACCATAATCAACTCAAGTTAAACCCCGGAAAAACGGAGCTTATCCTACCTGGAAACAGCCCTGCACATTGGGGCCCCCAGTTCTGGCCTAAGGAGCTGGGCCCTCCCCCCGCCCCAGCTAGCTCGGTAAAGAGCCTCGGGGTGGTCATCGACGCAGAGCTCTCCCTTAAGGCTCAAGTAGGGGCTGTGATCTCTTCCAGCATGTTCCAACTGCGCAAAATCCGCAAAATTGCCCACTTACTCTCACATGCGGCATTGGTACAGGTTGTGATTCCCTTGGCGCTATCCCGCCTTGATTTCTCGAGCTCTTTGTACCATGGACTTCCACAATCACTGCTTCGCCGTCTCCAAATTGTACAAAATCAGGCTGCTAGACTCATTCATAAAACCCCAAAGTGGTAATCTGCTAAACCTCTGCTGCGTAAACTACATTGGTTGCCGATCGAACAAAGGGCAGCCTTCAAGACCGGCTGTCTGACGTTCAAAGCTCTCTATTGCACCAGCCATGTCTTCCTTAAAACCTTGATTGTGGAGCACCGCCCGGTGCGTAATCTTCGGTCGGCTCACCTTCATCTGCTGGTCAAACCGACCATAAAACTTAAAAAGTTTGGCGGCCGACGGTTTGCCCATTTGGTCCCCAAACTGTGGAACCCCCTTCCCCTGTCAGTCAAATCAAGTTGCTCCCTATTGAACTTCAGGAAGCTCCTAAAAACCAGACTCTTCACTCTGACCGGTTAGCCTGCCTCTTTTGCAATCTCTGCACCCTTTAGCGCCAGGAAACTTATGGTGTCAGTGCGCTCTACAAATTCTGCCTAACATAACATACATTTAAAAGCCTTTTTTTCTTGACTTAGCTGTCAGATAGGGTATATTTCAGCCAATTAGACTCCATTTTGTATTACGCAAATAGTGAATAACATTATTCGCTATTTGTGTAATAATAATTTGACAAAAAAAACATAAAAACAAAATGAAGCTCCAAACGACGTCCATTAGGTTGAGCTGCTCTTGTGTTCCAGGCACTGATTTTGCCACCTATGAGGCAGAGGTCGCAAAGGCGATGCCAGGAGTAGCAATGGGCAAGCCAGGGGTTGCAGCTGTGACCCCTGGCGACCACTAAATGATGTCCGTGAGCGAAGCTCAAGCGTGCATTTAGTGAAAACAGATGATGTGGTGATATTTCCCCCCTGGACTAAGTTTGTGCCCAGAGTTCAGCTGCAAACTCAATCGTGAATAAACAGAAAGATGTTACCAAAACAGAAGTGGAGGTATATCCTGTGGGTTAGTGGTTAGAGCTGCTACGTTTGGACCAGGGGATCGAAGTTCACGTCCCGGCCTTGGTACATGACTCAACATCATGTGATTTTGGGTATATTACTTAATCTCCCTGTGCCTAAAAATGTGAAGTATATTTGTGTAATACCCATTTGTTGTACACGATCGTGTCCATCATTTCCCAACCTTCTTATAGTGTACAGCGCTTCGTTACTTCCTAGCTGGAGTCGTGCTATATGTGACAAACATTTGCTTGTTGGTTCTGAGTTTATTTACCCAAAATTAAAAGCTACTGTTCGGAACGAAAGGAAAAACGTATGTATTTTCACAAATAGGCAAGATGGAGTTTGAGGAAAATCAGCATATTGAGCAAACATGATAAAGCTACAACATTTTAGGATATTAAGAGAATATCACGTTGATGATTGGAGGCAAATGGCTGCATTTCCATAGTATACTTAAAGTTAATAATTTATAATAAGTTCCTACAGAGTTGGTTAGTTACTGCTACAGTGAACTTCATGCAACCGCTGTTTGTGTTGTAATTTCTAGACTCACACGTGTGGTTTCTTATCTATACCTGCATAATCCATCATATAACATAACATAATATAATATAATATAATATAATATAACATAACATGTGTATTTGCAACGCGCACGTTCATCCAGAAGGTTATCTTGGCACTGAATAACAGATGTTTATCTATACACTTGATGTAGATTTTTTTACACACTCACCAATACTGCTTTCTGATAGTTAATTTTGTTGTAACTATGGGGCTGATTTAGATTTCAGAGTACGGGTTTTAATCTGTTAAGACAACGGGATAAAATACTCTGTTGGCCTGACCGAGTCCCCGTACTCTGAATTTAGAGATGTCCTCCGCCTCAGTGAACATCTCTGACCACTGGCAGGGATCACCATCATAGCACATCCTGTCAATGTACTGAAAGGGTTCTTTATGGCTCAGTCAACATTTCAATACGTTTTTTTATTTTCAAAAACAAATTCCAAAAGCGGGACTTTCTTTTTCAAAATAAACAAATCTAATGACCCCCTCACTTTGTTAGGTTTCGCCTGCGATGGCTGCGCATGCGCAGTCTCACTGGCGAGATCTAATAAGATTGAGGTAGATTCAATAGCGGGCTTTAAGCCCCGCCCCTCTTTCCCATTAGCCGGCGCCACCGTTTAGGCTAAAGGGTGGCCGGCCATTGGGAAAGAGGTCATGGTGACGTACTCTTCTCTCTTTTTTGTCCGTCCCACTTGGACTGACTGCCCTGACTTCCTGCTGGCGTAAAAAGTTTGTTAAATTCTTTATGGGTCCAAACAGATGGCCCCATTACGAAGATAATAAACCTTTTACGCCAGCAGGAAGTCAGGCCAAGTCCATCCAAGTGGGACGGACGAAAAAGAGAAAACGATACGTCATGGCAAGTGCGAGTGCTTGCACGTGTTTTTCTGCTGCACACCACCTTATGTAGGGCATCCTCGAAATTGTTGTTTCGTTTCCCCCATTATTAGAATAGACTTGCAAGGGTCCCAGCAGGTGGCGTTAGCTGGCCAGTGGCATGGCACCTGAGTTGGCATCCACGCGCCCCTCTTTCCAGCCCTGGTGCAGACAGTGAGCCCTGCTTCAAGTGCCGCCGAGCAGCGGCGTCTCCCGCGGGGGCTGGTGGCTGCTCTTGAAGATGTCTCGCCTCTGCTCACACTGTAATGGAATCCGCTTTCTGTGGAGAGATGAGCAGCTCCGGGTGCACGGGGGGGGAGCGGCAGCATTTACATTCCAGTCTCAAGGGAAACAAAACACACAGGCATTCACCTCTTATCGCGCCTATCCCTGCAGTGTTAAGACATAAAGAACCATAGAATTGTAGCCTTGCACAGTGTGGGCGTAGCATGGCCATTGGTGGTGGCGGCGGGGAGTACTGCACCGAGGGTGGGGTTGAGTTTCGAGTTGCCCTCTGCTGGAATCAAGCGCTTGTCTGAGAGCCATAATTCCAATCAGTTTTGTTGGTGTCTACATTTCCTGTGCCAGTGATGTGTAAACAGCCCTGCGAGCTAGACCTCCCAAGTCAGATTAAGTTTCCTTTGTATGTGTCTAAATTTCATCCTGCTCCCCCAAAGGCTTCTACTTGAAGCATTAAATGCCCAGGCTGCCCTCAAGTCGTCTGCTACCCTCACTAAGTGGGAAAGTACGGAAGTACGGAAGTGAACGTGTGCTGTATGTAGTGATCTGAAGCGGACTCAGGCAATGGCGTGAGTACTCCACCGTCCTCTGCGAGCATCTTCAGCCTGTGTCCTCTTGTGGCTGGCACAGCAGGGAGTGCTCCCTTCACAGTTACCTAAATCCGCGCACAGATGAGTACTGCTGCTTACCCGAGCTTGCAGTTCATCCTTGGAGCGTCTGCCCGGATGTAGCACCCTTGTGGTACACGTTTAGTGTTTGCCGTGAGTTGGGAAAAGGTATATTTGGGCCACAGCAGCTATAGTTGTACTATGATCGGTCAGAAGTTGTCTCTGGGAAATGGCTCTTTGGATGCGAAGCTTAGGGAAACGTTCAACCCCTTCTGCCCGTAACAAGGAAATTGTGCACAGAGCCGTGACTACACAGTAATACGCTTTTTTAATATCCAGTCTTCAGCCCAGTATGTCCTAGCTCGTCAGTATAACATCGACACTTGTGGGACCCGGGGTCCAGCGTGGTCAATAGATGTTCACAAACTGGCAGACTCCGCCATGTGAGTCTATGGAGGCCGCCCTCTGCCTGGGGGCTTCACATGCATGTCCGATGTATACTGGCGTCTTGATTCTAGGTTTTCACACACCCTGCTGTGGCTGGAGTGTGGCCACCGCTCCACAAGGGTTTAATGGCGGCCTTTGTGTCGGCCCGGTCCGCCTGATGCTCAGGCTGGCCTGGTGATCTGTGCTTCAGCAGAGCCACTCGTGCATTCATTTGGCCATGTTTGTTCAGTGTGGCCCAGGGCTCTAATTTACGGTTTAAAGTAAATCCCCACTGATTCAGTCTAATGGACGGGTGGGCGTCCCTACAGCAGGGAGCTTCCAAGGAGAGGACTACAATAGGGAGTCTGGCAACTGTCGGTGCAAAGAAAGGGGCACCCCCCACCCTGTAAGCACTCTATTGGCTCTTTGAGGCTCAGATTGCAATCTGGCATTTTAGAAGTAGTGTATAGAGGTATATAGATGCAATAGAGCGGCTCATACCAGACTGCTGTAATGTCCCTATTCAAGACAACTGTCAGTCAGATCCGTGCTGTACTTCAGTTTGAGTGTTGACACTGTTGAAGCACACGCGCATTTCTTCCAAAATCCCCAAGGGGCTTTTCATTCTAGCAAAGCATATCATCCACAGAAGCCACTTCACTAATCAGGGAAACCATCTCCTTCTGAGTCTGAAGACCTGACCTGGAAGAGGCTACTTTCTTTGGGCATTCATTTAGATAGGTTAACATTAATTTAATAAACATTTGCAATGCAATAGGTCTCGCCTTTGTGAAAGTTTGAGCTATTGCCATTGTAAATGACAATGCCTTTTATTTATGTTTTGAAAACATGCAAGCTGTAAAACTGAAAAAATCTGAGTGGTATTTTGCGAGGCAGTAGCAAAGAGTTATACGTGTTCACCAAAACTGGAAATTTTGCACTTAAAGAAGGGGGATTGCGTTTATATACATGGAGGGAAATTCTTAGCGAACTGAAAATGAATACTCACCTCCCTTCGAAACAATACACCAATGAATCGAGCCTCCCTCCAAAACAATACACCAATGAATCGAGCCTCCCCCAAAACAATAAGCAATGAATCGAGACGAACATAAACTCAGTAACCACACAATTCATTGCAGTGTGAATAATTATGGAGGGGCTGTGCAACCCGCTGGCCTGCGTACCCAGCAGGCCTCTCTTTTGATTGTAATTATGGAGGGGAACAAGCGATCCTTTAAAAAGCAGTTCCTTTAAAAAGCAGTTCCTACAGCAATTTTAGTTTAACACTACAGGAACACGTTGCACAAGCCCGGTCACTCTTACAGTGTATGCAACCCCTACCTCCCCCTCACCAACAGCGTCCATGAAAAAAATAAAATAAAACTTACCTGCTGCCTCGCCGTCTCGGTGCTCAGCTCCTCTGCCGTGCACAGGCTCCCAGACAACTCCTGACCCTTAGGCCAATCCATACGCTACTCTGCCAGACTCGAATCCTCAGCTTCCCGCCTGCCACAACCCTTTCCCAATTCTTTACAGGGTGGGTCCCACCACGCCCTGTAATGAGTTGGGAAAGGGTGTGGTGACAGTCTCCACTCTCTGATTGACGTGAAGGGTTAGTGATCCCGGGCTTGGATTTAAAACGCCCGGGGCTTACTTTGCCTCGACGCCATCAGGGGGTGGAGACTGGGCCCTGAAGCTAGGTCTTTGCCAAGCTGATGACATCACAGCCTTCAGGGCTGTGAGGTTCTCAGCCGGCAAACACTTAGGCTTCTTTGCGCCCGCAAGGGGTCAGTCACGTCACTTGACTTGCCTGCGTCTAGTCATGACGGCAGTATCAGTGATTGGGGCTGCTCGGGCAGACAGTCCCTGGCTGTTTTCACTAATGGTCATGGAGACTAAATGAATATATTATTTAGAAGGAAAAAAAGGGATTTTAAAAAATATATGAAATATGATCGAGCACTTTTGGCAACGGCCGCAACACCCACAGGCAGAAGCCGCCACTGCTTACCGCCAAGTTTTACCCACCGGTGGCGGACAGCAAAAACTGGCAATTGGAACAACCACTCTAAAATGGACAGGCGAGCGAATGGCCAAACCTCCGGCTGTCCTTACTCTGCCGGCCCAACAGAGGAATTTGTCAGCAACAAAGACGAAGTAGTCTTCAGTCTGCCTGTATGTCAGGCCAGAAGATCTTCTGTTTGGCAGATAGGGCAGTCCGTTGCCTTTGCAGGGGAATACCCTCTACACTCACTAGACCTTATGTCAGCGACGGAGACGGTGTAGTCACCGTCACTGACAAACAGAAGGTCCACCTGACTGTATATCACGCAGACGGACCTCCAATTTGACGGAGAGGGTACGCCATTGCCGTTGTGAAAGTCACCCTCTTCACCAAACTCTAAATCAGGTTGTATGTTTGCTGTCTGAACGTAAGGTATTTCTAATCTGAGCACTAGCTCTAGTATCTGGCCCAGTGACATTTGTCTAACCTGAGCAATAGTTCTGCTGTCTATTTCCTGAGATTTTGAGATCCCTGGACCTCGGAAAATTACCAGCGTTCCCATTCCAATTGTCACTCACAATATACAACCAAGAATCTACCTGAATGTGTCAGTGTGAACAAATAAAAGTAAATGGAATGTAGAAGCAAAGAAATATGCCTAACACATCTTGAAAAATGATAGGACATCATGCCAAATGGGATATTCAGATTATTTTAACTGCCTGCAAAAACCTATTGCTTTTTTTTCCGGGGCACTATTAAAATTAGCCCATTTTAGCCCCTTGTTTTCAAATTTGTCAAGCCATCCGCTATGGGCGGGGTAAGATGTATTAAAATAATTAATGAGTGTCTCTTCGAAGCTTTCTACAAAACTTGTGAGTTTTTAGTCAATTTATTTGAAAATGTTAAATACAAAACTTATCTCTGGTTTTGCTAATTTTCCTTGGCGCAAAAACCCTCCCAAACCTCCATGGGGAAAGTCAAGCGGCCTTGATTCACTATCTCATAAGGCACAATTTGCGGTCCTTATAACTTTCAAAGTTCACCACTGCTATTAAAGAGAATGATTTTTCAGATCATGTTTTCGAAAAATTTCTTAGACAGTCTACGAATCTGGGGGGGTTTACAGACTTTCACTCCCTACAAATCTCTCTCCTAACAATAACATAGAAAATGAACTGTAAGGTACAATTTCGAATATCAAAATCTGGGGAGAGACCAAAAAGAATCAATCTAGGACTACAAGTAATTGGGGATAGTACAACCTCTTCTAAGAACTCACACACCTCACTCCAGTAACTCCTAATGTCCGGGCAATCGGCAAACATATGTCTGTCGTCCGCAGCTGGAAACTTACATCTTGGACAGAAGTATAGTTCTGCTGAAAGCTTAGATAGTTTCGCTGGAGTCCAGTAAACCCTATATAACGTAAACAGGTGGTTTCTTCTGAGATTGGATGGTCATCATGGCGGTTAGATATGTTGTGCGGTGGGGAAAGCGCCAATAAGATCTGGTTTGCCTTAAATGCATGGGCTGAGCGATAACCTCAAATGAGTCCAATGATTATGCCAGAGGTTAGTGGTCCTGTCCTCCCAAAGTGGCAAGCTATATCGTGAATGGGAGTTGGATTAGGAAACAACCTACCTCTGGGCAATCTCCATTGGCTATCCACAGACCCCAGGGAGGAAACAGCTGGTTTGTGCTAGTGGCCTGGAGAAAGCCTATCTAGAGTTGACATTATCTGGTGGCATTTATGAGGACAAAAAAAAATGTTTTCGAAAAATTTGAAAATGCAGGTTCTGGCTGTAAATACATTTTTGCGACTTCCACTGCATTTATTTGTGTCAGTTCCAATTAAACAAATTCTCAGGAGTAACCATACTCAGTGATTCCCAACTGCAGACTGTATTTTAATCACTTCAGAACAGCATTTCTCACCAATGTTTGTCTGAACTCTTGTCTCCTCAGCACAGCATGTGGAGCAGCCACCACCTCACCCAGAATACAAATATATTACATACCCCGTCGAACAAGGTAAGCAGGTCCCAGCTCTGAATGATAACATGTTTTTACTGATGTTAGTTAATGATGGGAGATGAGATTGAATCATAAAATCATAGATTTATAATATTATTTTCTTTTAGTCTCAATTTGACAAGATTTTGTGATCTTGAACTCGTCATTTTATATCTCTAAGTTTCAAATCCTATAATTACCAAACTGTAATGGTCTTGGAACTAAGATAAACCCAGTATTAAACCTTATAAAAGAAACTCGTTTGGACATGATCGAGGAAGTCAGCTTCTATTAAGCTAAACACAGTGTCACCTTATATCAGTTAAAAACACCATCACAGATATGATTTTGGATAATGCAACCAACATTCCAGTACTGTAGCACTCAGTCAACGCCCTCACTATCTTAACTGTGCATCACTCATAGGTCTTGACCTATCCTTTGACACTGTCAACTATAGAAGTAATCAATCTCCATCACCCTCCATGCATCCACTCTTGCAACTCTTATCACTGACAATGCAGGTAAACCATAGGACTAAATTATACCTGGATCATCTGTGGTCTAGCATAAGAGAAAACTAATTAAAAAAATGCTTAAAAGTGTTATTCCTCAGACTGTGTGTGGTTTTAATGCTGTTGTGGGTGCTTAGCTGCATGGTGAGCAACTAGGCTGAAATAGACATTGAGAACGTATCCACAACAGTTTTAGATAAAAAAAGATTTAATTACGAATGGTTTAGATGTCTAAGGGCATGTCTGAGTGTTGTGTCTGTAGTTATAATTCCTTCATCACTAAGGTTTTCTTTGTTCTGCACCTACTAAAGCTGTCAGTGGTTACACGCATTGCATAACCTGGGTTTATACCAAAAAAACTCTTTTTATCCCTTGGCTTTTTTGCTAATGCCTGCTTGAGATCAGTTAATGCAGTGGTACAGGAATGGTCGAACCATCCCGGTCCCGCTACTATGTCCAGTGAACTTAGCGTCAATAGCATTATTGATTCCATTAAAAGAACATAGAACCTTCTCCTGATCTGTTCTATTTTCCAAAATGGAAACAATGCCCAGCAGGTTCTCCTTAATTATAGAGCTGGTTAATTCTTGAGCCTTTTCCCCTGCCCATCTAAGCCATACTCCGTTAGTCCTATGTGGTTCTATATTAGTGATTGTACTCCCTATACTGACTGCGCTACCTGCCCAAAGAATAGTGTCCAGGATGATACGATTATGGTCACTTAATAAGGTTACATCGACTCTAGGGGGGGCACAGCAAGAGATGATATTGGAGGAGACATCACACGGTCAATTAAGGAGCTAGAATGTCGGTTTTTAAAGGTGGGAATGGGTAAACCATTTACATCTTTACAACACTCCAGTATTTCCATATCATAACAGCCCATGAGCTTATTCAATACTTCCCCATAGCTGCTATGCCCAAAATGCAATACATCCCACCCGGCATTATTAGTGACCCCGCAAACCTTTAGTGATGACAGTTCAGATAGTGTAGTGTTAAAATCCCCTATCCAAATAAAATCAAAAACCACATTCACTCCCGAACATAAATCTTCGATGGCACTGGCCAAATCTATTACTACTTTGACCCTAGTGCCATCAAAAATATTATTGTAATAGTTAATCAATAAAATATTATGGTCTTTGTCCTCAATGAGCCAAAGTATCTGCACAAGATCGCCCACTGGTATATACTTTTTAACAACAATTGGGCAAAGAATCGATACAAGTGTCAAAAGACCACCTTTGGCTCTACCTGGTCCCACACCCACCGCCGGTAGGTTATAGGAGACATATGCCTCATAACTGACATCATTTCTGCACCATGTTTCCTGGAAACATAGGATGTCATGGGCATCGATAAAATTTAACCATCCCAAATCCCTCTCCTTAGATTTCAGTCCTGCCACATTCCAACTGACGATTGTAATACCTTTATCTCTTGTACCAACCCTGTCTAACATCAGGACACTCGCACTCTCATTCTGATTTATATTACTTGCATCCTCGCATTCCATAATCTTCCCTGAATCCCCCACCAGGTTTGACTCCGATATAACTATTAACTCTGGGGCCAAGATATTCTCTTCGGAGACAACTATACGAGGGCTAATAGTCTCCTTGGGTTGGGGCTGTCCTGCCTGGACAAGTCAATCAATTACGTCCAAGGAGTTTAAAACCTGAAAACGGTTTGGCAATGTGATATCAGGGTATGGCCTATGGGTAACAGGGCAGAATCTGCTTCTTTTACTCTTGTGAGGGGCAGTGTTAAGATGGCTTTAGAAAAAACCAAGCGAGCGGGCACACACGTTGTTATCAGTAATTGGTAGAGAGGCAGCTCTCAGGAGTACAGTGGCAGCATGTTGAGGGTATTTAAAATTAACAATAACACAATCTCCCCTATAGCACTTCCTGGAACTCCCTATCCAGTTGACCCTTCTTGTAGTCAAAACTTGGTCCGAATAAGCAGTCGGGAAACCGCAGTGTCTATGCAACCAGGATACCGTTTTATTTTTTAATGAATCATGTGTTTCCTGGTGATTCTCATTCTCAGGGGGGGGTACATTAGTTAAGACTACCACGTATGGTGCACAATCAGGAGGCAGGTTAGTAGTATGCTTTCGCCTTACTTTAGTCCAGCCCTCTTTCCTTTCTACGACTGTTACATCCTGCCTATCATGACAGACTGGGGGCGGGACGGGCGGAGTGGTCCGAGCAACTTTCTCACTACCACATGTACCCCCCCAGAAGGAACATCCTGTTGATCAGTCTTTCTCTTAGTTAGGGCTGTTAGACTACCCACTTCCTCCTCATACTTGTTAAGGAGTCCTCCTAATCTATTAACTTCTGCGGCCAGCTGGTCAAGTTTGGCCACTAAAGGTTTAATAATACCCTTAATCTTTGAGTCAATGATACTGACTAAGTTTTTAAGTCGTTCAGCATCCAGTTTAACAGCCTCATCCTCGGCCGTATCACCATCATCCTTATCTATATTTTTAGGAGGAGTGGCAGCTCTTTTTCTTATGGTACGTGAACCCCCACGTTTGGTCTGTGCTTTCCTGCATGCTCGGACTAATCTTTTCATAGGAGTCGGCAGATGCTGTGTTGTAGAGTCTGTGGAGTCATCCAAGACAACTTGAGTGGAAGTGGACTGCACAGGCGTTTCCCTATCGGAAATATCGGGATTATTAAGACTAATACTATCGTCCATCGCCAGTGAAACAGGGACAGGACAGGTTGTAGGAGAAAAAGAGGAACGGCTTAATCCTAACGACTGTCGCCTTTCATTGTTAATTTTATTGACAACCTTAACTAGATAGTTGTCCAAGGTGCATGGAGTAGAAAGAGCCTTTTGTTTAAACATACTTAAAACTAATTGGTCATAACTTTATAAAAAAAAGAAACCGAAATAAAGCTCTCATGAGTTGCACAGAATAAAACAAACCACTAACTAGTGGCACTGGTTTTTAAAAAAAACACAAAGTTTGTACATGGACCAAATAAGTTATAAAGTCTCACTGTATAAGGAGCGTATTAGGGCCAGGGTTTATGACCCAGCCCAGCCTCGTTCTGTCCCGGACTGTCACAGACTGTCCGCCCTTTGTCCGGGCGTCGTCCGGCGCGTCCCGCGCTGCGGTGGCCGGGTAGCGTTTTCAGGAGCTGGTGGGCGTGGTGGCGGGCCTCCGCTTAGGTGGACTCACGCACGGACTCCTGGTCCCTGGAGTCCCGTGCGGCGTGCAGATGAATGCCCCCACAGATGGATACGGCCTCGGAAGGTTCTCCCCCTCCAGGGGATACAGCAGCTCGAGAAGCGGTGAAGTCGGCAGGCGAGCCGTTTTCAGGAGCTGGTGGGCGTGGTGGCGGACCTCCGCACAGGTGGAATCACGCACGGACTCCTGGTCCCTAGAGTCCCGTGCGGCGTGCAGATGAATGCCCCCACAGATGGATACGGCCTCGGAAGGTACTCCCCCTCAAGGGGATGCAGCAGCTCGAGAAGCGGTGAAGTCAGCAGGCGAGCCGTTTTCAGGAGCTGGTGGGCGTGGTGGCGGGCCTCCGCACAGGTGGACTCACAGGTGGACTCACGCACGGACTCCTGGTCCCTGGAGTCCCGTGCGGCGTGCGGCGTGCAGATGAATGCCCCCACAGATGGATACGGCCTCGGAAGGTTCTCCCCCTCCAGGGGATGCAGCAGCTCGAGAAGCGGTGAAGTCAGCAGGCGAAGCGGGACCCTATCTAGATTTTATAGATTTTGGCGAAGGGAGAGTGGCATGTGGTGTGAAGGCTGCCAGTGATGTGGAGCATGCCCGGAAGCTCGTCTGGTTCTCAGGAGATGATTACTTTGTAAATCACACAACTTGATGCGGGCATGCAGTGAGAGACAGCGGCAATGTCTTAGAGTATTGATGATTTCCACTGGTAGGTGATCAGAAAGGAGCCTGTGTGCCAGGTCAGTGCTTTATAAGCACCAACAATAAAGCCAGTGTTGTGTCTGGGAGACTGGTGGCTGAATACTGTCATTGTGGATCTATGGCAGGACGAGAGACTGAACAGTAGTGCAAAAGCAGCTCAAAGGCAGCAATCACTTAACATTGACAAGACACTCGACTAGCATTATGATTCCAGGATCTCTTTCTCATGGTCATTGAGAGAAAAATTAATACCTATGTAAACACCAATATATTTGAGGAAGGGATTGAAGCTGTCTAACAAGACTGGATTAGGGAGTAAAGTGCTCTGCCCTCAATGCGTATGTACTCCATCGATGCCCGGTTTAGCTTCAAGTAGACATATTTAAATGGTGACTGGACATGGGTAATGAAGTGCTTGACGTCTAATGACTTTCAGATATTGCTAAGTGTTATCTGAGTACTGATTATGGGGGATGTACTGCTGGACATAAGGGCCGGGTGCAGGGTTGTTTGTAATATTCAGTGCAAATATGAAGCCCTGGAGGACACTACAAGTGACTGTGAATGGGTCTTTCTGAGCACACAGGTCTCTGCCAAAGTGAAAAGAAGTAAATCAGTCCAAAACTTTGCAGGAGATGTCTATGGAGGTGGAGATGGTCGCTAGCAGGCAGGACTTGATGGTCCCATTGGCAATTCTAGTCACACTAGGAAGCAGTGGACACCTCTTTATGTTTAGAGCATTACCAACTACCTGCAAAGTTGTTTTTCAGTGCTGCAACAAGACCAGAATGCAACTGGTAGGTCTAAAGTATTTTTGGAATTGGTTGATGAATGATCTCATAACGATTTAACCAAGGGAAGGGAAAGTGGTAAAAGGGCAATAGCTGAAAAGTTTGGTTGGGTTCACTTGTGGAAATTTGGATAGGTGGTAGGAAGCAGTGGAATGTTTCAGTCTCAAGAGAGGAATTTAAAACGTGTATGAGAGAACTTTTAGGCAGTGGGTGATCCTAGCCCCCGACTCACTTGTTTGTCCTTGGAAGAAGTGCAAGCTCGAAATGCTATGAGGAAGTTACTTCGCTTGATTTGCCAGAGGGACTGTTTGCGATGTTGTTTTTAGAGTCTGGCTGTGTTTAGTTTGTTAATTCAGTGATTATATATTTAAATGAAGGGCACAAACTACAATTGAGTTGATGCAGTGTAATACAGATGGCTTTCTTCTGATTTTTTGACCTGCATAATTGTATTTAGGTAGTGGTTGGACTTTCCCTTTGCCGTATTTAATAATATTACTTTTTAGGCAGCATTAAATGCTTTGAAACTGTGAGATGGCTTGGATCTTCACTATGGGCCCGATGTAGGTAATCCCAGATTACTGATTCTTAAATACCGAATCATACCGATTTGGTATTTAAGAACTGGCAATCGGGATCTAGGTAATTTTACCAAATGAATTACCGAATAGGTATGATTCGGTAATTAATGAATCGGTATTTACCGATTCTGTAATTGCCATTGATTCCTATGGGCCTTGAGGTCCATGGGAATCAATGTCAATTACCGAATCGGTAAATACCGATTCAGTAAAATTACCGAATTTGCAAGGGGGACAGGGTGTCACTTTGACACCCTGTTGCACCCCTGATTCTGGCTTGTGTGCTATATTGCACACATACATGCCCTAAGGGCATGTATGTGTGCCACATGGCACAGGTGTACATGCACAGATGTGCATGTACACAGGAATTCATTATTTACCATGACATAGTATGTCATGGTAAATAACGAATTCTTAAGGGCCGGTGGCACTGTTTTCAGTGCCACCTACATCACAAACTTGAGATTCGGTAAATTTACCGATTCGATAATTTACAGAATCGGTAAATTTACCGATTCTGTAAATATACCGAATCGGTAAATTTAAGGCCCCCTACATCTCAATCTCCAAAACCGGTCGGTAACGGCCGAAATCGGCCGTTACTGACCGGTATTTGGTGACCTACATCTGGCCCTTAGTCTTTTTAAGCCCTAATGCAGATGTGTGTTTTGTTGATGTTGCATTGCTGTGCATACCATGGGATGGAAGGCTTGGCTTTGGTTTATTTAGTGCAAGAGTAGGTGTTACGGTGGAGTGCTATGAAGCATTGTGCTGAGAACAGCAATAAGTGTGTGATTGTCGTCAGATGCAGTGGGTGGGAGTGAAATGAGACAATAACAACAAAAATAATACTAATTATTAAGATAATATTACCTTATTTTTCGAGAGGGTGTTCTACCACACGTCTGTTGTGTTTATATGCTATACCTGATGTTACTACTACCAAATTTAGGGTATTCATTTTATCAACCTGAGAAGGATGGGCAGCTGAGTTGTCCTTTCCAAAATTTATACTCAATGGGGCAATTTTTAAAAATACACCTTGTAAATTGGTGCCCTGGTAACCTATTCCATTTAACTATGTATACAATAGCCCCTGAATTAACAGAAATAATTAATAAGCCTGTCTAAAGTGACAGATGGGAACAGGCGACTGACCTTGATCGCCCAATTCGGTTTGGAGAGGTTATTTCTGTTATCGCCCAACAAAAATTCTTAAAATCCTCAGTCCCAGATGGATTCCATGTGACATTTTACAAAATATTCTGCACAACTCTTGCTCCTCTCCTAACTCAACTGTTCAATTCCATTGAAGGCCCAGACTTGATCCCACCCTCCATGCTAGGGACCTCCACTGTCGTTATCCGGAAACCTGGCAAGGATCAGTGTCAATGTACTTCCCACCACCCAATATACCTCTTCAATGTGGACATACAGCTATTCACTGGCATATTGGCTGCACGTTTAGGCCCCCTCCTACCAAGCCTCATCAACACAGACTAGGCGGGTTTTCGGACCACACCGCTAATGCAATGATAATATGAAACACTCTGCCCAACTGGTATGGCCACCAACCCACGGATTTGCAAGACCACTGCTGAAGGAAAATCCTTTTTCTACCTTGCTGCAAAGACCTGGGACACCCTGCCTCTGCACCTCAGACAATCACCCTGACTGCCTCAATTCAGGAAGGACCTCAAGACCTGGCTCTTCGACTAAACCACAGATTCACCCTCTACCCCACCCCCACTCCCCCACTCAGCTCCTTGAGACCCTCACGGGTGAGTAGATGCACTCTATAAGAACCCTGATTGATTGGTTTTGCACCTAATTGACAAAGCCCAACGTTTGGATCAGGAACAGACGCTCTTGTTCATTGATGCTGAGAAAGCATTTGATTGGGTTCATTGGCCTTACCTAAAAGCCACGCTCCAACACTTTGAACTCTCTGGGAGATTCTGTTCATAGCTTCTCAGCAATGACTTCCACATGCAACTGTTTGTGTAAATGGGGAGACCTCGGTTCCGTTCCCCTTCTGTAGGGGCACACGCCAGGGGTTTCCCCTCTCACCCCTGCTTTTTGCACTCTATATGGATCCTTTGGCCCAGTGGATTCGGGACAAACCTGGCATTTTGGAGGGGAGGATCATACTACAAGACCTTATGCATATGACACACTGATGGCCCTGAAAGAGCCATCTACTTCACTCCCGGCTTTTCTTGAGGAATTGGAGGCCTTCCGGCAGGCAGCAGGTTTCCAGGTCAACATTCACAAATACCTGGACCTTTCACCTTCGGCAGCCACTAAGATGACCTTTCCTGGTAGTTATCCTATACAGCGGATGACCACCTCCATCCCTTACTTGGGTATTCAGCTTGCCCATATGGCTAAAGCGACTGCATACCTTTATTATAAGACCCTACGCCAACACATTAAAGCAGATCTGTCCAGATGGAGGCCATAAAGCCAGGTTGGCTCGGTCGCGTAGCCACCCTGAAAATTTTGATTCTGCGTAGGAATTTATTCCTATTTCAGGCCTAGCCAGTTGAACCGGCTGCTGTGACTATTCAGGCTGTGCAACAGGATATGCATCACTTTGTATGGGCTAACAGGCACTGACGAATGCAGAAAGAGCAGAGCTATAGACCCCCGGGGAGGTGCGCTGTGTATTCTGAACCTTCGACATCATTACCAAGCGGCACATCTCCGGTCCTACTCAAATGGTCTCGGGAGGAATCGAAAGGCACTGCCCCTTCATGGATAGAGCAGTTGCCAGGTAACACTTGTGGAGAATTCCCTTTTTACGTAAGCATGCTCGACCGAGAAGCCTCTATCTGTTGCCGATTACCAAATCTGCCTCAGACATTTGGGACCGAGTGAGTGAATGGAATGGCTTGACATCATTTCCATTACCGTTGACACAACAGTGGATAATGTGGATTTTACCCCAGGGCTGAACCAGATAGAGTTCGACCACTAATGCAGCTTTCAGTCTGTTCTGAGGCACCCCCTTACTGCTTTTGAAAAATGGATAGTGACCAAGACATCAAACAGATGTCTAATCACCAAACTATATGGCCTCTTATGCCCAGCACCCCCAGACTAAATTGACAGGCCAAAGGCGTTGGGAAATGGAACTGGGAAACTCACTGATTGGAGTGGGAAGAAGTATATTACTGTGCACAACACACCGCCCACAATATGGGGAGCATTGAAACGGCCACTAAAATACCCACTTATTGGTATCTCACACCAGTGCCCCTACTTAGGGGCAATTCCAGATGATCAGCTGACTGCTGCGATGGTAGCGGATCCCCCGGTACCTCACTGCACCTACTATGGGAATGTCAGAGGCTTACTGACTACTGGACACAACTGCTGGATGACATAGACACTCACCTCAACACCCAGCTATCCAGATTACCTCCCTACACAGTTCTGGGACTGCCCAATGAGCTCACCCTCCTCCTGAAATCACATAGAAGATTGCAGATCGGATTGGCTCTGGTGGCGCTCCTATAGAATATTCTAACACACCGGGCACAGCTCAGATTCCCACACACTTAGGATGGTTTCACCAGCCCTGGTGCATATTAGGCATCGCTTTACTATCCACGGAATTACACGAACTAACCTGTCCCAAATATCCTCATCTTCTTCGCTTGAGAGATACCACCGCAAGAACATTCCCTAGATACACACGTCATTAAATATTAGACCCTGCTACACACAACATCTCTTAGCACTGTGGTTCCAAAAGTTAAGATGGGGGGAGTTTGGGAATTGTTGTGTACATTCATATCTATGCTATGACGATTAAGCGATGTGCGCTCACTGCAACGGCAAGCTTCATTGTCTTTTGAAATCTAGTGAATGGATTTGGACCATAAAGTGACAGATAAATTGGTCATTCTCGTGGCTGGCTGGCATGGGGGGGAAGACTTGGGTTGGTGTGGAATTTGAGAATAACAATTAATCCAGTAGACGTGGATCCAAATTAAACTTGCTTTTATTTCAAAGAAGAAACTCCAGCCACAACGCAGGAAGCACACAGTAGCAATTGCCACTCCCTGGCATTCAACTATATACATTCTAAATAAAACACTCTGCAGCAGTAGAGTATGATCATAGATAAAGACAATGTACAATAAAGAACATGTAATACAAGATCCAATAAAAACAACATAAATGGAGAAGAAATATAAAATATCACACATCTTCCCCCAATAACAAAGCACCCGAAAGAAAAAAACTACTCATTCTTTATCTCTACCAAGCGATTAAAGTTCCATATACATCCATCATCCAATTTGGCTGCACCCCGAAATACTTTGCTGATGGTGAAAGTTTTGCTGAACTTAGAAAGACTCTGCGATCTCTCTGGCAGTTTGACCTTAACAGTATCCCCCACATTCATTTGAAAAGGCTTCACAGCATGACGTTCATCATAATTTTTTTTTCTTTCACTCTGAACATGCAGCTCTCTTTCACGAAACAATTTCAACATTTTATCTCTACACAATATACTCTTGCGGTGACAACAACTCAAATGGACATAAACCCATAGTAGAATGCGGAGTGAGCCTATATTCCTCAACTCTTCTCTGGCAAATACTTCCGACAGAAACCTAATACCAGCAGTGGAATTCATTTCAGCAGTTATCCCAACCTCAGGCCACCTAGAAAGCATGTCCATAACAACCAAAGCATACTTGGTTGTACTCCCCACACTGATAGGACCAAGTATATCAAGTGCAATATCCTCCCACACCTCAGAAGGAATCTCTCTGCAAACCATGGGAGCCTTCCGCACTTTGAGACCCTTGTCACTCAACCTACACTCATAACAATCTCGAACCAACATTTCAATTGTGATATCTATCCCTGGCCACCAAGACATAGATCTAAGCCGCTCCTTCGTCTTACAGATGACCTGGTGCCCCTCATGAGCCAACTGAACCCTGATGCCCAATGGTGGAACCAATCTACCACCTTTAATAAGTACACCATTGCAGACTGACAATTCATCAACCACTTTAACAAAACCTGCAAAGCGCTCTGATTGTTTTCAGTGTACATCATCTGACAATATATATTGCTAATTCAGAAAAGGGGGTGGTGATGAACAGAGTGCCTGAATTAAGCAGACCACTCTTACCCAGTCCAAAGATCAGGGCTTGATCCATCACCGTTTTTTAGCTCACTGCACCATCCCAGCTCAGAACTTGGCTATATGCAAATTAGTCTGTTCCTGTCCCAGTGCATGATGGGAACAGGGCAAACCAAACTACCAAGCCAATTCTTATACTGGGAAGGAAACAAGCTTCCGGGGACCGGTTTCTGCCATTTCAGGCGTCGTCGGCCCAGCTTGCTTGAATCCTGATGGTGCAATGAGCAAGGGACTCACATCTGAGTATACCCTTCCACGCTTATGGTGGACAAAATGATTCAGAAAAGGGGGTGGTGATGAACAGAGTGCCTGAATTAAGCAGACCACTCTTACCCAGTCCAAAGATCAGGGCTTGATCCATCACCGTTTTTTAGCTCACTGCACCATCCCAGCTCAGAACTTGGCTATATGCAAATTAGTCTGTTCCTGTCCCAGTGCATGATGGGAACAGGGCAAACCAAACTACCAAGCCAATTCTTATACTGGGAAGGAGACAAGCTTCCGGGGACCGGTTTCTGCCATTTCAGGCGTCGTCGGCCCGGCTTGCTTGAATCCTGATGGTGCAATGAGCAAGGGACTCACATCTGAGTATACCCTTCCACGCTTATGGTGGACAAAATGATTCAGAAAAAAGGATGGTGATGAACAGAGTGCCTGAATTAAGCAGACCACTCTTACCCAGTCCAAAGATCAGGGCTTGATCCATCACCGTTTTTTAGCTCACTGCACCATCCCAGCTCAGAACTTGGCTATATGCAAATTAGTCTGTTCCTGTCCCAGTGCATGATGGGAACAGGGCAAACCAAACTACCAAGCCAATTCTTATACTGGGAAGGAAACAAGCTTCCAGGGACCGGTTTCTGCCATTTCAGGCGTCGTCGGCCCGGCTTGCTTGAATCCTGATGGTGCAATGAGCAAGGGACTCACATCTGAGTATACCCTTCCACGCTTATGGTGGACAAAATGATTCAGAAAAGGGGGTGGTGATGAACAGAGTGCCTGAATTAAGCAGACCACTCTTACCCAGTCCAAAGATCAGGGCTTGATCCATCACCGTTTTTTAGCTCACTGCACCATCCCAGCTCAGAACTTGGCTATATGCAAATTAGTCTGTTCCTGTCCCAGTGCATGATGGGAACAGGGCAAACCAAACTACCAAGCCAATTCTTATACTGGGAAGGAAACAAGCTTCCGGGGACCGGTTTCTGCCATTTCAGGCGTCGTCGGCCCGGCTTGCTTGAATCCTGATGGTGCAATGAGCAAGGGACTCACATCTGAGTATACCCTTCCACGCTTATGGTGGACAAAATGATTCAGAAAAGGGGGTGGTGATGAACAGAGTGCCTGAATTAAGCAGACCACTCTTACCCAGTCCAAAGATCAGGGCTTGATCCATCACCGTTTTTTAGCTCACTGCACCATCCCAGCTCAGAACTTGGCTATATGCAAATTAGTCTGTTCCTGTCCCAGTGCATGATGGGAACAGGGCAAACCAAACTACCAAGCCAATTCTTATACTGGGAAGGAAACAAGCTTCCGGGGACCGGTTTCTGCCATTTCAGGCGTCGTCAGCCCGGCTTGCTTGAATCCTGATGGTGCAATGAGCAAGGGACTCACATCTGAGTATACCCTTCCACGCTTATGGTGGACAAAATGATTCAGAAAAGGGGGTGGTGATGAACAGAGTGCCTGAATTAAGCAGACCACTCTTACCCAGTCCAAAGATCAGGGCTTGATCCATCACCGTTTTTTAGCTCACTGCACCATCCCAGCTCAGAACTTGGCTATATGCAAATTAGTCTGTTCCTGTCCCAGTGCATGATGGGAACAGGGCAAACCAAACTACCAAGCCAATTCTTATACTGGGAAGGAGACAAGCTTCCGGGGACCGGTTTCTGCCATTTCAGGCGTCGTCGGCCCGGCTTGCTTGAATCCTGATGGTGCAATGAGCAAGGGACTCACATCTGAGTATACCCTTCCACGCTTATGGTGGACAAAATGATTCAGAAAAAGGGGTGGTGATGAACAGAGTGCCTGAATTAAGCAGACCACTCTTACCCAGTCCAAAGATCAGGGCTTGATCCATCACCGTTTTTTAGCTCACTGCACCATCCCAGCTCAGAACTTGGCTATATGCAAATTAGTCTGTTCCTGTCCCAGTGCATGATGGGAACAGGGCAAACCAAACTACCAAGCCAATTCTTATACTGGGAAGGAAACAAGCTTCCGGGGACCGGTTTCTGCCATTTCAGGCGTCGTCGGCCCGGCTTGCTTGAATCCTGATGGTGCAATGAGCAAGGGACTCACATCTGAGTATACCCTTCCACGCTTATGGTGGACAAAATGATTCAGAAAAGGGGGTGGTGATGAACAGAGTGCCTGAATTAAGCAGACCACTCTTACCCAGTCCAAAGATCAGGGCTTGATCCATCACCGTTTTTTAGCTCACTGCACCATCCCAGCTCAGAACTTGGCTATATGCAAATTAGTCTGTTCCTGTCCCAGTGCATGATGGGAACAGGGCAAACCAAATTACCAAGCCAATTCTTATACTGGGAAGGAAACAAGCTTCCGGGGACCGGTTTCTGCCATTTCAGGCATCGTCGGCCCGGCTTGCTTGAATCCTGATGGTGCAATGAGCAAGGGACTCACATCTGAGTATTTCCTTCCACGCTTATGGTGGACAAAATGATTCAGAAAAGGGGGTGGTGATGAACAGAGTGCCTGAATTAAGCAGACCACTCTTACCCAGTCCAAAGATCAGGGCTTGATCCATCACCGTTTTTTAGCTCACTGCACCATCCCAGCTCAGAACTTGGCTATATGCAAATTAGTCTGTTCCTGTCCCAGTGCATGATGGGAACAGGGCAAACCAAACTACCAAGCCAATTCTTATACTGGGAAGGAAACAAGCTTCCGGGGACCGGTTTCTGCCATTTCAGGCGTCGTCGGCCCGGCTTGCTTGAATCCCCGGAAGCTTGTCTCCTTTCTGGTGAAGAATTGGCTTGGTAGTTTGGTCTGCCCTGTTCCCATGATGCACTGGGCCAGGGACAGACTAATGTGCATATAGCCAGGTTCTGAGCTGGGATGGGGCAGTGAGCTAAATAATGGTGATGGATCAAGCCCTGATCTTTGGACTGGGTAAGAGTGGTCTGCCTAATTCAGACACTCTGTTCATCAACACCCCCTTTTCTGAATCATTTTGTCCACCATAAGCGTGGAAGGGTATACTCAGACATGAGTCCCTTGCTCACTGCTCCATCAGGATTCAAGCAAGCCGGGCCGACGACGCCTGAAATGGCAGAAACCGGTCCCCGGAAGCTTGTCTCCTTTCTGGTGAAGAATTGGCTTGGTAGTTTGGTCTGCCCTGTTCCCATGATGCACTGGGCCAGGGACAGACTAATTTGCATATAGCCAGGTTCTGAGCTGGGATGGGGCAGTGAGCTAAATAATGGTGATGGATCAAGCCCTGATCTTTGGACTGGGTAAGAGTGGTCTGCTTAATTCAGACACTCTGTTCATCACCACCCCCTTTTCTGAATCATTTTGTCCACCATAAGCGTGGAAGGGTATACTCAGACATGAGTCCCTTGCTCACTGCTCCATCAGGATTCAAGCAAGCCGGGCCGACGACGCCTGAAATGGCAGAAACCGGACCCCAGAAGCTTGTCTCCTTTCTGGTGAAGAATTGGCTTGGTAGTTTGGTCTGCCCTGTTCCCATGATGCACTGGGCCAGGGACAGACTAATTTGCATATAGCCAGGTTCTGAGCTGGGATGGGGCAGTGAGCTAAATAATGGTGATGGATCAAGCCCTGATCTTTGGACTGGGTAAGAGTGGTCTGCTTAATTCAGACACTCTGTTCATCACCACCCCCTTTTCTGAATCATTTTGTCCACCATAAGCGTGGAAGGGTATACTCAGACATGAGTCCCTTGCTCACTGCTCCATCAGGATTCAAGCAAGCCGGGCCGACGACGCCTGAAGTGGCAGAAACCGGTCCCCGGAAGCTTGTCTCCTTTCTGGTGAAGAATTGGCTTGGTAGTTTGGTCTGCCCTGTTCCCATGATGCACTGGGCCAGGGACAGACTAATTTGCATATAGCCAGGTTCTGAGCTGGGATGGGGCAGTGAGCTAAATAATGGTGATGGATCAAGACCTGATCTTTGGACTGGGTAAGAGTGGTCTGCTTAATTCAGACACTCTGTTCATCACCACCCCCTTTTCTGAATCATTTTGTCCACCATAAGCGTGGAAGGGTATACTCAGACATGAGTCCCTTGCTCACTGCTCCATCAGGATTCAAGCAAGCCGGGCCGACGACGCCTGAAATGGCAGAAACCGGTCCCCGGAAGCTTGTCTCCTTTCTGGTGAAGAATTGGCTTGGTAGTTTGGTCTGCCCTGTTCCCATGATGCACTGGGCCAGGGACAGACTAATTTGCATATAGCCAGGTTCTGAGCTGGGATGGGGCAGTGAGCTAAATAATGGTGATGGATCAAGCCCTGATCTTTGGACTGGGTAGGAGTGGTCTGCTTAATTCAGACACTCTGTTCATCACCACCCCCTTTTCTGAATCATTTTGTCCACCATAAGCGTGGAAGGGTATACTCAGACATGAGTCCCTTGCTCACTGCTCCATCAGGATTCAAGCAAGCCGGGCCGACGACGCCTGAAATGGCAGAAACCGGTCCCCGGAAGCTTGTCTCCTTTCTGGTGAAGAATTGGCTTGGTAGTTTGGTCTGCCCTGATCCCATGATGCACTGGGCCAGGGACAGACTAATTTGCATATAGCCAGGTTCTGAGCTGGGATGGGGCAGTGAGCTAAATAATGGTGATGGATCAAGCCCTGATCTTTGGACTGGGTAAGAGTGGTCTGCTTAATTCAGACACTCTGTTCATCACCACCCACTTTTCTGAATCATTTTGTCCACCATAAGCGTGGAAGGGTATACTCAGATGTGAGTCCCTTGCTCATTGCACCATCAGGATTCAAGCAAGCCGGGCCGACGACGCCTGAAATGGCAGAAACCGGTCCCCGGAAGCTTGTTTCCTTCCCAGTATAAGAATTGGCTTGGTAGTTTGGTTTGCCCTGTTCCCATGATGCACTGGGCCAGGGACAGACTAATTTGCATATAGCCAGGTTCTGAGCTGGGATGGGGCAGTGAGCTAAATAATGGTGATGGATCAAGCCCTGATCTTTGGACTGGGTAAGAGTGGTCTGCTTAATTCAGACACTCTGTTCACCACCACCACCTTTTCTGAATCATTTTGTCCACCATAAGCGTGGAAGGGTATACTCAGACATGAGTCCCTTGCTCACTGCTCCATCAGGATTCAAGCAAGCCGGGCCGACGACGCCTGAAATGGCAGAAACCGGTCCCCGGAAGCTTGTCTCCTTTCTGGTGAAGAATTGGCTTGGTAGTTTGGTCTGCCCTGTTCCCATGATGCACTGGGCCAGGGACAGACTAATTTGCATATAGCCAGGTTCTGAGCTGGGATGGGGCAGTGAGCTAAATAATGGTGATGGATCAAGCCCTGATCTTTGGACTGGGTAAGAGTGGTCTGCTTAATTCAGACACTCTGTTCATCACCACCCCCTTTTCTGAATCAATATATATTGCTAATCATATCTTTCAGGACTTCATCTTTGTCCACCTCTTGACTCCACTCCTCCTCAGTCACACAACCACCCGTCACAAAGCAAACCCTGACATCATCTTCCTTCCACCAGTTACACTCATCTTCAAAAACAGAGGCATCTGAACTCAACCTCAATAAACATTCAGCCACTTTGTTTTCCAAACCTGGCTGTTAAGTAATAGTGAACTGAAAATGCTATAATGCAACCAGCCATTTACAAATCCTGGTAGAAATGCATTCTAGGTCCTTTCTCATAAACACTTCTTGTAGAAGCTTGTGATAGGAACATACTGAAAAGTTTACAATAAATTGTGCCAGTTTAACTTGTGCCCCAATCTCGCCTGTTTCGCTTTTGTCTCTACTGCCATTTTGTTGTTTGTTGTCGGTTTGCAGCCCGGCCCTCCACCCCGACCCCGCCTCCCAGCCGACCCCCCTCCCTCCGACCCCCTCCACTATCCATTTATGACAGATGCACCTACGCGCAGCGTCCACGCGCAGCGGATGCGCCATATGCGCGCCGAAGGTGCGCCAAAGGTAAGCCCGTCTACACCGTCCGCGCCTGGACCGCGCCCAGCGCCAGACCCCGTGGCCCCCGTCCTACCCACCCCACCCGCATCCCATACGCCGCCTCCACCCTCCTAGCCCTTAACCCAGGCCGACTCCCCAACTGCGCACAAGCCGCCCCCGTACACACCCATGGACCCTTCACATGTAACTCCTGCAAGTTTGACGGCACCAAGACCAACTCCTCATCCACTAACACCAAACTGAGACCTGACACCAACCACCTTAAATGCATCCTGCTCAACACCCGCTCGGTCCACAGACACGCCATCGACCTCTGGAATCTACTAGACACCATCTCTCCGGACGTCGCCTTCCTAACAGAAACATGGATGAACGCCTCCTCAGCCCCAGACATCACCATTGCCATCCCAGAAGGCTACAAGATCATCCGAAAAGACCGCACCAAGCAAACAGGAGGAGGCATCGCTATCGTCCATAAGAACTCCATCCGCATCTCAACCAGCTCAGACGTCAACCTCGCTAGCGCCGAGCACCTTCACTTCCAGATCCACACCGACCCCAAGACCACACTCAGAGGCACCCTCCTCTACAGGCCACCAGGACCCCGTGCTCAATTCAGTGAAGACATCACTGACTTTATCACCCCACACGTCCTCCCCTCCGAGGATTACATTCTTTTGGGAGACCTCAACTTTCACCTGGAAAAAAGCAACGACAGCAACACCACCACCCTGCTGGACAATCTCGCCAACCTCGGACTCAAACAACTTGTCAATACCCCCACTCACCAAGCAGGTCACACTCTCGACCCTATCTTCACCTCCAGCAAACATATCTCCTTCAGTCACACCACAGCTCTCCATTGGACGGACCACAGCTGCGTTCACTTTGTCTACAAAAAGACCACAACCCACAACCATCCTCAACCTACTCTGCGAAGAAACTGGAACAAAATCACCATCGATCAGATCTCCTCATCGCTTCTCCAAAACCCCCCTGCCCACTCTTCGAACCCCAACCATGCAGCCATTAACCTCACTCAATGGCTAACCAACAGCGCCGACAACCTAGCACCTCTGAAAAAACGTCACATCAAACTAGGCAGCAAAAACGCACCCTGGTTCAACGATGATCTTAAGAAATCCAAGAAACTCTGTCGCTCCCTTGAGAATGCATGGAAAAAAGACCCAAACACCAGCACCAGGCACGCCTTCAAAAACGCCACCCGCATATACCACCAACTAATCCGGACTGCCAAGAAAGCCGCATTCAAAGGCCGACTAGACAACAACGCCCACGCCCACAACAGCAAGGAATTATTCAACATTATCAAAGAATTTACCAACCCTACTGCCAACTCCAACGACATCACTCCCTCTCAAACCCTCTGCGACTCCCTAGCTTCGTTCTTCCACGACAAAATCGCAGACATCCACAACAGCTTCGACAACCAACCAGGAGACCAACCCACCCAACCTTCTGCCGTACCTTCACCCCCCATGAACCTCCTTAATGACTGGAACCCAATCTCTACTGAGGACACCATCCGCCTGATGAACTCCATCCACTCAGGAGCCCCTACAGACCCTTGCCCTCACCACATCTTCAACAAAGCAAACTCCATCATAGCACCACACCTCCGAGACGTCATCAACTGCTCCCTCAACTCAGCCACCTTCCCGGAAAGCTGGAAACACGCCGAACTTAGCGCCCTTCTGAAAAAACCCACAGCTGACCCCAACGAACTCAAAAACTACCGTCCCATCTCGCTCCTTCCATTCCCGGCCAAAGTCATCGAGAAAGCTGTCAACAACCAACTCGCCGCCTTCCTCGAAACCAACAAATCCCTCGACCCCTCACAGTCCGGCTTCCGAGCCAAACACAGCACTGAGACCGCCCTCATCGCAGCAACAGACGACATTCGAACTCTACTGGACAATGGAGACACAGTCGCCCTCATCCTCCTTGATCTCTCCGCAGCCTTCGACACAGTCTGCCATAGCACCCTGTTACAACGCCTCAGAAACATCGGAATCCAAGGAAAAGCTCTGGAATGGATCACCTCGTTCCTTACAGGAAGAACTCAGAGAGTCCGCCTTCCACCATTCAAATCAGAGGCCACTGAAGTCATTTGCGGCGTGCCACAAGGATCTTCACTCAGCCCCACCCTCTTCAACATATACATGAGCCCCCTCGCGACCATCGCACGCCAACACAACCTCAACAGCATCTCCTACGCTGATGACACTCAACTGATCCTCTCACTCACCAAAGACCCGAACACCGCCAAAACCAACCTACATGAAGGAATGAAAGAAGTAGCCGAGTGGATGAAGCTCAGCCGTCTGAAACTGAACTCAGACAAAACAGAAGTCCTTATCTTAGGCACCTCCCCCTCCGCCTCGGATGACTTCTGGTGGCCAGAGGCCCTTGGAAAAGCACCCATCCCGACGGACCACGCACGGAACCTGGGCGTCATCCTAGACTCCTCACTCTCGATGAACAGACAAGTCAACGCCGTTTCATCATCCTGCTTCAACATTCTTCGCATGCTCAAAAAAACATTTCGCTGGATCCCCACCGAAACTAGAAAAACGGTTACCCACGCACTGGTCACGAGCCGCCTGGACTACGGTAACACCCTATACGCCGGTACCACCGCAAAACTTCAGAAAAAACTCCAACGCATCCAGAACGCATCAGCCAGACTCATACTAGACATCCAGCGTAAAGACCACATCTCTAGTCACCTGAAAAACCTCCACTGGCTCCCCGTCAATAAGAGGATAACTTTTCGCCTCCTAACCCACGCACACAAAGCACTTTACGAACTTGGACCCGAATGCCTCAACACACGACTTTCCTTCTACACCCCCTCCCGCCAGCTACGCTCCTCCAACCAAGCCCTGGCCGCTGTACCTCGCATCAACAAAACCACAATGGGAGGACGATCCTTCTCCTACCTGGCAGCCAAAACTTGGAACTCACTTCCCACTCACCTCCGCCTCACTCAGAACCACCTATCATTCAGAAAGCAACTTAAAACATGGATATTCGACAAATAATTCCCTACCCTTCCTCAAGCGCCTTGAGACCCTCTGGGTATGTAGCGCGCTATATAAATTACTTGACTTGACTTGACTGACTCCCCATAAAAACTGCTTAAATGTCCTTTCCTTTTGCTATAGCTTCTCTCTCATTAGTTGAATATGGCTCCTCTGCTCCCCTCAATGATCTAGATGCAAACAGTATGGTCACTTCTTCTGAACCTTGTCTTTGCTTTAACACGGCTCCAAGACCTTTGATGCTAGCATCTGTGTATAAAATACATGGCAAACCAGGCACAAAACTTCTCAAGGCTTGAGCTGAGGAAAGTGCACTCTTAAGGTCCTCACACTCCCTACTACATTCCTCAGACTAAATAAATAGCATCTCCTTACTAAGCAGACTACGCAAAGCCACAGACCGACTTGCCAGATTTGGAACAAAGCACGCATAAAACTCGACCATTCCTAGAAAGGTTTGAATGTCTTCTTTTTTAGTGGGTCGAGACAACTCAACAATTGATTGAACTAACTCAGGTTTGGGACTAACTCCTTCACAAGAGATTACATGCCCTAAGTAAGTTATCTGTGTCAAACCAAATTTGCACTTACTCAACTTCAATGTTATGCCCTTTTGCTCACAAATTTGCAGCACATCTCTTACTCTGCACATATGATCAGCTCAATCATTACTAAAAATGAATACTTCATCCTGTAAAAATGTTACTCCCTCGAAATCCTTCAACAAACAAGACATCAACCTCTTAAAGACCAATGCAACAGAACACAGTCCAAATGGCATGCGATTAAAACGCAACACACCAAAAGGCATAACAAACGCTGTGAGATTCTTTGAATCATTACTCAACCTAGCCTGATGATATGCGACATCAAGTTGAGTGTGGTAAAATACTTGGCATTACCAATCAATGTTACCATCTCTTGGATGTTTAGCAGGGGAAATTCATCTTCAACTACCTCTTTGTTCTAGTGGCGAAGATCCACACAAAGGCGAATCTCACCAGAACTCTTAGTTGCAACAACCACCGGAGCCAACCACTCAGAAGCTTCCAAAGATTTGATAATATCTTCACTCTCAAGTCTCTTTAACTCACTCTCCAACGCAATCTGAAGACTCAAAGGCACATTCCTCACTTTGCATACTACTGGATTTGCCCCATCCTTAATCTTAATGTGGTGAACATACCCTTTTACACATCCCACCTTTACCGCAAACACACTGGGAAACTCTTTTTGAAACTGATCAGACATGGTATCAATTGTTCTAACTTGTACAGGGGGATCGAGATTGGGATCTAAGAAAATTCCAAGCCTTTTCTGTTGCTGTCAACTCAAGATGGAATCACCCCTAAGAAGAACATACAGTTTTCCAGAAGTTTTTCTCCCCCGAAACGGAAACTCGGCTTGAAAGTATCCAACCAGCTCCATGGGCTTTTCCCCATAGCTGCACGGTGTGTCATCAGGAGCCATGAGAGAAACCTTTCCCTTAAAAGTTTGCTCAAAATCTTTATCAGAAATGAGAGACAACTTTGCAAAGGAGTCCATCATCATTACAACATTCAAACCATTCACACACACCACGTTTGAGGGATGCAAGCGAATCACATCTTGTACCTCATTGACATTAACATCCGTAACTTGCAGCAAAATGTCATGTTTGCGTTCTCCAACAGTATTTACTTTTTCTTTCCTTGCATTACTGGACTTACAAAACTAAGCAAAATGACCTTTCTTTCCACATAGCTGGCACACAACATGCGCAGCAAGACAGCCCTTGAATTCGCCACATGAGTATAATTGCCACATCTGAAATAAGAACCTTTTGGTTTTGAGAACGCATTGGGTTTACCCTTAGAGGAAGAAACAACATTAACAACCAACATTTCACCCTTGGACTAATTTTTACCCTCATTCTTGGCTTTTTGTAATTCATGCATGCACTCCTTTGAGTGCTCAACTTGTTTGGCAATGATGAGTACCTCAGAAAGACTGGGATCACAATTCTTCTCTAACTCTATCACTCCAGCATTCCAACGTAGACTGATCATGTATTCTTTCTTCAGTATTCTCCCCAAAATTACAACGAGAAGCTAGTTTCCTCAAAGCTGTAATAAAGTTTCCCTATCATGTTGTTTTCTTTTACCAAAATGAAACCTCTCCAAAATAATCGAAACCTTAGGTAAATAGTGTTTGTTCTTTTTTTTTTCCAGCTGTGTCAAATTCTCTCAAACCATCACCCTCTCCCTCATTAACTAAATCAGGTAGATTCTCATAGACTTCTTGGCCCTCAGCTCCTAAACAGTGAACCAACATAGATCTTTTCCTTTCAGATGACAAATTAGGTTCAGTAGCCTTAACATAGTTTAAAAATACTTTTTTCCATTTTGACCAAATCATAGGCGGATCACCAGGAGAAGAGAGGAAGAAGGGAGGAGGTGAAATATGTTGCATCTTAAGATGCCACAAAAATTAAACAGTGAAAAACACTATGAAACAAACTAAAAGAACTTGGGCGATAAATAAATCACACCGGTATCCGAAATGATACCCGAAACCTACTGCAATGGAAAAGGTTGAATAATGCAAGAAGATATGAAGTTAGCAAAATAAGAATAACTAAGGGGAAGAAATACGTAAAGAAGAAGAAGAAAGTAAGAGAAAATGATGAAAAACACTGCAATAAAAGTATCAATAAAGTTTTTTCACTTTTTTGGTTTTAAAAAACCCAACAACTTTGACTTTTGGGATTGGAACTGTCGTACTTCAAGATCATAATGAAAAAAAACATTGACAGCTATATAGGAAAGAACCAGAGTTCCAGGTTGTTACATTAGTCCTCTGTTTATGTTCAGGAAACTGAATAGATGAGGAAAGAAGTGACGATGTCCTTCACCGTCATGCAAGAGGACGAAGCTTGAAGAGAAATCCAGACGAAGAGTAAAGAGAAATCTAGTGAGCGCAGTGGTAAATTGTGTGTGCATCACAGTGAACCAGAATAGATGTCCAAACACTGCAGCTGAGAACAAGTTTAACGCGAAGGAAGAGCTTGTGAAGTAAAGAGCTCACGCTGCACCAAGCTCGGGTAGACGCATGAAAGGAGCTGGTGAATGGTAGAGCTTGCACTTGAAAGCAGTTAACTCCAGCGAGAAGATATGTTGAAATCTTGAAATAAAATTGATTAAGATGAGAAACTTTTTTTCTAATTCAGATAGAGTGCCGCCCTGTGATAAAGTATTGCAAATTAGTCTTATTAAGCCAGTAACCTCATGTCCAGTAGGGCCCTTTTGACGGGTTGTAGAAAGGTTGAAGAAAACATTGTAAATAAGAAGTTAAAGATGTAGGATGAATGCGAGCTCAAAGATGTTGCCAGTAAATGCAGGAGTACGGAATCCCACAGCGGAAAGTCAAAAAAAGGGATAGTGCTCACTGAGCAGCACAGAAGTGTTGGAGTTTCTTCTGCCCAATCGTCGCCAATGTGGAATTTGAGAATAACAATTAATCCAGTAGACGTGGATCCAAATTAAACTTTGTTTTATTCCAAAGAAGAAACTCCAGCCACAACGCAGGAAGAACCCAGTTGCAACTGCCACTCCCTGGCTGGCATTCATCTATATAAATTCTAAATAGAACACGCTGCAGCAGCAGACTATGATCATACATAAAGACAATGTACAATAAATAACATGTAAAACAAAATCCAATAAAAACAATATAAATGGAGAAGAAATATATAATACTAGCAGCCCGTCCCGACCTTGTCCGGGTGCAACAGGCTTCCCCGACCCCCGCCCGCCCTGACATTGTGCAGCAGCCCGGGCCCCCGCCCGGCCCGTCCTCCGCCTGCCCCAACCCCCGCCAGCCCCGACCCCTGCCTGCCCCGACATGGGTCCCCTTACCTGAGCCGCCGCTCCTCCCGCCTGTCCGCTGCTTGCACCGCCGCTGGCCTGTCCGCTGCTCGCACCGCCGCTGGCCTGTCCGCTGCTCCTCACGTCACCGCGCCATGTCCGCCGCTCCTTGTTGCGCTCCTGGACGCCGCTCCTCCCCGCGCTCCTGACGTGAGCACGCACGTCATGGCCGGCGCTACTTCGGAGGGACTACTTTTTTTTTTACTGTAAATTTTTTAAATAACGTTTTTTTTTTAATTTATATAGCCTATAACCGTCTACACACCCTGACGATTCCAACGGTGTATCGGGTGTGTGGATTGGCGCTGTGGTTCCCGAGTTTACCCGCCTCAAAGGCTGAAAGTTCTTCCTTTATTATAGTAGTATAGATCACAGTTGGCTTAAATCATTCTTCAGAACTGTAGTCGGGTGGTCTTGCTGCCATCTTACACTCCCACACATTTCAGTTCTGACTGAGTGTTGGGTCCTAATAATCTCCTTGGAACTTTGCGGTTGCCAAGGGAGATGGAACTAGGGGAATCTGGGCAGTTGGAGAGTGGGTCTTGTGGCGGATGCTGTGAACTTGTCCTGTCCCTGAAAATTGTAATTAAGGACTCATACTTATTGCCGTTTGCGAGTCCTTGCAGTGGCAACAAGCTGGACAGGGTCAGGACGAGCTTCCCACGCTTTGCCTCCTCATTTCCGGCTGGATCTTCAGAGCAACTTGTGACCGCATCTCCTGCCAAGCCATCCATCCTAGCTGGAATGTTTCCGGCTTGGAGGCATTTCTTCAGTCCAGCATCTTAAGATTGGCCAAATCTACAGGTACTGTGTTTCTTCAATTTTGGGCACAGCGTGGTTTGCGCATATTTCCTCTATTCCATTGCTCGAGCTCACTGCTTTGGTCCTCGAGCATTGTCCATGATGCTGACGTTCTGACGTCAGTGCTACGTTTTCTTCAGCCATTTTAGATTGGGCTTTTCTGAGTACTTCCTCTGTCAGCCATTTCAAGTTGGGCAGCACATCAGTGATGTACACACTTACCTTCTGCGTTTCACCATCAGTGATACACACACTTGTCTCATTGCTAGAGAACTCCACAGCACCATTTTCCTGCAGCAGTATTCTCTACATTTCTTGCTTTCCTGACCACTCAAAATTGGGCCGATTACTTCTGCGTCTCACCATCAGTGATACGCACACTTGTCTCATTGTTAAAGAACCTCTTAGGATCATTTTACCTGCTGCTTTTTCCAAATTTCTTGCTTTATGTGCCCATTTTCATTAGGCCAATTGCACATTGTTTTCCAGCGGCCATGTTAAGTGCGGCTGCACAACAGTGATGTGCATACTTACCTTCTATGTCTTTTCATCAGTGATACACACACTTGACTCACCAACACTTGATTAAGGTGAAATAGATATAGCTCATCTTCTTCAAGCCTTATTTTTCAGGGACACTAAGTATAAAAAAGGAGATTACAAATAGTTTAATATGCAGCATTCACTAGTCCCTCCACCTGGATTTTCTCCTAGTCCTACCACTTCTAAGTTGGATTGGGAGCAATGGAAGGAATCCTTTGAGACGTATTTGGATGCGATAGCTGGTGATTCCTTTACTCACAAAGAGATAGTTGCCATTCTCCGCCATTGTCTAGGTTCAGAAGAGCACAAAATTCTCAAACATATTCCCTCTGAACCGATTATGGCTAGGGAAGGCGAAGGAGACAGCGTAACTGACGAGTATGCCACAGCCATAAAAGTTCTAGACTTGAGGTTCAAGGCAAGGAAAAATGTTATAATGGAAAGGCATAAGTTTTATAAAAGAGTTAAAATTGTGGGTGAATTGGCCACTAGTTTTCTAGGGGCCTTTAGAATTTTGGCAGTTTCATGTGAATACAAAGATTTCGAGGATGAAATGATCTGGTACCAACTAGTAGAGAAAACCAACAACAACAAAATTCTGGAGATGTTATTGTCCAAACCTAATCTAACGCTGTAGAAGTCTGTGGAAATAGCCTCTGAATAGAGAGTACAAGTTCCTTCATGAGCCAAATGTCTGTGTCAGAGGACAAATCACAACCTCACGATGTATTAGCTTTGAAATCTAAGTACATGAAAACAAAAGGCAAGGAGGATGCAGGAAAGGTATCTGAAAACCCATCAAACGGTAATCATTCTGACAATTAGAGTGCTATCGGTGTGGTAGCTTATCTCATTTGAGAAATGCCATTGTAGGCTAAGGACCGCACGTGTGCCATGTGCGTTTGTAAGGGGCACTTTGCCAGAGTTTGTAGCTCTTGAAATAGAGTACAACAAAAAAAAGATCCACGAGGTGGGCTCTTGCAAAGGTTGTGAGGATGACCATTCTACCAGTGATGAAGGTGAAGTGCCTGTGGTGAAAGAAGCTTCCCCAGATTGTATGGTATGTCGCATTGGGTCAAACGATTTTGTGGGACCATTTTGCATTCTGAGCGTTAATGGAGTTGATGTGAAAGTTATGGTGGATTCTGGATCGCCTTATACAATGTTGAGTGAAAAAGTATGGCGTAACCATTTTGGAGGAGTTCAACTGTCTGATTCTAAAATTCACCCAGTGTGATACGGCGGAAATCACATTGATGTTGTGATTGAATTCACTGCCACTCTTAAGTTTCAAACTAATTGCACGGATGGAGTTGTATATTTAGCCAAGAATAATTCATGTTTGTTAAGTTTGTACAACCAGAAGAACCTGGGCATTGTGCTTGGCCCCAACAATCCGGCTCAAGTGGTGTTAAGGAACAACTATTTACCCATTCTTTCAGTGAAGGATCAAAACAATTAGGAGACGCAATATCCTGAGGTTTTCCAAAAGGGTCTGGGCATAATGAAGGGTTTCACACACAAGCTCAAGTTGATCACAGAGCCTTGCCCTGTAGTTCACAAGGTTAGAAGAGTTCATTTAGCTGCGTGGGCCGAATTAAAGGAAGAATTAAATAAACTTTGTGAACAAGGAGTCATTGCACCTATTGAATGCTCAAATTGGGTTGGCGCATCATTTTGGCGTTCAAGACAAATGTGTCAGTCTGCATGTGTGTGGATTTGCGCGTTCCTAACCAGCAAATCTGGATCGATCGCCATCCACTTCCTAACATCACTGAAATAGTTTCCACTTTGAAGAGGGGTAATATTTTCAGTTTATTGGATATGACTTCTGCGTATGATCAAATCTACATCCTGACTCTAGGCATCTAACATCCTTTACAACCCCTGAGAGGTAATTTCAAATCAAGCGCATGCCATTTGGGTTAGCATCGGCCGTATTTCAACGAGTGATTGAAAGTTTGTTCAAAGACATCACAGGGGTTGCAGCATTCCAGGGCGATGTTTTAGTGTTTAGTGAGGATCAGGACCAGCATAATGATAGAATGCTGCAAGTATTATCCATTTTAAAAGCAAGGGGTATAACTCTCAGTGTAGAGAAAATGGAGGTTTAGCTCCCCCAGCATTGATTATCTAGGGTATAAACTGTCAGCAAGTGGTATAGAACCCAAATCTAATTTAGTTAAAGCCATTAATGATTTTAAATCTCCTAATAACAAAGACCAATTAAGATCTTTTTTAGGTCTGATAGAATTCTATTCCAGATTTATTCCAATGTGTGCAGAGAAAACTTACCATATGAGGAACTTACTGAAAATGTTTTTTACGTTTGCGTGCCGTGATGTGTATAATCAGGAATTTGAGCTCATAAAAAAAGAAATAGTACATGCCATACCCTTGAAACCCTTCAACACACGTGATGAAACCATCATCATGGCAGATGCCAGCCAGGTGGGACTAGGTGCCGTTCTCATGTAATGCAGGGAGCGCAAAGATGAAGTGGTTGCTTTTGCCTCGAGGAGTTTGAAGGGTCCTGAGGCATCCTATTCTGTGATCAAAAGGGAGACTTTAGCGTGTTGGTGGGGCTTCGTCCATTTTAAAATGTACTTGTGGGGTTCTCATTTCACTGTGCGAGTTGACCATAAACCATTGATCCAAATATTCACTACTAAAGGCACAGAAGGAGCCACACCTAGAATTGCCTAATGGCAGTATAGGTTACAGGAATATAATTATAAGGTGGAATATGTTCCTGGTGCTAATAACGTTTTGGCTTATTGCATGTCTCGCCTTCCCAATCAGAATCTGCAAGATAAGGTGGCAATATTAAAGGAAATGGACGCCAATCTTTTGTGTGCAATCGAATAGCGATGTGATGCTGCTATATTGGAAAGTGAGTGGCTCATTGGTTGTGATTCAGATGAAAAAATGAAGGAGGTGAAAGAGGGTACCCGTCAAGGGTGGTCTCAGTAGACTTCAGATGGCATGAAGAGCGACACTTATAAGCATGTGTTTGATTAATTATCCATCATTAACGAACTTCTGTAGTATGAGAAACTGAATTGTGGTTTTGCTCATGAAAGACACATCGGTGTGCGTGCAATGAAAAGGAGGATAAGGGATCATTTATGGTGGCCAGGGTTGGACAAGAGTGTTGAGCATTTTGTCAGAGATTGTGTCAATTGTGGTAGCAGGGGCAAATCTCAAGTCACTGTTCCCAGTTCCATGGAAGGGATTGAGGTATCCAACAAGCCATGGGGGAAATTAGCCATCAATATCATTGGTCCCATTGTACTGTCTGTACTAGCTGGAAATTAAGTTTGTGCAATCTCCCAATAGTTCTAAAGTCATTTAGTTTTTGGAATCCACTTTTCTAAAAGAAGGCATTCCTAATGAAACTTTATGGGTCAACGGATGTCAATTCACACCTGCCCAATTTTCTGATTTCTTAAGTTTTCTGTGCATCAAGCATACCAGGACTTCTCTATATCATCTGAGGAGTAATGATCTTGTAGAACGATTCAACAGAGTTATCAAAGACAACATAGTTAGCTAGGGCTAGTGGTTTAAATTCTAAGGAAGAATGACGGAAATTGTTGTGAGCTGTCTGCACTACTCCCAATGCAGACATAGGACTATCTCCTTTTGCGTTAGGGTTCAAGCTTCCAAAATGACAAGACAGTGGATGTGGCAATTTACCATTTCTAAGCAGAAGTTGGAAGATTTAGGTAGGAAAAGACATCAAGCTCAAGACAGATACAAGGGTGCTCGGGTAAGAGAGTCCAAGGTGGTTGTTGGAGATTATGTCAGAGTCAAAATACCTAGAATCATCTCTAAGGGGGAGTCCACGTTTTCTTTTCCCCAAAGGGTTGTGGATGTGAGGAAGAATGTGGCCAAATTGCAAAATGGATGAACAAGGGCAAAATCGCCATTGCACATGATATTGGCAAGAAGGTTGTAGGTTCAAAGGTGGAGAGTGGTGGAGATGGCAAGGTTGGCTGGAATAAGAGGAGAGTTTCCACCAGAGAGTAGAAACGGCTGTTAGACTATGTGATTTTGTGCCATAGTGACCTTGTCACTTTGCCGGGTTGTATGTATATACAATGTATATAATACTTTTTGGTGAATTGTAATTGCACTCTCTATGCCCTCTTTTCCTTCCTTGTTTCTTGTTTTTGCTGTACTCTTATTTCCTTTCTTCCCCATGTTTCCCCGTTTACTTCATTGTTGCATGTATTTCATTGATGTATGTAAGGGGAAGATGTGTTGGGTACTAACATTCTCCTTGGAACTTCGTGGTTGCCAAGGGAGATGGAACTGGGAGAATCTGACAGTTGAAGAGTGGGACTTGTGGCTGATGCTGTGTACCCGTCCAGTCACCGATACTTGTAATAAAGGACGCATACTTGTAGTGAGGAATTCAGCAAGGGTCATCTTTGAATCCAACATTATGCATGATTATGAAAGCTCCTCTTGCCTGCCTCATTCGATCGTACAGTTTGATGTTTTGACCTATGCAGATGAAAGGCAAATAATCATAAGAAAGAATGGCAGTGCCTCCTTGAGGAAGACCATTTTCAAGACTGCATGTCAGCCGTGGACGAAATAGATGAGAGAGAATTGTCGAGAATTTAGCAGAGGCAAGATGGAGGTGTTAATCTTGGGAGCTACCTTGCCATCTGACTGAAAATGTGCTAGTTAGCCTACGATAGGAGAGAGACACTTTCCTGTAAATTCAGTTTAAAATCTCGGGATTATTATCGATAATAAGTTAGATTGCTAGGTACAGATAGCAAAGCTATCATCATCCTGTTTTCTACATTTGTGGCTAATAAGAAAATTAATCCCGTCACTAGCACTCGATCAGAAATGTATGGTGATGTGGGAAATTTATACCCACATACTTTGATTGTTGTATTGTACTGTATCTGGCCCTTTCGATATGTGTTCTCAAGAAACTTCCGATTATTCAAAATGTGGCTGTAAGAGTCATGTTGAAACTACTACGAGCGAGTATCAGTTTCTCATCATCTCTCATAAATACATTGGCGGCCAACTTAGGAACAGATCACATCCAATGCGCTCTGTATCCACCATCACACTCGCTGTAGGTGGAGCCCGCCTTTTATCACAGATTTGATCACCATTTATCTACTTTCTCGGAATCTGCGCTTAACTACACCCTAGTCACGGACTCCACCAAGACCCGTTAGTTTAGACTAGAAGGACGTTCCTTTTATTTTTTCTATCGGGTGTCCCTATTGACAAATTCTCCACCTTCCTAGCAGGCAATTGTCTTTCAAAAAGATTCTTAAAACGTACTTGATTGTGGATTACATGTATTTGCACTGTAGCAGTTTTCAGACCCAAGAGGCCTTATTGGTTATTGAATGCTCAATACAATATTAAAATTAAATAACACAGGTCTCCAACAGCCTTGCCTTTATGGGTAGGAGAATGACTGTGATTTTGGTGCTTCGCAACAGCTTACCAAGGCTGATTTGATAAGTTATCTTCATATAGTTGGGAGCTCTTCATTTTTTTACATTAATTTTTGACTGCATAACACTTTGTATTATGCTTTAATTGCATTTTAATGCCATGATTATTTTAAAATTGATGAGTTAACGTGGCTGACGCTTTTAAAGGACAGTTGCAAGGTACAGCTTTGAAGGTAGTCATAAGTGAGCCTGTTAGATGTCCCGTCGAAGTCTCCTATTGAATTTAACCTAAGAAGCAATTCAAACTATGTTGTGCTAGTGGTAGAAACAAAGTTATTACACATAGTATCAAAAACGGAGAGACAACATTTTCGAAAGCAGAAGCGGACACCACACCAAGAACACAACAAGGACCTGAGATGTGAAGGTAGAGTGCAAATCAGACCAATTTATGAGCACACCTGCATTTAGATATGCAACTGATGTACTAATCAGTTGTACCCCAAATTGTTAATTCACATTGAGCTACAGAAACCCCAGCATCAATAATATTTGAGGCAGCAGTCCTTTTCTAACTCTTTGTAAATGGCTGCAAATGCAGTGATAAGTCCTATAAGGGACATGTGAGCTCTGTACCTGCATTCGCATTCACGCAATGCCTACATTTTGCATCATACTCACGAAGGGGAGAGAGGAGGCCCTTTAGATGCCCACCTTTCCTCTGCAATTGCCTATAAGTCACAAAAAGAACTTTTTGAGTCAGAAAGACTTTTCCGCCTCGCAATGTGATGCACTGTTTTGTGAATCACAGTCCTTACCACTACAAAACAGATTAGTACATTAGACCCTATATTACTGGTATTAAAAAAACTTGAGGACGCTTCTTTAACGTTTTGCACAAAATGTTATGCAATCTTCCCACAGATTGGGATTCAATGAATCAGTATATGTACATTTTTAGGGGCACACACTAGATTTACTACCCCAGAAAATTTGCTAGCCGGATGGGTTATTTACGCTGTTGTACATGAGTACTAGACGTGGGAAGGTGGGGGTTAACAAGTGAGTGTCAAAAAGTGGCCATTGTCAATGTTGAGAGCACTCACAAATGTGTAACATTTTTCATGTTCTCAAATATTTGCCATGCTCTCCCACTCTCACTGCACTTCTGATATCACACCTGAAAAACAGACTTATGTGTGCATATAGTGTGGGGAAAGTGCTTCAAATACTCCCATTTTTTCAAGGCGAGGTGATTTCTCCGCATTAAAATAGATGGTTGCCTGTATGCATAAAAAAGGAGAGACATTTGCAAATGTAAGTTTTCTCTACCTGCTAAACCTGCAGTTTGCCCACTCTGGTGAAATCTACAAGTGTAGAATTAAGGAGAAACAAAGCTATGCATGTAAGTCTGCGGGATTCATTGATTTCCAGGTAGACCTAACAAGCACTCAGGTGGCTAAGGGATAATAAAATCTAATGGCCTCAATTACAAAAAAATTGGCGTAGGCAGTGCCGCAAGTCTTTTTGCTGCCTTGCCCTGCGCCAATATGAAAGGGCAGGAATGCAATCCTATCCTTTCAGCCAGCGCATAATTTGTTGCCTAGCACCAGTGTAAGCAGCCTTGCACTATGGAGCAAGGGAGTCTGCATTGTTGGCAGGATTGATTTTGTGGAGGAAGTGGCATCTTCCTGCATAAAAACAATACCCAGAGGCATTTTCCTTGTTCTATATGTACTGCTGAATGCAGCACACAAGGAAAGAGGAAAAACAAGGAGAAATGAAAACATTTCTCCTAGTTACACCTGCTGTGGAAGGCATAACATTTTGGTGCTGCCAGGTTCACATGATTTTATAAATCTGGGGCAGTATGAAAATCCATGGTAACACCCATTGCAATGCCGATGGAACTCCTCCTTGATGCAGAGTAAGGCAAAGCACCGCTTTATGCTTCCTTGCCTCACTCCATATCTGTGAGGCCATGCTTAGCCACGCGGGGAGGCTTTGTGTCGCCTCATAGATATGATTAAGAGGGCTGCATCACCGGAATGTCAAAAAATGTGATGCTTCGGTGACGCAGGACTCTTGTAAATTAGCCCCTATGTTTATTGTAGCCATCACCATGGAACTTGGTGATATTCCACATATTCTGTGACACAGGCGGAAAATAACTCCATCATCTTGTTGATTGCAACTTCTCTGGTGAAATTGTGTCACCCCCCCATCCAGAAGTAGTAGATTGCAGTTTAGTTTTTGTCTGTAGCCTTAAAAATGGCTTCAGTCGCTTTTTTTATAGGTACAGTGCTGTCTCCTTTCTTTTCGAAGGTTTAGAGGTTTTGACTTGCATTCCTTAATAAAAGCCCAATCTCTAAAGCGTCATATCTACCCCTCCCTTGTGTGTGTGTATGTGTGTGTTTGTCTGTCTGTCTTCTGTCCCTTTTTGGTATTATGGTACTTTATGCCTTTCGTAATATTTGGCCTGGCATAGTGTGGTCCTCCTGCAAATAATGGTGGCCAGCCTGTTACAGTGGTGTGCCAGCTATAGGGTAGAAATCTATGCCATAGTAATTGCTGTCCTTAGTACACTGATGAATCTGGCCTATGAAGGACATTCTTGACTTTTAATAGCCACCCATGACGTCTGAGGGACTTCAGTGGCATTATAATAATAGCAGTAATTATAATAATTAGGCTTTACTGTTTTTAGTTTCCGGTGTTTTTTTTTAGCCTTTTCCATTGTTTAAATAAAAATGAAGAATCGGTGGCTATCAGTGCTTATTTATTTATTTATTACTCCGTGAAAATCATGTGGCTGGTGTTTTTCCAGTGCTTATAATTTTATCCAACTTCTATCCACCTCCTGTTCTTGAATTTATATTTCAAGTAAAGTCTCATTATTATTCTCACCTTCATGTCTGTTCCATGACCTGCCACTCAAACTCCTCTTTCCAGTAGCTCAGCCCCACATCATACGAAGGAGGCGAATGGATGGAGATTTGTTTGCACTACATTATGATCTTCACTTGGATGGAGGGCATCAGATAAAATAAATTAAAGGCAACAGATAAAAGATTAATGGTGGGCTTTTAACACCCCTCCACGCCACTCACTTCTTCAGACAGATGATAAATATTAGTTGAATGATGCCTTTCAATTTATGACATGAGATAAATATTGTGGGTTGCTCAGTGCACTATTATTGCAAGCCAGTGTCGCACAGCCCTCTTCTTTGTACTTAGATACCAAGAGGAGACTGTGCTAATACCAAGAACTAAGCTCCTTTACAGCGGGCCTTGTTGACATTCTCAAACTACAATGCTCCAGGAAAATCAAGTGGCTGGCCTATGTCAAAAAGCATGGCATGAGCTAGGCCTGGCTCTTTTTTTAGAAGACCCTCTGTCTCTACTGGCCACTGTGGGGTGGTGGTCAAATCAAGATATTGGGGCAGTTGAAGCCCAGAACGAATTGTACGTCCACACGGGTAGCCTCTCAAGATGCTTTTGACTGCACAAATCCACACCTAAGGCAGATTTATTTGTTTATTATATACGTCTGGTGTGTGCTCATTCATTGTTTTTGCAGTATAGATATGGGACCCTGCCAAGCGCTGTGTACACTTCATCATGGGACTCTGCAAAGCCCGGGCACACTCGGTATCAGTCATGTATTCTCTTTGATGAAACCGAGGACCATTTGTTTTTTGTCCTAAATATGCTAATCCCAGAGCTAAGTGGATTGCGCCCCTATGTCAGACCTTGGGACTAATGAATCGAGTATATGCTTTTAGGATTTGCAAAAGTCATTCATCGAAGGAGAATGTGGTGACTCTATCCAAATGTATTTTTATGACTTGGTCCATCAGACATAAACCGACTGCTGGACCCTGAAGATTCTATGTGCATTGGATCACATATTCAGTTCTTTTTAGCATTAGCGGCAGCTACTGGGGAGTAGCTGCTGCTACGGGGCGGGGAGATGGGGTGTTAAAAAAAAAAGAAAAAGGGAGGGGAAATAAAGAATAAGAAAAACGTACTTACCTTCCCGGCAGCAGGCTCTCCTCCGTCCTCTTCGTCCACGAGTCGCGCAGGAACAGGAAACACCCAGGCTAGCTTAGCCAATCACAACGCTGCCTTAGAGAAGTGTTGTGATTGGTCTGAGCGCCGTGGTTTGGCGCTCAGACGTGGAATGGGAGCCCGGGCATATTCCCTACCAGGTTGTGTGATGCAGCCTTGTGGGGAACATATAAAGTGCGCATGACTGCTCGGGCGGGCTAAGACGGGCCAAGCACTAATGCCCACTTTAGAGTGTGCAAACCACTCCTGCCCTGCTCTCCAGCCAGCACAGCCTCGCCCCACCCTCACCTTTACAGTGCCAGAAAATAGTGAAAAATAAAATAATAATAACATTGTTATTATCGTTTTTTAGGTCTCGCCTGTCGATGCGCATGCGCATCGAGCTTGCGAGCCTATTGCGGCTTAAACAGTCTTTAACCAAGTTGCAAGGAATCGTGGCGATTCCTTGCAGTGCCCGTGACTTTTAAGCTCAATGCGCATGTGCATTGAGCTTAAAAGCGCGTGCACATCAGTTCCCTCAGCCGCAATCGCCGTCTGTTCCCTCAGCCGCATTCCTCCGACACCTTTTGAAGTGAAGCTTAGCTTCACTTCAAAGGCCCCGGCTTCTTCACACCCACATGCCGCTCTCCCCGCTCCGCCCCCTCCCCTGCCCGCCGTGTGCATTTCTTTTCTCCTCTTTGCTCCTCCAGCAGTTCTCTGTCACCTTTCCTTCTCTCCTCCCTTGTTCTATTTAATGATTTCCTCTTTCCTGCTCAAGGTGAAAGTCTGATGACAAAAGGGCTGCTGGCTAAAAATGAGTGGTACTGGCGGTCAATGCTTGTTATTTTTCTCATCTTGCTTGTGTTCTGTTAAACAAGAAAGTGTTGTGACCCTTAATTGCGGGCAGCTTCACAGCAGGTTGTGGGGAGCCTGGCTTGCAACAGTGTCCGAAGTGTCTCCATCTGCTGCTGGCCTGCGTGCTTCCCACAGGGGGCCGGGCTAATTTTTCAGTCAATTAGCAGAAGGTCTGCCTTTGTTCTGCAAGTGCATCCCTTTCGCTCCCTCCCCCAGGGCTCTTCTTACACCGCGGACACTGCATTCAGATGTTGTGCTTTCTTGAAAAAAGCATATCATATTTTATTTCTCGGCTGACCTCTGTGACATTGTTGGGCAAACGCTGTCTCGGGCAATCACGGAAACCTGCATTGAAAGTGCTCGGAGCGCATTTTGATTCCTTTGTGATGAGCAATAAAAACAACTTGGCTTGACGAGTGTGTTAGCCTGTTTGCCAGCTCGTTATCGTTTCTTTTTTTTTCTCTAAATTTGGAAAGCAATAAAGCAAGATCGGCAAAAAGAAAATTATTTTGTTAATACCAGACACATTAATAAGGTCGGATGAGTACAAGAGCGACAACGAGGCAGCCATAAAACATTCTCGGGAACAAGTCATCTTTATATTGCTTTGAAATGAAGTGTGCAGGCTCATGAGTGAGGCGCTTTTGCAGCTTAATTCTTATTAGCAGAGCATGGCACCGGCCGTTGGTAAGCTTTAACAGTGCACGCCATTCAGAATGTATTCCAATCTTCTATTCAAACACAAGCTCAGGGATTCAGATGTTGTGCTTTCGCATCACACCCTCCCTCACTCACCCTTGCCCTCACTCACCCTCCCTCACCCTCACCCTCCCTCACCCTCACCCTCCCTCACCCTCACCCTCACTCACCCTCACCCCCTCACCCTCACTCACCCTCACTCACCCTCACTCACCCTCACTCACCCTCACTCACCCTCACCCTCACTCACCCTCAATCACCCTCACCCTCACTCACCCTCAATCACCCTCACTCACCCTCACTCACCCTCACTCACCCTCACTCACCCTCACCATCACTCACCCTCAACCCCTCACCCTCACTCAGCCTCAACCCCTCACCCTCACTCACCCTCAACCACACTCAACACCTCACCCTCACTCACCCTCACTCACACTCACTCACCCTCACTCACCCCCACCCTCACTCACACTCACTCACCCTCACCCTCACCCTCACTCACCCTCAATCACCCTCACCCTCACTCACCCTCAACCCCTCACCCTCACTCACCCTCACTCACCCTCACTCACCCTCACCCTCACTCACCCTCACTCACCCTCACCCACCCTCACCCTCACTCACCCTCAATCACCCTCACCCTCACTCACCCTCACTCACCCTCACCCTCACTCACCCTCACCCTCACTCACCCTCACTCACCCTCACTCACCCTCACCATCACTCACCCTCAACCCCTCACCCTCACTCAGCCTCAACCCCTCACCCTCACTCACCCTCAACCCCTCAACCACCCTCAACACCTCACCCTCACTCACCCTCACTCACACTCACTCACCCTCACTCACCCCCACCCTCACTCACACTCACTCACCCTCACTCACCCTCAGTCACCCTCACTCACCCTCAACCCCTCACCCTCACCCTCACTCGCCCTCAATCACCCTCACCCTCACTCACCCTCACCCTCACCCTCACTCACCCTCAACCCCTCACCCTCAATCACCCTCACCCTCACTCACCCTCAACCCCTCACCCTAACCCTCACTCACCCTCACCCTTACTCACCCTCACTCACCCTCACCCACCCTCACCCTCACTCACCCTCAATCACCCTCACTCACCCTCACTCACCCTCACTCACCCTCACTCACCCTCACTCACCCTCACTCACCCTCACCATCACTCACCCTCAACCCCTCACCCTCACTCAGCCTCAACCCCTCACCCTTACTCACCCTCAACCCCTCAACCACCCTCAACACCTCACCCTCACTCACCCTCACTCACACTCACTCACCCTCACTCACCCCCACCCTCACTCACACTCACTCACCCTCACTCACCCTCACTCACCCTCAACCCCTCACCCTCACCCTCACTCGCCCTCAATCACCCTCACCCTCACTCACCCTCACCCTCACTCACCCTCAACCCCTCACCCTCAATCACCCTCACCCTCACTCACCCTCAACCCCTCACCCTAACCCTCACTCACCCTCACCCTCACTCACCCTCACTCACCCTCACTCACCCTCACCCTCACTCACCCTCAACCCCTCACCCTCACTCACCCTCACCCTCACTCAGCCTCACCCTCCCTCAACCCCTCACCCTCACTCACCCTCATCCCCTCAGCCTCCCCCTCACTCCCCCTCAACCCCTCACCCTCAACACCTCACTCACCCTCACTCTCACTCACCCTCACTCTCACTCACCCTCAGTCACCCTCAGTCACCCTCAACCCCTCAACCTCACTTGCCCTCAATGACCCTCACCCTCACTCACCCTCACCCTCACTCACCCTCAACCCCTCACCCTCAATCACCCTCACCCTCACTCACCCTCAACCCCTCACCCTCAGCCTCACTCACCCTCACCTTCACCCTCTCACCCTCAACCCTTCACCCTCACTCACCCTCAACCCCTCAACCACCCTCAACCCCTCACCCTCACTCACCCTCACTCACACTCACTCACCCTCACTCACCCCCACCCTCACTCACACTCACTCACCCTCACTCACCCTCACTCACCCTCACCCTCCCTCACCCACACTCACCCTCACCCTCACTCACCCTCAACACCTCACCCTCACTCACCCTCAACCCCTCACCCTCACCCTCACTCAGCCTCAACCCCTCACCCTCACTCACCCTCAACCCCTCACCCTCACTCACCCTCAACCCCTCACCCTCACTCACCCTCAACCCCTCACTCACCCTCACTCAGCCTCACCCTCACTCACCCTCACTCACCCTCACCCTCACTCACCCTCACTCACCCTCACTCACCCTCACCCACACTCACCCTCACCCTCACTCACCCTCAATGCCTCACCCTCACTCACTCTCAACGCCTCACCCTCACTCACCCTCAACACCTCACCCTCACCCTCACTCACCCTCAACCGTTCACCCTCAACACCTCACTCACCCTCACTCTCACTCACCCTCACTTACCCTCAACCCCTCAGCCTCACCCTCACTCACCCTCACCCTCACCCTCACTCACCCTCAACCCCTCACCCTCACTCACCCTCACCCTCACTCACCCTCAACCCCTCACACTCACTCACCCTCACTCACCCTCAACTCCTCACCCTCACTCACCCTCAACACCTCAGCCTCACCCTCACTCACCCTCAACCCCTCACCCTCAACCCCTCACCCTCACTCACCCTCACCCTCACTCACCCTCAACCCCTCACCCTCAACACCTCACCCTCAACCCTTCACCCTCACTCACCCTCACAACACATATTGTGTTACAATAGGTGTCACATTTGCGGAAGATAAAGCTATCTAGAGATGTAGCATAACGACAAGAGCTGCCATATAAGTCACGTAAATGCAAAACATGTTGCATTCCAAATGCTATAGGTGTCACATTTGCAAATGTTATAACTATTGGCTTTGTAAATGACAAAGCCATCAATATAGCTATTTTAACAACGCAAAAATAAATAAATTATGTCATTTACAAGACCAATAACTAGAACTTTTCTAATGCGAGACCTATTGCATTCCAACCCCACTTATCCACGCAACGCCACTCACACACGCAACGCCACTCACACACGCAACGCCACTCACACACGCAACGCCACTCACACACGCTACGCCACTCACACACGCTACGCCACTCACACACGCAACGCCACTCACACACGCAACGCCACTCACACACGCAACGCCACTCACACACGCAACGCCACTCACACACGCCACTCATCCACGCATCGCCACTCATCCACGCAACGCCACTCATCCACGCAACACCACTCATCCATTTGCAAAACGAAAAATGTGTAACTATTCTATTGCGAGACCTATTGCATTTTCAATGCTTGTTTTTCTTGTGGGGCGACACTCCTGTGCCTTAGCAGAGGAGCCACCACTGCTTTTAAAAAAATGTCCAGCATTTCTTTTACCAGTGTTTTATTAATGTTTATGTTGGAATTTGTAGTTTTTATTCATGTTGATTAACTAATATTGGTTTTTATGTCATATTTTTCAAATTTTGCTGGATTAATAAATTTATTATTAATGTCTGATCTGGGCCTATACCTCCTGTACATGTCCTTCGAGGAGAAGCCTAATTAAAATGCATGCTGCTAGCTACAAGCCCTTTGGTGACGGTCAACTGTGCTGCTGTCTGAAGCAGCGGCAAAGCTAGTAAAACAAGCATTGGCATAGCCAATAGGTCTCACCTGTGGGACCTTATAAGGGTTTAATTATCGAGCACAATATCCTTGGTGCAACAACATCAAGTGCTGCATAGCTAAACACTTATAATGTCCCAAAGGCGAGACCTATTGGCTATGCCAATGCTTGTTAATTTAAAACATTCTGCCCCAGTGGGTGGAATGTTCGAGTAGCTTTATAGAACTTCTGCCTCAGGCTATACCTATTGTTAAAGGCCCTCACCCTCGTTATATGCCCTCGCCTGCAGCTTGTGCCTATAACTCAAGTTCAGGGCTTTTAACCGATGTAGTCCTCTGAAGCGGGCTATAAGGCTACAGTGTGGACGCCACTGACCTACTATTCTACAATGCTTTTCAGCTAGCCACAAAGCATCCACTTAGCTTCCTAATGTATCTGCCAACCAGACAATCATAACAGTTGAACCACTCTACACCTTTCCCCAGAATGCACTTGGAGCCTATTTAGAGAAGAGGCCGATCTGAGATTGTGAGATGCTGCTGTTCTAGCCATGCCCGTCCTTGGCATTACGTACATGCCTCGCCTCCTGTTGGCACACAGTTACAAAGCGTGCCAGTAAATAGGAATATGAAGTATGCTGAGCATGCTGTCAGTATCTCAGCATAATCACACTTTCTCTATCAAAGAAGTGCAGAGCAATTTGAAAACTTGGGTGACGTGTCCAATAAAGAGCAAACGATGACTCTACATAATTGTTGAACATGTAAACAATGTTGGATTTATATATGTTTAACTCGAATCTAGTTAAAAGAACTTTCTACTCTGAAGAGCTCATCATAATTACAAATGAATCATTGGAAGATTGCCCCGCGTAATATGTTCATGTGCCTCTTTTATGTAGCACACGTTTCGCACTTCCGTGGCCAGTTAGAGCTCTCAGGCAGCATTTGGGTTTGTGGCTGTGGTTTTTCACGGCAGGCCTTCTACAGGATATGGGGCAATGGGTGCGAACAGCCTTGGCCCAAGTGAATGCAGGCACGTGGTGTGTAGTGTGAGGTTTCAACTCCAAGACTGCAGCTTGTGAAAGAGAGAGACTCAAGAAATGTATGACATAAGACACTCTAAACACTGCCTTATTTCATGCCCGGCAAAAGCGTGAGGAAATCAGTGTCATTATTGTTTGCTCGAGACACACACAAGAGTGTCTTAAGCCAGAGAAAAGCTTTAATAAAGAAGGCTGCGAGTGCGAGATGGAGTACACATGCTGTATGTAGTACACGGCTGAGGGGTGAAGGTAATTCTGGAATAGAGGAAGGGGCGATGCTAGTTCTGGTAGCGGGAAGGGTTGGTGTGAATTCTGGAAGCCAGGAGGGTAAATGTGAATTCTGGGAGCGGGGAGGAGCGATGTGGAATGCTCTTTTTAAAAAGCACGACCGTTTTCTAAAAGGATATGGGTGAACTTTAGAAAGGTGAGGAAAGAGTCAAGAGTGGGTGGTTCAAATTCCAGAAGGAGAACGGGGCATATTACATACAGGATGGATCAGTTATTGAGAAATGCTCTTACCTGCTGATGTGGGTTGTGCTGGCTCTCTGGTCGGAGCGGGCGATGTTATTGGGGGATCGGCAGGGATCGCGCGCCGCCATGCAGTTTGTAAAAACATTTTTTTTAAAAAGCCTACTCAGCAGGAAACACAACGTCAGAGAAATGGAGGGGGAGAGACGGATAACGGCGACAGGACGGGGAGTAGGAGTAAGAGTGAAAGAAGGGCTCGCAAAATAAGCAGGAAGAGGAGTGAGGACAAAATGCTTATTTATGCCTCATCATGTGCTCTTATTAAATAAGTGATACTAGTATGTAGCCATTCCTTGCATTCCCTTAGCGTTCCCGAGGAAAATTAAATGGTTTGATCATGCAAAATGAACACTATAGAGATGTGCTCTGTGGTGGAGGAGGGGCATTGAAGCACGAGCAAGACAGAAAGGCGGAGCGAGGCGCGCGTGCTTGGGAGAGCGAGAGGAAAGCCAGATGGCGCACACTCTATGCCACATAAAAAGCTGTGGTCGCCTTTTTAAAGCCCACTCACTAAATGTCTCGCCAGAGTAGCGCATGCGCTGGCTCAGGCGAGACCTAAAAACGTCATGACCTGCAGCATGCCTTGGATAATTGGCTGTACAGTTCACACCATTAATTCATTTTATTTTATATGTTTGGGTTGAACATATGAGATTTTGTATTTATTTGAAAGCCAACACGAGGACGACAAAACATTGATTTTTACTAAGCATCTTAGCCTTTGTTCATTTGAAAGCAGTGTGTGGATTGCGCTGCTGCCAGGTATGTATGAGATTAATGCTCAAGGCCCTTTAACATTGTGATATGTGCAATGTGCACGGTTCTAGTTCAATTTTTTTTTCGGGGGAAGATCAAACACAGCTCAACGTGATTCCAATAAATTTAGTCACAGCGTTTGTAAGGGAGATGTTGCCAAGTTTCATGTCTTGCTTCTGCACCATATCTTCCAAGCTTCATTTTGTTATGGGGCAGTAGGGTTGAATGTTGAACATAGTGATCCTGGGGCTGTACATATTATACATCGGTGCACAGGCTCCCAACAGACCCATTCACAATTTGTTGCTGAAATAGAGCTGTCTGCATCACATTCAAGGAAATACAAACAGTTGTTGCCTCTTCGTGTTTCTGAGCTGCACTGTGTACAGCCTACATACTAACTTGTAGATTTTCAGAGTTAACTTATACGATATAGGCAGGACAATTTTAACAAAGCCATCACATGGAACCCTTGGGAGCACACGCGTGGGGAATGAGTATGTTGCCCTAATCCTTCCGTAAGAAGGGATGTGGCTTATTTAGTCGTATTTTTCAGACCATTACAATGCAAAACCAGCAGCGGCCCATTCTTAAGGTTGAAGGGGCCACCCCGACCATTTTCCCAACATAAATAGTGTTTGTCAGGCTGAGGAAAGGTCAGGCAGCCAGGTGCTATTTATATGCTAAATGTGCAAAGCGCCTGGCTGCCTGAGCTGAACTTTTTCCATGCTGAAGATGTCACTGTTCCTGCAGGTATGACCCCTTAAGCCTGGAAAGCGCTTGGAGGACCCCCTATGATGAGGTGGAGAGCCATTGATAGCCTGGGACGTTGGCACCACAGTTTTAAGTCTCCAAGTGCCCAGGGCAGAGTGTCTGTCACTGACACCTCATCACAGAGAAGGGTGGTGCCAGTAACTCTCACTGACCCCATCCCACTATGTAACGAGGTAGGAACTGCCGCGTCCCCAAACAGCCAATGAGGGGAGGAGGTAGTCCACACCCTCATGGAACCTCTGTGGCATCCCTCTAGAGACGCTGCAGTGGTAAGTGTTATGTTTCTATTTAATGTTTGGTGCATGCTTACGTATATGTATGATTGTATGTATATATGTGAGTGAGTGATGTGATTGGGTGTGTGTGCTTGTGTGTGTGTGTGTGTGTGTGTGTGTGTGTGTGACTGTGTTGGTGTGAGTGAGTCTGTACATGTGCGTGTGTGGCTCCCCAGCACTCCCATGCTTTGATTACCAACTGCCACTGTGTAAAACTAAGACCTGGAGTATTTGGTGCACCCCTTTTTGGGAAGGCATTGAGTATAGATCCTATGATATTTATTGCCACCAGAGCTTTCAGACTACAAAGCTCCAGCCTGCACTCAGTTAAGAAGGATGATATAGTGGTGGTGGTTACCCTAGACGAAGTCCGTGCTCAGAGTTCAATTCAAACTTATTGGCCAATAAACAACAAGGCATAGTGAACAGTGAGCTGAAGCCATATGTGCTGAGACGTTCCCAAAGCGGGACTGGATGTAGATCCTGTGGCTTAGTGACTAGAGCGGCTGACTTTTGAACCAGGTACTGATATTCAAGTCCTAGCCACGACACATGGCTCAACTTTATGTGATACTGGGCAAATAACTTAATCTCTCTGCGCCTAAAAATGGGGAATTTATTTTTGTAATACCCACTTGTACGTGGTCTTGGTGATCATCTCCCAACCTCCCATGTAATGTACAGTGCTCCATTGCTCAGCCGCGGCCCGTGCAGGTAGGGCAGTGGGGCCAGCTGGGGGTGTGAGGGGGGGACGTTTCTACTGACGACGACAAGGGAAAATTCATTATTTATTTAAATTTCCCTTAAGGACGTCTGTCGTTTTCCCCCCAACCTGGCCCCACCACTCTTACCTGCATGGGCTGTTGCTGCCATTGCTACCTAGCTAGGTTTGTGCTGTATAAAAAACAATGTATACTTGCATAACAAACATTTGCTTGGGGGTATTGGGTTTATTTACCCACAATTAAAAACTAGTGGTCGGAAGGAAACGGAAAACATACATTTTTTCCCAATATGGGTAGATGGTGTCAGGGAAAAATCAGCTTATTTAACAAAAACGAAAAGCTAGTGATTGAGGATATAAAGAAAATGTCATGTTGATTATTGGGGCAAATGAATGCATTTCAGTATAATTAAATTAATATTCGATTGTGAATTCATGCTGAGTTTGTTAGTTATTGGTAAAGTGATCTTCCTGGTGCCATAAAACAAAGCTTTGTGTAGTTATTTCGCGATTCACACATAAGTAGTTTACTATCTATACTGTGTAATCTTTTGTATCTATGCACTCTATACAGATATTTTTGACAGACTCACCAATATTGCTGTCTGATGCTTAAGTTTGGTGAAACTATGCTTAGTGCCTGAATCTTAAGGTCCATCTAATCGGAGAAGTAGCTCTAGCTTCTGGTCCGGTGATATTTGTGTAACCTGTGCGATAGCTCTGCAGCCTATTGTCTGAGATTTAGAGATCCCTGAAACTCGAAAAATTACTAGCCTTCCCCTTCCAATTGCCAGTAACAATATACAACCACGAATCTAAAGAAATGGGTCAGTATGAACAAATAAAAATAATAGAATAAAGAAACACATAGTCTAACACATCTGGAAAAATTATACGTTGTCATGCAAGTGTGATATTCAGATTATTTGAACAGCCTGTAAAATCTGTTGCTTTTTTCAATGAAACCTTTGAATATACCCCATTTTAGCACCATTTTTTCAAAGTTTTTCAGATGACCCTTCCAAGCAATGATTATCTCCCGGTTGGACTACGCTAGTTCTCTCCTTTTAGGAGTGAACCAAGCTGAGATCCTTCGTCTACAACGGGTACAGAACGCAGCGGCCAGGGCGGTGGTCGGTTTGCCAAGGACCTGCCCCACTTCTAACACTCTGCGGTCCTTGCACTGGCTACCGATTAAAAAGAGAATTCATTTTAAGGCCCTTAGCCTGGTTTTTAAAATCCTGCGAGAGTCGGCTCCAGAGATTCTCAATAAACTTATCTCTCCCTACGTTCCCACCCGTTCACTCAGGTCTCTTGGTCAATCCCTGGTGGTTGTCCCCCGCTTCAGACTCTGCCGGATGGGTGGACGCTCCTTTCGGGTGAAAGCTGCGATTCTTTGGAATGCATTCCCCTTGGAAATCCGTCTCTTGGATGACCTTTTATCTTTTCGTAGGGCCCTGAAAACCTTTTTGTTTTAATTCTTCCTTTTAGCATTTCTGCTTCTTTGTTTGCTGGTTTTAGTGTTGTGTTATGTTTGCCTTTCCCTGCGCCAGGACGCTCCTTCGCTGGAGCAGCTGTGCGCATTAAAAATATAATTAACATAACATAACATAACAGCTATGTGCAGGGTCAGGCTTGATTGGCACACCAGGAAGCTATCAACATAATTTATCAGTGTCTCATCAGAGCTTTCTGTGAAACTTGTGCTTTTTGTTGTTAATTTATTTTGATGTGTTACTGTGAAATACAAAATGTAACTCTTTTCTTCAGATTTTCCTTGGCCTAAGAAACCTCCCAAACAGCTATGGGGAAGTCTATGGTGGGAGTCAGGCTTGCCTGCTTCACTGTCTCCTAAGGTGCAAATTTGCGGTCCTTGTATATGCCTGAGCACTTTCAAACTTTACCAGACACCACTGCTATTAAAGAGAATTATTTTTCAGATCATGTTTTTGAACAATTTCAAAATGCAGGTTCTGGCTTTAAATTACTATTTTTAGACTTCTATGCTGCATTTATTTGTGTCGATTTCTATTAAACAAATTCTCAGGAGTAACCATGCTCAGTTATTGCGAACTGCAAACTATATTTTAATCACTTCAGAAAAGCATTTCTCAGCACTATTTGACTGAACTCTTGTCTCCCCAGCACAGCTTGTGGAGCATCCACCTCCTCATCCAGAATATCAATATATTACATACCCCGTCCAAAAAGGTAAGCAATTTCCAGCTCTGATTAATATTATTTTTACACTGGTATTCGCCAATGGTGGAAGATAAGATACTATCATAAAATTATAGGTTTATGATATGATATTCATTTAGTCTCAGCTTCCACATTTGTCAAGAGTATGAATTTGAACTTGTCATTGTATCTCCATATGTCTCAATTCCTATAATTGCCAAACTGTGCATGTCTTGGAACTAAGATAAACCCCAGTATTAAGCCTTATTTAAACAAACACTAGTTTGGACATGACTGATGTCAACTTCTACTGAGCTAGCCACAGTGTCATCTAATATCAACTAAAACACTGTCAGAGCTATGCTATTGGTTAATGCAACCAATATTCCAGTACTTAATCACTCAATGAAAGGCCTCACTATCCTAACTGTGCATCACTAATAACCCCTGGCCTATTTTATGACATTGTTAACACAATCCGTTTTCATCATCCTCCATTCAATCACTCATGCCTCTCTTATCACCGGCGATACAGCAAAATCATGCTACTAAATAATTCCTGGATCATCTGTGGTCAAGCAAAACAGGAAAAGCCGACTGAAACTGAACTCGGACAAGACGGAGGTCCTCATCCTCGGCTCCACCCCTTCAGCCTGGAATGACTCCTGGTGGCTGACAACTCTAGGAACAGCCCCGACACCCACCGACCACGTATGCAACCTGGGGGTCATCCTCGACTCCACCCTCTCATGACTAAACAGGTTAACGCCGTCTCCTCATCCTGCTTCAACACCCTCCGAATGCTCCGCAGGATCTTCAAGTGGATCCCCACTGAAACAAGAAGAACAGTCACACAGGCCCTTGTCACCAGCAGGCAGGACTACGGAAACGCCCTCTGCGCAGGAACTTCGGCCAAGCTCCTGAGACGACTGCAACGCATCCAGAATGCCTCGGCACGTCTGATCCTCGACATCCCCCGCCGCAGCCACATCTCACCCCACCTGAGAGACCTGCCCTGGCACCCCATCTACAAGAGGGTGACCTTCAAGCTCCTCATCCACGCACACAAAGCTCTCCACAACACCGAACCAGCATACCTGAACAGACGACTCAGCTTCTACACCCCCACACACCAGCTCCGCTCCACCGGCCTCGCCTTCGCCACAGTCTCCCGCATCCGAAGAACGACCGCCAGCGGCAGATCCTTCTCCCACCTCGCCTCCAAGACCTGGAACACCCTCCCCACCAACCTATGGCAGACCCAAGACCTACTGGCCTTCAGAAGACTCCTCAAGACCTGGCTCTTCGATCAGTAGCAGCGCCCCCAGCCCACCCAGCACCTTGAGACCCTCACGGGTATGTAGCACGCTTTGCAAGTGTATTGATTGATTGATTGATTGATATAAAAACATAATGCTTTGGAAGTGTGATTCCTCAGACTGGTTGTAATGGTTGTAATGCCGTTGTGGACATTCAGCTGCCTGAAGAGCTTCTAGACTAAAACTGACATTGCGAATGTATCCACCCCAGTATTAGAAAAAAAAAGATTTAATCATGAAATGTCTTAAATGTGATAGGGTACATCTGATGGCTGTAATTCCTTCATCAGTAGGGTTTTCTATGTTCTGCACCTTCACAAGCTGTCACTAGCTATTGGTATTATTTAACCTTAAAATTAGACCAACAGACCTCTCTATATAACACTCACAAATCAATACTTACAGTGGTAAAATTGAAAGTTAAAGTCCCAGCATGCAAAGTGATGTTGACTTATGTACTTTCTTTAAACTTTGTTGAGCGTAGTTATGCATTGCAAGCACGGTCCTGGTGGTCAATGCAGCAAGAAGGAGTCAATCTGTTGATGGCATTACCAATGGAAATTTATATTTTGAGTTGACGTCACAATTGCTGCAAAGATGTGCTAATTTAAGTATCAGGGGGGATTTTCAGAGAGCCTCGGTACATACACAGAGAAAGCTTGTTTTCTTGTCCATTCCATTCAGAATGTATGTATTACTAACTTGGCGAGAGGAGAGTGCCATGTGGTGTGAAGTCTACCAGTGATGTGGTGCATGATTGAAAGCTTGTCTGGTGCTCCTGAGATGATTACTTTGTAAATCATACAGCTTGATGCAGGCGCATAGAGAAAGCCAGTGGCAATGTTTTAGGATTTTAGTGATATGTTGAATGTTCTTTGGTTGGTGATCAGACAGGAGCTTGTGTGCCAGGTCAGTGAAATATAAATGCCAACAGTGAAGCCAGTGTTGTGTTTGGGAGACTGGAGGCAGAGCATTGCTGTTGTGGATCTGAGACAGGACAAGGGAGAAGCAGTTCAGTGGCAGCGATCACTTAACACTGACAAGACACTCAACTGCGACCATGCTTCTCAGAAGTTTGTTTTCTCATGGTCCTTGAAAGAGAATTTACTAACTATGTAGGGACCTATGTAGGGAGTTGGAGGAGGGATAGAAGCACCCCACCGTCGAAGAGCATATACTCCATTGATGTCTGGTTGAGCTTCAAGTGCCTGACAAACATCCAGTTTTGTATGGTAACTAGGTATAGGTTCTAAAGCTCTTAATATTGTTGGCCAATTCCTTGCTGATGTTGCTAAATGTATCTGAATATTGATGAGATGAGATGTCTTGCTGATCTTAAGGCAAGAAAGGGGTTCTTGTGTAGATCAAACATCATATGCGAATATGGAGCCATGGAAGACACCACATGAGGCTGTGGATGGGTCTTTCTGAGCACACTGGTCTCTGTCCAAGTGAAAAGAGGTAAGTCAGTTCAAAACTGTGCAGGACATCTCTATGGGGGAGGAGAGGGCCGCTAAAAGGGCTTGATGGTGCCAGTGACAAATCTAGTGGCTCATGAAGGGTGTGGTCTTCACTATTGTTTAGTAGGATATCAGCCCCTGACTACGTCGTGTTTGTAGTCCTTCTACAAAACCGGAACGAGACTGGTAGGTCTCAAGCAGCTAGTTGCAGTTGATGTAATCTTGGAATTGGTTGGATAGTTTGTTTGGGTTTCATCGTGGAAATTTGGATCGGTTTTAGGAAGGAATGGGATGTGTCTGTCTTGAATTAGGAATGTAAAATATCTATGATGATGGAGAGAACCTTCAGGCAGTGGATGATATTAGCTGGTGACTCACTTGTCAGTGCTTGTATGGAGTGCAAGCTCAAAATGCTTAGGGGAAAGACGTTCACTTGGTTTATCAGAGTGAGTGTTTGAAATGCCGTTTTGGTGTCTGTCAATGTTTAGTTTCTCTAATTAGATAAACACATATTTGAGTGAAGGGCAAAAACACAATTGAGATGATACAGTGCAATACAGGTGATGTTTGTCTGCTTTTTGGCCTCCATAGTTGTTTTTAGGAATTGGCAGGATTTTACCTTGACCATAAATACTTTTTTTATTTCTTAGGCAGCAATGAGTACCTTGAGATATTGAGTTGGCATGGATCTGTGCCATGTCTTTCTTATTCCGAATGCAGATGTGTGTCTTGTTGATGTTGCATTGCTGTGAATGCATAATCAAAAGGAGGGGGGAGTCAGAGTATGAATCCTTTCAGTCTCCGTTGTGATATCTCATAATCAAGAAGGGGAAAGGATCACTAGTCCTGCTTAGACCAAGGTTTTGCAGGTCGGTAGTCGGTATCTCCCAAAAATGACCCTCATACACGTGTATGTTGGAAGTATCTCATAGCGGTATATAATGTGTCCCCGCTTTAAATTACACGTGCGTGCGTAATCATTGGGTCGTTTCTTGTGTGTGCACCCTCCACCAGGAGGTTTTACCTTCGGTTTAAGGCAGTAGTGATCATAGAACAGTGGTGAGATGGGTGGTGATTCTAAAAAAAGTCCGGACAGCCAGAGAGGGAATTTTAATAATTCTGGATTCGGACAATAGTTAAAATTATGCGTGCAGCTTTAGAATGAGTTAGGAATTCGAGCGCACTTCTTTTGTGAATTAAAAAAGGTCAACATGTTTCAGCCTTACGTTGCCAAAAGGTCAATAGGCTTTCGTCAGGACCATTAGGGGTGAAAACGTGAAAAATTAAAGAAATTGTGAAGAATAAGTGAGTTTTAACCTGATTCTTCAGGAGGTAGAGGCATCATTGTACCTGTAGAATAAAAGATAAACAGACATACTGTCATGTATTCCTATAGGTTCTGAATCGATCCCCCTATTCCTGACCCTATTCTAGTTAAACAAACCAACAAGTTAACTAGCAGTCAGCCCATGAGGCAGAAAACCCCCATGATGCAGATACCGTTATCTGACGCAGTCACACTACGGCACAGGAACGTGTTATCTGATTAGGTCATAACGCTTGCGATCTAATTAGACAAGCGATATTCCTCCAGCCCCTGATAAGGCATACGGAGTTCTCATAACAAATCAAACCTATGACAACCTGGGCAAAACCCTGCGGCCATTGTTTTGATTTCACCGAGAACTTTAGTAAAAGAATGTGCTGACGAGCAAGTCGTATGACATCCTTATTGACGTATCTATGTCCATCCTTACGTCAATCTCGGCACCTTAAAGGTATAAATATTACCGATCTTGCCATATGCAAACACGCGTGGTGACGAGACGGAGCAGCCATACTTGCCGAAGCAAAGAGCAGAGCAGACCCCGCTGGCAGCAGCCCCGCCTTTCTGACGCGCTGAGAGACGCGCTGCTTTCTCCTGCCGAGAATCCAGCACCGGCGGTTCTGGGCAGCCCTCGCAGGCAGCCTGGAATATCGAGACCAGAGAGAGAGATACCATTCCTCATTCATCCTAACTTCCAGGTACAGAACTGAATAACCCCTCACAGAGAATTCTTTAGTTATTCACTTGGCAAAAACAAACTTAACTTAAACTGTAACTATCTATTCCCGCCCACGTATTAGACCTAGGTCAGGTACACGGGGTAGGCGTATCTAGAAACACCAGTTGAGTACGTTTAGTCAAATGTATATGTGTATGTAATATATTTTATTCATTTTAAAACATCTTATGGCTTAGAAACCATATCAATGTTTTTACAGTATTATTTTATACTATTGCTTTTAATGTATGCACTTTACTTAACTATAAGTATTGCAATAATATCGATCCATTTCTCTTGTATGAGAAAAGAGACTGATCAATAAATAACACCTTTTTATTGAACACGCCCATCTCTTCCTTTTCTCTACATTCTGATGAGACTAAGAATGCACGTACTGACTGAGTAAAATAATTTGCTTTTTGTTCACACGACTCTCGAGATTGACTCTTGATTAGGGGAGAGCAAAGTTGTCATGTTCTATGGTTGTCAGAAACTAAATCCCTTCTTGTCTAATCAGGGAAGTTAATTCCTCCTTGAACATTCGAGAAAGTTTCTAGTGAACTCTGAGCTAAGCTGGCAAACCCAAAACTTTAAGTCTAGTATCGACAGTAGTAGACCTAGTTAACGTCTGGCCTAGGCCTTTACTGCTGTAGGTATTATTCCAATGCGCAGAGCCTATTGGGAAGATAGGAACTACACTACATGGCGCCCAACGCGTTTGGAAAGGGCGATAAAACTAACGTAAGACATTTAGAGTAACTCAGTCGTGCTTTCTCACTCAGACCCCTTTTCCCAAATACTCCAAAGACGTCTGGAGTGGGTGAAAGGTTATATCCGCCAGACCTCGCAGGAGGGAACTCCTATGTATGGTTCTTGGTATAGTCAACGTTGAAGGATAAACAGTTCCAAAATATTGTGCATCTAATCTTTGTTTCCATAAGAAACCTGATCTGCAAACAAACAAAATAACCTTCAGGACAGTAAAATGTCAGAAAATGAAGAAGAAAGAGAGGCAGTTAGATTAACAGCTGAACTCGCAGCGGCTGATGCTGCAGCACTAGATGCAGACGGGGATATAATACTCATCCCAGTCATCAAAAGGAGATCTATAACCCTTAAACTTATAGAAAATGGACTGACACCTAGAGGTGGCACAGTCATATTCGTAATTGAGGCACATGAATATCGGCAGACAGAGGTATACTAGTCATGGATACATTTTCCAGCAGCAAATGCTGTAACAAAGTACTTCCACTATTACAAAATAGAGGAACCTCCTAATGAGTACACTCCTTTCGAGGAGGTGGAAGTACCACTCAAATTTCAAGAGCATTTGCTCTTATTTGATGGCGCCCTAAAACATAATAATCACATCACCAGGCTCGGTCCTTTAGGTAGACCAGGAGCAACGTGGCCGGTCCTAGCCGGATACACACCACATCCAGACATCAATGGGATGTCTGCAGCAGAGCTGTTAACACAGCTAAAACAATTAATAAAAATTCATAGACAATTAGTTCAGTATGTGATGCGGACATCAACAATTCAGCCAGCGATTAAACTTCCACAGCTGACCCCTCATCAGGGGACCACAAATAAAATTACACCACAGAACATCCAATCCTGCCTAGGTAAAGTACCGGCTAAACGGGAACAAATACCATTCTGGTTGGCACAGAAAATTACCCAAATTGAGGCGGTGTTTCCTGACACCACCCCGCTAGAAAAGCACAGGATTCTGACTATCTGTCTCCCAATGGGAATCGCACCACACATAGAGGACTGTGACACTTGGGGTACAGTCTTTGCTTCCATCTACACAAAAACGCACGGTGTTCCATCCATTTCGGTAATACCAGATGTGCTAAAACAAATTCAAGATGAATATGGTCCTGAACCCGCTTTAACTCTTGGTATGAAATTACTGAAAGACTTCAAGCAGGTCTCGGCTATATTATTAGCCAACATAAAAGGTGAAGCAGCAAACGTGGCGATCCGCCAGAGGTTAAAAGAGACAGATATAGCAGACCAACCAGCTGAAATTGCCAGAATCATAGAAAAATCCTATGAGGAACTAGGTAGAGACAGTTTAGGTGGAATACCAGTAAAACCACAACTGACTGAAAGTCCAGAAAAAATATTTTTTAATAATAATTCACCAAAAAAGAACTGGGATGGAAACAAACAATCCCATCCCAAAGAAAAGAAATTCCAGTCCCGAGGAAGGTCTCCTAGGCGAAGAGAAAAATCTCCGAACCAAAGACACAGGTCACCTCAAAGTGACCCCTCTGGGAAAAGATATAACCTTAGAAATAGGGATAATATAAAAAAACCTGATAGATATCAAGACATTGATACGCGTCCCTCTCAATCTTTTCAGACTTCCTCGCAGAAATCGGAAAGAAGAGGACGATCAGAACAAAGAGAAGAGCACGCCAAGTCCAAAGACAAGGAACCTGCTCAACTAAAAAAGAAATTACAATTTCCAAAAAAGAAGGTAGCCAGTATCAAGGTAGTTAACAATGCCGAGAATACTGAGGACACAACTGAAAAACGGAGAGTGGGCTCAGACAATGCTAGACAGCGCAGCAGAAGTGAGCATAGCTCGCAAAGTCCTTATGAATCATCTGGAGACAGTGGACACGAATGAATATCTTCAAGTGGAAACTGCAGACACCAGGGTTAGCAAACCTCACAAGATATACGAGATAACATTACGTATAGAGGGAGATAAGACTAGGAAAATAAGGGGACTATTTTGGGATAACCTCTCCAAGGGTTATGACATCCTTCTAGCTGAAAAAGACTGGCCACCAGAGTTTGTCAGGGAGTGCCCTCATGGCGAAGAAGTAATTATGCCTGCCTTCTCAAATCAAATTCCAATTCATAAAAAATACACACTTGCTAGAAAGTGGGCAGTGGCTCTAGCACCTGCTTTATATAAAAATCACGTGGGATGGGATGAGGATTCTCCTCCTCACAAAATCCAGTTAAAATCACAACCTACTGCACTAAGGCAGTACCCAATTAAGCAAGAAGCTAAAAAACAGGTAAATGAAATACTAGATCAGCTAGAATACCAGGGGGTGATTGAAACTTGCACCTCACAAATGAACAACCCTTTGTTTCCGGTCTCCAAACCAGACAATTCATATCGTCTAGTTTTGGATTACCGACACCTTAACACATGTTGCAAAACTTTTGCAGTGCAAAACTCACACAGTGCTGCACTAATGAATAACATAGTGCGCAAAAAATACAAAACAACCTTAGACATCTCTAATGGATTTTTTTGTCAAAACATAGCACCAGAGAGCAGATATTTAACTGCATTCTCAGTAAATGGCACTCAAAAACAATTCTGTCGGTTAGCCCAGGGGTACAAGAACAGCCCGGGGGTATTCTCAGCGAGAGTAACAGAATTACTTCAACTATATGATGATGAAGCATTATCTTATGTCGATGACATTTACTTAACAGATGATGACTTGGAGACTCACTTGAAAAGAGTGAACACCATAATACTTGGGTTCGCTGCAGAGGGTTACAAATTCAACTTTAAAAAATCCAGAATTGCCCATCTGACAGTCCTGTTCTTAGGATATGAATTATCAAGCGAAGGCAAAAGCCTGGCTGACAATTTCCTAGAGAAATGTGCCGTACTCCAAGCACCTAGAACACTAAAAAACCTACAGTCGATTCTAGGCTTCCTAAATTTCGGAAGAACATACATTGCAAATTACGCAGAAAGGGTCAAACCCCTTTATGATCTAATTAAACCAGATTTTAAAAGATCCAATTGGACTCAAATACACACAGAAATTTTGAGATCCTTACAAACAGACATGCTAATTAAAACAAAATTAGAAACACGTGATAACACACGCAATCTTGTGATTCGAGTCATCCCAGGGAGATGCGGATTCACATACCTGACCTCTAATGAGAGAGAAAAGGTACCAATTGCATTCAAATCACACTTGTACACAGAAGCTGAACAGAAATTCAGCAACAAAGAAAAAATTGTTCATGCAGTTCAAACCGCAATAGCTAGAGAAAAAGATCAAGCAGACGGTAGACATATCACAGTCAGAACAGCTGAATCAGCCTTTGAGGCACTAACAACACCGTGTAATTTACCAACAACAGCATTGAATCCGGAATGGATACAATGGGTGAATTCAATCCCAACGGACAAAGTGTACTACTACTTTGATCCAGAACTAGAAGAATTAAAAAATCTAGAATATGAAGAAACATATCCTCTGCCAATCGACATTCTGCCTTTACGACATTACGCCTGTGTAATCTATACAGACGGACATGCTCAACCGTCCGTTTGGGGAGAACAAGCATACAACCCCACATGTGAGATTACAAAAGAAGTGTGGCGCGGAGGTAAACTAAAACCTCTATTAACAAAATCACACTCAGTAGAAACTAATTCAGAAAAACAAACTGAAATATTAGCTTTGAAAATGGCGCTAGATAATGCGGATCGCGAATTCCCGACACTTATAGTGTCAGATTCATATTACTGCGTCAAATCATATAACAGCGATTTGCAGACATGGATTCAAAACGGTTACAAAGATGACACAGATGCACCAATAAAGCAGAAACTGCTCTGGGAACAAATAGCTCTTTTACAAAAAGAACTACCAAAGACTCACGTGACACACTCACTGAGTCATCAGCGTGATGGCGTTCACGTTGCAGGGAATTCATTGGCTGAGACAGCCACAGCGGCAGCCACTAAATCGGCTCCCGTAGATCGTAAAAAGCGTACATTCAAATACATTGACGGTGAAACAGTGCTGGCAGTGAAAACGTCATCAAAAGGCGACTGCTCAGCGTTACCGATCAACTATCCACTCAATTATACATACATAATCGATGCAAACTCCGTCCCTTTTGCTCGAATCCCTGGAGTGGGGGATAGGGTGATTCCAAACATGGACAGGAGAAACTTGTTAATCGCAGACGCACATATGGGCGAGGGTCTCAGACACCTTAAACTAAAAGATTCTCTGGAAGAATTACAATCACGGTACTGGTGGCCAGGCATGAGCCTGCGTCACACCATGTTTGTAAAAAACTGCCCAAACTGCAACAGAGATCGCAGTGGGGAGAGAAACAGTTTAATACCTCGTCGTTCTACTCCAGGAAAAATCAGGAGTAAAAAGGAAGGGTTGCGATTAACATATACAGGCTAGTTCCACTTATAATGTAGATCACCAGCACTCGGCTGACGTCCGGACTGTTATACAAAGATTTGCAGGTCTAAATGGCATATACGCTAAGCGCATACTACGTTTGACTATTATTTTCACTCAAGCCCTCCAGCCTGGGGGGAAACATGGCCAAATGAGCATAGTCCAGCGGGAATCTTCTCACTTCCTTCCTGAGGGTACGGGACGGTGTAAAGAAAAAACCAAGGCATAAAGCAATCTATAACGGAAAGGATATTAGGTTCGGGAGCTGGGTGGGTCAAACATCTAATAAGTGTCCAACGTAGTCTCAATAACTTGCCAAGAAATTCTCTGAAGGGATTCAGTGCGTACAAATTATTATTTGGAACTAGGATGATGATCTCTGACATTGATAGTCAGACTTCAGTGGTGAAAGAAAAAACCTTTGATATCAAAGACCGTTTGGCTATTTTGCAGGACTTAAACAAAACAAGAAAAGACCTGAGCAACATAAAGTTGAAACAACAGCCAACAACCACTGAAGAACCACCACCTGTCCCAGCAAGACCTGTCTGGATTCCAAAAGTCGGGGATCTAGTCAGGGAAAAGATCGCGGTAAAGAAGGAATTTGGGCCTTCTTACAGAAAAGCAGTTCCTGTCTTGTCTGTCAACGGGACAAGATCAGTTGTACTACCGCCACTTGCTGGAAAAAAGGAGAACCGAGTTGTATCAATTGACCTGGTAAAACCACAACATGTGGCCGATAACAAACAGTAGGCCAAGTGGACTCCCAATAAGTAGCAGAACACCAAGGTTTGCTACCAGTACAGAGGTCCTAACGAAGAGGCTCATCACATTCGAAACGCCTCCAGAAGAACAACAAGGACTATGCAACAATGCAATAGAACTAAGACCTCTGAAAACCCAAATAAAAACATTTAGCAGAGACACACCAATCTATAATGAAGTACCAAGTGAAAATGCAAGAAACAGAAATCCTGAACCAATTGGAACAATTGACAGAACTGCATCCGGCTACTTCATAAACTTCGATGATTCCTCTGTAGGTTTCACTGAATCAAAGACACAGCCATCATCAAAATCCTTTAAAGACAAAGCTAAGGAACTTTTGAAACAACTGAAAGAAACATATCTGATTTCCCCATGGATTGAATTTTGGGTGGGTTTTGGGGCATTTATCCTCATACTTTGGCTCATCATGATACTAACTTTGGGACGCTTCATTGAGGGAAAATATGCTAAAATGGACACAGCAAGTCAGAAAATCAACTTGATCCTCAAACCACACACATCTTCACACGTCGAGAAAAGAGAACTTTCTTCAGCCAACTTCACAGCCAATCCGATACCTGGTGGGGTAGCCTGGGACAACACTGACTATGAAATTTATGGTCCGGTCGAGACCCTGAAATATCCACACCAAATTAAGATCTCATTGAGTGACTTTGCAAAACCAAACTCATTTGCTGATGATTGGGGCTTCGAAAGCATTAATAATATGATGTCTGACTTAGTAATGTCTGCTAAATTTACCAAACATGATTATTTGCAGGGTTCTACAAATTATGACAGTATGTATTGCTATAACCACTATGGTAACCACTTTTTACATAGATCTGCACAACCTAGAAATGTTTTAAATTATAATCAATGGGAACATTGTGCAACACCTCCAAAAGGGAGCTCAAGAACCGTTTACGACAAATATTCATATTTTTCAGGTTTTAACACAAGTAATGCTGAAGCATTTTATTTTAAATTGTCGAACAAGACAGGAACCAAAACCATGATAACCAACACAAAATTGTTATATTCATACTCATTTTTTGAACAAATGAATACTTTTGGATTTGATTATTGGGACAAAAATGTTGAATTGAAAAGTGTTTGGGGTACAAAAGAATGGCAAGTACAGGGTATAGAAGCTTTGTTTAGAGCCTGCATGATCCCAGAACAAATGATATTTTTAAATGACACTGTTCAACAGACCACCTGTCTTGGCTTAGCCAAAATCAAAGATTTAAATAAACCGTCTATTCCAAAGCCAACAATGTTTAGCAATAACTCTGATACAGATGAAGAGATAGACGTAAACCATATATTAAACCAAAACAGAACACATCCTGATTGGAAACAGTGGTTGATCTGGCCCACAGATACTAATAACTGTTAAGACAGATTCCTGAACAAAACACAGGGGTTCAAAATGACCAGGCCAGACCCTAGATATCCTCAAAGACATCACCCAGGGATAATAACCACCTACAGTGTGGGCAAATTATGCCTTCAATGGCTACAAACTTCCACACTGGCAGAAATTAAGCAACACCTAACTTTACTTACTGATGGTGCTGACTTGCGTGATTTCACTTTGGGACCACGCAAACAGCGTCAAAAGCGTTTCATAGCAGCCTCTGTATATGCAGCATACAATGAGGCCTGGAAGATTACTCAAATTGAAACAGCAGAGAGAATACGGGAAATTGACCGTATTAATTTGGAAAAATCACTTTCTGTAGTGGACAATGGGTTAATGACTCTGTCCTCCAGAATTTTTTCTTTGGACAGCATTGTGTCGTCAGCAATCGATATATTATCGCAAGACTTACTGTTATTACAACACGGTCAGTCACAATTGCGTTCTATTGTACAGCTTGGCTGGACGTTACAAAATCTGCGTTCAGGCTATGTGCCTTGGCGTTTAATCAACACAACGTCACTATTCCAAATCTTTAACCTTACTGATAGACAAATCAGTATGGCGCAAAAGGGTGCTGATTATACAATCTTGAGCATTGAAAAACTAGAAAGATTACCAATGACAATGTCAGAACGACCTGTCAGTGAATGGATAATACATGGGATAATAAATATTCCAATCTCAACCTTCAGGTTTCAATACTGCCAAAAATATATACAGGCTGGCATGTACGAGAAATTAGGAAAGGGGTACCTTAAAACAACATGGAACCTGCCCTATTCACATGCATGTGTCAGTAATAAAGGACAGAAAGTGTTTCTTAGTGGCAACAATTGTGCGATGTCACTGAGTGGCACACTTCTGTGTAACGGAATTAGTTTGCATGGAGCCTGTGAAGGGAATTCATACAACCTTTCATGTCACCAGCAAAGCGCACCTGCAACAGAAATAGAACCATTCTTTCAAAGACTCTATAATGGGAGTTACATTCTTATTGTAGACCGTAGATGTTGTAGTCTTATGCCCGGGACTCCTTATCTAGTAACTACTACTGCGAAGGTCAAGTGCTGTGGACGCTCATTGTTCCCCAGCTCCTTCCCAGACAGGGAGGCAAGGGCATGGCCCGATTTGAAAATTACTTCTATTCGAATAGATACTTTAAGCAGAATGAAAACAGTCCTTCTTCAGACGCCTACCAGGCTCTCGTCATCAAAAGAAACGTATGATCTACAAGTCGCAAGGACGACTGCAGAGATACATACATTATTATCAACTAATTCCCCCGTACATTTCGCGGAAATCCTGAATGAAATCTTAAATATTTCTGATACCAATGGGGTCTCAAAGGTATTTAAGACAGTATTTTCGATGGCATTAACACCATTCAAAGCCATACTGGGTATTTTTCCAGATTTCGTCCATTCGATTTTTGGCGGACTTCCCCTGATCCTGGGACTAATTGCAGGAATCCTATTCTTAGTCCTTATTTTTCGTTATGGCAACCCATGTCACAGACAAAACTCTTGCGACAAGGGAAGAAACAATCCTAGCCATTGGATACCGGGACCGGATATCAAAAATCCTGGGACTCTCCCGGCTTAGAGACCTGAACATGACTTGGTTTCTATCATTTCGACCAATGTGGCAAAGATGTGTTTTACCTGTATTGAGGTGTCTGCTATGCGGAGAAGAATGCGTGTTAGACACCTGTCTGACGCTACAATCGGATGCGCCGATGGATGCAGAAACATTGTTGAGCCCGATCAAGGTTCATGCTTTGTGCTGCCCTCAAAGGCTACCAATCCTGATGACGGCATTCGTGGAAGCTTCACCACTACGATTGATGGGTAGTGAAGTTCAAGATGAAAGCAGCATCGAACAGGTACGACCTTCTGTCAGTAATGCAAATCAGAATGTCAATGGAGACAATCATGCGCAAGAATGCATGATTACACCTATTTCCGAGTTAGTGGAACTTTCCCAGGAAGCTGTTGACAGTTTTTTCGAAAGCCTAAGATATGATGTTCTCACCCGAACAGAAATAGAGACTTTTGAACAAGCCCGCACACGGCGTTCCCTGAATTCGGCCTTCAACTTTAAAAATAAAGTCACATGAACAATTTCGCTCCAGTTCACGGACAGCAATTTTTCAGCAGCCCCAAAATATTTTTGCATATTTTTCGGGACACTATCTTCTGCTTAAAGTAAGAACTATTCTTAGAGAACTAAGGTTTCTAAATTTTAGATAGCTTATAGACATTAGCTGCCCGCTGGCATGTTCATAAATATTTTATTCTGTGATGGAATGGTCTCGAAACTTTTTTCTGTATTTAAGAAACCATTTCATGTGTAATTCTCATATACCATACAAGCAATAATGTATACAAATGCGATTACTTTGGCATTATTCTACAGCTTGAGTGCATACCATATATATATGTCTGCAATTTTTCAGTATATTTGAAAATTTCAAAATGCATTTATGTATTTTGGGGTGGTAAGGTATACACACTACTCTATAGTATGTTGTACTATGTTATACTATGCCTAGATTAGTAAATATGTCCATAGTTAGCGTGGAGTGGGTGTCATGTATTCCTATAGGTTCTGAATCGATCCCCCTATTCCTGACCCTATTCTAGTTAAACAAACCAACAAGTTAACTAGCAGTCAGCCCATGAGGCAGAAAACCCCCATGATGCAGATACCGTTATCTGACGCAGTCACACTACGGCACAGGAACGTGTTATCTGATTAGGTCATAACGCTTGCGATCTAATTAGACAAGCGATATTCCTCCAGCCCCTGATAAGGCATACGGAGTTCTCATAACAAATCAAACCTATGACAACCTGGGCAAAACCCTGCGGCCATTGTTTTGATTTCACCGAGAACTTTAGTAAAAGAATGTGCTAACGAGCAAGTCGTATGACATCCTTATTGACGTATCTATGTCCATCCTTACGTCAATCTCGGCACCTTAAAGGTATAAATATTACCGATCTTGCCATATGCGAACACGCATGGTGACGAGACGGAGCAGCCATACTTGCCGAAGCAAAGAGCAGAGCAGACCCCGCTGGCAGCAGCCCCGCCTTTCTGACGCGCTGAGAGACGCGCTGCTTTCTCCTGCCGAGAATCCAGCACCGGCGTTTCTGGGCAGCCCTCGCAGGCAGCCTGGAATATCGAGACCAGAGAGAGAGATACCATTCCTCATTCATCCTAACTTCCAGGTACAGAACTGAATAACCCCTCACAGAGAATTCTTTAGTTATTCACTTGGCAAAAACAAACTTAACTTAAACTGTAACTATCTATTCCCGCCCACGTATTAGACCTAGGTCAGGTACACGGGGTAGGCGTATCTAGAAACACCAGTTGAGTACGTTTAGTCAAATGTATATGTGTATGTAATATATTTTATTCATTTTAAAACATCTTATGGCTTAGAAACCATATCAATGTTTTTACAGTATTATTTTATACTATTGCTTTTAATGTATGCACTTTACTTAACTATAAGTATTGCAATAATATCGATCCATTTCTCTTGTATGAGAAAAGAGACTGATCAATAAATAACACCTTTTTATTGAACACGCCCGTCTCTTCCTTTTCTCTACATTCTGATGAGACTAAGAATGCACGTACTGACTGAGTAAAATAATTTGCCTTTTGTTCACACGACTCTCGAGATTGACTCTTGATTAGGGGAGAGCAAAGTTGTCATGTTCTATGGTTGTCAGAAACTAAATCCCTTCTTGTCTAATCAGGGAAGTTAATTCCTCCTTGAACATTCGAGAAAGTTTCTAGTGAACTCTGAGCTAAGCTGGCAAACCCAAAACTTTAAGTCTAGTATCGACAGTAGTAGACCTAGTTAACGTCTGGCCTAGGCCTTTACTGCTGTAGGTATTATTCCAATGCGCAGAGCCTATTGGGAAGATAGGAACTACACTACAATACACAAAACATACAGGGAGATGGGGTATGGAAAACATATAGTTATGTACAAAAGTACTCTTACGAAATCAGATGATTTCGAAAAGGAACTAGAAAATGGCAATACTTTTCAATGAACCACACTCATTTCTGGCGTCAACTCTCCCATTGTCATGCTTCGGTGGGGGGAGGTGATTCAAGCTATACTGTAGTGATGTGCCCATAGTTCTAAAATTTGCTGTGACTTACTTAATTTGATGCGTGGTCTAGGGTGGGATAACGTGGTGGTATTCGGTAAAATGCCTCGTGAATTGCGTTTATAACGCTGCATACATCCAGTGCTCAGGTGTTAATTCACTGTTCGTGCGTGTTGTTATAACGGTTTTCATTATTCAATTGTGCTCCTTATTGTGCATTGGCATTTTTCTATAAATACCATTTCTATTCTTGGATATTATTCAAATCTGTGGTATTACTAAACGGGGTCTATAATTGGTTAGGTTTTCATAAATAAGACACATGACTTCATTCTCGATGTACTCGTAATGAGTACGCTTTTTGGATGTCAGACTCTGTGGTAGTCTAGCGTACCTTTGTTATATTGAGGTATTGCTTCATCTGGGGATAAGGCAGGACGAGAGAGGCCTCACTGTTGGAATTATAAAAGGAAAGGGTTTAGAGAAAAGGGTTTGTTACTTGCGGTTCCGTTGTGTAAAGAAGACGCAGTCTCCTCGGATACCTGGGTTCCTTCTACTCCGTCCCGGCAGCATGTGCTGACTCTGCCTTCCAACACCCGGAAATCAAGGAACGGTCATTTCCGGGTTGATTTGTACTCCGGACCCATGGTCATGAATGAAATACTATAGCGCAGATTTGCACAGCAATAATTGGAAAAGGTGTTTTTCGCGCTTATTGATTTCCTTACATAAAGTCGGTCGACTTACGAGTTGTAAGGATGTTTTTGCGGGCTCAGAGATATTAATTTGTACTTCAAAAACATAAAGGTAGAAGAAATACTATTGTGCAGTTTGCCCGATAGTGTTATAACAAAAGGGGGGGGGTCCATGTGTTTTAAGGTAATAATTATTTTATTACTACATTAAATGAAGTCTGGCAACCTGTGAGCTTTGAAAATAAAAATAAAAAATATAGATCTCATCATAGGCTATTGCTAGCCATATTTAGCTAACCTGTTATAGACTGAGATAAGGGACTCATATTGTATAGATAGGACAGCTATTTACGTTAACTCTTTTGTCCATTTGGACAGCTTTAAGATGGAACTTCTAATGTTTTGGACCATCATAATTTGTATTTCATTAGCGATTGGTGCACATATATATTCTCAGTAGTGGTTGAGTTAGAGAAGTGGCCACTCTTTGATGAGGTTATCTGTTTAGGGATAACCAAGGAATGGAGTCGTTGAGGCCCAGGGTATCTGTTTTGAGTCTATGGACCCAACGTTGCTCCTTCTCAAAAAGGATTTTTGCTGCATTTCTGTCCACTGTTTCCAGCGTCTCTAGAATTACCCAGTGGAGGTCATCTACTGTGTGACCTAGTTCTTTGTAGTGGGTTGACATCTTGGTTGTAGTTTTCTTGCAATTGACATTGCTCCGGTGCTCACAGAGTCAATGTTTTGCCTTACGGCACGTCATCCCTATGTACCTCATACCGCAGGGACAGGTGATCATATAGATGACGTGACTTGTATTGCAGTTGCTGTGCCTTCTTAACTTCCACATAAAGTTTGGAAGTAGCTGCAATTCCTTTGTAGGTTCTGTGGTTGCGCAGGCGGTACAAGTGCCACACGGATAGTGTCCGGTTACTGGGGTGGTGTTCCATAATCCTGGTTGTTCTTTCTTTTTCTTTGGTGGTGGTCTGGTGTGGACCAATAGATCTTTGATGTTTCTGCTTCTTTTGTTGGCAAATCTTGGTTTTGACCAGGTCAGGGTGTTGGATGTTGTGATTTTCCAGTTCCGGTTGATTATTTTCTTTACTTGGTTTGTAATAGGACTATAGGTGGTGACACACGTAGTCCTGTTAGCAATCGGTTTTTGATGACTTTCAAGTAAAGACTCTCTCGGTTGGTTTCTGGCATGTTTTTTGCAAGAGTTAATTACTTTCCTGGGGTAATTTCTAACTGTGAGTTTTTCGCACAGATCAGTGGCTTGGGTCTTGTAATCTGTCACAGAGCTGCAATTTCTCCTTAATTGCAGGAACTGACTGTACGGGAGGTTTTCTCTTAATGGCCGGGGGTGAAAGCTATTAAAAGATAGCAGACAGTTTTTTGCCGTAGGTTTGAAAAATGTTCTTGTTTGTAAAGTGTTGCCTTCTGAGAAAATGGTAATATCCAAAAAATCCAGACTTTTTTCATTGGCTGTATACGTGAACTTTAAGCATTCATCTTGGCTGTTCAGCCACATGTGGAAATCTTTTAGGGATGCTGTGTCTCCCTGCCAGATTAGCAGAATGTTGTCAATATATCTTTTCCAAAAGAGTATATGACGAATGAAGGGGTTGTTTTCATTATGTACATAGGCCTGCTCAAAGGTACTCACATATAAACCAGCTACGCTCGGCGCGAAACTACTTCCCATTGACGTACCATGTCGTTGGAGGAAGAGGTCATCTTTGTACTGGAAAAGTTCTCCGTAAGGGCCAGTCTACAGCATTCCAGTACAAAGTGCCTTGGAGTTTTGTAAGGCCAATCAGTACTAAAGAGTATTGTTTCGAGGGTCTCTAGTGTTTTCTGTTGTGGCAGGCTGGTATAGAGGCTCTCGACGTCTAACCCTACCAAGAGCATGGTGTTCTCTGAGTACTCAAAATTGAGTAACATGTTGATCAGATCCCGCGTGTCTTTTAAGTAGGTAGGCGTTTTTTGGACCAATGGTCTCAGATATTGGTCTGCAAATTCAGATAGAGGCTCTAGGATGGAATTGATTCCAGAAACGATTGGTCTTCCTGGTGGTGGCATTCTCTGAGCCTGCAAAAACATCCTTAAAACTCGTAAGTCGACCGACTTTATGTAAGGAAATCAATAAGCGAGAAAAACACCTTTTCCAATTATTGCTGTGCAAATCTGCGCTATAGTATTTCATTCATGACCATGGGTCCGGAGTACAAATCAACCCGGAAATGACCGTTCTTTGATTTCCGGGTGATGGAAGGCAGAGTCAGCACATGCTGCCGGGACGGAGTAGAAGGAACCCAGGTATCCGAGGAGACCGCGTCTTCTTTACACAACGGAACCGCAAGTAACAAACCCTTTTCTCTAAACCCTTTCCTTTTATAATTCCAACTGTGAGGCCTCTCTCGTCCTGCCTTATCCCCCGATGAAGCAATACCTCAATATAACAAAGGTACGCTAGAATACCACAGAGTCTGACATCCAAAAAGCGTACTCATTATGAGTACATCGAGAATGAAGTCATGTGTCTTATTTTTGAAAACCTAAACAAATATAGACCCCGTTTAGTAATACCACAGATTAGAATAATATCCAAGAATAGAAATGGTATTTATAGAAAAATGCCAATGCACAATAAGGAGCACAATTGTATAATGAAAACCGTTATAACAACACACACGAACAGTGAATTAACACCTGAGCACTGGATGTATGCAGCGTTATAAACGCAATTCACGAGGCATTTTACCGAATACCACCACGTTATCCCACCCTAGACCACGCATCAAATTAAGTAAGTCACAGCGAATTTTAGAACTATGGGCACATCACTACAGTATAGCTTGAATCACCTCCCCCCGCCGAAGCATGACAATGGGAGAGTTGACGCCAGAAATGAGTGTGGTTCATTGAAAAGCATTGCCATTTTCTAGTTCCTTTTCGAAATCATCTGATTTCGTAAGAGTACTTTTGTACATAACTATATGTTTTCCATACCCCATCTCCCTGTATGTTGTGTGTATGTCTGTTTATCTTTTATTCTACAGGTACAATGATGCCTCTACCTCCTGAACAATCAGGATAAAACTCACTTATTCTTCACAATTTCTTTAATTTTTTCACGTTTTCACCCCTAATGGTCCTGACGAAAGCCTATTGACCTTTTGGCAACGTAAGGCTGAAACATGTTGACCTTTTTTTAATTCACAAAAGAAGTGCGCTCGAATTCCTAACTCATTCTAAAGCTGCACGTATAATTTTAACTATTGTCCGAATCCAGAATTATTAAAATTCCCTCTCTGGCTGTCCGGACTTTTTTTAGAATCACCACCCATCTCACCACTGTTCTATGATCACTACTGCCTTAAACCGAAGGTAAAACCTCCTGGTGGAGGGTGCACACACAAGAAACGACCCAATGATTACGCACGCACGTGTAATTTAAAGCGGGGACACATTATATACCGCTGTGAGATACTTCCAACATACACGTGTATGAGGGTCATTTTTGGGAGATACCGACTACCGACCTGCAAAACCTTGGTCTAAGCAGGACTAGTGATCCTTTCCCCTTCTTGATTATGAGATATCACAACGGAGACTGAAAGGATTCATACTCTGACTCCCCCCTCCTTTTGATTATACGTGTCGAGCAGCGCACAGCTGTGGGAGATTTCTTCTTAGGAATCTGAAAAAGAACATTTGTTACCAACCTGCCGAAGAAGGCACTGTCGTCATGGCAGGCAGTTTTGGACTCAGCTATTCTACTGAGGATATAGATGAAATTCTGGCAAGACCACCGCTACTCATGGAAGGTGACCTCAACCAGACTCTGTCTTCCACGGCGGAATGGGACGAGTTAAGTGAAGTGAAGAAAGAACAAGTACGCACGGCTGTACACGGGATAATAATGACCGAATATCTTCGGGTCAATGCCACCCCGAGATGCCTGTTGGTAACAAATGCCCCACGGATCTTTCTAAAAGATCTAGCCTTTCGCAAAGATTGGTCCTTTATATCATGGAAACGTATAAGAGACTACCTAGTGCTAATAATCAAGACAGCCACTAGATTAACGGACGAACTCGCAGTCAAGATCGAGATCTTGGAGACTAAACTGAACAACACGGTGAACATAACCATCTATAAAACCCGTCTAGATGAAATCAATAAAGAAATGAAAGAAAGCCAGGAATACCTGACCCAAACAAAGTTGCAAAAACTCGCAAAAGAACTGAAAAGGTTTTCATTAGAACGCATTCATCCGTACAGTAGCAAAGACTACAAACCTAATGACAATGCTTCAAACTATGACTCCAACAGTGTGTCTTCAAATGATAGCTCAGATCAGAGCGGAGATGAAACAACTAACCGCGGTCGAGGAAACTTCAGAAATAGGAGAGGACAGAGGAGAGGCCATAGTAATTTCTGGCGCCCTCCATATTTCCAGCACAATGGACAAGGAATACCATTCCATCCATTCAACCCTCAATTTCAAGGGTGGCCTAACCCCTATTTCCAAGTACCCATGAACCACCAAATGCAACCGCAAGGTGCCCAGAATTACCAACAAGGCCTTCCTTTTTTAGGGAATGGCCAGGGCAACCGCAGGTCCAGGAAAAAAGGAGTAACCTGGTCCGACCAGACAAGACAGGTCCAAACCAGAAGCGTCACCAAGGCCAAGACGGGGCAAGGTCCAATGACCTCATCGTAAACTTGACTGAACTAACACTAACTAAAGACCAAGAAAGTGTCCTAAATAAAGGATTAGGCTATGTGCCTACTCCCAAAACAGACGTCTTCAGGACGAAATGCGAATTGGCAGACTTTTGCCGCACCTTGAAACTTAAAGCTTTTTTCAAGGACGACCAACGACCACCTCAAGAAGGAGACACTACCCTGAGAAACAAATCCAACTTTTGCCCACTAAATTCACAGGTACCCATCGAAATAAGTACTTTCGAACAAGCTATAATGAAAGAAGTGGACGAATTGAACCAACAACTTCCTAAACCCTTCCAAAACCTAACCAAGGCAGAAAATCTTGCTCTCACGGAACTAAAGAACAATAAAGACATTGTCATAAAACCAGCGGACAAAGGTGGGGGCATAGTCCTACTAACAACAGAAGGATACGACAGACAATGCATGGACTTATTGGCAGATACCAAATTCTACCAAGTACTGACGACAGACCCTACAGCACGTTTACAAAGAACGATAGCCCTGATGATTGAAGAAGCAGAAGCCAACAATTGGCTATCCAAAAAAGAGGCTGATTACTTGGAGACAAAAGCACCAGTTATACCGTACTTTTACTCTCTGCCCAAAACGCACAAAGGAAGAATGCCACCACCAGGAAGACCAATCGTTTCTGGAATCAATTCCATCCTAGAGCCTCTATCTGAATTTGCAGACCAATATCTGAGACCATTGGTCCAAAAAACGCTGACCCATAGCTGCCAAGGTTTTAGATTGCTATGTGTGACATTTTCATAATTTCAATGTAATTATGAGTGACATTTCAACGACTAGGAGTGACACTTTCTTGCAATGAAAAAAATCAAGCAATGAAGATCAGGGAAACAAAAATATCATAAACAAGGCCCATTTGAGTAATGAAAAAACTCTAAAAGACCTTAAAACTGATGCAAACGAATGTGGGGATATTACAAAACTGTCACATATTTTAATCTGAAAAACCTTGGCAGCTATGCCACAACAGACCGTGTTTCAATAGGTAGCAGGATAAAATACATCTCACAGTAAAGATCAGAAATGAAAATAAAAGTGGGGCAAGCAGCGAATTAATGCAAGTACCATCAAAGAATCGGCGCAGGTACACAGAGGAGAAAGGGCAGCCGTACTGTGCACATTCCAACTGAGAGACAAGGAGGCAGAAAGATATAGATTAACTGACACTGGGGCAGGCTTGAGAGATTAAGACACAGGGGTATAAAGACATGGGAGACTGCTACTAAAACTTAATGCAAAAAACGGGGTAGAAAGGCAGAGGGAACTCACCCATCAAAACGTAGGGACACATAAATGGGGCAGCTTAGTATCAATCCAGGCCAGGCCTCTCTGCCAGCGTTTGGGACCCGGTCCCAACAGGTGCGAGGCCCCAACAACCGCAACAACATAATGAACAGTTAGTCGGCGTGGATCTACCGACGTGCCTGATAGCTCGCTCATTGGCAATTATATCATTAACATACACTGACAGACACTCAGTGGGTGGCAAGTGGTTACTAGTCTACTTACCAACTGTTCTTGATGGATCTTCAGCCAGGCAGCGTTGCATGACTGACATCGGCGACTCTCTTGCAGCAGACTGCAGGCTCAGGCGGACTCGAGCAGCCCTCGCGGCAATCATTTTGGTTTGCCGCCGGCACCTGCGTTAGTCCAGGCTGCGGCCTGTCCATCATGTGAGTCTATCCTGGCCGCACCCGAGCAATGGCCATAAAATAGCTAGGCCCCACTGTGCGGTGGCCCGGCTGGTGCGAGGCACGAGAGTCAGCAGCAGCCCAGCTAACGGAGCACCATGAGAGGCAACATGACACACTGTGCCCAATTAACACTTAACTTAATGACGAGTTGAGAGTCTACTGTATCTACGTCGTCAACCTGGTCCGTCTGCTCTAATTTGCGCCCGCGATCATGATTGATGCCTCTAATGCGCAGCGCTGGCGGCCCTCAGTGTCCACAGTCCTGTAGGTGGGAGCCACCCCGGTCTTCTGTGGCAACGTGAACGCGGGTTGGGGGGGGGTCGGGGGAGGAGGGGGGTTACTGCGGGGCTGCCCAATGCCTCAACTCAGTTTGAATCCCGAGCCGTTTTGGTTTCTGGCCCACCGGCTTTCTCACTTTCTCATCCCCCGGATGTGAGGATAGCGGCACGAGAGCGGGCTCCGGCGGCAGGAAATATGCAGCCAGGAGAACATCGCAACATTGTAGCAGTCACTTTCTCAGCAACTCGAGCTGAGAGCGGACTAACTATAAACTTGCTCAGCCCAGCAGCTGCTGGCAGCACGTTCGGAGAAGCACTGAGAGCCGGGGCACAGGCGCACGGGTGCCTGCAGCGTGCGCTGGCACCCTGGATAGCTAGAGTTCCATAGTGTGGGATTAATGCGTGACAATGCATTTCAGTGCGGTGATGCGGAACACCACACTGAAATGCGTGAGTGTCACACCCAATGCGTGATGCTTGGCAGGCATGCTACCTACTTAAAAGACACGCGGGATCTGATCAACATGTTACTCAATTTTGAGTACTCAGAGAACACCATGCTCTTGGTAGGGTTAGACGTCGAGAGCCTCCATACCAGCCTGCCACAACAGAAAACACTAGAGACCCTCGAAACAATACTCTTTAGTACTGATTGGCCTAACAAAACTCCAAGGCACTTTGTACTGGAATGCTGTAAACTGGCCCTTACGGAGAACTTTTTCCAGTACAAAGATGACCTCTTCCTCCAACGACATGGTACGTCAATGGGAAGTACTTTCGCGCCGAGCGTAGCTGGTTTATATGTGAGTACCTTTGAGCAGGCCTATGTACATAATGAAAACAACCCCTTCATTCGTCATATACTCTTTTGGAAAAGATATATTGACGACATTCTGCTAATCTGGCAGGGAAACACAGCATCCCTAAAAGATTTCCACATGTGGCTGAACAGCCAAGATGAATGCGTAAAGTTCACGTATACAGCCAATGAAAAAAGTCTGGATTTTTTGGATATTACCATTTTCTCAGAAGGCAACACTTTACAAACAAGAACATTTTTCAAACCTACGGCAAAAAACAGTCTGCTATCTTTTAATAGCTTTCACCCCCGGCCATTAAGAGAAAACCTCCCGTACAGTCAGTTCCTGCGATTAAGGAGAAATTGCAGCTCCGTGACAGATTACAAGACCCAAGCCACTGATCTGTGCGAAAAACTCACAGTTAGAAATTACCCCAGGAAAGTAATTAACTCTTGCAAAAAACATGCCAGAAACCAACCGAGAGAGTCTTTACTTGAAAGTCATCCAAAACCGATTGATAACAGGACTACGTGTGTCACCACCTATAGTCCTATTACAAACCAAGTAAAGAAAATAAGAACTGGAAAATCATAACATCCAACACCCTGACCTGGTCAAAACCAAGATTTGCCAACAAAAGAAGCAGAAACATCAAAGATCTATTGGTCCACACCAGACCACCACCAAAGAAAAAGAAAGAACAACCAGGATTATGGAACACCACCCCAGTAACCGGACACTATCCGTGTGGCACCTGTACCACCTGCGCAACCACAGAACCTACAAAGGAATTGCAGCTACTTCCAAACTTTATGTGGAAGTTAAGAAGGCACACCAACTGCAATACAAGCCACGTCATCTATATGATCACCTGTCCCTGCGGTATGAGGTACATAGGGATGACGTGCCGTAAGGCAAAACAACGACTCTGTGAGCACCGGAGCAATGTCAATTGCAAGAAAACTACAACCAAGATGTCAACCCACTACAAAGAACTAGGTCACACAGTAGATGACCTCCACTGGGTAATTCTAGAGACGCTGGAAACAGTGGACATAAATGCAGCAAAAATCCTTTTTGAGAAGGAGCAACGTTGGGTCCATAGACTCAAAACAGATACCCTGGGCCTCAACGACTCCATTCCTTGGTTATCCCTAAACAGATAACCTCATCATAGCGTGGCCACTTCTCTAACTCAACCACTACTGAGAATATATATGTGCACCAATCGCTAATGAAATACAAATTATGATGGTCCAAAACATTAGGTTTATGCCCTCTGGAGAAGTTCCATCTTAAAGCTGTCCAAATGGACAAAAGAGTTAACGTAAATAGCTGTCCTATCTATACAATATGAGTCCCTTATCTCAGTCTATAACAGGTTAGCTAAATATGGCTAGCAATAGCCTATGATGAGATCTATATTTTTTATTTTTATTTTCAAAGCTCACAGGTTGCCAGACTTCATTTAATTTAGTAATAAAAGAATTATTACCTTAAAACACGTGGACCCCCCCTTTTTTTATAACACTATCGGGCAAACTGCACAATAGAATTTCTTCTACCTTTATGTTTTTGAAGTACAAATTAATATCTCTGAGCACGCAAAAACATCCTTAAAACTCGTAAGTCGACTTTATGTAAGGAAATCAATAAGCGCGAAAAACACCTTTTCCAATTATTGCTGTGCAAATCTGCGCTATAGTATTTCATTCATGACCATGGGTCCGGAGTACAAATCAACCCGGAAATGACCGTTCTTTGATTTCCGGGTGATGGAAGGCAGAGTCAGCACATGCTGCCGGGATGGAGTAGAAGGAACCCAGGTATCCGAGGAGACCGTGTCTTCTTTACACAACGGAACCGCAAGTAACAAACCCTTTTCTCTAAACCCTTTCCTTTTATAATTCCAACAGTGAGGCCTCTCTCGTCCTGCCTTATCCCCCGATGAAGCAATACCTCAATATAACAAAAGTACGCTAGAATACCACAGAGTCTGACATCCAAAAAGCGTACTCATTACGAGTACATCGAGAATGAAGTCATGTGTCTTATTTTTGAAAACCTAACCAAATATAGACCCCGTTTAGTAATACCACAGATTAGAATAATATCCAAGAATAGAAATGGTATTTATAGAAAAATGCCAATGCACAATAAGGAGCACAATTGTATAATGAAAACCGTTATAACAACACGCACAAACAGTGAATTAACACCTGAGCACTGGATGTATGCAGCGTTATAAACGCAATTCACGAGGCATTTTACCGAATACCACCACGTTATCCCACCCTAGACCACGCATCAAATTAAGTAAGTCACAGCGAATTTTAGAACTATGGGCACATCACTACAGTATAGCTTGAATCACCTGCCCCCGCCGAAGCAAGATAATGGGAGAGTTGACGCCAGAAATGAGTGTGGTTCATTGAAAAGCATTGCCATTTTCTAGTTCCTTTTCAAAATCATCTGATTTCGTAAGAGTACTTTTGTACATAACTATATGTTTTCCATACCCCATCTCCCTGTATGTTGTGTGTATGTCTGTTTAGCTTTTATTCTACAGGTACAATGATGCCTCTACCTCCTGAAGAATCAGGTTAAAACTCACTTATTCTTCACAATTTCTTTAATTTTTTCACGTTTTCACCCCTAATGGTCCTGACGAAAGCCTATTGACCTTTTGGCAACGTAAGGCTGAAACATGTTGACCTTTTTTATTCACAAAAGAAGTGCGCTCAAATTCCTAACTCATTCCAAAGCTGCACGCATAATTTTAACTATTGTCCGAATCCAGAATTATTAAAATTCCCTCTCTGGCTGTCCGGACTTTTTTTAGAATCACCACCCATCTCACCACTGTTCTATGATCACTACTGCCTTAAACCGAAGGTAAAACCTCCTGGTGGAGGGTGCACACACAAGAAACAACCCAATGATTACGCACGCACGTGTAATTTAAAGCGGGGACACATTATATACCGCTATGAGATACTTCCAACATACACGTGTATGAGGGTCATTTTTGGGAGATACCGACTACCGACCTGCAAAACCTTGGTCTAAGCAGGACTAGTGATCCTTTCCCCTTCTTGATTATGAGGCATTGCTGTGAATACCATGGGATGGAAGGTTTGGATTTGCCTTATTTTGTGCAAAAGTATTGTGCAGCAATGTGTAGTGTTGAGAGCAGTAACAAGTGTGTGTTTGTCAAGGGATGAGATGGTCAGAGTGAAATGAGCCAATAATAACAATAGTAATAATTATTAAGCAAACATAACCTTATTTTTACAACATATAAAACAAAGTGGATATGCCTTAAACGACCTGCACATCAAAGTGTCTCCTTAGTGTAATAATTCAGCAACAGTAGAATAGATCAAATATTAAGTGCAACCTTGGTGTCCAACGCTCATCCTCCTAGAGCGCCAAATTCCGCATCCACAGTAAGTGAAACAGATCTAACTTTGACAAAAAACACCAGATCATGTTTGAGTTACTCTCATCCTTTGTGCATTCAGGACTCTTCTGCAATAGGTGTTCTCGTATTATAGAGTTCCCAATCAATAAATATCACGTAGTGTAGATCAATCAGATTTTATTCCTTTGCACAACACAATATCCAACAGCCGACCCGCGTTTCGCCCTACCAGGGCTTCCTCAAAGCTGCAAATTATATATACAAAAAATGTGTCTTGTAATCTACATGTCTATATGATATGTGAGCAAGCATATTTACATCTATACAGATATATATATAGACCTAGCTTGTTAGGCAAGCTGTGCTACAAGAGACACTTGACCACCAAAGATCTATTTCAAACATGTGTATACAATACCAGTGCTTCAATTCATGAACCAAAAATGTACTCCAAATGTAAATAGTGATGCACCCAAAAGAAGATAGAACAGCCACGCCTTGCCTAGCCTTGACCGAGTCGGATCGTCGTTGGAGGAGAGACGTACGCTGCTGTACGCAGCCTAGACAATCGAGCGCTGAGCGCCAAGTACCGCAGGCTGAACGAGCTGGGAAGGAGCGCTGGTAGCCAAACATCGTGGACTGCCGAGCCGCGAAGGAGCGTTGAGCTCCAAACACTGCGGATTGCTCGTGCTGTGAAGGAGCATTGAAAACCACTCACCGCAGTTTGTTTGAGCCGCGAAGCAGGAGCGGCACGGAAGAGCGGTGGGTGAGTGGACTTAACTCCCACCCTCACCCCCGCGTCTTCCATTGAGCGAACCAGGAGCGGCACGGTGAGCGGCGGGTGAGTGGACTTAACTCCCACCCTCAATCCCACGCCCCCCATTGAACCAAGACCGCGCAGCCAGTAAAAGTCCCTCAAGAGCCCCTGATCCAGGGACCCAGTGACCCAGTGGGGTGTGGCGAAACGGCCTGGTGGGAGCTCAGGAGGACGACGAGGTGCAGGAGCCTGAGTGCCCCTATAGTTGGGGCAGAGACTGGCGTGGTAAGCCAGAAGGAAGCTGCCGAACTTTGAAACGACAGAAACGGCGCAAAAAGAGTGGCTAAAAGCCAGCCCAGCCCACTCGAAAAACACACCCCTGTTTAGGGGTAGAAGACGTGAAAGGGAGGCAATACCTGTGAGATATCACCAATCAGGGAAGAAGAGGAGGAAGGAGAATTCCCTACAACCTTCGGTAAGGCAGGCTGGTGGAGTGGCACAACAGAGGTAAGTGAGCAGGAGTGTATGTACAAAGTTGGAGCATATTAGCAATATCTGTTTATTATATCTGATTTCACTGGAAAGTAAGCAGAAATCAGGGAGTCCTGCAGGGATAAGTCAAGAATTCCCCCAGTATAATATTAAAGAAAGGACATGGGCCCAAAACTCAGGCAAAAATCACGGAAGGAAGCTCTAGATAATAGCCCGGAGACGAGTGAGGTATTGGCAGGATCCAGGTCATGGGAAGAGAGCCAAGAATGTCAGATCTCCCATGAGGATAATATCGAGGGGTGACGCAAGAAAGGGAAATGTAAAAAAGGATCTAAAAAGGCCCCGCAAGCAAAAAAGGGGTGTACTTCAATATCTACCAAAAAAAAGATCACTGCCTGCACCCTCTAATCTCGTAAAGGACTTCGTAGGCAAACATTACAAAGTCCAAAACCTAACAGCAATAAACGTGGAATCTGAAGAGGAGCCCCGCCTTGAGAGCACAATAAACACAGAAACAGAAGATGCGCCCCAGGCGGATAAAAGCAAGAGGGGAGCGCCAGAAAAAGAATTGGAGGATGAGACAGAGGACCCTTTGTTAATAAATCTATCACTCCACAGTCAAAGCTCAAAATTGATGGCACCGCGGCTCTCTTCATCCCCAAAACTGTTTTCCCTGCAAACGTCGGGGACTGAAGGGAAAATAAGAAGGGATAGCCTTGAACCTAGCTTCATCTGGGGGGCACCCTCTAACCAAGCGTTACATAGCCACGAGGGGAGAAACAACTCAAAACAGCAGGACCCACGAAGGACTGGAAGTTAAGTAAACATAGAGAGAAATAGCCCACAGGACTCTGATCTATCAGCAGCACCTACTTCTTCAATTATGGACTTATTACTAATGTTACAGAAAACTCTACAGGGAATCCTAGAAGTATCATTGCTGAACAATGGTGTATTAAATGCCCAAAAGCTATTCCTAAAAAAGATAGAAGACGAGCTGACCGGAATTAATGGACAAATGACTACCTTGCTAAGACCAGTAGGGCCTTCTCAAACTATTGATCAAAGTATAGGAAGTGAATTGGAAAAGCCTTTAGATAATGTGTATATATCTAGGCGCCCAATGCTGGTAAGAAGGAGGTGTGAACATGTAAGAGCTCGCACCAAAGGCAGGGTAGTCAAAAAGCAGGTCCCACAGGTAGCGACAAAGGAAAAGAAGAAGAAAAAGGAAGTAGGGGGTACACTAAATGTCTCGGCCCGTTCCTTTGTACCTACCGGACCCCCGGCAATGAAAGCCATAAGAAATGCGCAAAATACACAAAAGAAGAGTCAGACTAGCAAGGACCCAAAAGAGAAAGTTCTAAAAACCAAACATATAAAGCAGAGAATAATCCCATCACTAAAAAGCCAAATGCAGACCCCCCTGAGGCTTTGTAATCAGGAGGTAACACCACAGCCACACAAGCTAGAAGTGGGGCCCATAGGGAGGGAAGAGTTTAGACAGATTAACCTAGCGTCCCCAGAGAAAGGATATGAGTGGGGGAACAATAAATGGGTCTATCTAGAACCAGCTGAAGAAGACCAGAGGGGCAAGAATTCAAGGAAAATAAAGCCCTTAAATAGAGCACAAGTTCTGTCAGTCTTCTCCAAATGTAATAGCCTGAGTGGGATTGGCACAAAAGATTTGAGACAGGTGGGCTTTATAGAAAGTACAACAGGTAGGGAAGTAACAAAAGTACTTCTATACTCGGACCTGGTAAAAATGGCAATTATGAAAGCAGCCAGTGAAATACTCCAAGGGGGAATAAGGGTGATCTCAGAAAAAGATCTAAGGGGCGAATTAGTACCTGGAAGGAATTTCCTAAAGTGCCATGCAGGTCTGGGGAAGAGACAGGTAAGGCTAAAAGGTTAATGAAGAAGTGAGTAGCCGCCTGAAGGTAGTGATAAACAACACTGTAAAAGAGGATTTGTGGAGTAACTGGAGTCAAGGTAGTTATCTAGGCGACCCCTCGGAGAGTTATTCAGATGGAATTGGGGAAGCTGGTGGCTTAGGTGAGATAGAATAGGAGGGAGGGGTGCCGCATACCCTAAGTCTCTTCTCGTGGAATGTAAATGGGTTAGGCAATGAGTTAAAAAAAGAACACATAAAGAACCAAGTAAATGAAGTAGCAATTGCCTGCCTACAAGAGTAATGGGCATGCGGCGAAACCCCTAACTTCGAGGGCTACTATCAGTTAAATCGACTGGCCACAAGGCAAAGATTTGGCCGCCCTTTGGGGGGAATTATGACACTTATTTCGACGAAAATACTAAGTAACGTAGAATTGTTAAAAGTAAAGTGTAAATGGTTACTGGCTTAGCAGGATAAATCATCTGACCCTGGATAAGACATGCGAAATGATAATTGTCATAAATGTATATATGCAGTGGGACAATGTGGGTGAATATGTAATTGAGATGGGGAATTTTAAACAGGATATAGATGCTATTTTTGAAATGTATGCCTCAGATATATTGATAATTTTAGGGGATTTTAATCATAAGTTACATCCAATGAAGGCAGATCGCTGGTACACAGAATTACTGGATACCTATGGAATCAATTATGCTAGCTTCCCAGCATGTGTTCCCTCGAAACAGGATTGGGATTTGGTCAACTATCTAGGGGAAAAGGGCCTTTTTTGCTTAAATGGCAGGTTTAAAACAGACTGCCCGGCAAAGAAGACCTTCAAAAAAGGATTACAAAACTCCCCAATTGACTATGTCTTTATGCTAGCTTGGAACTTCCCCTTAGTGTGGGAATTTAAGGTACATCATAGCGAGAGTAGCGATCATAATGCGCTCCTATTGATGTTAAAAGGGGGAAGGTTGAAACCAAGAGAACAAGCATTGGCATAGCCAATAGGTCTCGCCTTTGGGACCTTATAAGTGTTTAGCCATGCAGCAGTTGATGTTGTTGCACCAAGGATATTGTGCTGCATAACTAAATACTTATAAGGTCCCAAAAGCAAGACCTATTGGCTATGCCAATGCTTGGTGGTATTGGTAGTATTGGTGGTGGTATTGGTAGTGTTGGTGGTGGTGGTGGAACTGGTAGTACTGGTGGTGGTGGTACTGGTAGTATTGGTGGTGGTGGTACTGGTAGTGGTAGTATTGGTGGTGGTGGTACTGGTAGTGGTAGTACTGGTGGTGGTGGTACTGATAGTGGCAGTATTGGTGGTGGTGGTGGTACTGGTAGTGGTAGTATTAGTTGTAGTGGTGGTACTGGTGGTGTTGGTACTGGTGGTGGTGGTACTGGTGGTGGTAGTACTGGTAGTGGTAGTATTGGTAGTGGTAGTACTGGTGGTGGTGGTACTGGTGGTGGTAGTACTGGTGGTGGTGGTACTGGTGGTGGTACTGGTAGTGGTAGTACTGGTAGTGGTAGTACTGGTGGTCGTGGTACTGGTAGTACTGGTGGTGGTGGTAGTGGTAGTACTGGTGGCTGTAGTACTGGTAGTACTGGTGGTGGTGGTACTGGTAGTACTGGTGGTGGTGGTGGTACTGGTAGTACTGGTGGTGGTAGTACTGGTGGTGGTGGTACTGGTACTGGTGGTGGTGGTAGTGGTACCGGTAGTACTGGTAGTGGTAGTACTGGTAGTGGTAGTACTGGTAGTGGTAGTACTGGTGGTGGTGGTACTGGTAGTACTGGTGGTGGTGGTAGTACTGGTGGTGGTGGTAGTGGTAGTACTGGTGGCTGTAGTAGTGGTAGTACTGGTGGCTGTAGTAGTGGTAGTACTGGTAGTACTGGTGGTGGTAGTACTGGTAGTACTGGTGGTGGTGGTGGTGGTACTGGTAGTGGTAGTACTGGTGGTGGTGGTACTGGAAGTGGTAGTACTGGTGGTGGTGGTACTGGTAGTACTGGTGGTGGTGGTACTGGTAGTGGTAGTAGTGGTAGTACTGGAGGTGGTGGTACTGGTGGTGGTAGTACTGGTGGTGGTAGTACTGGTGGTGGTAGTACTGGTGGTGGTGGTACTGGTGGTGGTAGTACTGGTGGTGGTGGTACTGGTAGTGGTAGTACTGGTGGTGGTACCGGTAGTGGTAGTACTGGTGGTGGTGGTACTGGTAGTACTGGTGGTGGTGGTGGTACTGGTAGTGGTAGTATTGGTGGTGGTGGTACTGGTAGTATTGGTGGTGGTGGTACTGGTAGTGGTAGTACTGGTGGTGGTGGTACTGGTGGTACTGGTAGTGGTAGTACTGGTAGTGGCAGTACTGGTGGTGGTGGTACCGGTAGTGGTAGTATTGGTGGTGGTGGTAGTATTGGTGGTGGTAGTAGTATTGGTGGTGATGGTGGTACTGGTGGTGGTATTGGTAGTATTGGTGGTGGTATTGGTAGTGTTGGTGGTGGTGGTGGTACTGGTAGTACTGGTGGTGGTGGTGGTGGTACTGGTAGTGGTAGTATTGGTGGTGGTAGTATTGGTGGTGGTGGTACTGGTAGTGGTAGCACTGGTGGTGGTGGTACTGATAGTGGCAGTATTGGTGGTGGTGGTGGTACTGGTAGTGGTAGTATTAGTGGTAGTGGTGGTACTGGTGGTGGTGGTACTGGTGGTGGTAGTACTGGTAGTGGTAGTATTGGTAGTGGTAGTACTGGTGGTGGTAGTACTGGTGGTGGTAGTACTGGTGGTGGTGGTACTGGTGGTGGTGGTACTGGTAGTGGTAGTACTGGTAGTGGTAGTACTGGTGGTCGTGGTACTGGTAGTACTGGTGGTGGTGGTAGTGGTAGTACTGGTGGCTGTAGTACTGGTAGTACTGGTGGTGGTGGTGGTACTGGTAGTGGTAGTACTGGTGGTGGTGGTGGTAGTACTGGTGGTGGTGGTACTGGTGGTGGTGGTAGTGGTACTGGTAGTACTGGTAGTGGTAGTACTGGTAGTGGTAGTACTGGTAGTGGTAGTACTGGTAGTGGTGGTACTGGTAGTACTGGTGGTGGTGGTAGTAGTGGTGGTGGTAGTGGTAGTACTGGTGGCTGTAGTAGTGGTAGTACTGGTGGCTGTAGTAGTGGTAGTACTGGTGGTGGTAGTACTGGTGGTGGTAGTACTGGTAGTACTGGTGGTGGTAGTACTGGTAGTACTGGTGGTGGTAGTACTGGTAGTAGTGGTGGTGGTGGTGGTGGTGGTACTGGTAGTGGTAGTACTGGTGGTGGTGGTACTGGTAGTGGTGGTACTGGTAGTACTGGTGGTGGTGGTACTGGTAGTGGTAGTAGTGGTAGTACTGGAGGTGGTGGTACTGGTGGTGGTAGTACTGGTGGTGGTAGTACTGGTGGCGGTAGTACTGGTGGTGGTGGTACTGGTGGGGGTGGTACTGGTAGTGGTAGTACTGGTGGTAGTGGTGGTACTGGTGGTGGTGGTACTGGTGGTGGTGGTACTGGTGGTGGTAGTACTGGTAGTGGTAGTATTGGTAGTGGTAGTACTGGTGGTGGTGGTACTGGTGGTGGTAGTACTGGTGGTGGTGGTACTGGTAGTGGTAGTACTGGTAGTGGTAGTACTGGTGGTCGTGGTACTGGTAGTACTGGTGGTGGTGGTAGTGGTAGTACTGGTGGCTGTAGTACTGGTAGTACTGGTGGTGGTGGTGGTACTGGTAGTGGTAGTACTGGTGGTGGTGGTGGTACTGGTAGTACTGGTGGTGGTAGTACTGGTGGTGGTGGTAGTGGTACTGGTAGTACTGGTAGTGGTAGTACTGGTAGTGGTAGTACTGGTGGTGGTGGTACTGGTAGTACTGGTGGTGGTGGTAGTACTGGTGGTGGTGGTAGTACTGGTGGTGGTGGTAGTACTGGTGGCTGTAGTAGTGGTAGTACTGGTAGCTGTAGTAGTGGTAGTACTGGTGGTGGTAGTACTGGTAGTACTGGTGGTGGTAGTACTGGTAGTACTGGTGGTGGTGGTACTGGTAGTGGTAGTACTGGTGGTGAGATGGGGTGAATACGGTCTCCTCGTTGACACGTTTTGTAAAGAGATGCATGTGGAAAGACAGCCAGACGAGATGCATGTGGAAAGACAGCCAGAGGACACCTATGTTTGAATTGCAAGACTTATATTACTGACGGGATTTTGGAAATGCTGCAGAGAAAAACATTTCTGCCTGAAGCAATAAATGATTAACTCGTATATTCTGCTTATGCATTATAGCAGGCAATAATAGCAGTTCTAACATCAGTATGTTAGTGTGATAAAAAGCGCTTTGACGCCTCGTCATGGAGTATTAAGCACTATATGAAAGCAAATACAATATAATAATGGGTCTCTGGCGGAGTAGTAATAATCAACAAGCATTAGAAAAGCCAACAGGTCTAATTTGAATGCACTGACGCTTTTGAACGAACACAGGCAAGCACAAATACGTGCGTGTCTCCCTGTAGCCTCGATGACAAACTATCAATGACAAGCTTTCGGCATTGCTGTGGGGGGGTGGGCGGGTGGGGGGGTAAGAGGGGTGGGTAGCAGCACCCTTTGATGTGCGAGCGAGTGGGAGGCTAGCATGTCCTGTCAAGCAGCGAGCAAATCATTCATGCAGTGCTCCAAACAAAGGCAGCTTCCCTCTCAATGTTTATATAACGAGAAGTGGATATTTCATAACAAATCAAGGCCGCTTGGTGCTAAGCCATCTTGCTATACATCTGAATTAACCTCAGTGAATTTCATGTTTGGTTTTACTGCAGACTGGTGTTAAGAATGACAGTAAATCTTTGCAAGTTAAAAACAAGAGACGGCCTGGCGCCGTCAAAGTGAATAAATTAGGCAGTGAATAAATTAGGGAGGAGAAATGCCTGAGAGTGCGAAATGATCCCTTTGAAGTGAAGCTGCTGGCGGCAGATGGCTGTCTTTCCTGTGCACGCGCTTTTCTATGTCAATGCGCTTGCGCATTGAGCTCCTTTTCACGGGCACTGCATGGAATCGCCCGATCTCGGTAAGCTTTGTTTAAGCCCCTTTATCTCTCGCTCCGCTCAATGCGCATGCGCATTGAGATAGGTCGCTCGACCTAAAAAGTGATCCCACAAGAGATGGAATACCCAAAACGGGCGACAACAAGATTAACAGACGAGTACCAGGAAAAGCTAAAATCATTTCAACATAAGATAGAATTAGTAAACCATGAGAGGGAAAACCTGGAATGGTATGAGGAGAAAATAGCCCAAGTAGTCCAGTGCCTTAGGATAGAATTAAAAAAGGATAAAAGAAAAGGTACAATAAACCGGGTCAGCCGTCTGAAATGGTTTTCAATGGACTGCCAAAGTAAAAAAGGGAGATAAGGGCAGAAGCTAGAAAGCAAAGGAAAGAATTCAACCAAGAGAGGAAAAACCATATTATTAATTTGAAAGCTGAGCTCAAACAGACGGCCTCCAACGCAAACAGGGACTATAAAGAGAAATGCTGGGGTAAGCTGCTAGAATCAATCGAGGATAAGAACTTGAGACAATTTTGGAAATTGATAAAAGCAGCATCGTCCCCAGCAGCTGTAGAAATGATATGCGTCGTAAGCGAGGCAGCCTGGGATAAATACCTAAGGGAACTGTATGGAGCCCGACTACTTTCAGGAGATACAGTACCCCTTGGTTGGCAGAAAATCTCAGAAGAACTTAAATTAGATTTTACCGAAGAGCACGTGGAAGAAACAATCAAGAAGCTGAACCTAACCCGGGCCGCAGGACCAGACAATCTCCCAGCGATAATACTAAAATCCAAAACAAAATGGTGGGCAAGATTCCTTTCTCAACTTTTCCAAGTAATTTTAACAGAAGGTAAAATGCCATTAAATTGGAAGGGTGCAATAATTAGACCTATCCACAAAAAGGGCAGCATGGGGGAACCTCAAAACTATAGACTGATAAACCTCCTGGACATAGGGGAAAAGGTATTCTCAAAACTAGTCTTAAATAGATTAAATGACTGGGTTGAGGAGATCTCAATAGTAGGGAGGGTTCAGAGAGGGACACTCCACAATAGACCACTGCTTCTCTCTATGGGTAATGGCAAGGAAGTCAACAGAGCAGAACGGAAAACTCTGCTGCTGCTTCGTGGACTTCCGAGCCGCATTCGACTCTGTGGATAGGGGCTGCCTCTGGGAAACATTAATCAACAAAAATATCCCAAGAGACCTGTTGGCGATATTAAAAGAATTTCACCGAGCCAATTGGGCCCAAGTTATTAGGGATACAGAGGGGTCATTGACGCCAAAAATACCTATCGAAAACGGCCTGAGACAAGGTTGCGTACTGGCCCCCCAGCTATTCTCTATATTTTTATCGGAATTACCGGGTTGGCTTGAAGTGAAGGGCAGTGTCTGTTATATGTGGACGACCTCGTAATAGTGGACCAAACAGAAATAGGCCTTCAAGGGAAGCTGAACTCTTAATGAATATTGTACAAAGAAATTTTTAACGGTAAATTTAGACAAGACAAAAATCCTGTGCTTGGGAAAAAAGCGATTAAGTTTAATTGGTTTTTAGGGGATCTTAAATTAGAATCTGTTAATGAATACCGCTACCTAGGCGTGTGGTTCAACAAAAGATAAAACTGGCAAACACACCTAGAAGCCCAAAAAGCGAAGGCACAAACATCAATCGCTGGTCTAAAAATGTTCAATCGTGATTATGGGGATAAGTCACGTCGACCGTTGTTAAAAGCTTTCAATGCAATGATTCCACCGCAAGTACTCTATGGAGCAGAAATCCTTTATTTGAGCGGTAAGGGAGAATGGGACCTAGAGGAAGGAAAATGCTTGAAAAATCTTTTATCCCTGCCCTCATCAGCAATGGTGCAAGCAATAAGAACAGAACTGGGGACAACAGCTTGGGGGGTACAATCACAAGTTGCAGTGATTAGATTTTGGAAACGCCTTGACAATGAAAAAGGACAAAAAGTTGCACAATGGTGTCGGAAAGAGATACAACTAAGTAACTTAAAATGGGCAAAAATGTGCAGGAAGAGAATGGTACAGGCCTGCGAAAATATGAAAGTGGATATATGCCGAGATTCCCTAATAGTAGATTGTTCAAAAAATGAGCTAAAGTTCAATGGACAAGTTGCTCCTAGAAGCGCGGATAGGGAATACCTCGGTAAGAAAATATCGGTAGAATTCATGAGGAATGCATGGGCAAAGGAAAACTGGTTCCCCTACCTGGATTTCCTGCCAAACCCGTGGTTTAGGCAAGAGATCCTAAGGTTACGCATCGGGATTAACCCATGGCTAATAAATAAAGAAATTAAAACCAAAATGTTGGACTCCAATGGGTGTTGCAAATGTAGGCTGGGTACAAAAAAGGGCCCCGTGCACTTTTTGCTAGACTGTGTAAACATTTTAGATCAGCATAAACTTTGGCTTCGCCCAATATTTGTAAAATATGATATAAGAACTAGGGGGCAAGCAATTGAGCTGATCACAGAATTACCTAGTATCGACATTGCAATTGCCCTAGGGAAATTCATAAAGGTAGTACAGAGTTTTATAATAAGTCAGAAATAGATTTTAGAATTTTATCATGAGGAAACTGAATCTTGTCTAGAGATAGCCGGTTTTATTAATTTTAATAGCATGGGAATCAAACTGAGGAATCAATTGTATGAGCACCCAATTTTAAATGTCATATGTCTAGGGGAAGATCATTTTACAATCAAAGGAACAAGATTTTAATTACAAACCTGCATGAGTGACTGTTGAGGAATATTTTAACTCAATAATTAATTGTTATGTATTTGTTTAAAGATTACGATCTAAATAAACATACTTTTTGACTTGACTTGATAGAACAGCCACCACATGTCAGTGCCAGGACTTAAAATTCCAAGTGTTTGTTTAAGGAAAGCAAAAAGAAATTGATAAATTAAAAGCATTCCGTGATAGAGTCACCTACACCCATGTGGTGAGTAAAGTTAATAAATATACTTTAATCATCTCACCTCACTGGCGATATAGTTCACACCCTGTTTGTCTTTGAAGGTATGAGTTTCTAAAATGAAGTAGCCAATGTCCAAGATACTGCAAGACAAATACTTTTATAGAAATATAAGTCTCCATTGTTTATCCCATTTACAAATTAGTAGTTATAGGTGAGGGCAATCCAAAGTTACTGAATCTTACCTTAATGTAGGATTCGCATTTTACTCTCCGCACCAATTCGTGCATGTGTTGTGCCAATTCCTAGTCCTCTGAATTCACTCTTTTTGTGGAGCCATGATAAGTTCTATCTATCACAATAAAAGCATCCTTTTAAAACCAGGTGTTATTGACTTACTTATCCTTAGATCACATGTGCTCATTGTCATATAGCCCCAATGTTTTGGCCACAATATAAGCAAGATAAGTACTATATCTTTAGTATGATTAGCCCACCTTCTCCATACTAGCTTTGAATTCCAAGGGAAAAGCGTTTACAAGGTTAGGTCTCAATTGGACGCCCCCTTGCTCTATCGTTTACACAAACATCATGAGACTCCATAGTTAGATCCTGTAACCATTATCCTCTCACTAAAACTCCACTATTCTGTTCTATTATTCACATCACAGTAACTTATGACCCAAATCTATCATTCGAACACGCACCTAGAGATTCCCAAATTACGTCCTACAACTGTTATGTTCCACATATAGATCACCATTTTGTACTATTATCCCCGTCACAGTAACTTACAGATAAAGGCATACCAAGAATATTCCTATTACTCACTGCGCAGTAAACTTTTACTCAGCGTCCGTGCATATCCGAAGTCTGTTGTTCAAGCGCCCATATTTCCCCACGCTATTTAGATTGCCTCACGTCACTTCCGAAACTAAAAAGGGACATCTCCCTCTGCATGAGACATATTTCATTTGTGGCGGCCATCTTGTAATTCGGCTACCATGAACAATGAAAAATTGTCTAGCAGACGCGACAAAGAATTTTCAATTCTATTAAGGACACGGAGGCGAGGATTATGCTTCTCTTCACTTTACTGACAAATACAGCAGCCAATAAAAACTTTAAACTTGCATGACCCCGGAAGGACAACCCCCTCCAACAGTCTGCACCAATCACTATCAGGTCCATGATATAATTGTTCATGTGAACCATACGACCTCCTCTTTCTTTGCGAATACATCATCCGTCCAACAAGACCGGAGGCCAACGTGGCAACTATCGCATCCAACGTCAAGGAAGTCACCTCCTGCACAACTGCAAACAGTCCCAGATCACAGGCTGGTCGTCTCAAGTCTGCTTCTGCTGATCACCTGAAACAAGAATATATGTCGTAATGGCTATTCCCCAAACTGGAAATACAGTCAAGCCATCATAAACATTCGGGTGGGTACAATACAGTACATAATCATCCAATAATGCACGAAATCACAGTTCTGCAAGCCCGGGTGGGATAATCCTCGCCTCCGTGTCCTTAATAGAATTAAAAATTCTTTGTCGCGTCTGCTAGACAATTTTTCATTCTATGTCAGTCCACGGAGGCTCAGATTATGCTAGTTTAAAGTTTCTCCACCACCACTGAGGCCACATCCACAATAGGCTTATGATAAAACATCTTAAAAGTGGATTCAGATGACCAATCTGCCGCAGTCATAATATCCTGAAGCCGAGAACCGGCACCAAAGGATTTAGAGGCCATAGCCCCCCTCACAGAATGAGCCCCAAATTTAGAGGTATCAATACCAGCAAGGTCCAACAACCAGGTAACCCACCTGGCCAGAGTCGCACAGGCGACTGGGCGGAAAGGTCTCTGCATTGAAATCAACAATTGACCAAAGCCAGTCCTAAATTCTCTAGTACAATCCTCATATACCTTAAGACATTTAACTACACACAATTTACTATGATGAGGAAACGCAGGGTAAGTAATACATTTTGTATGTGTCTTCGTACGTTTAGAAATCGTAAAAGAAACTTCCGTGGGAGTGAAAACTCTACCTGCCAAATCCAAGGCCCGAATATCCGACACTCGCTTGCACGAGATCAAACAGAGCAAAACCGTAAGCTTCGCCGAGAGCTGTTTGCGAGATAGTCCCTCATTAGCCGGCCAGGCCGCCAAAAAACGCAGGACCACTGAAACGTCCCAAAGCTCAGTGTACTTGGGTTGAGGGGGATTCACCAAACGGATCCCCCTAACCACTTTACACACCAGGGGGTGCTCCCCGACAGGTTTGCCCTCAACATGCGGATGTCCCGCCGAAATAGCTGACCGGAAGTTATTCACCGATCTATAAGCCATTCCTGATCGCGCCAATTCAGATAGAAAATTCACTATCACAGTGATATCGGATCCCATCGGATCTCCCTGCCGTTCGTTACACCAACCAACCCATCGTCTCCAAGCTGACTCATAACGCTTGTGTGTGGAAGGTGCCCATGCCTGTGACAAGAAAAAGAGAGCGTCTTGCGAAACTCCCGGCACTTGCCAACGGCGCCGGAAAGTCTCCACGCTATAAGAGACAACTGCTCTTGAAGGACCAACGGATGGCGAAGACCCACCGGGTCCGTAAGAAGGTCCGGAAACGATGAGATCCGCACCGGCGATGCACAGGCGAGACTCATCGCCACCGGAAACCACGCTTGTGCTTTCCAACACGGGGAGATCAAGACCACCTCCACCGTCTGCCTCCGAACCTGAGCCAGAACTCTCGGGATCATGATAAACGGAGGAAACGCATATAGAATGCCCGTCGTCCATAACTGAAGAAAGGCGTCCGAGCTGATCGCCAACGGATCCGGACGCCAACTGTAAAACTGGGGCACTTGTCTGTTGAGCCGTGAGGCAAACAGATCCACCACACACGGACCCCATTTGCGGTCCAATGCCCTGAAGATCCTGGGATGCAACCTCCAGTCGCTGGCATCCCTCAAATACCGAGAGTTCCAGTCCGCCGTCACATTGGCGGACCCCGGTATATACTCCGCCGTCACCGATATTTGATGGGCCAGGCAATAATGCCAAAAGTCCTTGGCTATCTCCGCCAGGAGACGCGATCTGGTGCCTCCTAGGCGATTTATATAGCGCACCGCGGACACATTGTCCATGCGAAGGAGAATGCAGCACGAAACTTTCTGAGGGGACAGAGTGCGAATCGCAAAATAACCCGCCAGGAGTTCTAAGCAATTGATGTGGAGACTCAGCTCTTCGCGGGACCATCGACCCCCCATCTCCATTGAGCCGCAACGGGCTCCCCAGCCCCAACGGCTGGCATCCGACTCTATCACCACCTCCGGGGTGGCCGCGAAAATGGCTCTGCCGTTCCACGCATCCATATGCTCTAACCACCAGTTTATCTCCGTACGAGCCTCCGCAGAAAGGGAAACTTGTTGGGCATAAGTCAGGCCCTTGCGCAAATGCAAGGCTTTCAAACGCTGCAGGGCCCTGTAATGTAAGGGGCCCAGAAAGATCGCTTGGATCGAAGAAGCCAGTAGCCCTACCAGGCGTGCCAAAGTCCTCAATGAGATTGTCGGAGAGGCAAGCGCTCTCCTCAACTCCTTCCTGACTGCCACTCTCTTCTTGAGGGGCAAGAGTAACTGAGCTTTCACCGAGTCTACCTGGAAACCCAGGAACTCCATCACCTGAGAAGGTTGCAAGATTGACTTCTGTATATTCAGGAGGAATCCCAAGTCCTGAAGGAGGTGGATCGTCCACGACAGATGGAGTGACACCACCTCCGGGGACTGTCCTAAAATCAAGATGTCGTCGAGGTAAATAATGAGGCGAACGCCCCTTTCCCTCAACCTCTGCACGATGGGTTTCATCAGCTTGGTGAAACACCATGGGGCGGATGACAGCCCAAAGGGCATGGCGGAAAACTCGAACCACCGGTTGCGCCACTGAAATTGTAGGAACCGCCTGTGCGGAGAGTAAATGGCCACCGTCAGGTAGGCGTCTTTTAAGTCCAGACGCACCATCCAATCCTGCGCCAATAGGATGTCGCGCAGGAGGTGTATCCCTTCCATTTTGAAGTGTCGATACACAACCCAGCCATTGAACTCTTTGAGGTTCAACACAAGTCGATACCCTTGGTCCTTTTTGGGAACCACAAAGACGGTGCTTACGAAGCCTAGATCGTGTGGGGTGGATTCCACTATCGCCCCCTTCTGGAGCAAGGAGCATATCTCTGCGTCGATGAAACTCTGCTCTGTTTGGGAAAAATAAAGGGGAGCCGGCCTCTGCCGCTGTACTGGGGAGGCATAGAACTCTATGTGAAAACCTTGTACTGTTTGTAACACCCAAGGATCGTTCGTGAGCAGTCGCCACCTGTGGAGAAAAAGAGACAGCCTGCCCCCCACCATATGTTCTGACGGACATAGAAGGCATACCTGAATAGGAGTAGTCTCCTGAATTATTCTGCTGTCCACGATAGGTTCCTCTCTGCCCCTTGCCTCGACCTCCTCTATCGCGGGAGGGGTAGAAATTGGAGCGTCGGTTGCCTCTGCCTCTCTGATCAGCTCCACGCGAGGTCTGTGCATAACCTCGGCCGGACCCTCGACCTCGCGGGCGTCCGGCCCTATCAAAAACACCAGTATGTAATACTCTTTTGATGTTTGACTACGCCTTGCCCAGCGCGGAGAAGGTGGCAACGTACTTGCCCATCTCTTTAACAAATTTGTCCCCGAAAAGCATACCATTAGCCAGGGAACCTGGTTCGGAGGGGGCCATTTCCGCCAGTTGGGAATCCAGTCTCATAAGAAAGGAGCGTCTCCGCTCCGTAGACACGGCCACGTTCGCATTCCCCAGGAAGCACATGGCACGTTGTGCCCATTCTAGAACCTCCGATACATCCAGTGGCACATTGCTATCCTTCGCCTTAACAGCTGCGTCTAGAATCTTCGTGAGGGGTCCAGTGACATCCAACATTTTGTCCTGAACACCGCGCCATGCTCTATCCAGCCCCTTCTTTGGATCCTTCGCAAATTTCCTCATAAACGCCGCCATCGTGGGATCCAAGTCTGGCGTATCAGCTACCTACCCTGTCAAGGATGGTCTGGGGCATTCAGATCTTAGTGTGGCTCTCACCCCACTGTCGAAACCTTGTCGCAGGTTGTTACCACATAATCAGCCACCTCTGGACACGGCACCCATTCCGTGGACCTAGGGTGCACAATGTTGTTAGGATTAAAAAGGAGATTCTTTGGCGCCTGACTATCGCCTGCCTTATAGGTGTGTTTCACCTTCCTAGACCTCTTTTTAGCAGCCACCGATTCCACCTCTGAGTCCGAGGTGTCAGGCGGGGTCGGGGAAGAATCCCCCGACGTGTCGTTCACCATAGAGCCATGATCCTTCATGACATTCCTGGCCATCCGGGCCAACACCTGGGCCGAGGAGTGAGAAGAAGTATCGCCCTTGCGGGCTGATTTAAACTTTCTCTTGCCATAATTCTGAAGGGGTTTAGCAAAAGGCTTGAGGGCCTTGATCAGAGCATTATTCACCGACCCTTGGACATGGGTATCCAGGGCCTCAACCAAATTTTCCTCCAAACGTTCTTCTTGTGGCTCATACACTTCGTATTCATTATAATCTACCCATTGGTCATCCTCCTCGGCGTAGTACGCCATAGCTCTAAAGCAGGGAGGTGTGGAGGAATTTCTAGGGGGGGAGTATCCCAGGGGTGCCTCTAACACACACACACACACTGTAGAATTTAATTCCCAACACTCAATGAGGCAAAGTCCAAGGTGGAAGGAGACCCCTTACTGCACACAAAATCTCCCCTAGAGCTTAGCTCTGATCCGGGATACGCTCCGGTAAGCGTTCTATGAGACCAGGATTTATGCAGCCTAAAGACGCGCGATGTGCGAGGAGCCGGTACTGCCCAAAACGAAAGTCGGCTCCTCGCGCATGCACGTCGTGTGTGGGGCCGAACTCGACTGCCTCCTGAGCGCGAGAGTCTCGCGTCTGTCTCCTCCTGCTCCACCGCCCCCCTACCGAGCAAATCTCACGCACCGACTTGCGCCCCCAAAGGATAAATGCAATACCCGCGTGGGGCATAAACAACACAACGGGAGCAATTACAGGCAACAAATGCGAACGGGAGCAATTACATTCAACAAATGCGAAGGCATAAATAAAGGCATAAATAATACACCAAACCATAAGAGCACGGACACGCTCAGTAGCAATAAGGCACGGACACGCTCACGCGCCGTTACCCACCACCGCCCTTAAAACAAGTAACCACAACAAAGTAGAAACGTAAAGGGCACTTAACTCGCTGCTGCAGCAGCAAAGAAAGAGGAGGTCGTATGGTTCACATGGACAATTATATCATGGACCTGATAGTGATTGGTGCAGACTGTTGGAGGGGGTTGTCCTTCCGGGGTCATGCAAGTTTAAAGTTTTTATTGGCTGCTGTATTTGTCAGTAAAGTGAAGAGAAGCATAATCTGAGCCTCCGTGGACTGACATAGAATCAAAGATATATTTATGCGTATCTGAATAGTCTTCGAACTTGAGCACATGAACCCAATTCCCTTACCAGCGACCGGGTGACTGTCGTCTTTAATCAGGTGCATCACTCATAGCACATAATATTATAAAAGCAGTGCAATTCATTGCCATCAATTTTTTAGTATCGCGGTACAACAATAAAAAACATTTATACATGTTTGCATTCCACATAATTTATGCACTATATTTCTCAGTACATTCAACATCTTTAAATTTAAGACTTGTTTTCCAAAAAAGTTACATATATGCCTTTATAACTAATTAGTAGAGGATCCCTTGCATGTTTTAACATGGAATCTATACAAACCCCTTTACACATTCTTGTCCATGATCATATTGATAAACGTCCCACATCAATTTTTGCATTTCATCACCATTTCACATTCAGTACAATACTAGCTCCGATTCATTTATGACATGTATATAATTATGTTGCCATCATCCTAGTATGATGTTATCTTACTAGTGTCACTTTATGTGTTTAGGCATAGTTAGATGTTAAGCACTATTTAGACACTTTGCATTCTCTGTCTACTGCCCATCACATGCGACATTATTTTCTATTACAGCTATGATGTAAATATAAAGATCCAATCAAATATATCTCAGAAATTCAAAGAGTTCCTTGTCTATGTTGATTCCCTGTTCTACAGCTCGTAGGGAAATAATCCATTTGCTTTCAATCTGACGCAGTTTAGTAATTCTGTTACCACCTCTTTGGCCCAGTTGCACAACATCTATACCATGAAACCCTATGTTAATAATAATAAATAATCCTGAGCTTATAAAGCGCCTGGTTACACTTAGCCAGTGTGTCCCCGCGCTGTGCAGCTGAGGAACCCATCCTCGCCTGTTCCTGTGAGGTGCCCACTCCTAGGCACCCCAAGGTGAAGCCAGGCATCCTAGCGTTAGGGCCGGTGTGGAGATTAAGCAAGCTATTGCCCAGAGTTGCAGAGTGGGACCCATGATTAGAGTAGGCACCGAGGCGAGAGAATTATCGGGTCCGAGGACATTGAGCCCAAGACCCTGCCGCGACGGGAATTGAACCCTGGTCCCGGGCCAGACCTCTGCATCAGAGTCTGCCGCTCTAACCAGTGAGCCACACTTCTCCATAATGATCTCTTTATTTACGTGTATGGTGTTAAAATGTACTGCAAATGGGTATTGTGTGTTGTTATTACGGATAGCCCGTATATTTTCTTGTATTCTCTCTTTTAGAGGCCTCACAGTACTGCCGATATAGATTTAGTTGCAAATACATTTCATACAATATACTGTATGTGTGGTATTACAGTTAATGAAATGATTAACAGTGTGTGTTTTCGCACTGTTGTTATGAAATTTGGTTGTTTTGTTCATGGCAAAACAACACACACTGCACATTCCACATTAATAGAATCATTTGGGGGCCGTAGGTAGCCATGTGCAGGTTCTCATAGGTGGAATGTAGCTTGGGCACAACTCCTGTCTTGGTGTTTTCCCCTTCTTGAATGTAATTGAGAGTTTAGTGCCTATCTTCTCATGTAGACTCTGGTCATCTAATAACAGATGCCAATGTTTGTTTAAAATTTTATACACATCCATGCTTATTAATGAGTAAGGTGTAATGAATCTGATTTTTCTGGTATTTAAAACCTTTTTATTGCCTCTGTGTTTAAGAAGTGTGTTTCTATCTCTCTTGTTAGCCTTAGACCGAGCCTTATCAATCACATCTTTGCCATATCCTCTGGCCATAAATCTCTTCTCCACCTCTAAAAACTCTTCATTTACTCTATAACATCACTGCAGTTTCTCTTCGTTCTCACCATTTCCCCAAATGGAATTGAATTAATCTGTGAGATTGGATGTGAGCTCTCAGCATGTAATAAAGCATTACAAGCAGTTGGTTTTCTGTAAATAACTGACAATAGTTTACCATTATCAACCACAATGGCAATATCTAGAAAATGTATGCTGGTGGTACTTTATTTTTATAGAGCACATAATACCACACTTCTGTTATGTGTATCCCCTATAACTGATGTTACTATTACCAAATTTAATGGCACTCAATTTATTAACCTGAGAAGCATGAGCAGCTGATTTGATCTTGCTTGAATTCGCATTCATGATCAATGAGAACATAAAAATGCATATTGCCTACATATTTAAAATACATATTACAAGTCAGTCTGGGTGGAGTTTGTGTGTTAGTTTGAAAACAAGGTTTACATAAACAGTGTGTACAATGGCCATCAGGAATGGAATACCCAGAGATTAAGTGGATGAGCTTGACTGGAGTTGAGAGATTCATGAGGTATCTTCGTACATGTTGGAGAACTTTAGTTCTATTAGGCTCAGAACTTACTTCACTAAAAAGTAAAAGTAGGAGTGTGTTGTATGGAAACCTTTTTATCGATTGGTTTAGGATACTCCATGAATGGCATGCTAGTTGCTTTTACAAAAAACTCTCTCTTGCCCCCGGGCACTTAAACACTTGCTTAAAACTACAGAAAAAGAGGTCTCCTAACTTGCAGCAAGAAGGAGTACTATTGCATGCCAGGTGGAAATTTCTGGAGTTTTTTTCTCCCTCGATGTGAATGTCTGTGTTCAGGACTTTATTCCAATACATATTGAGCCATGTTCCTAACCTGGCTCCTAGGATATTTAGACCAGTTCTGCTGGGACAGAGGCCTGCAGAAATGAGTCTGCATCAATGAGTTGTTTGTTGGGAGGACAAAAAGGTCTGGCACCTAAAAGAAGATGGTGGCTGGGGGGGGGGGGGAGCTGTGAAGCTCCAGCGACTCCTTTACCACTCTACCACAATCTAGGCCCATTGGGACTGCCGGACCAGACGGAGGGTCTGACTGAGGCGGTATCGGCTGCCACTTTTGGGCTGAGCATCAGGGCATGTGGATGACGGATTGCAGTCCTGACTGTTGGTGGCAAAGCACACACCTCAGAGCCCCCGTGCTCCAAGGGCTGTGGGTGAGCCTGAGGCAGAGGCTATTGAGCCTTGCATGGCCACTTGACTGGCCCCTGTAAACTCCCGCCGCGGGCCCTGATGGGTATGCTGGGGTCGCTGGGAGGCGGACGAGCTGAGACCAGGTGAGGGCCACTCTGGCCATCTTGAATCGGGCATAAACCTCATGGTGACAGACAGGCCTGGGGGTCTGCCCTTGCATTGGCACACATGGCCCTATGATGGTGGAAATAGCAGTTGGGAGAGTGGTGGAGACCTGAAGATCGCTGGGGGACTCCCCTCTATCTGTAACCATGTGTGCCCAACCAGTCCCACTGCTGGGCCAAAGCTCTGGAGCGACCTAACAGGGCTGGGGATGAAGATGAGTGGTGGAGCCCTTCGACAATAGCGATCTTCTTTGGCGCTTACCACTCTACACCTCGCTAACTGGCTAAGCATGCTTATCCTGCAACCCCGGGGCCCTACTACATCCTACCTGTCGCTGGACTGTCCCGCTTGTGGCCTGTTGTGTGTGGCGGCATCGCTGGGGATTGACTTTGAGTAGGCAACCACATAACATACCAGGTGGCAGCTCACCCAGGGGATTTTTTTCTCTACCCCCCCACTTCCTCTTGCGTCATAATGGGACAGGGTGAATTGAAGCAACAAAAAATCCTCTTTGAACAACCTAAAGCTGCTCAATGACATCATTCCCTCTCCGACGTAGAAGATGGTGCGACAGGGGACACTATGCCAGGACCATCTGATGCACTGCAGCTATAATGGCAGAAATGTGTGCCGGATTTTGGTAAATCGATGCCAGATTTGACACACTCACCAACAGACTTGACCGCATGGGCAAATGACTATACCGTCACCCCACCAAAAAGTTTTGCCCCGGGGAGCTCATCCCCAGGCTGGAAGGTGCTGCTACAAATAAAGTGAAATGCCTGAAAAAGAGGGAGTGACTCATCAAGTCTGTTGCAGCTAAAAATGAGGACCTGGAGGTGCAGTCCTGCCACAATAATATCCGAATCATGGGGGAGGCAGAGTTGACGGCTATGGGTTGCCCAGACTTGTTTGTTAAGTGCCTCCCTGCTGACCTTTTTGACCAACAGAGCTTGACGGCAACATTTGCAGTAGTAAAAGCCCACAGATCCCTCAGCCCGCGTCCGCTGCCTGGTGCCCCAAAAGCACTCTTATCACTCGCCTGCTCAGCTATAGAGACAGACACAGCACTGTGACTGGCATGGGAGCGAGGCCCACTGTAATTCCTGGGTTCCGTCATATCCCTGTTCCCAGACTTCACCATGGGGGTACAAGTTTGCAGATGTCAAAAACACTCTCCACCAAAGGGCCTGAAATATGGAATGCTTTACCCGGCCCGATTATGAGTAGAGGTCAATGGGAAGACTCATATCTTCCACACCCCAGCAGAAGCCACTGACCTCTGTAAATAACACAGCAGGAGAAGACGTCTTCCTGCCAGAATATACAGGAACGCTCTCTTTCTACTGTCCCTGCCGCCGCAGACCATTCCCCTCCCTGGCTGAGTGGTACCTTGCTCAGACTACCCTCAGCCTACCTTACCTGATGTCCGCAAAAAGCCTTTCATACTCCTTGACAGCAACTTCTTTGGTCCCTTGTCTCGCTGTGGTGCATAGTTATTATTCAACCAAAACCCTTTTCAATTTTTACTATTCAGGATCACTGTTCTTAAGACGTCCAACCAGCTGTGGTGTTGCCTCCCCTAAGGTGTATACCAGGTTACAGATTTTTGGGGTATACATTGTTCTTTTTGTTTATTCTGGGATTCCCTGGATGCTTGTTCATCTAGTGTGGATGGGGAAGGGTGTTGTAAGTATTTGTGGTTACGATTTTTGTTTGTTTTATTAATGGCCATCTGGTATGTACAACTTTCATTTACACCTATGCGAGACCATTCATGTGCGCTCTTCGATAACCACGGGACTGGGTGACTCACCACCATGACGTGGAACATAGGAGTATCTAAAACCCCCGCAAAGGCAAACAAGTAGTCTCTTATTTGATTTGACAAGGCATAAAAGTAGCCTTTCTTCAGATGAATCACCTCCCGCTTTCAGCTACATCTACATTGCATCATCCCAGGGGAGGAGGGTCAGTCAGTATTTTTCGTACTACACTTCATACTCACGCTGGGTGTGCACATTAATACATACAAGTGTCCCCTTTCCACACACAGTCAGCTTTATAGACGAGGACGAGAGATATGTCAATGTTGCTGAAACTTGGGCCGATCAGCATGACCTCTCGGTTAATATATATGCCCAAATGTAGAAGCCTCTGTATTTTACCATAAGCTTTCCGCCCTCATAGAACTGGTTGAGCTCAACCTGATAGTAATAGGAGGAGATCTGAACATGGTGCATGACCCCTTGGTGGACTCCACGGGATTGAATGTGGGTGGTAAGCCACGATCTCCATGAGTTCTCCGAGATATCATCAATATCTATGCTTTGACTGATGCATGGTGACTACGACATGCCAATACCTCAGAATAGAAATTTTTTTTTGCACCTCATGGGGTAGGGATACAAATTGATCACTGGTTTATTTCTGTGAACACAACTCTATGGCTCACAAATGTGTTCCATCTGTCACACACACTGTCGTATCACCCATTCCCCAGTGTGAATGGTACTGAAGTGACATTGGTGCATCTTGGGCCCGCTCTTCATGACAAGATTTTCCGTACAGAGCTCCATGACTCCATCATTGAGTATTTTACACTTAATACTGGCTCAGTTATGCCACAAGCCACTCTATGGGAAGCTTTTAAGACATTCATACCCTTCTTGCCCATATGGAGACAGAATTGCACTATATTGACCATGAGGATTCCCAGTTATGCCGCAAGCACCAGTTTCATCGTGGCTCTGTCCTGGTGGACAAGGTCAGAGATTTGGCTACAGGGAGATGGCCTACTTGGGGAAATACGCGAGAGCCAGATGGTATGGAGAATCAGAGCACCCGGGCCTCACTCTGGCACGGCTGCTTCACCCCAAAAAACACAGCGGGTATATCAAGAAGCTATGATTGGATGGGGATGTACAGGTAATAAATAATGATGACAGAGTCACAAGCATTCAGGTCCTACTCTAGACTAATTCCTGATGCAGGTAGTAAGTCAGATTTATCAACAAGACCCCCACCTTATATTAATCAAATAACTGGTACCCCGCACCCTACTAATGGTACTGTAGCCACCAGCGGCGGCTGGTGACATTTGAAAGTGGCGTGGCGTAGCGCGCGTGCCCGAACCCTCCCCCCCCCCGAAAATTGAGGGGCACAACGGAATAACAAGTCCCGCTCAAAGCCCTATACTTTAGCAAGGGCCCTCCCTTAGTGCAATAATGCAAAGGACATTAATACCCGCGATTCCACAGTCTGCAGTATTATTGACTCTCACAAACGTAACACACACATTCCTCAAGGGGAAAGAGGTTGTTATTGATGACAGTGTGCTTAAATCAGATGCGGTATAACCGTGTGTGTGTTATTCCCTATTCCAACCTAATTACCGGGGAAGTGGGTGCTAACAATTGCCACAGAGAGCGGTAACGGAATTATACCGGGTGATTTTTACAGCACAGTATTCCATGAAACTTACCTTCAGGGGCTCAGTCCTGTCACGTCTTCGGTATACCAAAACAGACTTTTATCAATACTTTTGACCCAATGGGGGATCAATACACTTCATAATGCCAAGTATTAACACCAATAGTTTGTCATTGCTTTCCGCACAAAAGGGCCCCTACTACCCAGAGATTAGTACCACAGCGCAAAGATTAATATGTTAAAATAAAAAGTTAAATAAAACTGAAAGGTGAATCCGAAAACATTTCCTGTTGCAATACGAAATCAGTCACCTGTGTCTCAAGCCTGCACATAAAATAATGTGGCAAAGTACAAAATGAAAACCGTGATTTGCAGACGTGTGCATTCTATATTGTGCAATGTGCAAATGACAGTAAGTAATCTAGACAAGTGCGGTTTCCATACTGTATGCCGCCCAATATGCTTAAATACGAAGAATCGACCAATAGAAAATGCCTGTTACAAGTAGAAAATGGTGCACTGTGCACATGAGAGGATCTGGGACCTTTCCCAACCAAGAATCCTCAACCTATCAGGCTCAGTGAGTCTGTGGATGACAGTCACGGCTCGCTCACAGTGGGGGCCAGGAGGGTGGGGATAAATAAAATAAAAAACTTACCTTGTCTTCACTTGACCGGGTTCGCACCATCTCTGCTCTGGGGTCCCGTTGGCGCCTAGACTTATGGCTGCCAACTTGCCGAGACACAGTAGTAGCCAATCCTGATGCTGCTCTCTTTAGAGGAGAGCTGCTCTCTAAAGAGAGTAGCATTAGGATTGGGCTGAGCCTTAAAAAAACGTCGTTCTTTTTTTCAGCAGTGGTGTACGTTGCATTAGGCAGGCAAACCCCTAATCTGTTTTTTTTTTAAAACCACATAGTTTGCTAGCTGGAGAAACCCTGCCGGGCAAACACCACATGCGCAGTGAGTGCGCACTGTGCCGGCACAGAGTCAGTCCAGCGCCACCCAGTGTCAGACAGTGCATACTGTCCATGTCCATGACACACACCACGGCCGCAGGGCAATAATTATCGGGCAATTTATTCGAGCGGCGCGTTAATTTATAAAACTTTTATTAACGCGCCGCTCGAATAAATTGCCTGATAATTATAGGTGGGGCAACGCCCAAACGCCCTAATGGTAAAACCGCCACTGGTAACCACCTAAACTAAGAGTTTTAATCTTGTAATAACCTAGACCCAGTGGTGGTTTTACCATTAGGGCGTGTGGGCGTTGCCCCACCTATAATTATCAGGCAATTTATTCGAGCGGCGCGTTAATAAAAGTTTTATAAATTAACGCGCCGCTCGAATAAATTGCCCGATAATTATTGCCCTGCGGCCGTGGTGTGTGTCATGGACATGGACAGTATGCACTGTCTGACACTGGGTGGCGCTGGACTGACTCTGTGCCGGCACAGTGCGCACTCACTGCGCATGTGGTGTTTGCCCGGCAGGGTTTCTCCAGCTAGCAAACTATGTGGTTTTAAAAAAAAAAACAGATTAGGGGTTTGCCTGCCTAATGCAACGTACCCCAGTGCTGAAAAAAAGAACGACGTTTTTTTAAGGCTCAGCCCAATCCTGATGCTACTCTCTTTAGAGAGCAGCTCTCCTCTAAAGAGAGCAGCATCAGGATTGGCTACTACTGTGTCTCGGCAAGTTGGCAGCCATCAGTCTAGGCGCCAACGGGACCCCAGAGCAGAGATGGTGCGGACCCGGTCAAGTGAAGACAAGGTAAGTTTTTTATTTTATTTATCCCCACCCCCCTGGCCCCCACTGTGAGCGAGCCGTGACTGTCATCCACAGACTCACTGAGCCTGATAGGTTGAGGATTCTTGGTTGGGAAAGGTCCCAGATCCTCTCATGTGCACAGTGCACCATTTTCTACTTGTAACAGGCATTTTCTATTGGTCGATTCTTCGTATTTAAGCCTATTGGGCGGCATACAGTATGGAAACCGCACTTGTCTAGATTACTTACTGTCATTTGCACATTGCACAATATAGAATGCACACGTCTGCAAATCACGGTTTTCATTTTGTACTTTGCCACATTATTTTATGTGCAGGCTTGAGACGCAGGTGACTGATTTCGTATTGCAACAGGAAATGTTTTCGGATTCACCTTTCAGTTTTATTTAACTTTTTATTTTAACATATTAATCTTTGCGCTGTGGTACTAATCTCTGGGTAGTAGGGGCCCTTTTGTGCGGAAAGCAATGACAAACTATTGGTGTTAATACTTGGCATTATGAAGTGTATTGATCCCCCATTGGGTCAAAAGTATTGATAAAAGTCTTTTTGGTATACCGAAGACGTGACAGGACTGAGTCCCTGAAGGCAAGTTTCATGGAATACTGTGCTGTAAAAATCACCCGTTATAATTCCGTTACCGCTCTCTGTGGCAATTGTTAGCACCCACTTCCCCGGTAATTAGGTTGGAATGGGGAATAACACACACACGGTTTTACCGCATCTGATTTAAGCACATTGTCATCAATAACAACCTCTTTCCCCTTGAGGAATGTTTGTGTTACGTTTGTGAGAGTCAATAATACTGCAGACTGTGGAATCGCGGGTATTAATGTCCTTTGCATTATTGCACTAAGGGAGGGCCCTTGCTAAAGTATAGGGCTTTGAGCAGGACTTGTTATTCCGTTGTGCCCCTCAATTTTCGGGGGGGGGGGGAGGGTTCGGGCACGCGCGCTACGCCCCGCCACTTTCAAATGTCACCAGCCGCCGCTGCCTAGACCCCTACAGTATTGCCAGTTAAAGGTAACGATGTGAACTTCATGGGCTCTAGTAACTCTAATCTTTGTTATTTTGGAATATTGCAGGCATACGTTCAAAGCTTGCTAATCCCCTATGGTTAGACTTTATACGAAAATTTAATATAATTTGTTTCCAGGAAACCTGGTCAGTGGATAGTGTGCACATTAATGGTTATAAAACTTTTCTTACTGCAGCAATACCATCAGAACGTGGGCAGCCAAAGGGTGGGTTATGTATATATGTATCAAATTGTGTGAATTTGAGTAAAATTAAATTGAAGAAAGCAGAAACATATTACCAACTAATCACATTTCATGTTGACAAGTTGCATTGTATTGCTCCGTTAAACTTTTATAATAATGTCCCTCCTGAGCAGGTTGTGGAAGTTATGAGAAAATTAGATAATGACTTAAAACGTACCCAAAATGATTAGGCAAAATATGTGTTTATAATTTGGGCCGGCGACTTTAATTCTGGTTTGTGCACAAATATTGTAAGGGAAGCGTGCTGATTTGCGTCTAAGGATAGGAATAGTTACACGCAATTCCCACATACAAATTATGGAGACCTTTTAAATGAAGTTTTGTTTGGCTCAGACTTAGGGTTTGCAAACGAGCTCTGGATACCGCCTGTCCCCCTCAGTTACACTTTTAATGGAAGAGGGTGTTTTTCGACAAAAGACTATATATTGTTGTCAAACAAGCATTTAACCATAATTAAATCCTTTAGTATCCACAAAATCGCCCTGAGTGACCATGTCCCTTTAAGTATATTGTTTATAGAATCAAACCAGCAGTTAAACACCAAGGGACCATTGCCTCACGCCACACAGAAGATGACCTTAAGTAAAGTAAATGGTTATACCTTGCGTTGGACGATGGTGCATCCACTGGAATTTACAAAAAAAGTAGAGATTAAATGTAAATTTGATTTCATAGCCTGTATTGACGAGACAACCGCCCACGCTGATGTCTTAAACCACTTCCTACAGATCTATAGCTATAAAAGAGGCCTTATTTGTGCAGAAAAATAATCTGCACACGAAAAAACAATGTTGGTTCGATGCTAATTGCTCCCAGGCATACTGTAGGTTGAAATTTGAGCTACATAAAACACCTAGGAATACTCCTGATATTAGAACAGCTAGGGGGGTATATAAACGCGCACTGAAAGAGAGCAAAGTAGCGCTTAGAGAAGCAGTATCTTCAGAGCTGCATGAAGCTTCCTAAACAAGAAATAGCACTCTTTTTGGAACGCAGTTAATGCCCCTTTTCGGGACACTCGGGATGGTCCATCTATTGAGATAGCAATAGGAGAAGAACAATGGGTGGAAAATTATTCTACTATGTATAACTGTACCATGCACGAGAATCCCTTGGAAGTCAGAAGCCTCAAGATACATCACCCTTATCTGTCAACTGCCCCATAGATCTCCAGGTTACACTTGAAGAAGTCAACTGTGCTATTATGGCAAGCAAGGGTGGTAAGGCCCCCGGTCCGACGGGGTCCCCGTGGATAGATATTTATAAATCTAATCTACTGCTATGGGGCCTGCTTTTAACACAAGTTTTAACAGCTTGTTGCTCGTCACATTTTTTAGAGAGCTGGTCTGAATCAATTTTGCTTCCAATTTTAAAAAAAGGTGACCGCCAAGATCCTGGCTTTTATCGGCCTACGTCATTGTTAGACTCCCTAGTTAAAATGCAGGGTGACTAATACTTAACAGATTACAGGACTGACCGAGCACAACAGAATAATTTCGGAACTACAAATTGCTTTGGTTACAATTGAGTAGAGCTCAAATGTAAACATTTTTGTGGATAAGTACACTATGGCAAAGCCGGGCAAGCTGTACTTAGCGTTTGTAGACCTCACAGCAGCCTTTGACTGTGTAATGCATGATAAATTATGGAGAATCTTGGAGGATTTAGGCGTGGACCTACCAATAATATATTTGTTACTAGCAGCCCATCCCGACATTATCCGGGTATGAATTGCTGCCGGCCAGTAGTATATTGTTTTGTAGGATTTCGTTTTGATAGTATTTCTCATCTCTGACAGGCCTGTGAAACGCTCCAATTCACAGTGCACTGCTGATGCACTTAAGAGTGTTCGTTCAGTAGTGTGTGAACTCGAGTTTCCCTACTTTATTTTTCCTTGCAATATTATATAGCGTGAACTCGACAACATGGCATGAGCACAATTTACATTACAGAAGAACACATTCATTTGTGATAGGCACGGGGAGACAAAGCGATTTGCCTGGAATCACAGGATGTTGAGCTGATGCCGAGATTCGAACGTAGCTCCCCAGCTCTAAAGTTCTCAATTCTAGAACTTGTGGCGGGAGGTGTGTCTAAAAGTGTATGTCGGTGCTGGCCATCAATGAGAGAGTCCTGTGCATTTTTCAAATCGGTGGTGAAAAAATATGAGTATGTTGCTGGACATGTGGACCGCCGTGCCACCAATGTACTTACCGGGGGAGGGTAAACACCCATTATTCCGCAACTTTCTTTCCGCATACCATCACTCCGCATACTTTCATTACGAAAGTACCATGACTCCGCAATGCCATTATAACGCATGGCATTCTATATGCTTTTACCACGCATACATTTACAACGAAATTCGTTGTAAATGCATGAATGGTAAAAGCATGTTTTTTTAATGTTTGGATAAGGTAAGTATGGGTATAGGGGTATATGTTTTGGGGTACTGAGGTATATGTTTTGGGGTGTTTGGGTATTTTAAGGGTTCAGATATAGTTTTGGGTTATGGGGTACAGGGGTAGTTTTAGGGTTTAGGGATAGGCATGGGTTTTGGGGTACAGGGGTATTTTTAAGGTTCAGGGCTAGGTTTGGGTTTTGGGGTATAGGGGTATTTTTAGGGTTCGGGGTAGGTTTAGGTTTTGGGGTGCAGGGGTATTTTAAGGGTTCAGGGCTAGGTTTGGGTTTTGGGTACAGGGGTATTTTTAGGGTTCAGGGCTAGGTTTGGGTTTTGGGGTACAGGGGTATTTTAGGGTTCAGGGGTAGGTTTGGGTTTTGGGGTACAGAGTTATTTTTATGGTTCAGGGCTAGGTTTGGGTTTTGGGGTACAGGGGTATTTGTAGGGTTCAGGGGTAGGTTTGGGTTTTGGGGTACAGGGGTATTTTAAGGGTTCAGGGCTAGGTTTGGGTTTTGGGGTACAGGGGTATTTTAGAGTTCAGGGGTAGGTTTGGGTTTTGGGGTGCATGGGTATTTTTAGGGTTCAGGGCTAGGTTTGGGTTTTGGGGTAGATGGGTATTTTTAGGGTTCAGGGGTAGGTTTGGGTTTTGAGGTACAGGGGTATTTATAGGGTTCAGGGCTAAGTTTGGATTTTGGGGTACAGGGGTATTTTTAGGGTTTAGGGATAGGTTTGGGTTTTGGGGTACAGGGTATATTTATAGGGTTAAGATGGGTTAGTGTTTAAGTGTGTTGGGGTATTTTAAGGTGTAAGGGTGGGTTATGATTATGGGGTGCAGGGGTATTTAAAGGGAGCAGGGTGGACACCCGGAGCTGGAATGTACAGAACCTGGGAAGAAAAAACAATGAAATATTGGGCACAACGCTCGCTTTTTTTTCTACGTAATCCCGCGCCCCGCACACGCCCACGCCCCCAGTACACACCCACAGCACACGATATGAGACATGGCATAAAGGGCGGAACGTACCACACGCCACCAGGATTTGTCAAGCCCCCAGCACAAGCCCACAGCACAACGCAGACACGCCCACAAGGGACTACTTTGCTGGCACGGTTCTTTTACCTTTTAAATGTATATGGTGGGCATCTGCATAACCTATGTCCTTCTGCTGCAACTGCCCTTTCAAACGCTGTATTGGGTGTTGTGATTGGTGCTGTGGTTCCTGAGATTACCCGCTTCAAAGGTTTGGGCTCCCTCTTTATTATATTAGTATAGATGTCAATGCAAAGGCTAGGTTGCGGAATGGGGTTCATGGGGAGTGCACAGCATTGTTCAAAATCCAGAAAGGGGTAAGGCAAGGTTGCGCGTTAGCACCTTTTTATTCACACTCTATATTAATGGACTAGATTAAGCGCTGGTCAACCAGTGTCAGGACCTGCCACAAATTGGAATACAGCCCATACCCGCCCTACTATATGCGAATGACGCCATATTGATGTCATGCACGCAAGTGGGACTCCAAAGGGTAGTGACTAGTTTCTCTACTTTTATGCATGATTTGGGCCTCAGAGTGAATACGTCTAAAACCTTTGTCATGACATGTGGTACGGGTAGTACAAAATGTAGAGATATCTATATTGACAAAAAAGGTTGAATTCACTAAAAGATTTTCTTATCTGGGCATCCACTTTGACCAAAAGGGGACATGATCTCAGGCAGTCCAAGCAAGTAACAAATGGGGGTGTGGTCGCACACTACTCACACACCGGCGATGTCGCCCCTAAGGACTGGGCAATGTAGGAAAGTGTTCGCGATGCATCATCTTTCGATCTTCTGCTATCTTCGCTGTCTTCGCCATCCATGGACCACAATGCTTTGGGGCAACACGCTGGTAGGACAAGCAGTGTGCGACCAATTGGACTTTCTTTTATATTCAAGCTCCGTTGAGCTGGTGTGGCTGACGAGCTCGGGTTACGCACCTGCGTGCCACGAGCGGTACTGGACCTGAGAATATTTTTGTGCAGCCTACGCAGCACCCCTACATATATGCCTATTCCCTGCTGACGAGAGGTAACAACCTCGAAACACGTGTCCAGGGATGGCCAACGCGACAGTGATTTTTTTGCTCAAGACTCTGGCAGAGGCGCACCCGCTGATGCTTACTTCATGGACCACAATGCTTTGGGGCAACACGCTGGTAGGACAAGCAGTGTGCGACCAATTGGACTTTCTTTTATATTCAAGCTCCCTTGAGCTGGTGGGGCTGATGAGCTCGGGTTACGCACCTGCGTGCCACGAGCGGTACTGGACCTGAGAATATTTTTTGGCAGCCTATGCAGCACCCCTACATATATGCCTATTCCCTGCTGACGAGAGGTAACAACCTCGAAACACGTGTCCAGGGATGGCCAACGCGACAGTGATTTATTTGCTGAAGACTCTGGCAGAGGCGCACCCGCTGATGCTTACTTCATGGACCACAATGCTTTGGGGCAACACGCTGGTAGGACAAGCAGTGTGCGACCAATTGGACTTTCTTTTATATTCAAGCTCCCTTGAGCTGGTGGGGCTGACGAGCTCGGGTTACCCACCTGCGTGCCACGAGCGGTACTGGACCTGAGAATATTTTTTGGCAGCCTACGCAGCACCCCTACATATATGCCTATTCCCTGCTGACGAGAGGTAACAACCTCGAAACACGTGTCCAGGGATGGCCAACGCAACAGTGATTTTTTTGCTCAAGACTCTGGCAGAGGCGCACCCGCTGATGCTTACTTCATGGACCACAATGCTTTGGGGCAACACGCTGGTAGGACAAGCAGTGTGCGACCAATTGGAATTTCTTTTATATTCAAGCTCCCTTGAGCTGGTGGGGCTGACGAGCTCGGGTTACGCACCTGCGTGCCACGAGCGGTACTGGACCTGAGAATATTTTTTGCCAGCCTACGCAGCACCCCTACATATATGCCTATTCCCTGCTGAAGAGAGGTGACAACCTCGAAACACGTTTCCAAGGATGGCCAACGCGACAGTCATTTTTTTGCTCAAGACTCTGGCAGAGGTGCACCCGCTGATGCTTACTTCATGGACCACAATGCTTTGGGGCAACACGCTGGTAGGACAAGCAGTGTGCGACCAATTGGACAGTCCAAGCAAGTAAACTAATGTTTATGAAACCACTGCTGCTGTTGCTAACTTTGCTAGGAAGATGGGTAGGCAACCGTCTGTAGAGTTATTACAAATCTATCAGGCAAAGTGTATTCTTACAGCTATGTACGGTTCAGGTGTCTGGGGATACGTAAAGCTACAGCCATTACAATTAGTTGAGAACGCTTTTTTAATATTTTTATTAAAAGTGCCAAGCAGTAAATCTTCTTATGTGTGCCATTCCAAATTGGGATTATCATTTATATCTGATCTTATAAAAACAGAACCTGTTCTACTATGGCACAGTATTTGGACTAATTCAACCCTTTTGTTAACCAGGACATTAAATGATAGTCTTAATCTTGATCAGGTATCAACTATACCTTGGTTAAAATATGTTAAAAATGTTATGAACGACCTTGGTCACCCTGAATATTATAATGAGCTGAATACTATGACTACTGTCACAAGAAAAGTCCTCAAGGGAGACTGTCTGGCCTTATTGGATTCGATTAGACTATCAGCAGAAATAGTGAAGCCACCTGTACTGGCTAATCAAATAATTTTAACTACCCATAGCATTCAACCCTATCCTGAAATTACACAAAGTGGATATGATAGATTTTTTACTGACTAGACTCCGACTAGTGACTATTCATAGACTGATTAGTTTTTCTACAATCAAGGATTGGTCCAGGAACATGATAAGGTGCCCATGTGATGGTGTTTTTTTATTTTTTGAATTTTATTCTGTAGAAAGAAAAACATGCATTTTATCAATGTTAATTTTTAGAGAATGAATATCTTATATGCACATTATCTATATTTTTAAAAATTGTAGTTAATTGCAGAAAAACTATTTGAATGTGAATTTCTTAAAAAAGAATTTTAACATTGTGTATTGTGGCTGTTGATTTAAATAATGGATGATATTGCAAGCTTTTATGATTTTCTTGGAAGAAATCGAATAAAGCTTGTTTGAATTGCATTGAAATAATGAGTGTATTATAAATTAGCTCCTACACTATTACAAACGACTATGGGCCATAATAGCAATGACTTGCGATGATTATCGCAAAGCGCGCATAACGCTGTATTTTTTATCACCGGCTATCGCTGGTTTACATCGCGGAGATTACGCATTATTATCAACGTTTATCTCCAAGGTGATAATAAACCAGTGATAGCGGTGATTCTCCAGCAATAACGCGGGAATTCCAGTGATTAATTCCCATTGCTAAGGAAAAGGTCGCTAATAGGCAGGTGAGGATTCAGCCGTAGAATCCACCTCCCATAGGAAACTATGGCTAAGTCAGGATTGTAGCAGGTGTTAAAATCCAACGATAAACGCGGTTAGTGTGCGGTTATTTATCGCTTCGCGGGCCTTGGAAATCAGCGGAAGGTGTGTTTGCGACTGCTTTCAGTCGCTTTCAAGTTGGGAACGCCTCCTTTGCATGTCATTAGCGATAAATAACACTGACATGCAAAGCGGCATCCAAAATGGTCGCTGTCGCCATAAAGCTGTCGCTAACAGTTGTTAGTGACAGCTTGCTGATAGGGCGATAAAAATATCGCCGCTTTATCGGCAAAAAGTGCTGCTAAAGCGACAATACTGCCCTTGCTAATATGCCCCTGGATTTTTCCCTCAGAGGTCCACCTCCATAAATCTGCGTAAAATCTTCATAATGTTGAACAGGATCTCCCCTGACGTCCCCACAGGGGTAGTCCTTTTACACGGCGAAAAGGCATTCTACTCATTAGAATGATCTTTGCTGAACGCGACATTGGATAAATTGGGGCTGCCCCGTGGGCATACTGCTCTTATCATGTTCCTCTACTCGAGCCCTGTGGCTTGCTTGAGGATCAGCAGCTCTCTTACTGATCCCTTGATAGTGGCTAGAGGGACCCTGTAGCTTTTTATCATTGCCATGGATCCCCTAGTTCGCCACTTCCTGGAGAAACACCTTCATTGAGGCCTGCACTTTGGCCCAGGCCCATTATTGATATCCATGTATGCAGATGACATACTCCTTTTTATCCAGCACCCGGCTGACAACTTCACTCCCATTGTACTAAAAATTATTAGATTTGGTGGCCCTATAGGCCTCACTATCAGCTGGGCCAAATCGGACCTATTGCCTTCCGACATTACGATGCAGGAAACCATTTAGTACCTCTTGACTTGGTATGAGGGATCTACCAAATACCTGGGTATCATACCGCACACTTGCTTCTTGTATTTATTCCTGAATATATCAATCCCCTTAACTAAAAACTTCTTTACTACTCTAAGGAACCTTCTTTTGCAACTTATTGCGCCACAATTTACACATGATTAGGGAAATCTTTCCAAAAGGCAATGTCCTTACACACTCAGACGCTACTCACTTTGGGGACGATAAACACATGGGCCATTTTATACTCCAACATCTGCACAACACCCTGCATGCTCGTAATCCCTCATACCCGCTAGCCCCAGATGATTTTCCCTCATTTACATTAATCATTGCTGATGCAGACAGGGGAGAGGCTGGTTTCCAGACCTGCGTTGCCGTGAAACCCAAATAAGATGGGAAGATCAGAGCAGCCTGGGAACGGGACCTGGAGCGTTCACTACCTGACAAAATCTGGCTCTACTTTTGCACCCAAACGAAGCTTATCTCCCCTAACCATAGATACAAGCTATTGCACTACAAGTTCCTGCACAATGCATATACCACACCTCGTAACCTGGCTAGGATTGATCCCATACAAACATCTCAATGTCCCAAATGGCAAGGTGATGAGGCAGATTTTGCACATTTGACTTAGACAGGCTCACACATGGGACTTACTGAACTAAAATCTTCTGCCTGATATCCACTATGATTGGGGTTGTGCTTACACCCGATCATATATTGTCCCTTTGGGGTATGTCAGCGATGTCCCAAATGGTGTGCTTAGATGCACTGTCAATCTGCTGCTACTTTTGACGTGAGGAATGGCACTTCACTGGGGCAACAAGATCTGTCCCACCGATATCACCTTTTTGAAAAGCATAGTCTATTGTGATATGACTAGTGAAGTATATACTACATTTCAACCCCCCACTTCACGACCAGAAGACATATGGCAACCACTCCGAAACTAACTGTTGACTCTAGATACCGGCTTAACTTGTTCAAATGTAATTTTTATGTTGTGGCACTCTGCACCCCTCCAGTGAATGCAATATATGGTACCACTATTCATATGTCATGCTGTGACTCGATATTATGATCGTAAATGCAAACGCCGCCATCCCTCAAGAGCCGACTACCCATTGAATATATCTGTTTGTACTAATGCTTGCCATACATACCAGGCTGTTGGCAAGTTAACACCAATCATGCTCTGCTTTACCATTGCATGGGCCTTTTTCTATTGCGTGTTGTTATGAAACGTGAAAATAATAAATAAAGTTTAAAAAAAGAAAAGAAAAAAGAACGTGGGGCTGCAGAGAACACTGAACAAATTGATCTGATCCTTACAACCATTCCTGAAGATCTGCATTTAAAAACATTGGGTTGGTAAATCTGCCTTTATATGGGTTTTAAAATGCTCCTTACTTGAAATGGGAGATACTCTGAGGTGCAAGCAGTCAAGCAGACCATAATCGAAAACATGCAGAAAGCTACTTGGTCCACTTGGAGTTCTTAAAACACCCTACAATGGAATCAGCAGGACCTCAACATGAGGGTATGCGAGAAGTGACTTCGCCGGTTGCACATTTCTGCATTCTGCTGAAAGTGTTGGAGCTCCAGAGGTGTTTGTAGCTTCTGATTAGAATGGTTCAAACCTACTTCTTCTAGCTGGAGTTGTGGGTCTGCCTGAACTTGAGAATTTGTAACACTAGGGAATTTTGAAATAAGTTTTCTGTGCTTCACTGAGGGCTCCCACTCTGGAAAGCTTGCAGAGCGAGCCTACATGTGTGCCCTACTGTCTTCTAGGTCTCAAGGCAGAATTCTTCTATGGTAAATACCCACACCTTGTATCTGACCATAAGTGCTCGAAAGTTAGACAAAGATGTGCCTGGATGATGGGTCACTCTGTAGATACAATTTTGACTTTATAATTGTCATGTATTTTAATGTGACCCGGCAGATGAGACTGGGAGTAAGCATGCAGCCATCCCAAGAGAGGTTGCGATTAAGGCACGGTTCCGGCTTGTACAGCTTAAAATATTACACTGTGCGTATGACAGTAGAACCAGGATTTTCCATTTGGGGAAAGCACAGGATGATGAGTGTCTCCGGAGATGTGGACATCAATGGACGCTGACCCATACCCTCTGGTTTGTCCTTTGCTACAGCCCTTTTAGACACAAGTGTGACGTTGCCTTTCGGAGGTCACGGATGAACATGTGGCAGTAGACCTGAAGTTGGCCACGTTTGGAATAAGGACGCTGCCTAAATACATAATATTGGTCTGCAATGTGGCTGTCATGGTTGCTTTGCTTGGAAACATATAGCTCGGCTGTGGGGGAGAAGGGAACCTTCAATTGTGTTGCGGGAGTGGACTGGTGGATGCTAGCCAAACTAAGTGTACAAAGCCAGGGGTTGTCCCCAAACATTTGATACAAGTATGGGGTCAATGGTGAGACTTCAGATCCTTGGATTAATTGTTGAGGGCGGTCACGGTGTCTGCTATGCCGTAAAGTTCTAATTACACTGATCCACTAAGATTATGCCACAGAGGTGTCAATTTATTTAATTGTTCTTATGTTAACTGCATAAAACGCAATTACAAAGATTCCATGGAATCACTTTTTGTTCCTTTGGCCCTCTCTGATATATTCATGCTGGATGCCGTGGTGGCAGAGTAAAGAAAAGAAAGGGAGATGCAAAAAAACTGCAATATAGTTCATGCAAATCTATGTGAAGCACCAACGTTGCTACTTCACAGCAAAGGCAGCTCTTCGGTGGGAAGTTTTTTTCCCATGCCCCTCAGTGAGTATCTTTTTTTCTTGCAGCAGATTTTGGCAGAATTAGTTCAAGGTGTTCTCCACATCAGTACTACATTCCATGCTTTTTCTCTCCAAGGATAGCACTGGTCTAGGCTGATTATATTTGCACCCCTAATGCTCCATCTGAGGCAGTTGCACCTGTATCTGACCCTACCAAAAGCATGTAGGCACAACAGTGAGGCTCCAGGCCTCTTGGGGAAACAAGTATGAGCATTAAAGAGTTGGGTTTGGTGCATCTGATAATATGTCTGCAATAAATGGACAACAGAAGGAAACAAGACAATAACCCACAAAAACATGAACATACACAAATAAAAATAAAAAGCATAAAATAATATTATGATAAACATAATAATTTGTAAAATAATGACTGGCTATCCAAAATAGACTGTGAATGGGAGTAAGAGTACTTACCACATCAGACATAGGGCAGGCAAGATAGCGGGCTCCAGTACATATATATATGAGAGAGAGACAGAGACCGAGACAGAGAGAGACAGAGAGAGAGACAGAGACAGAGAGAGAGAGACTGAGAGAGAGAGAGAGAGAGAGAGAGAGAGAGAGAGAGAGAGAGAGAGAGAGAGACTAAAAGGGAGGAAAATAAAGGCAGGACTAACGGAATGACCCACAGGAAAAGGACAGAGCAAGGAGCACCGAGGAGAAGGCAGTCGAGAAATCCACTGCCAACCCAAGAGTGGGAGCCACAAGATCAGAGAGGAAGGCAATCAGGACCCCAGAAGCAGAGAGGAAAGACACCTGCAGGAGGAATGTGCGGAAAAGGGGAAAATGTCAGGACGAGAAGGAACAGTGGACTGAATTGTAGTTTCCTGGCCTCACCACTGAAATTTCGCTACAGTCCGAGGACAGACCGTGGCCTGCCCAGGGTGAGTAAACAACCAAGGGGCGTAACAAAAGCCCCGCAACCCCCATGGTGCGGGGGGCACCCTCCTTACCAATACTGGTGGGGCCCCCCTTTAGCCCCAACTAATGTGAGTGTGAGGGGCTCCTTCAGCATATCTTCAAGAGGGCCCCCCAAATTTTTAAAACCTCCCTATTTATGCTTTTCAGTCTTGGCATGCATGAAAACGAGATGGTGAGCTGTGTTCCCCAGTCAAGACCCAAAGACAGAACCTTGGGAAGAGCAGTGAAAAGATACCACTCGGCAGGGCCGGCGCTAGGCATGGGCAGTGTGGGCAGCTTCCCAGGGCCCCGCGGCTGGCTAACTTGGATGGGGCCCCCCACGAGTCCATCATGCTTTTGAAAATGGTGCCATTGTACAAGTTCCAGGTGGGCAGCCCCCTCCATTTGGGTTCACAGACTTGGTGAACTGTGAAAGACACAAGGCGGGCCCCCCTCTCCTGGGCCATGCTGCCATGGGCTGAAACGGCAACATGACACTGCATCCCTTTGAGGTGCTGCAGACTGGGCAGGGCAGGGTTTGTGGCTGTGATTAGCTTTCCCTGCATCTCTTTCTCCTAGCCTAATCGCTGCATCTGCATGATAACAGCGTTAGGCAGACACTTGAACTGGTGTGAGGTGTGAAGTGAGCCCTGCCCCTGCGTGAATGAAACGCAGAGCATCCAGCAGGGCTCACAATAAAGAAACAGTGTGATCTCACATCACGATGGTCTCTGCTCACTTCCAATGAAGGGAAAGGGAAAAGAGCAGACAACGGAGAGAGAGAGGTGATTATTCTTTTTTTTTTTACAATTCTGTTTTGTTGTTTTATTTTACAAACAAGCATGTGCATCCAAAGTAACATGAACAGAGTCAAACATAAATAGTAGCTGCAGTCGAGTATAATCGCTTACTGTATCTTATTTTCATGTAATTTACATGAAACAAAGCAATATTGAACTATTGGGTCTGTAAAAGAATAGTAGAGATGACAAAATTGAGTTGGTAGGAGGGAAGGAGGGGTGACCCCACATCCATCCTTACCACCCTGAGGTGAGTGCAAAGAAGTCTAAGATACACCAAGCTATTTCACCCATCAAACCACACACCATTCCTTTGTTTTGCACATCTGAAAAGGTAACACTACTCCCCGGCATCATGTTTGATCACATCTGAAATCTTCTTTCCTGTGTTCCTGGGTACATCTAAGGAGGTCTGGTGTTCTTTTTAGGTTTTAATAGAAGTATTGAGGGAGAGGCACATCTAAAGAAATTAAGATTTCAGGTGTAACACAAAATGATGGGGTCTCTCTCTGCAGAATGTGATAATGGGCCCCTGAGTCTTGCACATCTCACAGATATTCATTGGCCCTGGGCTGAATGGAGCCCCCTTATGGGTTGGGGGCCCTCTGAAGTTTTGTGGGCCCATCTGTGCTGCAGGGGCCTGTATTGTGTCCTGGCACAAGAGGTGAAGCAAGGTAAGATGCAGGGGAGAAGAGTGGTGAATAGCAGCACATGTAAGGGGAAGCGGAAGCTACAGGGGCAGAAACAGCAAATGGAGATAATAGGTGAGAGAGATAAAACATGAAGAGTTGAGCATGGAGGGGAGAGGTGGACATGAAGGGGGCAGAATCAGTGAATAACGTTAATGCTGGAGAGAAAGATGAAAGGTGAAACGCAGTGCTTGGATAGGAGAGGTAGATATAAGAGAAGCAGAACCATTGGGATAACTTGAGTGTCATGGAGAGGGAATGGTGAGTGTTAAATGTAACAGGCAACACAATCAAGATCAGGTACGAGGTTGGGAGAGAGAGGCAGGGGAGAGGTAGATTTCAAAGAGGTAGAACCAGTGAGAGAAGGTTAGAGACTGCAGAGAGATGAGAGGTGAAGGGTTCAGCAGGTAGGTAAGAGGTGGGTGTAATAGAGGCAGAATTAGTGAGAAAGGTAAGCAACCATAGTAGAGATAAAGTGAAGTGTAGAGCATGGAAGGGATACGTGGATATAAGAGGCAGAAACAGTGAGACAGGGTAAGAGGCAGGGGTCTCAAAGAGGAGAGGTGGATGTAAAGGGGACAGACCAGCAAAAAAATGTTAGGAGGCTGGAGGATGAAATGAGAGGTGAAGGGCAGTACATGCATGGGGTATTTAGATGTAAGAGAGGCAGAACAATCAAGACACCTTTTAGTCATTTTCAGGTCCATGTGTCCAGCTGAATCCAATCCACGTTTTGCGTCCAGCCAGACGAGCGAGTAGAGCAGAGGAGAGGAGGCTACGGGTGCGGTCAGGCGTGAGCGCTGATCAAGCGCTGTGAGAACAACGACCCCCCGCCGCCAGAGAAGCCGGAGTTCAGGCGAAAAGGGTCCGATTTTGTGGCAGAGCGACCCGAGCGAACTGCGAGGCCGGAACTGCGTTGGCACAGGTGAGCCCCAGGCACGTCAGAGAGCAGTATCCGGAGCACCTTGTGTACCTGGGGCAACCGGAGCTTCAAGTGTGTCAAGAGCAGCAGCCGGTGTGGGAGGTAAGAGGTAAAGGTGGTGGTGAGCGCGGCAGCCGTTAGAGGCCGCCGCGAAGTAAGAGCCCGGGGGTGTGGTCTGAGGGACTGCTAGACCTGGTCTCCCAGCTTGCGGCCCCCCGCGTGCCCCGCTCGCCCGCCCCTCCCTCCCCCCCTCTCCCTCTCCCTCTCCCTCAAGAAATACAGCTCAACATAGGGGTTACACAAGTACCCCCTCCCCCAGCACGAATTGTCACGAACTGACACGAACTTGCCCAGAGACATATAGAGACACAGAGACTTAGAGCTACCAATTGCCACTCCAACCATTTAGCTCTGTAACATTGCAGCTTCGTAGCTCGTAGCACACGAGCAGGCGGTGTCAAAAGCCCCAACACTCTCCCTGCTTTCACACCTATCAGGTCTATCTCGTTGGGATGGGCAAGATCTTTTGCAGCCACTAATTTCAGAACCCTTTTTGGCCAAGCAATCAACAATATCAGCAGGGGGAACGAGCTTCCCTCGGAAAAATTGCTTCCTCGCTTCCTGTTAGAGGGTTTCAGGCACGACGACGGTTGGATGAAAGCACTCGAAGAACTCTAGCCCCCCTAGCTTTCTGTCTGTAGAGTCGCACACCCAGACAAGACACTAAATAGGTACATAAGGCAAGCACTCACAGGTGTCTCCCTATACACTTTTAACCCTCTTAACAAGGCGGCTTACAAGCAGCGAATCTCACCGCTCTTTTGGGCCCCAGCCCCAGTCCCAGCTAACGGAGTATAAAAGATGACGCTGAGGAAGACTAAATCCTGCACGGAGGACGAGGCGGAAGTGAACCCTGAGAGTTTAGCACAAAGAAGGGTAACCAGAAGTACAAGTACTCAAAAACTCCAGGACCCAGTCACTGGCACTGGCAATTCCCTCCCTCAAGGCCTCATTACACAATTCTTTCAGGCCTCAAGCTGCCCATTACCCTTGGAAGAAACACCACAAGGTCCTGTGAGGTGTGCCACACCGGGGCCCCCAAGGATCTCCCAGGCCCAAAGGGACCTTCTCTCCTGCGAGTCTGTCAACTTCGAGACAACTGGGAGCCCTGAAGCACGTTTTCAGCCCGTTGCCAGGGTGAAGAGCCCAATAAGGGTCACTGCCGACATTCACGACAGGCCCATATTGGGGGTGGATGCGGTCACAGACACTGAGAGGCCAAATGAGGCTGTCGCACCCTCCTCTCCAAAGAGCACTGGCAAGGGTCTGAATGTAGCGGTGACATCCCGGGAAGCACAGAGGAACGAAGGCACCAACAATTTCGTTTCTATTAAAATTGGAACAGTCAATCGAACGCACACTTGAAACAACACCTATAAATCCTGGAAGAGCTACGGAGGGATGGAGCCCGTTCGGCTTAACTCATCACCAAGACCTAACCGACCCAATTGAAGAAGCCACTTTTAAAGATTTTAACTTGTCCGTAATTAGAGAAGTACAGGACACAATGTCTAGGGCACTGCTCTGGCAGTCCACAAAGATGGAAGTCCAAATCGATCTCTTGCAGTCGATAGCCCAGCACCTGGCGCGTCAAGACGATAAGTTGGCAAAGCTGGAAGCCATCTTCGACGCTCAACATGCTCACGCTGCCAGTACCAATTCCTGTGCTGCAATAATTGATAAATGGGCAAGTCTACCAGAAGTTCTAAAAGAGATGCTCGCACTAGCCAAGGGTCTGGGCGAGACGACCTCGCAAGAACAAGCCGCACAAATGCTACCAGTATTGACAACAGAGCATGCTGAATTGACAACCTATAGCACGGCGGCCAAAAGTGCCCCAAAGGAACCCTTAGTAGGGCCCTGTAATAATCTCACTTTGGCTGTACATAGGAATGTTGACCCCGAGGTATCGGATCTTGATACCGCAAGTGACGACCTGCCTGTCATTACTCCCCTGGCGGAGAAGGCCGAAGGAGCATCAGCAAGCGCTAAAGCTCCATTGTCAAGGAGAGCTAAAAAAAGACTTAAAAAACAACTAAAGAAATCCAAAACCAGAAGCAGAAACAGATCACTGGCGTCATCAATCTCGGGTGCCACGGAAACTAAAAGCACCTCCAAACCACTCTTCCCCATTTTCATACCTAAACAGGCATCTAAGATCGGCAAGTCTTGTAACGCATCCCTCGTTTTTGGCAAAGCCCAAAGACAACAAATCCCTTTTACGGAGGGTCAAACCAATGAGGTTTCTCAAGAAAGGCCTTCACAGATGGCAGTCGCCGCACCACCAAGTGCCCCCAGCCCTACCGGGCAGAGTTCCTCAACATGAAACTGTAATAAATCCTAAACTAAATCAGGGGGTCCAGCCAGAACAGCCAAGAGTGGTACGACCACCGATTGAGGGGCCAGGAAATCAGCAGCCAGGCGACACCATCAAAAATCACCCAAATTTGACACCTGACCAGGGAGAGTGGCAAGGATGGCCGTGTGCGGATGGTCGATCTAGCACGGCGCCTAATTGGCAGCAGCCAGAAACCTCCCATAAAAACCCTCCAAATTTAAGCAACCAGAGGCCAAAGCTCCCGGGAGAAGGGGCGAGCTGGTGCTTTATCGCACATAAAAATAAATGAATCACCTACGAGCTGCTGTTAACCCCAAGGTATATAGCTAAAGGCTCATTTGACCTCTTGAACAGGTCCAACATTGTCCGCCTCTTTGGACACATTGGTGCGCTGGCACAAATCACCTCAGAAAATATTGAATGGGTGACATTCAAGAGACTGGAGACAGACACCCACGATGACTCCACCATAATCGGTTTTGTGACCCAGCAAGCTTAAGAGGCTGTCCTTAAGGTAGCATCACTATTTGCTGAATGGGGCATCGAAGTCGCCGCCCCAAGGGCACCGAAATATCCACACGTCCTGATGCCTCATCATGACACACATGAACCCACATCTGTTCTCAAGGGCACAAGGTCCACCCGCCCAGATGGGGGGGGCGAAATCAGGGCGGCCAAGAACCCCGCTAAAAATCATAATCCAGCAAAATGACCGGCAACGGAGAGTGCAGCGGCCTCAGCAGGTATTAGATCACCCGGAGGCCACATGGAGACAGGGTCCCTAACCCAACTAACAGCAATGTAAACATTGCCCGTGCAAACCCACTCAGGGGACTAGTTCGCAAGTTAACCATTATTTCATGGAACATCGCCGGGCTGAGCAACATTTTTAGGGACACTGCTACACTTGACTACCTTGCACAGGGGGACATACTGTGCATCCAGGAAACCTGGGCAAGGGCAACGACCGCCATTGGTGGCTTTTACGAACATTTTAAACCAGCAACTAAAAGGACAATCTTTGGCCGCCCGTCAGGGGGCGTTTCCATCTATGTAAGTCATACCTGTAAAATTTATACAACTGGGGTCTCCTGACCTACAAGCCATCAAAATAGAGGGGTTGTTATCGGGTCAAAAATCCCGTCCCCTTCTATTAATCAATTGTTATTTCAACCCAATTAAATACCAAACCCTCCAGGCTATGGAATCATTCATCACAACACTGGAAGATATTTTAATAAACTGGGAGGACCAAGATGTAATAATCACGGGCGACTTCAATATCAGAGGCCTAGGTCTAATCCCGGGGGCACCACCAAGCAAGAGGTCAGCCCCATTGATTGAGTTTCTTGCAAATTTTAATCTGCACTCCACCCACAGAACACAAAAAAAGACCCACCCAGAATGGACCGCCAAGCCAACTTTTAGAAAGGTCTCCACCATAGACTACATTTTCACTAACGAAGGACTGGCCCACAAACTTTGCAACTTCATAATGGACGACAGAGTTGAAAGCGACCACAGGCCCCTCCGCGCCACATTCAATCTGGCGCGGGAACAAGCGGAATCATAAGAAGTCATTGGAACCACCACGGGCGAAGAACATCACAAAGTCCTTAAAAGAATAAAATGGTCAACCAATCTTAGCCATAGACTGCTAGGTTATGTAGCCAGAAGGGAGGAAGAACTAAATCCAGTCCACACTGAGAACATTACACACCTCTGGGAAACACTGACCTCCGACATATTGAAACGTCTGAGGTTTCATCACCATCTAAGAATAATCACCATCTAAGAATCTGCCAATTCCATACTGGGTCTCGCTGCTCAAATCCGCGGTGCCTGATACAGAGTAAGCGTGCTCTCAACAAGGCAATTAGAGCACAAAAGAAAGGCACCCATTTGCCAGGGAGGCACTCCATTGCCGCTCTGCGTACTGACTACAAAAAGAAAGTCTGGGAGTACAAAAGACTGCAGACCGAACAGAATCGGCTGATCGTATTTTCCTTAATTAAAGGAAATGACAACAGCAAGCTTTGGCGCTTCATCAACAGTCTGACCCCCAGAGGCGTGCACAAGGAAAACAGTGTTGCAGGGAATGTTTGGGAACAGTACGCCAAGGGGCTGTACACCTGTGCGCCAAACCGGAACACCCCCGGAAGCTTTGTGTGGTCCAAGGTGGCGGCTACAACTATTGTACCCGAAAGCTCCCCGACAGAAGGAGCAAGTCCGACCCGGCCCGGAAAGTTCACAGAGGCGTAGGTCCTAAAGTGCGTCAAGGCCATTAGAACCGATGGTGCCCCAGGCCCAAACGGGATCCCGGCCCAGGTCCTTAAAACTGCCTCCAGACTTACCCCTTTATTTAACCACTCTTTTGCCACCGCAATTCTGCCAACTTCTTGGAAAGGTTCAATCCTATTCCCTATTCACAAAAAGGGGGATCATACAAACCCGGCCAATTATAGGCTTATAGCTCTCCTCGACATAGAAGCAAAGATATACGCCCGCCTTCTTCTAAGGGATCTGGAGGATTTGGTGGACAAGAACGGCATTCTCCCGCCCACACAGACCGACTTTAGGGCTAACAGCTCCACCCTCGATAACATCAAAGCCCTTTCCTACCTCGCGAAGAAGGCCAATATGAGGAATAAGCCGCCCCTGTTTTGCTGCTTCATAGATTACTCTACAGCCTATGATCGCGTGAACAGAGGTCGGCTTTGGGCAAAACTTGATTCCTGGGAGCTACCATAAGTCCTGTTAAAAGCCATAAAAGCACTTTACGAAGGGACCTGGGTCAAGGTGAAACTAAGTCCTACAATAACAACGGCAAGAATCAACACCAATTCTGGCCTTAAGCAGGGGTGCGTCTTGGCCCCCATGCTTTTTAACTTGTATACTGCGGACATGGGGACAGCCCTGAAAGATGCCAATTTAGTACCCCCAAGGTTGGGGAAGCTCGTCTTGGGAACGCTCCAGTATGCTGACGACACGGTGGTCATGGATCATACCAGGGCGGGGCTCCAAAGAGCCTTAAGCAGCCTTGCCACATATAATAAGGCAAATGACCTACGGATCAACGTAAACAAGACTAAGATCGTCATCTTTGGCAAATACCCCCACAAAAAAGAAGCATCATGGTCCCTGGGGGAGCACCGTATCGTAACTGCCTCATCCTACAACTATCTGGGCACCTGGGTCTCTGAGAGTGCCACAGCAGTCAAACACCTGAAGGAGATTAAACCAAAAACAGACAGAACCATTCTGTCGCTAAGACGTTTAAGTCATCGCTTGGCCAGTCCCTCAGCCGAACCAATGCTGACAGTGCTCAGGGCTAAACTTATCCCCGCCATCTCGTATGGGCATATAGCCTACCCAGGCGCATTTGACAAAGTGGTCAATGCTGCCCAGGTGAAAGCCTACAAGATGGTGCTACAGGCCCCCAGACATGCAAGGAACAATAGGCTAAGGCTAGAAATAGGCCTTAAGCGACCAGAGCTGGCACTACTGGAGGACCTGTTAAAATTCTATATTAGAGTATTGAAAGCGCCAGAACACACTCTAAAGCACTTCCTAAAAACAATCTTTGGTGAAGTGGGCTCCCCATGGCACTCCAAGGTGGAACTAGCCATTGATGCACTGAAAATCGAGAGAAGGAGCCTGCCCCTGCATGAGATTCCATTTTCAGCCTGGGCCCAAGCCGTCAAGCGACAAGTCCAGACCATCTCTTTCGGGCTTGACCTTGCATCCCTTCGGCACAACCCACTAACTCAGGCCCTGGACAAATCATATATCTCTGGAAAACCCCAAATATACCTGCAAGACCCAGTATCCACCCATGCGAGAAAGAAAATTCTCTATTTTCGCCTCTTGGCCCTCAGGACCGTGGACTTTAACCCTAAATGGGTACGAACGGATGGCGCCGTAGCCTGTCGTCTATGCAATTATCGCAGAGAATCCTGGCTACACCTGCTGTGTTGTTGCTCAAAGTTGGCCAACGACCGCCATAGTTTGTTGCGTCCGACTTTACGGAACTTAGGCTACAGAACCTGCAGAGAGGCCTCGGACTGGTGCCTCTCTGTCTCCACGACCTGTCTGATAGCCAGAGTTGGGAAATTCATACATCTGGTAAAAATGGCGCTCGACTCCCACTTAACGGCCACTAATCCTAAGGGTCCCGATATTGGGGTCTGCGCTCCACCGGTGGCCCCAATGATGCTAGCTCACAGCTAATTTAGCGGGTGCATGTCAAGCAACTGGAACTCATCGGCCGCAGTCATCTAATCTTGGTTGGTCTAAGAGCCCAACGAGGAACTCACCTATCGTCAACCGGCTTTGGTGTATGAATTGATTCTACTGAACTTCTATGCGCCTCTCTTCATCTGTTGTGGGACAATGGAGTGACCATACTCTCCTCCTTCTAAAAGAACTCTGCTCTGGACAATTAAGCAGTATTAATTGTCACTATTTTAACTCAAAGGGATATCTACTTTTATGTGTGGATGGGGCACGTCGGGGGGTGGGGGGGATGTTCATTACGTTTTTATACTGTAAAGATTTTAAGTAATCATGCAGTCCATCAATAAAGTAAGTAAAGTCCATGCTGCAACTGGAGTATCGGGGAATCACCTGAAGTTCCACTGCATAGCTATGGGGCAGTCTGTCTTAGAATTGTAATCATGCACTTACCTGGAAACATTGGTTTTGGAGAGATATGGGCCTAGCTTTTAAACCCAGTTTGACATGTTGTATTTCCACATAATAGAGCTTTAAAAAAGTCACACTTATTTTATTAGGGCTATTATTTGTATTTGTAGCCATCTCAGTGATATCCACAGTAGAGATGTAGCTTCTTGCAAAGCTGCTTCAACAGTGCCAGAAAATGTTTGGTCAGTTGACACTTCCAATGATGTCACTTGCTGTGATTCTACATCTTATGCAAATTAGAGGGGCCTCGCATGTTTCTATCCTGTCCGAGGTCACACAAATCATAGGATCGGCACTGCCACTCGGAGTATATTCCACCTTACTTTTCTAAATGGCAAAAAGTAAAATGAATGTGTCAGCCTAAAACAAAACCTAAAACTGTATTTCATATGTAAAATCTGAGTCTGTGACCAGAATTAAAACTCAGATAGAAGTGTGGCCCCATTCACTTCAATGTGGTACCCAGATCCTCGTACTGACATTGAGTGTGCATGTCAAGGGCATGCGTACATTGTGTATGTGTGGCACAGGCATGATAGTGAGAGTGTGTGCAATTTAAGCGCAGTTGCTGGGATCAGTGGTACCCAATATGGATGATCCCCTGTTTCGCATGAAACAAGATGAAGGATGGTTTTAGTTTCCCCCAGACAGTGGGAGTGTATTGCGTGCACTCCTGAAGCTAGAGGGTGAAGATCCTGACACTAAAGTGAGGGAGGACAGACACAGGGCTACCCTTAGGTATTCAATGAGGACCATTTAGCAAGGGAGTACATTTTCAGAGCACTGCCGACTGGTGGGTGGTAGGGGAGAGCGGATAAGTCAACAGATTCTGTTGTTAAATAAGGAAAAGTTTCTAGACAGGGCCTAAGCCTGCCCTTTTGTCTTTCCTTAATTGTCGATTCGGGAAAGTTGTTGACAATCATGTGCAGAGCCTACACACTAGTTGTGCCCATATTTTGGATGCTGCTGCCTGGAGCCAGCATTATCAGTAACTCATATTAAAGGCATCACCTTGAACGCAGGTTATATTTGTGCTTCAGCCTGATACTTACATTCGAAGGAGAACCACCCCAAACCGGTTCCGGGACCCAAGTCAGTAGATCAACATCCTGTATATGGAAAATGAGTATAAAAGTGTGGCTTAATCCACCACACTTTGTTCCAGTTCCAAGCTCTTGTTATGCAAGCAAAGAGTGCTCTGCAGAGTACTCAAAGAGGTGCTGTGATGCCAGGGCGTATGTATGCAATTCAGCAAGTCTCGCGGAGGTCATAGGACATTGGCTGAAGTCTGCACAGTTTCTTGGAGAAGCTGTGGGTCTGTCTACTGAGTAGACAGCTGTTTTCATGCTCAAAGAGGGAAGGAAAGAGTCCCCTGAAGGAGAAACTGTCTAGCAAAGGGATACTCAAAGTACGGCTGGAGGGAGGAGGGGTGGTTTGGTGGGCGCATGCGGCCCTGCTGACCTTTACATACGACCCCTACTGTTAATTTGTCTTAGCATTGGATTTCAGAAAGCTTTAAACCAGTACGTATTTGTTTACACATTAGCTGAAGTAAAAGAAGCAAAAAAGGTGCCCTGCATCCTTATCTTAACACCTTCGCTGCGGCGGCTATTCCGCCGCAGCGCTAATGGGGCTCCGTCACCAGCCTCGGTTGAGCTGTGCTCATGACGGAGCGGTTACGTCATGGCCCCGCCCGCTCAATAGAACGCGCCGCGCAGGCGCAAAATCAGCGCCGCGCAGGCGCGTCGAGCAGGCCATGACGGAACCGCTCCGTCATCAGAACAGCGCTACCGCGGCTGATGACGGAGCGGTTCCGTCATCAGCGCGGAAGGAGTTAAGGAGTTAATATTAAAGATATTTTGCAACAAACATGTACAAATATGATAAAGACTCCTTCAAGTTCAAAAAAGCGTATATGACTACATTGAAAGACATTTTAATAAAATTATAAATGTTTCAAACATGAACTTGGAAACATCATGCATTCTCCAGCCTGATAACAGTGAACCAAGATGCAAGTCAGTGGTTATGTGCACCTTCTATTTGGCCTATGTTATTATTATGCATGTAACATAATAATTTACTAAATCAAACACAAGATGTTTTGTGCAGTGGACATCCTGAACTCATATTTCAGGGTGCTTTCATATGTGATAATGAAGAAAATTAAGGCAAAGTGAAGTAAAACAATTAACTAGGATCACACACTTTGATTAGGTAGGGAAGCCAGTATTGATGCCGACTTGACCCCTGCTTATAGGCACTCCTAATGTTTACAAATAAGAAACTAAAGGAATAAGGAGATTGTGAGGCCTAAGATTCTATTTCATTCTGATTCAGTAATCAAGTTACTTTCTTTGTACACTTGACTCACCAAAGGTAGCGGTAGCAAGCAGAGATGGCTCGCCCCAGAGTGCAGTAAAGGAATGTCGATTTGATACACCATAAAACAGTACCATGACTCTTCTAGAGAGCAGGGGCATACTTTATATACATTATGGAATGAAACCCTCAAAATAACTCTACAATCTATTGTGCATACTATGTACATGCTTTGCTTCCCCTACCCTCACCTTCCATCCCCTTTGCCTGTTGGCACATCAATGCAGCCCTCGGTCACACCCCCAATCATACATTTTGGGCGCCTAGAACAATGTTTGCAAGTATTCATGTTCTAGGAGGAGAAGCCAAGCTATGTTCTCTGTTTGTCAAACACTCAGACGAAGCTGACTGCCATCAGAAACATCAGTGCCACCGACAAATGGTCATCTGGTCTAGCAGAAAGTGATTCTTGTAAATGTAAATGTAGTTGAGCTTATATAGCGCACAGCTACCCGCAGTGGGTTTCCCGGCACTTGCTTAGGGAACCCTTCCTGGTATTCCCCTGTGAGATAGCAGGGTATCCACAAGGTGAAAGTCAGGCATCCCGCCGCGAGGGGCCGTTGTGGAGATTAAGCAAGCTATTGCCCAGAGTCGCAGAGTGTGAACCCGTGAGTCGAGGAGGCACCGGGGCCAGAATTATCGAGTCCGTGGAATTTTTAGCCCAAGACCCCGCCGAGGCGGGGAATTGAACCCTGGTCCAGGACCGATCTCAGCTTCCGGGTCTGCTGCCTCTAACCCCTGAGCCACACTTCTCCACGTAGTGTAGTGTTCTGTTTACAAGAAACATTAGTCAAGCAACATTGTGCTGTCCAACACCCCATGCAGCCAGAAGAGCTGGTGCTGCCACTTCCAACATGAGATCAGAGGAGCTGTCCCCCTAAAGCAGAGGTACTGCCCCAGTCCAGAGGCTGCAACTGCTGAAGGAGATGATCACCAGACCAAAGGCCACAACTGCCAAGGAAGTTGTGAACCTGCCAGTCTGCCCAGAAGCTGAAACTGCCAAAGAAGATGAGCATCCACCAGTCCAAGCTGCTACACTGATACTATCATAGGAATGAGACGGTCACTGTCAATATCCCTCAGACGAAGACACCTTCAGTGTGAGCTGACACATGCACCCTCCAACACCCGCCAAGCGACGGCTCTGCTGAGTAGGTAACCATGAAGTTCAGGCTCCAGATCCTGAGGGACTGTAACTCGAACAAAGATAAGCCGCAATAGAGAGTTGTTCTTGTCGGTGAGACGCTTTGGGCTAAGAACTGTTCGAACTGAACTTCAAGTCGATGTGGTAACACTTAGTGAAACCTGCATGTGGGCCTAACTATTCCTAACCCTGAGTTATGGGGCGGTTACCATTAGACACTGAGGGACACCGTAGAGTGGTGTACTGCTTTGTTAAAAGCCTGTGGATAATCTAGTGTATGGATAATACTACACCCCAATCTAATCCTAAGTGACTGTCACCCCTACACCGCCTCCATGAGAAGCCTTTAACTGCTTGCCCTTGCTATCTTGGCAGCAAAGTGCAGAACAAGTTGTACTTGACTCGCCTTACAGAACCATGGTGAGACAGACCTCAGTGGCAAATGGCGCCAACCACCATGGTTGTAGCCCAGTAGCCCTTTTCTGCCTTGTGGCATGCAAATGTTTCTGCTCTTTCCTGGTCAAAATATGTCTGTTCCTTTCTGCTGATTCTTAGTGTCTGTGATAATGAAAGCCTTAAATCTAAGGATATTAATAATGTTCAAGACTCCACTTTGGGCTAGAACTCCCTTGTAAGTATGTCACTTTTAAGAGCATGCACTTGACATGCTTGACTAGATATTCTTTTTGTTATGCTTTATGATGAATAATTTAATCCCATTAAAATCCCCGGGTTTTCTAAATTTAGATATTCTCCAATTCAGAATTTGTTTTAATTATTGCAAGAGAATGACACTTCCAATAATGTCTTTTGTCTTCCTAGCAGGACTTGAGGAGATTCCACCACATATCCCAGAATATGAATACATCAGACATCCGGCCTCAAAAGGTAAGCATTTCTCAATTTCTTGATTAAGGAATAACATTATAACACCAGAGGTTGTTGGTGACAGAAGGCCTAAATAATTAATCAATGCATTCATGTGGTTTAGTAGCAAATGTCAATCGTGAACCTAGAAAACCAGAGCTCTAATCATGGCCCCATGCTTCAGCAATGTATGCGTGTAGGAAGCTGGCTCTGTATATACTATACCAAAGTGAGGTATAGTTTGCACAGAGTCCAGTGGAACCCCAAAGGTAGGCAGAGGTAAAGTTAGATAGCACCTCACTCTCTATTTGTGGTAGTGTGGTTGCGTAGTAAGGCAGTATCAGAGGACAGTGTTAAGCATTTATTGTACCTGCTCAATCAGCAAATATTTTCACATACTCAAAGACTGAACTTCAGAACAATTAGTTTTGTATAAAAATATTCTTTTAGTTATTTTATTTCCTAGAACCAAGCAAGCCTGGCACAGGTAAGTTGATAAATACCTTGCAGTAAATATACAATTTGAAATGCAGTTGTAAATGTACTTTGAGGTGGTTACAGTTTGAATTACTCGTAATGCATGTTGTGGAATGCTGTACATATACTCTGTATCGATTTTGCAGTACAAATTACAGGTAAGTTACTTTTACGTTACTTTTGAGATGATGTTTTAGATTACTTTTTCACTCAGTGATATGCCTAGATCGCACTGGGACAATTCCTAGAAAAAAGGTAAGTAAAGTCAATTTTGCACAATTGTTATTTTTCAGGTTTCCATACAATTCAACTCCACACTTTTTTCAGAGAAAAACAGTCAATAGGTTTCTATGGAGAGAAATTAGAAGTTAACGGTTACCAGGTAGGTAATGGGTCTTTGGAGTTAAGCTTCTGGGGTTAGAACAAGGGTTCCCCCAGGGTCTAGGATGCACTCTCGTTACACCCTCAGCGGCACTAGGGCAGCCGGGTGCAGAGTGCTGAGGGTCAATGTTATCCAATGGAGGATAGGGGGCCTCTGGTTGGTGGCTGCTGGTTAGCAGGCCACTTGGCTGTGGGAGCAAAGCTCCTGGACTTTAGCTCAGGTCAAATGGGGAAACAAAGTAGCACCAAAGGTGCATCCTCAGCGGCACTGGGGTGGCCGGGTGCAGGGTGCTGTTTCGACTTTGGGTGACCAGTTTGCTATGGGGAACCTCTGGTTTGCAAGGGTACTGTAGGCTTGGGGACGAAGGTCATCTGCGTGCGACATCCACTTCGAGAGGTAAGTTGGGAAGTTGGGGGTTGGTTAGGCACCGTCGGTTTGGCCACCTAAGGCCGTGCGGCGTTGGGTGCAGGGTGCCTTTTGGGGTCAGATCTTACCAGCTCCTGGACCGGTTTGGGGGGCCTTCTGGATGTAGGCTGCAGGCGTCGGCTGGAGGCTTGAGGCAGGTCAAGGGTCACCAGATCTCAGGTCATGATCGCCGGAGGTACCTCCTCGTGGTGTTTGCCCACTCGAGCTCCGGCCGTGGCGGCGGGTGCAGAGTGGTGCGGATTCGTGGATTCCGGCCGGGGCCAGATGTTGCAGGTGAACAAATACAGTGTTCATGGGAGACAAAGTCTTTGGGGTGGAAGGCAGGAAGGTCCTCCAGGGTTTTCGAGGTTGCTGGCTGCAGGACACACCAAGATTTCAAGGAGCAGGTTCGAGGGGAAGACAGGCCCGTAGTCTGAGCAAACAAGGTTCAGAGATGCCCCCAAATACTAGATTTAGGGGCGTTACAGGTAGGTAAAAAGGTTGGGACCGATGTTTCCCTTCCCTGGGGTGGGTACACTCCCTAATATGCCACCCTCCTGTGGGAGGGGGGCATATGCCTGCCCCTGATCAGCTGAGTCCCCTCATCTGCAAGATGGCGGGGATTGAAAGTTGTGCTTCACCTCGCCTCCCCCACCTGAGGGGTGGAGTTGACAGAGGTGGGCACACCTCTCTTTCTCACTTGTTTTTCCCGCCGGTTCATCCACCCAAAGTGGGGGTCAGAACCAGTGGGAGCCAGTTGCTGAGAGCAGCAAGTGGCCTAGGGAAGCTCACAATGGTGGCAAGACTTTGAAGCTTCCCCTTCATGAACACTGCCCACCCTGGGGGAGGAGGCTTGGCACCTTGTCACAGTATGTTCATTGTTTCAGGCCCCAGAGAGCAGCAGGTTCTCGACCCAGGGGTCCAGAACATGTCTGGTTGTGGCAGTTGAAAGCAGCCACTCAGCCTGGACACTAGTGGTAGGTTTGTTTTCAGGGGGCATCTCTAAGATGCCCTCTCTGTGCATTTTTACATTAAATCCCAAACTGGCATCAGTGTGGGTTTAATTTGCTGAGAAGTTTGATACCAAACTTCTCAGTTTTTAGTGTAGCCATTATGGTGCTGTGGAGTTCTTAATGACAAACTCCCAGCACCATATACTTTTAATGCCTGCACTGCACTTACAATGTCTAGGAATGGACTTAGACACTCTAGGGGTACAGGGCTCATGCACCTGTACCCTCACCACTGGTATAGTGCACCCAGCCAGAGGGGTGACTGACCTGTGCCAGGGCAGTGGGTTGCAGGCATGGCACACAAGGATGTGTGCCATGTTGACTCACTTTGTTCTGCACCAAAACACACAGCCTGCAAAGGCAATGTGTGAGTGTGAAGGTACATGACCTCTAAGGGTGGTACAATAAGTGCTGCAGCCCTTAGAGGCCTTCAATGGTCACAGCGCCCTGGGTACCTGTCATACCATTTACCAGGGACTGATTTGTGGCCTGAGATGCCAATTGGGTTTAGGCATCAATGCAGTTTTAGGGAAAGAACATAGGCCCTGGGTACTTGATTAGCAGGAGCCCAGGGCACACTCAGTCAACGCACTTCAGCAATTCAGCAAAAAGTGGGGGCAACCATGCAGAAACAGGGCACTTTCTCACAATGCGCTTGTGGGCAAATTGAGGTCTGTATTTGTCATTGTTATTAGTATATATATGGCTTTTATTTCTTTCTCTGCCAGAAAGCACAGCTTGCCAATCATTTTGCAGATAAATTTGGCAAAATACAGTCACCATAGATCCTAGAATCAGCACAGAATATATGAGACATCGGGGCGCTAGGTGGCGTGCGAGCAAGATGAGGCTCCTGCCGAACGGTGTATTAATGCGCTCAAAAATCCTGTCCAGAAGATCACTACTGCCAAATACCAGCTGTAATGAAGCGTTTACACTCCTGTGCAGCAGTGCTGAAAGTTTCCTGCTAATGGCACACGGCTGACAGCTGCTAGAGCATCGTTGGAAGAACGACGCTGTGATGGACGCGGACACCTGGAATTGCGACCCGGTAAACCTACTTACGCAAGCACCGCAGCGCCCACGAGGTGCCTAGGCCTTACACCGGATGCACACAGTGAACCTGGCATGAACAATAGCGGCGGTGAGTGTGCTGACATCCCACCCCCAGCCCTTAATATCAAGACTCCCTCTCCATTTACCTGCGGTCACAGTGAGGTCCCGCACTCCCGCAAACACTCTCTATCTGGCCGCCGCCACCCCCTTACACCTATGGGCGCTGGGCCACCGCCATCCACCTAAGGCCTTGGAATGGCCATAGCTAACGGACGCCGGCATATCTCACCAGTGGCGAGATGAGCACCAGTGGGCACACAGACATCAGCCCTCATACCCACGCCACTGCAGCTTTGACACGGGAAATCTGACACAGGCCATCTGCACGCCGGGGGCACACTTCACGGCAGACCTACCAAAGCCCAGCACTCCGATAGCAGAACAAACGGTGTGGAAGCCTGTTGTTCACTCCTGATGTAGGCGTATTGGAGAGCGGGCCCCCACCACTAATTTCGCCACAGGAACATTTTATCTGCCCCAAAAAGCCTGGCCAGAGGTCTGAAACTGCCAAGCAATCGAAGTGACTATATTTCTATGCCACGATGACAGGGGTCGATGCGGGAGGCATACTGCTGACTGTTGCTGTGGTTCTGCTCAGTGCATGACACTGCGCAGAACGGGGGAGCCTGGCATTGCAGCCAGGCAGACTCGCTCACGCAAACACCACAAGGTGAGTGGCCCTTCTCGACCAGCGCTATCAACAACAACGGTGGGTGTACCCCTGTTCTACTGCCAGTAGTTAATATTGGGACTGCCAACGCGGGAGGCACCGCACCCCAGAATACTCACAACCCTTGGCCACAATTACACCGCTCCTGTGGGCGCGAAGCCACTACAGACAGGCACCAAACAACAAAAGCCAACATATTAGTGCTAGCGGTGCAACAAACGCCTGGAGCACACACACCTTGGTCCTACGTCCCATGCGGCTACAACACCGCTAAAGGGCGGCCAACGATACAGCAGAGCACTTCATCCGTACATGGGAGGTGGTCCTCCATTGCTCACTGAAGACTCTGCATAAGCGCTGCGGTCATCTTAGAGCCTCATGCACAGACACGAGGGCCAGCATTGTGGGTGTCTGATGTTGCTCCTCTCCTGACGACGACACATTGACAAATGAGACCACGCACTTATCTCCACCGCAGCACACCCTCTCCCCAGAACTGCGAACCAATAACCTCCATCACCCACCACAACTTCCACAAAGACGCTATTATTGGGGGACTGCCTGGTGCACCGAGACGGTGTGCCTGTGCCCGCTGCAGTGCATCTGGGGCCACTAACTCTGTGCAGCTCAAGTCAGGGACCCTGTCTGCTGAGATATTGGATGGCCTCTGAGACGATAGCATTGGGTCATCAACACCATGTGTCTGTGGCCCTGCCCTGTTCGCTGCCTCTGGCATCAACTGCGGTCCACCAGGGCTCACACATTAAATTGAGTCCTGAATGGCCCGGACGTCGTATCACCGCAGGAGGCTCATGCCACCACCGGCAGCACCACCTCCAAACATCAACTGCCAGAGTTGAAAGTGTCTTAATGCCAGACTATCAGAGTTGCTCACACCTGTTGTGGATGCCATCATCTGCCTGATACCCTGCCCAGCACTACAGGTGCCACTAACTCAGTGCACCACAGCTCATGGACAATTCTGTTTGCTCATTGGGTGATCTCCGTACTTGCTTCGGCTACCACCATGATACTCTGCAGTTGTCTCTGTAAAGCTGGTGTTTTCTGTTTCAGTTTTAAAGGTTTTCACTGTTGTTGTTGTTGCCAGTACCAACTGCTCCTTGCGGGCTGGCTTCACTCACCTCACACACATCCAGCACAGGCGTCACTGTACATGTAACCCTGCCAATAAAGTGGCCGGGTGCACGTGCCCATAGCCAGTCCTACAAACCATCTGTGTGTGTCTGTGTGATCATAATGTATGCATGAGGGCCCCCGGGCCATATAACAATACATTGTGCTGTGTACAGCAGATGCAACTATGTCCCCACTGGCAGCGGGTAAAACCTTGGACATGTAGCTTTGTCGTCACCCACTCAATACGTAAGAGGAGTGGACTGGGCCGTTGTGCAGAGGTACGGCGTGGGTGTGTGAATGATAATTCCCAGGCTCTGGGCGTGGTTCATTTCTGGACATGCACAAATACATGTGTCTCTGTCGAAGTGTGGTCCTCCTTTGTGGGGTGTAGGTGGTCCCTGATAGGGCTTAGACACCCATGTATGTGGTCCAGTTCGACCTCTATGAGCTCTGACCTCACCCGCACCTGTTCAGCCACCTCCTTATGGTATTCTGAAACCTGGCATTGGAATGCAATGTGTGCCTCGGTGGGAGTGTTGGGAGCCAGCCATGGTGGCAGGTGCTTCCTGCTGTGTGGTTTGTACAGGGGCTGGGGTCTCATCTATGTAGCTTGACTGCCCTGCTCCTGGGGGCGGGTTGCCTAAGATGTCCATGAGCTGTTGTAGGGTTTTGGTGTCAGAGGTGTGGTGGTCCTCTTTAGCATCACTGATGAGCTGTCTGGTCTGCCCTGCTGGAAGTGTTGCTTGTCCCTCTGCAATGTGAAGGGGAGATGCATGTTGAAATTGTGTTGACATGTATGTTGGCGCATTGTTCTTGTTTACATGCAGACTGTATGACAATGTACATTGTGACTGTTTGGGAGGTGCTGAAATTTGAGGCGGGACAGTGGACATGTAGACTACATGACAGATGTGAGCTTGTACATGTACATTTCAATCTCACAGTTTCCTGCTATGTTAGATGTGATTGGCCTGTTTCTGCGCATGGGCGGACCCAGTTGTGTCCTCTGTTCTGCAGTGTCGGTGTTGCACATTGTACCACACTGTCGTGGGATGTGCTGTGATTAACATGTGTGTGGGCTGCAGTGTGCCACGGGGATGAGGGACAGAAGTCAAACATATGGCACACATTATATCTGACCACTCTCCAATATGGGCGCAGGTGGGTGTGGGGGAGGGACAGGTGGGCAGGGTGGGCCCACAAACCAGAGGAACCTACGTAACCCCACTCTAAGGCAGAACATCACCCAGGCCACAGAACATTACTTTCAGAATAATGAAGGGGGGTGGGCTCGGCGAATACGCTGTAGGAGACATTTCAATGAATGGTTCGGGGCAGGCAATCTCCCGGGTAACTGGGGCGGAAAGAGAGAAAAACGCTGAATTAACTAAGCTGGAAGAGGAGATATTAGTGCTAGAAAGGAAACTACTAGTGTAGGGGACTCTGAGATCAATCAATCAATCAATCAATCAGGGGTTTCTGAAACACGCGACTCACCCATGAGGGTCTAAAGGCTCTGGCGGTGAAGTTGTAGCTCCGGATCAGTCGAAGAGCCAGGTCTTGAGGCTTTTCCTGAAGTTGTGCAGAGTGGGGGAGCGTCTGATGTTGATTGGGACGTTCGAGGCCAAGAAGGGCAGCTGCACACTGCAGGAAGACCCAGAGCAAGCCAGAGCGGAACCTGCATGCCGGTCGTTGCCCACTCCCGATGATGACATGAAAGCCCTACTCCTGGAGATGCGCCAAAGCCTCACGTCCCTTGCAGACAAAATGGACATCATGGATAACTGGCTGGACGCCATTGTGCACAAATTGGAAAGACACGAGGAACGCATTACAGAAGCGGAGCGTCATATCTGCGACACTGAGGACTCCACTGCTCACCTCCAGACCAACATGGCGCAAATGGACAAACTGATGAAGATCATTGCAGCAAAAAACAGGGATCTCGAAGCGCGCAGTAGAAGGAATAACATCTGTGTTCTTGGCATTCCCGAGAGCACAAATACTGGCAGTATGGAAGAGTACATAGAAAGACTACTGCGCGACACATTAGGAGTGGAATCCTTCTCATCACAGTTCATTGTCAAAAGGGCACATATATCCCTTGGCTCTCAGCCTACCCCAGGAAGCACACCTCGCCGTATCAAAGCCCATCTTATCAGTTATCGAGATCGAGATGTTGCCCTTAAGGCTGCCCGACAGAAGTGCCAACTCACTTTTGAAGGCAATAACTTTACCATCTACCCAGACTTTACAGCCGCTGTCCAAGAAGAAAGGCGCAAGTTCATGCCTGTCAGCAAAAATTAAGAGAGGCCAAATTGACTATGCTCTACTCTACCCGGTGCACATTTGAGTTACGCACCAAGGCAAACAAACGTTTTTTACTAAGCTGCACCAAGAAGATGACTTCCTGAAACGCCTCAAAGGCAATAACAGAGCATCCGCCCCCCCCCCCCCGACCTCCTCACCGAAATCGAGATCTCCGAATCCCGAATAACTGCTTCTGGCATCAAGCCATGTTCGTATTATGGGCTGACCACGGCAGCACAGTGACGAAGCACCTCCTGAAAATGGGAGCAGACATCACCCGGAACTGATCACTTGCCGTGGTCAGTCAGATAAGTGACACACTGGAACTGTATGACATTTAACACCGAGCACCCACACCCTCTCTGAGCTTTTGCCTACTCCATCGCTCCAGCTCTCAGAGGGTGGGGCAAGAAAGCGCCTGCACCTAGGAGACCTCCTTGAGGGTGCTCCCCCTTTAGTTTGTTTCTACACTGCATAGTTATACGCAGTATGTTCATGATGTTACGTGGGATTAGGGAGGGGGGGGGGCGGAACACTTCTTACTGGCACGTTTGGGATGCTCAAGTGGGTGGGGGAGGGATGGGGATTGTTCCGGCAGTTCTTTCGCAATGCATGAGACACTCATGACAACCGAATGTATCATAGTCGTTGTTCTCCCTACTTATCTCATGTAAATGGCGCAACCATACTCTCATCTTTCATAACCCACCACAGATCATGCCTAATCTGACAAACTCTATACTTTACAGATCCTCACATGGAACGTTAGAGGGCTGGGGGACCCGAGGAAGCGCCACCAAATATTGGCATACTTAGACAGACACCAGACCCACATCGCACTGCTCCAAGAGACTCACATACATCCCAAGCATAGGAACACCTTCGCGCATAAATGGGCTGATCACAGGATCTTTTCCTCTTATTCTTCTTATTCTAGAGAAGGGTTCTCCAACCGGTCGATCGCGAGCTACCGTAGCTCGCCGAACCCCCATGAGTAGCTCACGCCTTGCATCTACATTTTGTAGCCTGTTATTGTCATTTATTATCCTTGGGCCTTTTTTCACAGCCGTTGCCTGCCCTCACCGAACTTAACTGCTCAGATTGGCCTAACTGAGCTTAGCTGGGGCGGGGCAGGCCAAAGATGATGAAGCTATTGCTGATGTTAGCCTCCAGTCCATGCTACCGGCCTTTCATAGCCTGGCACTGCGCTCTTGATCCTCCAGCACGACATGTGCTGGTGCGAAGTAGCAGGTCCTGGGAAAGCCTGCTAGCATGCAGGTGGTGCAGGCAGTATTGAACTGCAACAAACCCGCGCAACTTGCTTTTTAGGTTTCGCTGGAGGGCGGAGCTCTTAGCTCCGCCTCCAGAGAAATCTCTTGATTTCCAGTAAGGAGAATGGAATACGCCCCCCTGTCCCATTGGCTAGCTCCATAAATGGAGGCTAGCCATTGGAACAGAGATCTGTCCGTCAAGGCCGGACCAGATTCGGGGGCGTTCCCGAGATTTTTTCCCAGGGCGGAGTTACGTTTTTTCCCGTTCCCTCCCCTTTCACTGATGCGATGTCCATTTCCGCCCCCCCCTCGCTGTCCTGTGCACGTTTCCCGCCGTCCGTGTCCGCTCCCGCCCCCTCCCGCCGTCCGTGTCCCCTCCCGCCCCCTCCCGCCGTCCGTGTCCCCTCCCGCCCCCTCCCGCCGTCCGTGTCCCCTCCCGCCCCCTCCCGCCGTCCGTGTCCACTCCCGATTGATTGTTATCTAGAGCCGGTGCCCACCCGGCATTTGCCCGTAAAAATCAGCCCCCGCCTGCCTACCTAAGGAGAAGGGCCGCTGCGCTGCCCGCAGCGACCCGGAAGTGGTTGGCCGGCCGGCCAATCCCAGCGCGGCCGGCTGGAAGTGCCCGCCCCCCGCAGCCCGGGGGGAAGAAAGAAGAAGCATGGCGGCCGGTTTGCAGGGCTCCCGTGATGCGAGGGAGCCCTGCTGCATCCAGGAGGAGAGGAACCCCGCCCGCGGCCCCAAAGCGACCGCCGGAGGAGTGCTGCAGGGAGCAAGGCTCCCGTGTGAGGAGGAGAGCCCCGCCAGAAGACAGTCGGTGAGTGCGCGAGCTTGATCCGAAGGTATCAGAGCGCTTCACATGAGCACTAGTTGCATTACAGACGGACAAATGCATTGGGGGGGAGGGTCCTAAGTAAATTGCCCACAATCTTTTTATGTTTTCCTTATTACCGGTTTCACTATAAACTGCACCCTTTCAGAGTTTCTTGCCTGTTCTCACTATAGTCAGGTGAAGTCGCGGTTTCGTTAACTAACTTTATTCTTGCAAAGTAGCCTTATTGTATAGTACGGCCATTATTACCCCAACGCACTCACTAGAACCTTAGCATATACATGACATCAAAAATGCTGTTACTTTTAACCCCCCCCCCCCATTTCCTTCCAGATACAGATTTCGGGTAGTTGCACAGGTTTAAGTTGCCTTATGTAGTAACTGTTTCTTAACCACAGGCAATATCTTTTCAGTAGGCCAATATGTTCACTGTTATGCTGCTGGTTTATGAACCTTGTGAGGAGCTCACGCCACTTCAAAGTAGGTTGCCTGTAGCCTAAGTAGTTGAGAAGAAGTAACAAATTAATGGTGGCCTCCTAAGAGTCCGTCTGAAGGCCGGTGTTAGTTACCTGTGCACGTTTTAAACGCTTCCTGTCTACTGCCGGTTCTTTCCGAACGTTGAAAATGGAAAATCACTTCTCTTCCGACCAGTGGAGTAGATGCTTGTTTGATGTTCCTTGATTGAGGCTCCCTGCGTAAAACACAATAGTCGGAACTTTTGAAAGTTTTTTTTTCTTCTCTACTTTCTTGAACCCTGTATGGTTTGATCTGGTACTTAGCCAACACAGAAATGGCATTGTAGACAAGGTCGTTGCAGGGTGAATAGTGACTTGCGTATGTTTAGTGATACGGGGTCCCAGTCTTTAACATAAAGCACTGTGACTAAGTTCTTAAAATTGCAAACAGTCTAATAGGGCGCTACAAAATGCGGAAAAAGTTTTTGATAAAACCTGCTTCCAAAATGTAGATTTTAGCAATGTAAGTAAACAGTGCTATTGTTTTTAAAACAGTCATTTTAGAAACTCAACAGCTCAAAGAATACATGTTGTTAGGAAGCTTCAAGCCATTCCATCAACTAATCCCAATAACTGCTTCCAAGCACCCTTTTTCGAGGTTGCTCACACTTTTTTCAGTTTTTTTTCACGCATGCCGGCACAATGGCAAGAAGACATGTTTAGTCACTTCAACTCCTGGTCCCTTGCAGCATGTCTGACTCGTCCCTGTGGCTAAAGTGGAGATTGCAGAGGAGGATTGGCTCTGTCAGTTATTTTTTAACATCAATGGGGGATATCCCACCTTATGAAGACCATAGTAGGTCACATCTCGCTTTAAGGATTGGAGTGTTTTGTGTACCACAAGTGCTTTTGATATCTGCTGCTCTATCCTGCAGATAATTGCACGAGCGTCTGGATGTCAAGGGAAATGGTTATTTTGTCACATAACTGTAGTAAGAACACCACTTGACTAGTGAGCAATGAGATTCTGAATGTCAGCCAGTTTATCCACAGACATGGATAGATTTTAGAGTTAAGTGTAGACTAGAGTATTAAATAGCAAACACAAGGAGATGAATTGCTGAAACTTTTCAGACACTTGCCCCAAGTCACAGATCGGGGTTGAATCAATCATCGTTCTTTAGTTCACTTTGCCACCTCAGTTCAGACCCAGCTATATGCAAATCAGTCTTGACCCCGTGCCTCATGGGAACAGTCCAGCCCAAATTGCCATTCCAGGTCTTCCCTGAACCGGACACAAGCATCCTGGGGCCGCTTTCGGGTAACTTCCCTAATCAGCAAGGCTAGTTTGAATCCAGTGGCAAAGTGAGCAAGGGACCCACTTCGGGTATACCCTGCCAACAAGTGTGTGGAGTATTAAGATATCCAGGTTTATCGACCTGGAAGCCCCTTGGTTGCATGAATGCTGAGTAGTGTACTTTGTGCCCCTGTTTCGTTGGCAACATCGTTAAGAGGATGTTATTTCCACACATGCTTAACTAAATAAGCTAGTTCCCCATGTTGGCTCTTACTTAAGTGAGTAGTTTCCCTTAATCTCCATTTATCTGGATACGTTAAAACATCTGCAGTAATAATGCACACTATGTTGGTGAATGCGGGCCCTGTAGCCAGAGAGATTAAGCTAGTGGCATTGTAAATGACAATGCCATTTATTTATCTGCTTTCAAAACCAACACATAAATACAAAATTTGTCATTTACAATGCCAATAGCTCAAACTTTTACAAAGGCGAAACCGTTGCATTGTAAATGCTTGTTTCTACCTTGCATCCTGGCAGAGAGGCGCTCTCCCTGGCAGGCCAGTGTCTGCAGGTCTCATCACAGGGGCAGGACATGTGGCACACAGCGCGGTGCGATGGGCCCGCTGACAACAGACACTGTGTCCGGAGTGGCGGACAGGGACAGTGAAGCGGAGGCTAATACGAGTGATGAAGGGGTCTGAACACCATCCGGGGGAAGGGAGAGAACAAAGACGAATGAGTAGGGTGGTCGAGGCAGGTCGGGCTGCGTGTTGGTTCGAGAAGGAGGTAGCTGTGAGAGGGAAAGGTGGAGGAGGAAGAAAGGCAGATGAAAGTGGGAGACAAACGAGGAGCTGATCAATCGGTAAGCATTATACCTCTTAATGTGCTGTTCTCCAGACTGGAGCCTTATGTTCTGTAAACGTGCTGCAGCCGCAAGTATGTCAAGATTCGAGTGAGCTGGGCGATTTTAGTAAGGCAGCACCGGGCTGTATGGTTAGCAGGCTACGCCACAAATTCAGTAATGGTGCAGCTCGCAGCGCTGGTGCAGACAGTTCACAATGCTGGTGCAGGCAGCTCACAGCGCTGGTGCAGGCAGTTCACAGCGCTGGTACAGGCAGTTCACACTGGCCCAGGACGCCACTGTGCTACCTCAGCTGTTATAAATGTTACCCGGGCCCTACCTAGTACAGAATGCAGTTGTTTCAAAGAAATGTGACCCGCAGATTTCAAAGCCATGGGGCCGCCAGGACATAGTAGTGGCATCGGTACCCTTGTCCCACAACCCTCACTTTGCCCTCCTATGGGGTCCCCTGCAGGGACCGCGGGCCTCCCGCAGTATCACTGGTCGACCCGCACTGAACTTTCAGGACAGCTGCAGCCCGATCACTGTGTGGAGGCCGCGGGCCGGTTGGTAAATGGTAACGGAATCACGGCGTCGCCTGAGCTCAGCCTCCCTGCAGTGCCGCAGCTAAGGGCCAGAGTGAGTTAATGCCTAGATCCGCCGTTCGTCTGTAGCCTCCGGACACACCGACATTAAGACTAAGCAAGTATCATGATGGTCCAGATGCTCCATTCCCCTGACGGGATATTATAACCCCACGTTATTGTGTCCGGTACCATTGCCCTTGGTTCTACCATATTTGTGTCGCTTCTGGTTATCCTCGCAGACGCCTTATCATCTTTGATGCTTTGTTAGTGCCCCACCTGATAACATTATAGCTCCTCTGATTCGCTTTCTGCCCTCTCCAATGGCCTATTATTACCCCCATCTGAAGCGCCATTTTTATTCTCCTGGGCGCCCTGTTAATGTCTTATCAAATTTGCGATTATTCCTGCCACTGATGCTCTGTAATTGACACCTCTGAGGCCCTATGGTTGTCCTTTCTGATGCGATGTTATCCCCCTAAATGCCCTCTTAACCCCCTCTCTGATGCAGTATTATTTCCCTGCCCGAAGTAGTGGGATTTCCTTATTTATTGCCCTGCAATTAACCCATTCCATGTGCTATTATTGTCCTACCTTTGCCATTATTGCCTATTCTATCTCCCTGTTAATGCCCCGTCTGATGCCTCATTGCAGCCAACTCTGATGCCACTATTTCCCTCTCTATTGTCCCATTATAATCATTAATGCCTCGTCTGATGTCTCCTTATTGTCGCCTCTGATGCCTCATATTGCCCTCTCTCATGCGTGGTTATTGCCTGCTCTGTTCTCTATTAATGTACCCTGTACTGACTTCTTATTGCCCCCTCCAATGTTGTCATTGCCCTGTCTGAGGTCCTGTTATTTCCTCCTCCCTGGCTCCAGGTGTCTGCCCTGTCCCTGGTATGTTTATTTTGAGGCCTCCAGGCAGTAAGGAGTTTTAAGGTTGGTAATGATGGCTTGGAGGAAATTAGCCTTAAAGTCCATGAAACTGGGCATGAGAGGGGTCTCTCAAATAAATGTGCGAGTTTCGTAGCCTTCAGTAGCTCACAACAATTTTCACTGCTCCGAAGTAGCTCTGAAAAGACCCCTGTTCTAGAGCGACGGCTATACTCATCAAAAAAACAACTCCCTTCGCTCTGATTGGGTCAGAACATGATCCACATTCGCGATACTGCCTCGCATGGGGCAGGCTAGGCACAGAATCGGGCACTCTTGCCTGCTGTTACGGCCCCAACATCTACTCCCCCGGTTTCTTCACAGTGCTTTGGGGTAAGATTGTGGCGATAGGGTCTACACACATAATATGGGGCGGGGACTTTAATGTCGCTCTTAACCCAACCGTGGACAGATCCAACCCCTCGGTGCACCACTACAACCGGTCACACAAAGTCATGGATGGCATAGTTACAGAAAATGGTCTATTAAATGCATGGCACCATCTTCACCCGCTCACTACGGAAATCACTCACTTTGCCGCTCAGTATGCATCCGGGCACACCTAGACTACTTCCTGCTCACACGAGGACTAGGTTCCCAGCTTCAGGATGTGACGCACTTGGCATATTCTGACCATGCTCCTTTGAAAGTAGCGCTCACACTCCCGGGTTGCGGTCTCCCACGTAGCGTCTGGAGGCTACCCCCCCTAACGCTGTTAGATGTGGTATTTCAGGAAGAACTGGGGCAGGAAATGCAAGAGTTTTTACAGAAAAACAAAAGGTCTGTATATACTGTTGAGGTGGTCTGGCAGGCCTTCAAGGTCACAATTCGGGGTTTCTGCATCTCGAAAAGCACAGGCATCCTACGAGACATACAGGGAATGCTAAAAAAATTGGAAGCTGAGCTCAAGGCATTGGAGACCAAATTTGTGCCAGGTTCCGATGGACCGACACGTCGCATGTTCCGAGACAAACTCACAGAATACACCGATACTGCCAACCGTGAGACGAAGTTCAGGGGCAAACACTGGGTGGCCCGACGATATGGCAAGGGCGAACGCCCAGGAAAGGTCTTGGCCAAAACAATGCGATGACCACGTTTTTCCAATTATGTCATAGAAATAGCTGGTCCAGGTGACGCACTCTACAGAGACACTATTGATATTCTTAACACATTTTCCACACATTACTCCTCGCTGTACGCATCTAATAGATGCAACACCCTCGACCTGGACAATTATCTAGATGACGTGGCACTGGCATGGCTGGGTGATTCACAGTGGGAATTTCTCTGTGCCCCATTTGAGATAGATGAAATACGGGAATCCATAATGCAAATGAAATCAGGCAAGGCCCCAGGCCTAGACGGGCTCCCCATTGAATTCTACAAAACATACATAGACCTCCTAGCCCCCATCTTTAAGGAAGTGTACGAAGATGCCCATGATGCTGGCTTACTCCCTCCTTCAATGAGAGAGGTGCTCATCACTTCCCTACTCAAACCTGGAAAACCAGCCATACATTGCGACTCCAATAGACCGTTGTCCCTAATCAACTGCAACACTATCATTTTAGCCAAAATCATAGTCAACCATTTAAATTTGCTCATGGAGAAGCTAGTTCTTCCCGACCAGGCGGGCTTCATTCCTGGACAGGCGACAACACACAACCTCCACACCTTCTTCTCAATCCTCCATAATGTCGATCCCTACTTACCTCTGGCGGCGGTTTTCTTAGACACAATGAAGGCGTTTGATTCCATCGAATGGGATTACCTATTGGGAATCCTTCAACATATGGGCTTCCCTCCACAGTTTCTCTCCTGGATCCGACTATTATAGACACTCCCCACAGCAAAAGTCCTCATCAATGGTCACCTAACTACTGCCTTCCCAATAACCAGAGGCACTGGACAGGGGTGCCCTCTCTCTCCCCTGCTCCTCGGCTTGGCGGTAGAGCCATTGGCGGCAAAATTACGACATCGCCACTAGTACAAAGCACTACGTTGTCAATTACGCGAAATATTGCATTCGCTCTATGTGGATGATATTACTCTCAACGTCAGAGACCGGCTGGCAGGGTAATATAAACCCACTCTTGCAGGAATTCATTGTTTTTAGGAACTCTCTGTTGTTCAAATAAATTGGTGCAAGTCACAAATATTCCCTCTCACTTTCGAGACTCAGCCGTACCCCCTAGATTTCCCACTAGAGTGGTGTCACTAGGACATGCGGTATCTGGGGATTCGCATCACCAGAGACAGGGAGGAATTAATGCGCTTTAATTATGGTACTATCCTGGATCACATCACAGACAGTGTCACCTGCTGGATAGCCCTGCTTCTTTCTCTAGAGGGCCGTGCTTCTTTGATTTAAATGGTGGTTCTCTAACAACTATTGTACTTATTCCTCAATATCCCATACTACCATGGAAGGCATTTTTTCAAGGAACTACAAACATAAATTATTTGATTAGTATGGGAGGCAAGCACCCACGACTGCAATGGAACATACATCACTAGACCTTATTATCTGGGGGGATTCGACATCGCGAATTTTGAACTATACTATATAAGCGCCCAGGCACTCTATGCTTACTACTGGGTTCACCCCCTCGTTATATGCCAAAAGGTTGCTGCGGAACACTGGCTGGTGGACCCTGTACCTCTAGATGGCGCAATATATATAACCCCCCAGCCACGAGACAAGACGCCTACCACGGTCTCGTGCACTATTGCATCCTGGAACCGCATCTCGTCTCTACTACAATGTCCCATGCTTTACTCACCGCTGCTCCCCCTATCATACCAAACTCGAATGCAACTGCTCCAGGAGGTGGGATTTCACAAGCTCCTCAATCGGACTCACTTCAAAACATGGGGTGACCTTTACCAGAACGGGCAATTCCGGACACTAGATCAAGGATTCCCTGATGCCCAGCCGTCCTCCCTGGATGTAATCCGTTACGTAAGGCTCCACCAAGGTATGCGATCCAATACCCCTGAATTCCCCGAAGAGCCTACTACATTGGCCCCTCTGCAACTGATGCTTTGCACAACATCCCCGGGCCATATGGTATCTACACTATACCACACCATACACACTCTACAGGATGTACACCCCTGTCCCTCTCGTGCACACTCAGACACAGAGCTAGGACACATGCTCACCGACGAACACTGGACCTATTGCTGTTTGCAATCAGAACAAATCTCAGTGAGTAGCAGACTGTGCATCACGCATTACACATTTTTGCACCGATTATACTACACCCAAGTCAAAATGCATAAGTACAAACTGAAAGACACATACTGCAGATTTCCTTCACTTAGCCTGGGAGTGCCCGGGGTACGTGACTTCTGGGATCAGGTTTTTCATTCCCTAAACCAGATGACAATGCTATCATTGGAACGCACACTGCTGGTCGCCATACTGGGATACACCGCACTCATTGACAAGCCATACCGCCGATACACCGCCACTGCCTTGTTAATGGCTAAATGCCTGGTTGTCTGTAGGTGGGGCAGGGGACGAGCTCCAAAGTTTAAGGACTGGCTTACTGACCTAATTTCTTGCCAAGAACAATGACACATATGTAACTGTAAATGATGTCACTATAAAGTATAGTTGTATGCCATATTATACGACTTTATAAACAAGGAAGGAAAACCGCAAAGATATTTGGACACCTCGCTACGCCATGAACTGTGATTGAGAGGACAGAACAACATCTGTATTATGACAAAAATATGTGTGCTCCCGCATGACTAATGCTGTAATTGTATTGTTTCATGTTTAAAAACCCAATACAAAAAAACGGTACATGAGACATGCAACACCTGCTAAAAACATTGCTCTCCAAGAGGATTAGAAAACATGGAGCACTTGAAGAGCACTGTTGACAGCAAACAACCATAGCTCTATATTAAAAAGAGGAATGGAAGCATTGATGTGCTGACAAAGTCATGTTTATTAATATCATGTGAATGCACACAGAGAGGGCACACATCCACTACGTTCCTATTTTGGTAATATTTTCGACAGGAATGATTTAGATAAGGTTAATGTGAGAGAATTACCCTTTTTGCATGGTCACACCCATTTTCATGTTGAATTGTATTGCTGGTTTTAAAATTCTGCACACAGATACACTGCTATCCAGTTCCCAGTGTATGTGCCTTGACCCCTAAATAAAACATAAAAAAAATTGGCTAATCCCTTATTGACATATTTAACTCATTTGTATGGCCACACTATATGGAGTAGAAACTACACCCATGCCTGGAAAATTAAATGTCACCAGTAGACAGCAGCACCTATTGTGCAATCCACTAGTGGGACAAGGAAAACATAGCTTCTGGCCAACCCCTGTAACCTGACTACTGCAGTTTAAACCTGCAGTCCGACCTGTCAAAATAACCCTTTTTACGAAGGTCAATATTAATAAGGTAAATATTAATAAGTCATCCCTAAGTAGTTAACAAGTTACATATTATTAAGCCACCAATTGTAGCCAACAAGGTACAGTGTGCGGTATTTAAAAGTGGGGCATGTAGACATGTAATGTTGCCATGTCCCTGACTCACTGTGGACGGCTCTGGCTGTCCTATGAGAACATAAGCCTACAGATTGAAATATTAATTCTACTATTTCAGGTTTGGGACCAGCCAGACAAATGATACAACCACTGTTTTTAATATTTATAGAAAACAATACAATGGTAAAGTTAGATAATTAAATATTTATGAAAGGTAACTTTTAGAAAGTTACACTTTCCGCTCCTGGAGGCTAATTTACATTAGCCTGCCAGCAGCTGCCTATCAGTGCGTGACCTTAATGAGGTGTGAAAACTGTTCCCAGGGCAGAACAGTGGCTTTGGCCTTTTGACAGCATTAGCTGGGTATGTGGCAGTTGCAGGGGCGGCTCCTTCACTAGGGCGGAGGAGCGTCGCCTTACTGCTTTCTCGCAGTGCGAGAAGCAGAAACATAAAATGATAATAACTGAAAGTTATTACCATTTTTTGTTTGGTTACGGGCGGGGATGCTTTACGAAGAGCCAGGGCAGGGGAGGAGTGGTGTGCCCACTCCTGAGGGCGCAATGACTGTTTGGCCGGCTTGAAGGGGGATGGGAGCACACTGCTTCACCTCCCAGCACAGTTCGCCCCTTAGCATCCTGGTAAATGCAGTTCAGTTTAAATGCTTACTTGAATTTTTGTTGAAGCTTTTTTATCAAAATTAGTGCAGGTCAGTGCTGGTAATCTCTAGACATGTGTTTCTCGAGATTATCCTTCATCAGTAGAGATAAAAACGAAATTCATCTGGGGTTGCTGAGAAAGCTGCCACAATCCTCTCAGGTCTCTGTACCTCTCCCTGGTGCACAGGTGAATCTCCAAGAGCTTGTCAGCTCAGTGGCTCAAGGGAGCCTTTTTAAACAGAAGGGGAATGGGAGCACACTGCTTCACCTCCCAGCACAGTTCGCCCCTTAAAATCCTAGTAAATGCAGTTCAGTTTAAATGCTTACTTGAATTTATGTTGAAGTGTTTCACCAAGGTTGGTGCAGGTTAGGGCTGTTAATCTCTAGACACATTATCCTTCACCAGGAGAGATAAAAACGAAATTCATCTGGGGTTGCTGAGAAAGCTGCCACAATCCTCTCAGGTCTCTGTACCTCTCCCTGGCGTGTGCAAATATAAACAACAAAGGGACTAAAAACTAGATACACCCCTTAGTTTGTAGCAAGTATTCTGCACTCAATTATTGTCAACCCTTGCTTGAAAACAACATTATCCATCTTTTGAAGCTTAGTAAATGTGCATGTCTATAATCACAGTACAGTCAGCACACCTTCAATGTTAAAGTGGCTATGACAGTCTGAGAGCAAGCAACTAAAATAATGCATTGAATTAAAGACTCGTATGTGTTTTCACAAACGTGGGACATAATGACCATGCAAACCATGCTGGTGCAGTGAACAAAATTACAGCCTCCATTTTAAAAAGTGGAATGCATGCATTGATGTGTTGAAACAAATGTTATTATTTTTTTAATGATTCCACAGTAGCCACGTTTCAACTATTATGTTTTCATCTCATATCAATTAGGCATATTTAGACAAATTTTGGAAATACTGTGAAGGCTTTATGAAATTTTACAAAATAAAAAGGAATTCTACGAACCAAAATATTTGGTATATGTATGAAAATGTGTTTATTGGTACGGTCACCCAGTTTTTTCTCGCCTGATGCTATTGGTTTCTTGAGTCTGTGCACTGGGACACTGCTAACCCCGTACATGTACTCTGACCCCTAATATATGGTTAAACTGGCTACTGCTGACTGGCATATTTAACTTATCTATAAGTCCCTAGTATACCCAGGATCTGTCAGTTAGTTGTCACTAGTGACCTGCAGCACATATTGTATCATCACTAAAGTGACTATGCAAAACATGTCTCCAGGACTGCTCATGCTGCCTGGGTAAGCAGTTATAAAACTTACAATTCGACCAGGCAAAATAATCCTTTTGCCAGGCGCAAACCTGCCTTTTTAATACTTGTAAGTTACCCATAAGGTAGGCCCAAAATAACAGTAGGGCAGGGTGCATTGTATTTAAGAAGAAGTACAAGTGTACACCTCCAAAGTCAGTTTTCACTGTGACAAAGCTGGCTCTCCGGTAGAAAAGTACTGGGTTAAGATACACCTTATAATGCATAGCTTCAGTTTAAGAATAGCTAGAACAATGATTGAAGGGTTCATTTTAATAGTAATTTTAAATCCAACTTAGTGATCATTTTTATGCTACTATTTTGAAAATGACAATTTTAGAAAGTTGTCATTTCCTGCCTAAGCCAACTGTGCCTTTCAGTGTTCAGTGTCACCTGACTGTTAATGGCTCTCCTGTGAGAGATGTGTATTGCCCCAGACAGTGAATCAAGGGCTTTGGTGTGAGGAGATGTGAGCAGGATGGCCTGGAGGGCTGTGCCCAGTCCCTTATTGAGCTTCAAAAGACCTAATTCCACCTCCCTTTCGTCCTATAGCCAGCCTGTCTCCAAACTTAGTGGGAGGGGAAGCTACCTCAGAACTGGCTTGAAGTTACTGCATGGGTGGGTTTGCCCATTATCATGGCTACACCTCTAGGTAGGCACAGGGAAAGAAAGCTTTTGCCATCTTGGTTTTAGGTAGAGAAGGGCAGTGTGGGATAGTTTACAGTAAAATACACAAGCGCTGCACAAGTGGGTAAGGTCACCCAAGGGGACTTTAACCCCATTGGTTAGACAGCTGCCAAGAGTTTGCTCCAAATGAAGGCTTGCTCCCTCCAAAAATGTGATCTCCTGCAAAGCTACAACAACACAAAAGCTGCAAGAAGCCCACTTTCCAGAAGTGCCCAGCTGACCGTTTCCAATTAGACTTGCTCTGGATGCTGCTGCTGGCTTCTACTGGAATGGCCCCAGGACCTCAGGGACATTCCAGGGACTGATGGTCTGACTCGCCATAGCTCCTGCTATGTTCTCCGCAGGACATCAGACTCTGTCCGCACCATGGCCGCTTTAACTCTATCCTGCAGCTTTCTTGATGTTGCCATTGACGAGAACTTAATCAAAGCCAAAGACCTCTAGAGCACGGAAACCCTAACTTTCCTTCAGCGACAGCTGCATCAGAACTCAGTCTTCCTGCATCCTGTCACCATCTAGCCCGACTTCCACCTCTACCTTCAATGCTGATGAACCCGTTATCAACCCACTGATATTTAGAATTGTTTCTAAGTAGGTAACCAGGGGCGGCTCCTCCATTGGGGCGGAGGAGCGTCGCCTCACTGTTTTATTGCATACCATTTTATGTTTCTGCTTCTCGCACTGCGAGAAAGAAGAAGGGTATGCCTGTTTGGGGGCGGTGGGTGGGCAGGTCAGGGAGAAGTGGCTTGCCCAATGTTGCGGGCCTTGGCTGTTTGGTCAGCCCTCTGGGGCCGACCAAACCAGTCATGTGCATACTTTTCTCAATGTAGGCTGCATGCAGCCTACATGGAGAAAATGGTCTCCCCAAAGGTGCCCGGCTGAGCGCCGTCCCCATCAATCACAACGTTGCCATTGCAGTGTTGTGATTGCCTGATTGGAGGGGAGGGAGGCTGCCTGCTCCCTGTTCAGCAGGAGAGCAGGAAAACGGGACCCGGCCAGGACCCGCGGGACCCCCCCCACCGCCACCCCCTGCGTGAACTCTGTGTATGCTGCAGCTACCAGGAGTTGAGCTAAGGTTAAAATTACATAAACCTTTCCTGGACCTGACAAGAATAGTGCCATTATTACTTGTGACGGACTATCATCCACCCCAACTAATAATCCACTTCCTCACAGTTTATATAGCAGTAAGTGTATCTAAAGTAAGGTAACAAAAGATGGACTGAATAGTATTAATGTGGTTTGCATATGACATTAGATGGGGCATAGGTGATTGCAAGGAAATTTATAATCAAAATATCATCTCTGCTAACAGGTCATGAAGACGTCCTATCCCATAAGCAAAGGGATCATTTAAAGGGTAAGTTCAGTGAGAACTCATTATGGCCAAAATTGTCAATGTCACTGAGACCTGCATGTGGTATTTCTGCTGTAAATACTGCAGTTTTCAGCTACATACCCACATATTTGAAGATTAAGGACCATAATCTATGTTGCAAAAGACTTAAATGCATTGTTTCTATTAAATACAAACACTTAAATAATCAAATGCATTCAGTAAAAAAAAAAAAATATTCACATGAGCCACAGAAATGATATTGTTTGTGTTTAACCCCTTCACTGCGGCAGCTATTCCGCCGCAGTGCTAAGGGGCGGGGCGGCCGCGCGGCGGGCGCATGCTGGTGACGGAACCGCTCCGTCACCAGCCGCGGTTGCGCTGTGCTCATGACGGAGCGGTTCCGTCACGGCCCCGCCCGCTCAATGGAACGCTCAGCCCAGGCGCGTAATCCGCGCAGGCGTGCCGAGCGGGCCGTGACGGAACCGCTCCGTCATCAGCACAGCGCGACCGCAGCTGATGACGGAGGAGTGGTTCCGTCACCAGCAGGGGAGGGGTTAAGTGCCCCTTAAAAGATTTCCAGGGTCATTGAGATCTTGCTAGGTGGCCTCTCCGCATCCCAGGTCAGCGGAGGCCTTCGCCTCTGCCACCTCAGCCCATAACATTGAGACTTTCCCATGTGCTTGGTGAGGAACTCTGTTCCTTAAGGGCATCATTGGGGTACATGATGGACTAAAAGCATTACTGTATGCCAAGCTTACCACCATAGATTTCACCTACTATGCATTGTTAATTGTTTGTTTACAAATAAAATTGTTTAAAAAAACCAAATAGTGAATTGAATTACAGTGGTGTTCAATGTTTGTTATCTCTGTTTGTTTCTCTGATTTTCTAGCTGAAGTAATAGAGAACCCGATATACGTGCAACAAATTTGAAGAGCAATCCCAGGATTCATTTGGAAGGCGTCAAGCTTGCCTCCTTCTCTCATGAGTGTGGGAAGACTGATGGAGAGTGCTACTGGAGGTCCTTGTCAATCATACCATTGCCATTAGTGAGTTGGCAAAACCTGTCCTGTGAACAAGTGGTCATCAAGAAACTCTAACAGTGAGACCTAAATGACATACTGAAGGCTCTCAGAGGCACTAAGTTAGATCCTATTAAATAGTCTGAGTTAATCCTAGCAGGACGGATTACCGGGATCTCAAACTAACTACAATCAATGTTTCTGTAACATTAAACGCTGTAGAGAACATCGCGCTGGCAGAATGTCCACTGTCATCGTGGAAGGCTCTCGATCAACTCCTTGATGTGCTCCAGCCCATAGAAATGCCACCCTCCAGTAGTTCTACTGGCAGAATATTTTACTTCAAACACAGAAAATGGGATTGATGAAAATGCTTGCTACAAACTTTCAAACCACTGACAATTCCTTATGTTAACATTCCATTCATCATCATCATAAAATCTTTATTTCTGTAAAAAATACCATCAAAGCACAAATTTGTAATTCACCACCAAAGATTCTCATAGCGAATAATTGTCACATTTCTAATAAAGTTTAAAACAATGGATAAAAACATTTAAGAACACGACAGAGATTATAGATTGGTTGATTAAAAAAAAGAAGAATACAACGCACAATGGATCATTAGGCACGGAGGCCAGGGTTAACCTTGGCCCATTAAAACTCTTTGAATGCGCCACATAGCAGCCAGAAAGTGCGAGACAGCAAATACAATTGGTCCCGCGGTATCAGTTTTCAGTACTCTGAGCGCGTGCTCACACTGCCGGAAGCCAATATTATTGCAGAGCGGCTTGAGCCAGTACTTCCTCGGATTTTGGTAGGCAGGACAAAAAAAGAATACATGTGTCTCAGTTTCACTGCCATAATCACAAGAAGGGCAATTTTTCGGTGCTGACAATGTCCACTCAATTATTGTTAGCTTGTCTGTGACATGGTGGAGCTTCCTCAGGCTTATAAGTAAGCTGATGCTTGAGCCCCACAGTCCAGCGATAGGACACCTATATCGGGGTGTGCCCCTCCAACTTAAGATACTCAGTGAGACGTCAAAAAAGCATTCCATCTGTCACTTTGTCCTTGTCTCAGTGAATCTCCCTTTTTGCCATGTGCCCTTGGATTTAGTTTTTATTTATTGCACATTAGCCTTTCCCTCACTTCTTTAGCACAACTGTCATCTGTGTGGTTTGCTTATTGAGGTGGATTCTCAACATTTGTTCTCTCCTGCCTGACCACAAAGCCTTTAGCTCGGCTACCTTAATTTTTTGCTAACCTAATTCAAATCTCTGTGTCTGTGTTTTTCTCCTGAGTTCGACCAGATTTGCTAATGCAGTGCCCTCTTCAAGGTATTGAGTTGGTTTTGCCAAGAAAATACTTTGGCCTGAGCATATAAACTTTAGTAATAAAGAGTTCACTCTGAACACAATCCCAAACATATTTCCTTGTGAAAGCTTGCAAAGATGCACAGGAGTTTGAGAATATGGTGTGTTCGGTCTATCATGAAGGAAGGAAGGAAGGAAGGAAGAGGGAGGTGGCTGCCATTAGAGTGGGCACAATCCATTAAGGACTTCCTTCGATCAAGTTTGTTGGATCCCGAGTGATGTAAGACCACAAACTTTCTGCATAGTCAGTTAGCGTCAGGACTGGTACCAACGTTCACATGCACTAGGTAGCACTAGGTAGTGGGTAAATGCATCGAATAGCTTGTCTACTGTCTAGATGTGTAGGTTGTTTTAGTATGAAGCTTGCAAATAGTTGCTTTGGGCATTGGTTTGGACACTGACCTGTGCTTCTGCTTTGAGGCAGGTGCTCACCAGAAAAGGGAGGAGCAGGAGATTGGTAGACTAATGTGCTGCAGCCAACTACCTACCCTGGCGGTAGAGGGGCAGCAGAGCATACACATTGAGCATGCAATAGTGGGCGTCTTCGCTTATGCCCCAACCCCACTTTGTGCACCAGAAGCAGTCGTGAGGGCAGACGCTGTCAAAAGCTACAAAAGCAACTGTTTTTGCAGGGCAAGGAATAGAAGCACGCCGAGGCCAACTTTCAACTGCCCACCTCCTCCTCTCGTAGCTGGGTTCCACATTCACCATGTCCATGTGAGCGGTCGCACTGGACACCACTGCTTTACCTGGCTTTTCTGCTGGTCTAGCTCGAGGTGCTTCCCAGCCGGTGGAATCATCCTGGTCAACTCCTGCAGCAAGCACAGTGTTGAGTGGCAGCAGGGCAAGGAGCTACCAAGACCCGCAAGTTGTACCTGCCGGGGCTGCTCTCAAAAGTGACAGGTGGAGTGGAAAATGGCCGGTGAAAAACAGATGAAAATTGCCAAGTAGGCCACATCCACCTGCCATTTATAATCTTGCAGCCTAGAAGATGGGTGGGGTCATTTTATCTAGGGGTGGGGCAGGGGAGGTTTCCCAAGGTGCAGGGGCCAATGGACAGTATAACCCAGATCCCGTAGGTAGAGTATGAAACAGAAGGCTGAATCAGAGGCAGCACCACTTCTGGACAGGGAGGGTCAAGAGTAGAGTCCATGTATAAACCTAGGTCCCGCATCTTTGGGGTTCCATTACCAGAGAGTGGTTGCATTCTTTTCTTGTCCCCTGGGATTGCTGCAGAAAGAGAAAGCGGCTGCAGAAAAGGATTAACAAGCATTGGCATAGCCAATAGGTATTGCCTTTGGGACCTTATAAGTGTTTAGACAGAGGTTAAATCTGGTAGCCTCTCTGAGACATAGGCATCACATGTGACTGACTGCCCAAGACTTACTGACCTTTCAGGAGCCTGATAAGTGAGTGACTGTAGAAGCCCCACAGGTCAGAGAAAACACAGCCACAGAGACAGGAAGAGCACAGACATAGCAAATACACTAAAACTGAGACAGGAAGAACACAGACACAGGGAATACACTGAAACTAAGACAGGGAAAACAAAGACGGGAATATACTACCACTCAGACAGGGAGAGCACAGATACAGGGAATACACTGACACTGAGGCAAGGAAAACACAAACTCAAGGAATACACTGACGATGAGACAGGGAAAACAAATACAGAAGGAATACACTGACATTGAGACAGGGTACACACAGACACAAGGAATACACTGACACTGAGACAGGGAACACATAGATACAAGGCATATACTGATATTGAGACAGGGAACATACAGACATAGGAATACACTGATGCTGAGACAGGCGACCCACAGACACAAGAAATAGACTGATACTGAGACAGGGAAAACACAGATACAGGGAACACACTGACACTGAGGCATGGAAAACACACAGGGACCACATAGACACTGAAACAGGGAGTGCAGTGACACTGGGGCAGTAAATACAATGACACAGGAAATAGGAAAACACTGGCACTGGAGTACAGAATACATTGACACAAGGAAGAAACTGACACTGAGTCAGGCAATACGCGGAGAAAGGGAATAAACCCGCCCAGGGAATACATTGACACTGGGACAGCAGATACACTGACACCAAGACACGGAATACACTGACACTGGGATAGCAGATACACTAACACCAAGACAGGGAATACATTGACAGTGGGACAGCAGATTCACTGACACCAAGACACGGAATACACTGACAGTGGGACAGCAGATTCACTGACACCAAGACAGGGAATAGATTCACACTGGGACAGCAGATACACTAACACCAAGACAGGGAATACATTGACACTGGGACAGCAGATACACTAACACCAAGACAGGGAATACATTGACACTGGGACAGCAGACACACTGACACCAAGACAGGGAATACATTGACACTGGGACAGCAGACACACTGACACCAAGACAGGGAATACATTGACACTGGGACAGCAGACACACTGACACCAAGACAGGGAATACATTGACACTGGGACAGCAGATACACTGACACCAAGACAGGGAATACATTGACACTGGGACAGCAGATACACTGACACCAAGACAGGGAATACATTGACACTGGGACAGCAGATACACTGACACCAAGACAGGGAATACATTGACACTGGGACAGCAGATACACTGACACCAAGACAGGGAATACATTGACACTGGGACAGCAGATACACTGACACCAAGACAGGGAATACATTGACACTGGGACAGCAGATTCACTGACACCAAGACAGGGAATAGATTCACACTGGGACAGCAGATACACTAACACCAAGACAGGGAATACATTGACACTGGGACAGCAGATACACTAACACCAAGACAGGGAATACATTGACACTGGGACAGCAGACACACTGACACCAAGACAGGGAATACATTGACACTGGGACAGCAGACACACTGACACCAAGACAGGGAATACATTGACACTGGGACAGCAGACACACTGACACCAAGACAGGGAATACATTGACACTGGGACAGCAGATACACTGACACCAAGACAGGGAATACATTGACACTGGGACAGCAGATACACTGACACCAAGACAGGGAATACATTGACACTGGGACAGCAGATACACTGACACCAAGACAGGGAATACATTGACACTGGGACAGCAGATACACTGACACCAAGACAGGGAATACATTGACACTGGGACAGCAGATACACTGACACCAAGACAGGGAATACATTGACACTGGGACAGCAGATACACTGACACCAAGACAGGGAATACATTCACACCAAGCCAAGTTACATATTGAATGTGAAGGACAATGTAGTGGGACATGGAATATATTGACACTGAGACAGGGGGTGCACTGACACGGGGAACACAGCGAGGCAGGGAATGCAGTGGAATACAAAGGGACAAGAAAACCAATAACAAAGAGTGGAATACACTGAGACAAGGAGAACACTTACACTGAGACAGGGAATATAATGAGGCAGGAGACACATTGACACTGACACAGGGACTACGAGATAGAGAATACACTGTCACTGAGTCAGGGAATACAGTGGCACTGAGACAAGGAATACACTGAGACAGGGAATGCAGACAATGGCATTCGGAATACACCGACTTGAGACAGTGAATAAACTGACACTGAGGCAAGGAATAAAGTGACAAAGAGAGGGAACATGCCAACACAGAGACTGGCACTGAGAGGGGGAATAAACGAAGAAAGGGAATACAATGGGGCAGAGAAGACAGTGACACCGAGAGACGGACTACACTGACACCGATGCAGGATAAACAATGACACCAAGACAGTGAATACAATGACACAGAATACACTGAAGCTGGGAATATAGTGACACTTACAGGATACCCTGTGATTGGCAAAACAGTGACGTAGACTACACCGAAACTGGGAATGCAATGCCATTTACAGAATACACTGAGATGGGGAATACGATGACAAAGTGACAAAGAGCACACTGAGGCCGAGACAGGGAATACACCGCTATAGGGAATATAGTGACACAGAATTCACTGAGACTGGGAACATAGCGACACATACAGAATACACTGAAGCTGGGAATACAGTGACGAAAAATACACTGAAACTTGGAATGCACTGCCACTTACAGAATACACTGAGACGGGGAATACAGTGACACTGAATACATTAAGGCTAGCAATATTGTGACACTTACGGGATACATTGAAACTGGGGATATAGTGATGTAGAATACACTGAAACTGGGAATACAATGACACTTACAGCATGAACTAAGACTGGGGATACATTGGCACTGTGACAGAGTGTACACTGACACCGAGACTGGGAATACAATGCTTTAAGGAAGACAATGACACAGACAGGGAACAGACAGGGAACACAGTGAGTCAGGGAATATACCGATACAGGGAATATAGCTAGGTAATAAAGTAGCTCATAGACAGGAATTACTGACATTGATAGAAGGAATACCCCAGCACCGAGGTAAGGAATACAACGAGACATGAAAGTAAGATACTGAGAGTGGAAGTACATTGACACTGAGACAAGGGACTCACTGAAATTGAGACAAAAGGACAAACTGACACTGAGGCAAGCAGACACTAGTCACACAACCATACCTGAAGAGGGAGAGCCATACATAAGGAGAGGGAATACACTGATACTTGGACAAACAGGTAATATGGGGCAAGGTATACACTGTTAGGAACACAGGATATGCATTGAGCTAGGAAAAAGAACATACAGCTGCTTGTCAGAGAAAGCTGTACACTGAAATGTTACTAAAGTCCTAAAACAGGCAGGGACATCACAATAATGTGATCATGGAGAGCAGGACATGGAAACTAAAAGCCACCCGCACCGGGATAAAGCACACTGATTTGCACACTGTAACTGAAACACAAGAATAACACAGATGTGGGGGAACACTTCAATGCCCAACACCCATACACAGGCTCCACTAATGGAGCTGGGGGCGTTATGCTGAAATATTATGAGAGGATTTTTTAAAAATTACCTGTGGGCGGTCGTAGAGGAATCTGCGTGTTATGTCCGAAACGAATACCAGAGAGTGCACTGCCAGTGCCCGGTATCGCAGCTGATGTTTTCCAGAATTGTGTGAAAAATGCTCCCAGATTTTTACGTCACACAGTGATTTGTATGTGCAATCAGAAGAAGCTAATGTACACACACAAAAAAACATTCACTTTTAATGGATATAAACTGTGCCCCTCAGTGCAGACTGTAGTCCCCACTTCTGCCTCTGCAGCGTTTTACATTATGGGTGACTGACTCAATGAAGAAACAACCAGGTCATAATAAACACAAGCTCTGAAAAGCCAGCACTTGGAGTCGTTTGTCAGAGAACGGAAGCCTGGTATGACGTGAACATCAGTGTGCTTTTCCTGCGTCTGCCGCTTGTTGTTTACGGGGCTGTGCGCGCGACTCTGCAGAGGGGAGAGACCAGGCGGCCCGCTTTATTAATCAGCTGCCATTGTTCTAAAAAGACAGTGGGATTCAGTGAAGACATCCTATTAAATGGAAATGATGTCTTGAGGCACGTGGCAGCTGTATCTCACACCTGGAGTTCGGCATCCTTTCTGGGCTCCTCTCACACAGGGAGAAAGAGTTACAAAAGGAAATGCGAGGATAAGTGGTGCAGGGGAGGAAGAAGGTGTTAAAGGGGAGAAGAGGATGCAAGAGTACGGGAGAGGAAAATGAGGCTACTGGAAGAAGAGCATGAGGCAATGTGTGGAAGAAGTGAGAGGTCTTGAGAAGGGGGAGAGTTACTAAGAGATGAGAAGAGAGCTTCTTGTTAATGTCGGTAGGAAGGAGAGTGAGAGTGTTCACCTCTGCTCCCCGTCTGACGGCGTCTTTGAAGCGATTTAAATGCGGCGGGAACAGCGAAAATGCCAAGTCAGGGCGTGACGTGGATGCGGGTAAATGAATGAAGCCTAGTTTTAGCTCCTAGTAAAGTAGTGTGCGAGCTAAACAGAGAGTGAGTGAGGGGGGGATAAAAAACGAATTGTGGCCCGCGCTGTGCTTCAATACTGTGAATAATTAATGCCGAAACAGGCAGCAGCTGTTTTCAAGCACACTCGTGCTTGTGGTGCCATCCGCCTTGCGGGAGCGAGCAACAGTCAATTAGCACGTGTGCCGCTGCTCGCTCCCGCAAGGTGGATGCCGCCACAAGCACGAGTGTGTGCTTGAAAATGAGCAAACGGTTGGCTAAAGGTCCTCCTAGGGCAGCGCATGCACGCTGCCTAGGCGAGACCTAAAAAGGAGGTTTGCAACTGTAATGGGCCAGAGGGAGGCCCCCCAACTCCATCCACTTCTTTTTCCAGAGTCAAAATACTTACAAGGAGGAGTAATCTGGTAATCAGCAAGAGGAAAAAAAAAACTCCGTTAGTGTTATAGCTTTAACAACAGACATTACACCGAGGGTATGATGTATGTAGTGGTATCACTGTATGTATGAATATTAAGTAGTACCTAGACTGTATTTTGTTGTATTAAAAATAAAACAACAGTGAAACCAGAATTCTGTGAACCCTGTTGGGATACCTGGAAGTTTATAATGATAATTTAGACCGTCAGAGATTAGAGTAGAATTTGATATCAGCAGGGGTAAGAGCACGAAGCCGCTATTGCTGCCTGCACAGGACCCTACCCTTCCTGCTGCCCGCCTGCCCTGCCCCCCGCTGTCCCTGGCTTTCCTATACCCTACCCTGTGATCCTCGCCCTCTGACTTTTGCCAGACTCTCCTGGATTTTTTCGATCTCCAGAAAAATTGTGGAATTAGGACTACTTTAAAAATACAGCGATTTTTACAAAAGGTCCCACAAAATCTTTAAAAAAAGATTTGGAAGCCTATTTTTCCCTCCTTTTACTGACCCTGCCCTCCTGTGCATGGTCAGTAAAAGGGTGAGGGCAGGAGAGAGGTGTTTTCATTCTCTCTCTCTTGCTCTCCAATCCAACGACAAGCTTCCTGGATGCAGATTCTGCCTTCAAGACCTCACAGCAGGCTACACAGGAAACATCGGTTACATCGCGGTGTTCACACCGCAATACCTTTACAACTATGGCATTACAACGCAAGTCATTACACTGACTTGCGCTGGATGGCGCTCTAAGCTAAGGAATAGTATGATTTACTATTCCAACACCTTCCCTACTGTAACGTAGGCTGGAGTTGGAATAGTAAATCATACTATTCATAAGTCCAGCACCCTACAGCGCAAGTCTTAATGCATGCGTTGTAAATGTATTACGGTGTGCACACCGCGATGTAACATCATATATTCGGCTACACCGAACCTGCACAAAAAGGAGGAACACTGCTGGGGGCTGGGACATTGCAGGTGCGTGAGCGCCCTGGCCTCCTTTAGCAGTCTTCCTGCCTTCCTTCTCGGCGCTGTGATACACAGGCTGCTACTGGGGGGTGTACAGAATTCCCTCAACTCTCCTCACACCTTACACTATGATGGGAGGAGGGTGCAGTGCGTGCATTTATAGATCCCTCGAGCAGCAAGTGTGTCACACAGGGAAGGGACGTAACCAGATGATGCCAGAGAGCACAGAGTTTAAATTGAACTCCTTCTGGCATCCACAGCTTACAATCACTGCGCGGATCTGGTTTGCTGGCTGGGCCATAAGATCTTTACGGCAGGAACATTTTATGACTTTCGCAAAATTACTGCAAATGTAACATTTTTTGGGCTGCAATTTTCTTGTTTAGTGGCTGCAAAATTCAGCACACAGGCAGTGATGTCCTGGGGAGTCTGTTTTGCTCTAGCTCACGTCATGCAAGTGTGTGGCTTCCTTAAGGCTCTCCCCTCTAAATGGCGACGTCCAAATGCCAGAGAACAATCAATGCGAGCTGAGACTGAAGAAGGGGTCCGGAGCAGGCAGCTGTGATCACCAGCATGGCTGCTGATGAGCAGTGAAGGGGGCTGGGACTGTAAAGTGAAAATTACCGCTGACCATGAGGCTAAGCCGAACCTAGAGGGAGGATAGCTAATCCCCCCAGTTGTGCAAGCATCTCACGGGCCCTCCCGCCGTTCCTTTTTTCCCAACAATTATGTACACCAGACCTCTGTGGGGTTAGAACGGCCGCAGTTTATCCAAATCAGCAGTTGGTGCAAACTTGTATTTGTTCCTCGACATTTTCATTTCTGGCTTATCTTGGGTTTCTACGTAAGGCATTTCATTACAGGTTATAAAGTGTATATCTTATGCTTCATTGTATATTATTAACCATAACATGCCTAACCCTTGTATGCACCAACCTTACAGCCATGCTGTCTCTTCAAATTGCTGTGACAGCTCTACTTCTGTCACCTGGTACAGTGGGTCGCGGCTTTGAGGCTTCAACTTGCTACCGAATGTGTGACGTTCGTGGCCCTGTGTCCATGCCTGGGCTGCATGTGCTGTGTCCGCCCAGCGCTGACCATTTCCTATTTTCTTCTCTGCTCTCAAGTATCCCTGCTGTGAGGCATCCCAAAGATTTGTCCCAACAATTGTCCCAAGAGTGCCTGCCGTAAGGCATCCCGAGGTCCTTGTTCGGGCAATTCCCCTTTTGAGTCCTTCTGTGAAGATATTTAGTGGTAAGACTTGTGACTCCTTGCCACGCTGGAGATGGTTTACCGACCAATGACAGCTCCCCCAATGACCGCGAGAAACTGTTCTTGAGCCCATACTATACTCAGGAGGAACCTATCACTCGCTCCACTAGACAGATGAACAGTATCCTCTTTAAACCTTCGGGGACACATCCGGGGAGTTCCCCGATGCTTGCAATTTTCCCACGCTGCAGAAATCAGTTGCGATAGTGAGGTTCGTAACCACCTGTCTCAATGACCTAATCTGAAGCGCTGATTCTGTAAGGTATGGGCCATTCGCTAACATTAATGCAATGACTCGAGCCCTGATGCAGCCCTCCTGGGGATACTGTTCTCCCAAAGTATCATGCCCTGCGATCCTGACCAGGGGTTTTTGTCCGAGGTTGCCCTGGTTCGTGTCTATTCTCTCGTTTACTGTGTGTAACCTATCTCACTATCTGCATCCATCCCTTCTTTGAGAAGAAAACCCTCCAATGTGTTCGGACTGTGCTCCTGGCTGCATTCTTCACCCTGTTTTAGTCCAGCATGCACCTAGTACTTCACCACTAACTATTAGCCTCGCCTGATGCAGTTCTACTTAATGCCTCAGCTCCTATGGTTGGCTGAATATCCGGATCCCTTCGGGGATACTATGACTCTCCCTTTGTCATGCACACTTGATACTGCGCATGGTCACTGTTCGCGGATGGCGCCCAGTTTGCCTTAAGTATAGGCCTTGTGTGTAGCCTAGCTCACCTTTCACATTAGCATCCCTGTAACTCGTGATTAGTTTATGCTGCTCACTAGCAAGCTTTTGTGATTTCGCTATGTTGCCAGGATGACTGGACGCAGGTTTTCAGCCATCCAACTCTCCCATAGGCAATGTCAGTTCTGAGCGGCTTCGCGCAAGTGCTTGATTGAACCAACTATTCCCCACATACTTTCTTTAACCAAAAGACCATCGCTCAGTAATACTAATAAACTGGTACAGAGCTGGGGGCCATTAGTCTGGTTCCAACTATCTTCTAGTATTTCCCATCATATATTTAGGGACTGATGAACACCTACACACATAACCAATACATTCCCATTCTGTTTGCACGTCTTTCCTGGTGGCTCATATCCCACTGGGCTATCTTTGGTTGTAACTTATGAACTGCAAGTAATAGAAGAAAAACAAGGGTTACCAACACGCTATCTCTGTAAACCATCCCGTGCTCTGCCTGATGCCCTATCCTCCCCAACGGGTACCCTGACCCTCTGTTTTTGCATCGGAGGGAGAGTTGGCCTAATCAATACTCCAGTCTCTCTCCAGTAAAAAGGTTTGCTCACCAGCGTTATCTGACCTCTCTACTTGTGCCCGGCCCTCTTGATCCAAACCAAGAATTCTGCATCAGGGTCTTTCTAAAACCCTTGTTGCCCTAACGTTGGACCTGGCTGCTGCCCTGTCGGCATCCGTGTGCAGCCCGCACTCTAGCCTCCTGGTCCTGAAGGATGCTGCCCAGGACTGCAGTTTCAATAGACCTTGCTCTTTGTGCGCCTTCTTGACTGTGAAAACGAGATGCTGAATTGTAGGCACTGGGCGATTAGGGTAATTCCCCTTTAAAAACAACACAGTCCCCTTCAATATCTTTCGTAGACTGTCCCATCCATCCCACCCTTCTGACCATTATGATTTCATTCAAACCCCAGGTATTGAAATGCTTGTGCTTGGAGAGACAATCAGCAGAATTGTTGTGTAATTCGTCCCAAGACTTGTGCTGCCAAACCTTCAGTGGGGAAACCCCAGCCAAAATCAAGACACAGGGGCAGACTGCGGGGGGAAGGCACAGATTGTCGGGGCATGGGGCGTGCGAACAACTGCCAGGGGCAGATATGGACAATACTGTGATGGGTGGGGCAGTGAGGATTGTGTTGATCTGTGGGCGATCACCAGGTTGAGTTACTCCACTGTCCTGGTGTACAACAGCTGTGGATGGTCTAGGGGTCTTGTTGGATAACTGAGTAGGGATACTAGTACCAATAAGATGGTCACTAGGATTTATGTTCACCAGGGTTGATGGAACACAAGTAACAGAGCAAGCCCTTGTGCACTTTAAGTGTTCTTCTGAGGAGTTATTAAAGATGGGAAGCACAAAGTTTTCAAGATTATCAAGGCGGTCCTCCAATGGTTTCAGTTTGTCCCAAGTATTTCCCCAAATTTGTTGCACAAGGCCCCAGGGATCAGAAAATTCAGGGAGTCCAGGAGCTGTAAGATATCAGTCTGGGATTCTGCATTTTGAGGCAGCGATGGGGGGATTTGTTAAGAGTAGTTGGTTTGTAGGGGCTTTAGTAATGGGTGTTGTTTCCTCTTGCTGGGACTGCACAGTGATAACTCTGGATGGAGTACTGATTCAGGTCTATTGTACGGACAGAACAGTGAGAACTAGGATGGGAGAGGCCCTCCTTCAGAGTTACTGAGGCTTACATTATCTGAGTCAAGACAAGGACCCAACAACTCTCCGTAGTTAAGGGAAAGTCTACGTTCAGTCAATTTAAATTAATTGATTTCAGTCCCGGCAACCCGCTCCAGCATGCTATTGATCGAGACAGAAGGGCAGGTAACATTACCACCATCTTTGCATTTCCCCATGGTTATCCGTCAAATTGTTCACCGTTGTTAACCAGGCCACCAGACCGGGGAGACTGAAGGAAGGAAGAAGAGAAACCCTACCCCAGCAATGCAGCTAAAAGTTACAGCTGCAGGACGTAGTCGAGGAGGCCAATCTGACAAACTGACAAAATGGGAGTGTCTGAAAGCACCCAGCACTTGCAGTGGCGAGAAAAAGAGCACAAGAGGTCAAAGTCAAGAAAATCAAAAAGCCTTTGTAGAGATAAAATTAGCCCCTGGAAAACGAAAACTTACCTCCACCCCTGGTCCTGCTGCCACCTCACCACACGCACCAGTTTAGTTTATGAAGATTTGAAGATTAGAAAAGGATCACCTATTATCAGTCTATAGACTCTGGGCTCAGCACTCTGCACTAGAGCATACTGGACTGGCAGTGAAAGACTTGAATGTATTATTATTTTCTTTGGGAGGCCACCTCCTGTTGACTACAAACAGTAACCAACTGGTAACCGAATCCTGTCTGTACAAACCCTTGTCGGGCACCAGTCAGGCACCAAACAGTGGTCACCTCCCCGCCCTAACGTACAACTAGACCCACTGACCTCTGCAAGGGGGCCAACTGCAGTGACGGTTATGGTGCCACTGGCGGTAGAAGATACTTCTCGAGGCTCAAGACTCTGGATGAGCTGGAATGCACGGATGCACTGAGTAGGAGAAATGGGATCAGGAGCTCCTCCTGCCGCACGTCCTTTGTATTAAGTACAACGGGAAACCCAATCAACCCTTGACGACTTGGACAAAATAGTATGAACTGGTAGGTGTGCCTACAAGGGATTTGTTTTAATACTTAATTTTGAATATTTTTAACACTTTACTCAGTGTAAGTGTTTGTAACTTACTTGCAGATTAATTTCTTTTATGTATATTTTAAACTGTTCATGCACAAATAACCTATATACAATTCTGGTTCTCTAATAAAGTATGAAAACATCAGATTATATCAGAAAACATCACATAAAATGTCAGAAAACACACAGGTGTATATTAAAAAATGAATTTTATTGTAAACAATGATAATAAAGGGTGCTGGTTAATTCCGCATACCATTACTCCGCAAGTCGGAACAACGACTTGCGGAGGCGGGGGGAAGGTGTTGGATTTAAAATCCAACACCTTCCCTAGTGTCCTCAAAGATTGGAGTTGGAATAGTAAATTATACTATTCCAACTACCAGCGCCCCCCTCCGCAAGTCGTTGTTCCGACTTGCGGAGTAATGGTATGCGGAATCACAATGCGGTTGTGGTAACGACCGCATTGTGATTCCCTGCGGGGAAAAAGAATGTGGGATGTCATCATATATTCGAGAAATACAGATGTTTTTGTCCTTCACAGTAACAATTGTGTACACTTTTTTCAGATAGAATTAAGGCGAATCAACTGATTGATACAGAAGAATACAGCCTATGGTAACATCATACAGAAAATAAGTGCAATTGTCGACGTTCGGTCTTTAGGCTGTCGTCTGTAAGACCATCTTCAGGACTATATGAGTTAAAATTGTTGACCCCTAATAGAACACGGAAAAAAACAATATTTACTGTGTATTCTTTTATTTATAGTTATTTAAGACAAAGTTATCACCTGTGTATAGATAGTAACTATGAAAAGTAAGATTATTCTCAATAGGTCTCAATTAGAATGATTGAGAAAGTCCAGAATATTAGTCAGTGTAAGCCCTTCACCTATGTCTAATTTAGGAAGACGAAGGCTGCCTCAATTCTAAATTTGATAGAGATAGATTATTGACACTTACTGGAAAATCAGTGTGAAAATCACTGTCACTGTGGCGTCCAGAAATATATACAGCCAGCGGATATTTTATGTAGCGGAGTGGATCCTAATCTGAAGAAATAAAGTTCATCTTCGAAGAATCCGGAACATTTCTAGATTCTTAACCACCGAGGCCCTAGCTCTTGTTCTCTTGGCCTTGGTCATTTCCTGCATTGACTATGCCAACTCACTCTACGTTGGCATCCCAGACTATCAGCTCCATCGCTTGCAATTGGTTCAAAACCAATCAGCTAGGCACATCTTCCATCAACCTAGTCACCAACACATCCGCCCCCAGATGAAGAGCCTCCACTGGCTCCCGGTGGCCAAACGCTGCACTTTTAAATTGGGCTGTACAATCTTCAAAGCCCTGGCCGGTCTTGGCCCGGCTTTCATCTCCTCCATGATCCATCGCTATGCCCCCTCTCGTGAACTACGCTCCTCCCACCATAACCTGCTCACCACCCCCACCTTCAAATGGAAAAAACACGGTGGTCTTAGATTTTCTCTCCTGGCCCCTCAATTCTGGAACTCCCTCCCCTCGGAATTCAGATCAGCAACTTCTTTTACCCACTTTAGATCACTTCTTAAGACTCTTCTGTTTTCTCAGGCATACAAGTAAGCTCCTGCTCGCGATACTTCTGCTGCCCCCCGGTCACAGCGCCATGAAACCGCCTGGTGTAAGTGCGCTCTACAAATAACTTTAACATAACATAACATAACAATTCCACTTATTTTCTGTATAATGTTACCATAGCTGTATTCTTCTGTATAAATCAGTTGATTCACCTTAATTCTATCTGAAAAAAGTGTGAAGGACAAAACATCTATATTTATATTTCTATATTCATATTTCTCCACACCTTCTTGTTTCATTGTGTGTTACATTAACCAGTACCCTTTATTATCATTGTTTATGATAAAATTCGTTTTTTAATATACACCTGTGTGTTTTCTGACATATTTTGTGATGTTTTCTGATATAATCTGATGTTTTCATACTTTATTAGAGAACCAGAATTGTATATAAGTTGTTTGTGCATGAACAGTTTAAAATATACATAAAATAAATTAACCTGCAAGTAAGATACAAACACTTGCATTGAGTAAAGAGTTACAATTATTCAAAATTAAGTATTGAAACAAATCCCTTGTAGGCACACCTACCAGTTCGCACGTCCTTTGTAGCAGCAGCATTGACGGTAAATGAGCAGGGCAGGCAAGCTGGGGTTCAAAGATGTGAGACCTGGGACACAGTCTAGTCATCTGCGGACGGACCTCCTGCCCTCCTCGGCTCTCTGGGTCCCTCTGCACGTCTCAGCACAGCACGTCTCATCTGGTTTGTAAGGCTGGTGTGTAGGTGGGTATGAGTGCAGCTATGGGTGTGAGGGAGATCCAATGTGTTTCCATCAATTTAAATCCTCAATCTGTGCTGACAATGTTTTGTTGAGGTGCCTTCCTCATGGACCTCTCTATTGTGCTGAACTGCCTGGGTCAAGCTGTGCCATAGGTGTCAGGTTAAACAGTTTACATCAGGGGTTAAATCACTGTACCAAGATTAGGTGTCTGTTTTACACTTAGCTGCCTCTGTCAAGCTATAATGCCATTCTGAGCTTCTTGGGATATGCTTGATAACATACTGTAGGTTCTTTGCATAATAGTGTCCTTTCCATCACATATGATTATCATTATTGACAACATATTGACTATCAGTAGCATAATAGTGACCCATAGTTTACATGTTGTGGGCATACTTGAAAACATTTTGTCAATCCCTGGTACTATAGTGGCCTAAAGTCAAAATATTGAGAATTTTCTTGACAACATTATGGCTACACCTGGCTGAATAAGGGCCTTGCTTCAAGATGCTGGGGACAGTTTTAACAACATATTGGCTATCTCTGGCATATTAGCGGTCCATGCCTGACATGTTTTCTTGCACAGGTTGAACCCCTAGCAGCCTTTAGGAATTGTGAGGCAATGCACATAATTGAATATTTAAGCCAGGCCCCTTCAGACCCTTTTGATAGTTATGCACTTTCTGTGGAAACTGTGCTAAAAGGATATTTTAACCCTATTCTGGACTCACTAACAGGAAGCTGGGCTCACTCTATGTTTTTAGGAACAGGTATTTACACTTTAAAAGTTCACCAACCACCACTGCTCAACACCCAGGTACACACTTTAACAAAGTGCCCTTTCTGAACATAATAGACACAATTATCCCATATATCGTGTCCACTTCTCAGCCAACAATAATGGATCAAGATTGCTGCCCACAGGCAGCAATTCTACCATATCACTTTCCTTAATATTACCTCCTCTTCAATGTCTCTTTCAGGTGCTGATCTAGTTGCTCAGATATCTCACATGAGTCCGAAAACCATAAACTGGTAGACTCTTTAGTACTGTTTTATTGCTCCCAAATGTAATCCCTGCTGTTCTTTTTGTTTTTTTAATATCTTTTATTGCTTTTAGCATTTTTTCCGTAGGCACAATGTACATCATAGTAATAGTCTCGAAAATGCAACATTACATCTAATAGCCAATCAATAACTTTCAATAGAAACAACAGGTTGCCACAGTATCACGCATAGTTCATGATGTACAAATCAAAGATGTGCTCGAGGGCGTGTCGTAGGAGAAACCTACATCCATTTAGCGGCAAAGCCATGTAGGTATGGAGAATGTGTCGGGGGTCAGTACACTACAACAACGCCCAAGGCGCAGTAGAAATGAAGGAGTTCGTAATCCAAAGTGAACTGCAGAGAGTACATAGTCTCTAGATCATAGTAACCATGCGTTATAATCTTTAGTAATGCAATACCAAGGATTCGATCCATTACACGAGTCTCCAATGTTCTGCAATCTTAAACAGTCTTATAGCAGAAAGTCCGAATCGTTACTATTGGAACGTGTAAATAGGTATGAAGCAATTCGTACATAGTCCGATATTCACAACATTATAACAACTGCTAGGAACTAAAATCAAAGTGAGACAAAATAAGAAAATCAAGAAAAAGAAGCGATAACAAAGGGAAAAAGACTAGACTGATAACAAATCATAAGTGCGTGTCTGCTGGTTTGTGTGAGGTGTGTTCATTGGGGAAAGCTTGTGTGGGGGTCAGGAAACATGCCACTGCTGTATACTGGGTTTGTCGAGGAGGTGAGGGACGTAATCCCTGCTGTTCATATAGGTTTTTTGGTTAAAACAGATGCAAACCCTCACAATGTTTGGTAGCATGCTTCATCATCGTGGTGCATCTCACTTGAGATACAAGGTCCAGGTGGCCTAACTAAAATTCTTTAAAGTGTCTAAGGAAGCTAATTTTAATAACAGTGTGCCCTTTGTTTTATGGGCTCTTCTGATGACTACTTCTAGTGCCAATGACTGTGAACATTGTGTTCTGGTGGGCGTGATGACTACCTATATATTTACCAATTCAGTCAGAGGCATTATTTAAAACACATTAGACAGTTTACTACTTCCCTTCTTCTAATTACTCCTATTAGTGATATTTAAAGAGAAGCAAAATAATCACCGCACCTGTTTTTCCTGATAATGTAGTTTGGTAACAACTATCTGTCCTATACTCAGGTCCAACAAAGGAATGAACACAGGGGGTACCTTTTGCTGTATTTAATATGCTGATTAATGGGGGGGTGGCATGGTCAAGATAGCAGTCGGGCAATTGCTCAACTTACAGTTCCAACGAACCGCCCCAGCCTGGTACATCTTGCAGTGCTCCTGCGCCCCCACCAAAACATAGGTGGCAATGGAATACCCACTGGCCTCTGCTGACAGCCAGTAACTACCTGATGGTGCCACCCCCCCTTACCCACAAGCAGCACAGATGGACGACCCAGGCAACGGAACTGCAGTTGGCAGTTGGGACTCTAAAACTGGCATGAGTTCCCTGCCCCTGGAAAAATACCCTGGACTGAGAGCTTCTTCTCTCGTCGCTACCTGTATTTAGACTTTGAAACGCCTGATTTTCTGAATTTCTTCAGACAGCTCTAGGTGTCATACGTCTCGCACTTCACCAGTAAAGCTGTGCGTTTGTTGGACAACATAAATGACAAGATTGTGCCAGACTGATTACGTGTACACCCTCAGGATATGTTAGCCTGTAGTCCTGCTAGCCCACAGTGCCCACAGCGGAGTGGCAGCCTCACTGGGTGGCAAATGTGTGTGCAACCTTAGAACATGACTGCCTTGATCTCCCAAGGATATCATGGTAACAGACCTAGTACATTTTCGTTTGGACTCTCATGCATACCCGAAAAAATCACAAGAATATTTATTGAAGGATGGTGATTCTTGTGTAAAATACGTGTGCTGCGAAAATTAATAGAATTAAACAGATTAGCATAATTAGCATTATGAGAACAGTGAAAAGGGTGAACAATTCCACCATTGTGCTAAGACAGTGAATATATGTGGGCATATAAGATGGGCTGTGTATAGTGCATTCCTACCTAGTGCTCCCTAACCTGGTCTTTCCTAGGGTGGGTGATATGCCAAATCCCAGCCGGGTGGAGCAACTCCCCATTACCGGTGGGTAAGTGTCATCAGGCTGTCCGTCTTGGTGTAGAGCTGGACACCCGTTGTGTTGGTAAACAGAAATCAGATGAGCTGGAATTCTGACATGCAGTGTCCCTGCAGTGTCAACTGAGTGCTCCTATCCGTAAACAAGGAAGTGGTTCTGTTTATATAATAAGCAGCACCCATGTGGCCATGTCGCAACCCTTGTAGGTCCACAATTGTTTATTCTAGTTGAATAGCTTTGTCGCCTACCGTCAATAATAGTAACAAGATTTGCTCAGTGTACTTTATCCCTTGTACTGAATGTTCAAGGTGTTGTGATTGTGTGCCTACGAAGTAAAAATGTAAGCAATGCCGATTCAGAGAATGTTATCCTGCATTGACACACATGCAGAAGGCAACTTAAGAAACATGAATATGTAAATGGTGGTGTTCCTTACTAGGCCTATCCTGACTACGTGACAGAGGCGCTGCCCTTCACAGGCTGACTCTGCGGCTTACATCCCTCGATTTAAACAAGACCTGTGGTGTTTCAGCTACATGGAGGATACAGCGGTACATCCGATCAGCGTGGCCGTCCCAGTCGGGACGGTATTGGGAAACAGATTGTAACCACCTACCACTACAGTGTGACGCACCAGCGGAGTGGCGGGCCCAGACTTGGTGCGCGTGACCTACTCTAGTGGGTGCAGTGGCATGAGAGCTCTCCGCCCTCTTGCCTATACCCCAAATGAACTCGGGCAGATACCTGCAGTCCTCCTTGAAACTACCTCACCCAGACTGACAAGGTAGAGTCTAGCAAAGTAGAGTCATCAGAGGCCACAGCCACTGTGGGGGCAACTGTCAAGGCAGAGGACGCCTGTCCATTAGGGCCCTATTGTAATATCTCCCACCCTCTCTAACACATGAGGAGAGACTGGATATTCCTGGGTACGCCAGTGTGGAACAGAATGGGAAAACCGAAAGGTGGCAGAACTTCCCCCCTTCCAAAACTGTCTCTGAAGTTTTAGACCAACTTGCCCCTCTGAAAACTAAAACGTTAAAAAATGCCCCATCTAAATCATGGTTCACCCTAGACCTTAATAAAGAAAGACGCTCACTAAGACTGGCTGAAAGAACATGAAGACAACACCCTTCCCCATCCCATCTTGCTCTCCTTAGAATAGCACGATCCTCCTACAAAAAACACATCTTTTCTGAAAAAGTGTCTTTCTTTCATCTTCAACTCTCTCGTGCTAAAAACAGGCCCAGAGAACTGTTCAGCATTATTAGAAATCCAACCTCCCCTGCTCCCCTTAACCCGATGGCCTCCACTGACAAATGTGAGGAAATTGCCAACTTTTTCAGTGAAAAAATCGCAAAAAATGAGCATGCTTTCCTCGATTCTCAACTCTCGCTCACTCCCCAACTTCCCCTGGATACTACACCTCATCCACCCCTCCCCTTGAAAACACCCCTGACACCCTCACTCCTCCTCCCATTGCATACCCCTCCTGAACCCCTCCCCGCTATCCTCCCGCTTAAAAATAACCCCTCATGGCATAACTTCCACTCCTTCTCTGAACGGGAAGTGTTCAACATCCTAGCCAAACTCAAACCTTCCTCCCACACTAAAGACCCTCTCCCTTCCACACTTGTCCAAGATCTCAAACACGTCATTGTCCCCTACTAGACCAACATCATTAACGCCTCCCTCTCAACAGGGAATGTCCCCATCTCCCTTCAACTCGGACAAATCACTCCCATCCCCAAAAATCCCAAGGCAATGATATTCACTTAGCCCTTGATAAGGGCGAGACCTGCCTACTCATCCTTCTTGACCTCACCGCTGCATTTGACAAACTTACTCAATGCACTCAAAAATCGCTTCGGCCTCATTCGCACTGTCCTTAACTGGTTCACCTCCTGCTTCCAACATAGAACCCAACAAATTAAAATTCAAAACTGCCTCTCTAGCCTGACCTCTGTCTCCCTAGGTGTCCCTCAAGGATCCATCCTCTCTCCTGCCCTTTTCAACCTCTTTATGGAACCCCTTACCCTTATACTTAAACAGGCAAAAATCAACTATCACCTGTACGCTGACGACACCCAACTGTACTATAAAATAAAATCCCAGGCCGATATCCGGCACCTTAACACAGCATTAACAAAGATCCAAACCTGGTTCCACAACAACCATCTTAAACTCAACCCTAACAAAACTGAGATTATCCTCTTCTCTCCCCAAAACAACCCTCTCCCCATTCAAACATGGATCGCTGACCTTAATGCCCTAAACTGCTCTCTCTTCCTCGCCGAATCTATCAAATCACTCGGTATCACAGTCATCAATAAACTCACACTTAATTCCCATGTAAAGAACTCAGCAAAAAGTGCACTCTTCACACTCCAGCATCTCAAAAAAATCAAACCTTTTATTCCAGCTGAAGTTGTTTAATTAATTATCCAATCTCTTGTCCTATCCAAAATCGACTACGGAAATGCCCTATTCTCTCGTACTCCCAAAATCCACCTTGCCCCCATCAAATCCATCCTCGACCTCGCTGCCAGACTAACAACAAACTGTAAACGTTTTGCCCACATCTCCCCTGCTCTCAAGACCCTCAAATGGCTTCCCATTAAAGGCAGATCCTCTTATAAAATTGCCTGTATTACACACAAAACCCTCTATCAGAAGACTCCAACCTACCTCTCAACTAAACTCAAAAAAGCTGACTGTGCCCGAATGCTGAGAAGCACCAACACTCTTCTTCTCATACCCCCCAACTCAAAACAAATGCTTCGAAATCCCGCTCCTTCTCTGGCAAGGCCCCAACCATATGGAACGCTCTCCCCAAAGACCTTCGATGCAACCCCTCCTATGCCGGCTTCAAAAGAAACCTTAAAATTCCCTCCTCCCTAGTTAAGCAACTCCGCCTACCCTACACACTCACTTATCTCCCTCTTGGCACCCCCTCACCCTCTCCCTCTCATTATACCCCCCGCACGCCCTTCTATGCCCACTGAATCCCCCTTGGCAGACTGTAACATTTCTATTTATAACAACACTCTGGTTCATTCAATGGGTTTCCTGTTTATCCTATATGTATTTTACTCACTATGTACCCTAAACTGTTCCTTTTATTTTGTCTGATCTCCTGTATAATCTGTTTTGTTCATTACTATGATTGTTTTCTTGTTTATTTCCATTACTGATGTAAAGCGCTCTGATACCCTCAGTGGAGCTAGCGCTAAATTAACTTTCAAAATAAAGTGAGATATAGTGTGTACAGTGTCCAGTGGAACTCCAAAGGTAGGCAAAGGTAAAATTAGATATAACCTTACTTTCTAGTTGTGGTAGTGTGGTTGAGCAGTAAGGCAGTAACAGAGGACAGTGTTAAGCATTTGTTGTACACACTCAGTCTTCAAATGAATTCACACACTCAAAGACTGAACTTCAGACCAATTGTTTTTGTATAAAAATATTCTTTTAGTTCTTATAATTCTAGAACCAAGCAAGCCTGGCACAGGTAAGCAATAAATACTTTACAGTGGTAAATGCGGATTGTAAAACAGCTCAATTGCAATTGTAAATGTACTATGGTTTGACTTACAGTGTTGTTTCAGAGAAATGCAAAACTTGTAAATACAGTACATAGACTTGAATGGGATTTTCAGTAAAATAGCAGGTAAGTTACTTTTGGATTACTTCTCTTACCCAGTGCTGTATGCAGCACTGGGACATTTCCTGTAAACAGGTGAGTAAAATCATTTTTGTTAAATCATACAATTTTAAAGAATTTCTTTATGTTTCAAAACTCCACACTTAAAAAACTTTTTCAGAAAAAAGTATTGAATGTAATTGTATGGTGGAAAATATGGTTATCGTTTTTTAGGTAAGCATTCGGTAGTGGGAGTTGAGGTTCTGGGGGTACTCTCAGGAGTCCCCCAGGGTCAGTGATGCACTCTTGTTACACCCTCAATGACACTAGGGCGGCCGGGTGCAGAGTGTTGAGGCCCCAATGTTAACCAATAGGGGATAGGGGGCCTCCGGTTGGTGGCTGCTGGCAAGCAGGCCACTAGGTTATGGAAGCAAAGCTCCTGGACTTTAGCTCAGGGCAAATAAATTAGCACCAAAAGTGCATCCTCAGCAGCACTAGGGCGGCCAGGTGCAGAGTGCTGTTTCGATGTCGAATGCCCAATGGAGAACCTCCAGTTTGCAAAGGCACTGGAGGCAGGGAGACGAAGGACTTCTGGGTGCGACCACCACTTCGAGAGGTAAGTTGGGAAGTTAGGGGTTGGTTAGGCACCGTTGGTTCGGATCTTCCTACCAGCTCCTAGTCGCGGTTAGGGTGGCCTTCTGGCTTTAGACTGCAGGCGTAGGCTGGATGGTTGAGGCTGGTCAGGGGTCACCGGATCTCAGTTCAGGATCACCGGGGTGACCTCCTTGTGGTGTTTGCCCACTCGAGCTTGGGTCATGGATGGCAGGTGCAGAGTGGGGTGGATTTGCGGTTTGCGGCTGCTACCAGAGGTTGCAGTTGAACAAATACGGTGGTCACGGAGAAGCAGTCTTTGGAAGTGAAGGCAGGCAGGTCCTCTGGGGTTTTTGAGCTAAACACACCGGGATTTCTCAGGAGCAGGTTTGAGGGGGAGACATGCCGGTGGGGCTGGGGCCAAGTCAGTGGGCGTCTTCCTCTTGTTAGCTGCTGCACTGCTGTTTGTTCCTTCTTCTTCTTTTCTTCTTGTTTCTTGTCTGGATCTGAGGAAGCAAGGTTCAGGGGTGCCCCTAAATACTAGATTTAGGGGCATTACAGGTAGGTAAAAGGCAGGGACCAATGGATCCCTACCCTGGGGTGGGTACACCCCATTTTATGCCACCCTCCAGTGGGAGGGGAGCAGGTGCCTGTCCCTGGTTGGCTGAGTCACCCCATCTTCAAGATGGCATGGACTGAGAGTTGTGCTTCACCTTGCCTCCCCCACATGAGGGGTGGAGTTGGCAGAGGTGGGCACACCTCTCTTCCTCACTTGTTTTTCCTGTCAGTTCTACTGACCAAAGTGGGGGGCAGAACCAGTGGGAACTAGTTGCTGAAAGCAGCAATTGGCCTGGGGAAGCTCACAAAGGCGGCAAGCCTTTGAAGCTTCCCCTTCGTGAACTCTACCCATCCTGGGGGAAGAGACATGGCACCTCGTCCCAGGATGTACATTCAGGCCCCAGAGAGCACTGGACACTGGACACTAGTGGTGGGTTAGTTTTCAGGGGGCATCTCTAAGATGCCCTCTGTGTGCATTTTTCATCAAATCCCACACTCCCATCAGTGTGGGTTTAATGTGCTGAGTAGTTTGATACCAAACTTCTCAGTTTTCAGTGTAGCCATTATGCTGCTGTGTAGTTTGCACTGACAAACTCCCAGCACTATATACTCTTAATGGCAGCACTGTACTTACACTGTCTAAGAATGGACGTAGACACTGTAGGGGTACAGGGCTCATGCACCTGTACCCTCACCACTGGTATAGTGCACCCATCTAGAGGCATGACGGATCTATGCAAGGGCAGTGCTTTGTAAGCATGGCACACATCCCTGTGTGCCATGTTGACTCTTCACTTTGTTCTGCACCAAGACACGCAACCTGCAAAGGCAGTGTGTGAGTGTCTGGGTACAGGACATCTAAGGGTGGCACAATAAGCAGCCCTTAGAGGCCTTCTCTGTCACAGTGCCCTGGGTACCTGTGGTACCATTTACCAGGGGCTGACCTATGGTCAGAGATGCCAATTGGGTTTGGACTTCAATGCAGTTTTCATGGAAAAAACATAGGCCCTGGGTACCTGATTAGCAGGACCGATGGCACACTCAGTCAAAGTACATCAGCAATTCAGCAAAAGGTGGGGGCAACCATGCAGAAATAGAGCACTTTCTCACAAGCAGGGGATATGTCCAAAACTCCAGGGAACTCAGAACCCCTACACCACAATGGTGGAGGAGACATTGAGGGACCACACCGGGAAGTTAACTGAAATCCTGGTGGCAATACTAGACATCAAATCCACGCTAGAACTCAAACTGGATGCTCTTGTGTTCGATATGGGCCTCATGCGAGCCAGTCACCAGAAACTAAAGAAGAGGGTGAATGAGAGTGAATCCGCCATGGCTGCCCTTCATCCCTCCATAAAATATGCACGCTCACACATTAAGGCCCCTTCTGGAAGGGGCTCACCACCTAAGAATGAGCGTTGACGATGCTGAGGCTCGCTCACGCTGGAATAACCCACATTGTTGGGCTACCTGAACGTGGTGAAGGCCCTAGCATGGAGTTATTTCTGGAGGACTGGTTGGTTCATCCATACTAATATTATAAAGAGAGAGCCCAAAGATTTGAGGCGGGTAATCTCAGTAACCACAGCACCAATCACAACACCCAATACAGCGTTGGAAAGGGCAGTTGCAGCAGAAGGACATAGGCTATGCAGACGGCCACCATATACATTTTTTTTAATTTTTTTTATTAACTTTTCAAGAAACAGTGGTGTTCATCACAATCATACAGTGCAAGACATACAGTTGTACCATAGGACACCATATACGTTTAAAAGGTAAAAGAACCGTGCCAGCAAAGTAGTCGCTTGTGGGCGTGTCTGTGTTGTGCTGTGGGCTGGGGGCATGACTAACGCTGGGGGCGTTTGGTACGGCCATCACATCGTGGGCTGTGGGTGTGTGCTGGGGGCGTGACAAACGCTGGGGGCGTGACAAACGCTGGGGGTGTGTGTCCACCCTTCATGCCATGTGAGTCGTACATACAAGTGCCAATTACGTTGCTGCGCAGCATCAAGGGGCACGCTGGGGGTGTGAGAAATGCTGGGGGCGTGTGTCCGGCCTTCATGCCATGTGAACGCAATTGCGCCGCATCCATGGGCACGCTGGGGGCGTGAGAAACGCTGGGGGCGTGTGCTACGTTCCGCCCTTCATGCCATGTGGGTCGTACATTAATCAGAAGATCGTCTGCTGTGGCCGTCTGCTGGGGGCATGACAAACGCGTTCAGATGGAGGCCTGGTAAGTAACATTACTGCAGCCTCTCCTGCGCGCTGTTACTGAACAATCTCATTCAACGAAATTAGACGCGCCTGCTACCATCAACCAGGGCTCTAGCCGGGCTCAGGCGGGGGATCACTACACTAATTACACGCGCCTGATAACATCAACCAGGGCTGCAGCTGGGCCTCAAGTGGGGGAACACGCGCCTGCTAACATCAAACAGGCCTGCATCTGGGCCTCAAGCGGGGGAACACGCAAATGAGCGTGTCTGCGGGGACAATTACTGCAGCCTCTCTTACTCGCTGTCACTGAACTCTCTCATTAAACGGATTTACCCGCGGCTGATAACTCTCTCATTCAACGACTTTACACGTGCCTGCTAACATCAACCAGGGCTGTAGCCGGGCTCAGGCAGCGGATCACTACACCAATTACACGCGCCTGCTAACATCAACCAGGGCTGCAGCTGGCCCTTCTCCGTCCCTATTCTAATGAAACAAACAATTTTGTCTACCGCGAGATTTTAAAATAAATTGCCCTTGCCAAATTCACACATTACACACATTCTATTTCATACCCGGACTACGTTGGGACGGGCTGCTAGTGAGGTATGAAGGGGCAAACAGTCCACCTTCTTTTCAGTGAAACAGGCACACAGAGTTCTAGCCTGCCCCCAACCCCCTCCAGGAGCTCCACCCAGGCCAGTTGTTACTCCCCTGTTCAGCTACCAGTATAGAGACCACATGCTAAAGGGGGCCTGCGCAAGAGTCTCTTGGCACGTCGCAAACACCAAGGTCACCACTTTTTCAGATTATACGTCAGAGGTCTAAAAGAGAAGACCGTCCTTTTATAAGGTGAAACAGCGCCTTAGGGAACTGAACATTCACTATGCACTGCTGTTTCCCGCTAAGGTAACGATCAATGAGCAACAAATTACCAATTTATTCATGATGCTTCGCATTTTGAAAAGTTGAGATACCTTAATTTACTCTCAAACCTATGCACTGTGTAAACTTATATTCTGTCCAATCTGTGCGTTATAACGATTCCCATCAAGTGCTCCTCATGCTATCATGGAAATAATTTAAAACAAGGGGTGGTGATGGACAGAGTCTCTGAATTAAGCAGAGTACTCTCACCCAGTCAAGAGATCAGGGCTAGATCCAACACCGTTTTTTAGCTCATTGCACCATCCCAGTTTCAGAACCTGGCTGTATGCAAATTAGTCTGTCCCTGGCCCAGTGCATCATGGGAACAGGGCAGACCAGACTACAAAAGCCAATTCTTACACTGGGAAGGAAACAAGCTTCCGGGGACCGGTTTCTGGCATTTCAGCCGTCTTCGGCCCAGCTTGCTTGAATCCTGATGGTGCAATGAGCAAGGGACTCACATCTGAGTATACCCTTCCACGCTTAGGGTGGACAAAATTATTTAAAACAAGGGGTGGTGATGGACAGAGTCTCTGAATTAAGCAGAGTACTCTCACCCAGTCAAGAGATCAGGGCTAGATCCAACACCGTTTTTTAGCTCATTGCACCATCCCAGTTTCAGAACCTGGCTGTATGCAAATTAGTCTGTCCCTGGCCCAGTGCATCATGGGAACAGGGCAGACCAGACTACAAAAGCCAATTCTTACACTGGGAAGGAAACAAGCTTCCGGGGACCGGTTTCTGGCATTTCAGCCGTCTTCGGCCCGGCTTGCTTGAATCCTGATGGTGCAATGAGCAAGGGACTCACATCTGAGTATACCCTTCCACGCTTAGGGTGGACAAAATTATTTAAAACAAGGGGTGGTGATGGACAGAGTCTCTGAATTAAGCAGAGTACTCTCACCCAGTCAAGAGATCAGGGCTAGATCCAACACCGTTTTTTAGCTCATTGCACCATCCCAGTTTCAGAACCTGGCTGTATGCAAATTAGTCTGTCCCTGGCCCAGTGCATCATGGGAACAGGGCAGACCAGACTACAAAAGCCAATTCTTACACTGGGAAGGAAACAAGCTTCCGTGGACCGGTTTCTGGCATTTCAGCCGTCTTCGGCCCGGCTTGCTTGAATCCTGATGGTGCAATGAGCAAGGGACTCACATCTGAGTATACCCTTCCACGCTTAGGATGGACAAAATTATTTAAAACAAGGGGTGGTGATGGACAGAGTCTCTGAATTAAGCAGAGTACTCTCACCCAGTCAAGAGATCAGGGCTAGATCCAACACCGTTTTTTAGCTCATTGCACCATCCCAGTTTCAGAACCTGGCTGTATGCAAATTAGTTTGTCCCTGGCCCAGTGCATCATGGGAACAGGGCAGACCAGACTACAAAAGCCAATTCTTACACTGGGAAGGAAACAAGCTTCCGGGGACCGGTTTCTGGCATTTCAGCCGTCTTCGGCCCGGCTTGCTTGAATCCTGATGGTGCAATGAGCAAGGGACTCACATCTGAGTATACCCTTCCACGCTTAGGGTGGACAAAATTATTTAAAACAAGGGGTGGTGATGGACAGAGTCTCTGAATTAAGCAGAGTACTCTCACCCAGTCAAGAGATCAGGGCTAGATCCAACACCGTTTTTTAGCTCATTGCACCATCCCAGTTTCAGAACCTGGCTGTATGCAAATTAGTCTGTCCCTGGCCCAGTGCATCATGGGAACAGGGCAGACCAGACTACAAAAGCCAATTCTTACACTGGGAAGGAAACAAGCTTCCGGGGACCGGTTTCTGGCATTTCAGCCGTCTTCGGCCCGGCTTGCTTGAATCCTGATGGTGCAATGAGCAAGGGACTCACATCTGAGTATACCCTTCCACGCTTAGGGTGGACAAAATTATTTAAAACAAGGGGTGGTGATGGACAGAGTCTCTGAATTAAGCAGAGTACTCTCACCCAGTCAAGAGATATGGGCTAGATCCAACACCGTCCCTTGCTCATTGCACCATCAGGATTCAAGCAAGCCGGGCCGAAGACGGCTGTAATGCCAGAAACCGGTCCCCGGAAGCTTGTTTCCTTCCCAGTGTAAGAATTGGCTTTTGTAGTTTGGTTTGCCCTGTTCCCATCATGCACTGGGACAGGAACAGACTAATTTGCATACAGCCAGGTTCTGAAACTGGGATGGTGCAATGAGCTAAAAAACGGTGTTGGATCTAGCCCTGATCTCTTGACTGGGTGAGAGTATTCTGCTTAATTCAGAGACTCTGTCCCTCACCACCCCTTGTTGTAAACAATTTTGTCCACCCTAAGCGTGGAAGGGTATACTCAGACATGAGTCCCTTGCTCATTGCACCATCAGGATTCAAGCAAGCCGGGCCGAAGACGGCTGTAATGCCAGAAACCGGTCCCCGGAAGCTTGTTTCCTTCCCAGTGTAAGAATTGGCTTTTGTAGTTTGGTTTGCCCTGTTCCCATCATGCACTGGGACAGGAACAGACTAATTTGCATACAGCCAGGTTCTGAAACTGGGATGGTGCAATGAGCTAAAAAACGGTGTTGGATCTAGCCCTGATCTCTTGACTGGGTGAGAGTATTCTGCTTAATTCAGAGACTCTGTCCCTCACCACCCCTTGTTGTAAATAATTTTGTCCACCCTAAGCGTGGAAGGGTATACTCAGACATGAGTCCCTTGCTCATTGCACCATCAGGATTCAAGCAAGCCGGGCCGAAGACGGCTGTAATGCCAGAAACCGGTCCCCGGAAGCTTGTTTCCTTCCCAGTGTAAGAATTGGCTTTTGTAGTTTGGTTTGCCCTGTTCCCATCATGCACTGGGACAGGAACAGACTAATTTGCATACAGCCAGTTTCTGAAACTGGGATGGTGCAATGAGCTAAAAAACGGTGTTGGATCTAGCCCTGATCTCTTGACTGGGTGAGAGTATTCTGCTTAATTCAGAGACTCTGTCCCTCACCACCCCTTGTTGTAAATAATCATGGAAATAAGGCAATAATGTAGGTAACCATGCTGACTTTAGGCATGGGATATTTTTATATTTTTGATATGATTGTGCACAAAATCATTAGAGAATTGTTTCCATACAGAGAATTTTGTCAGGATTGGTATGACACTTGCAAGAACTGACGTCAGTTTGATGAGGTAACGCTGGATGTAAGGCCACATATATTCCTTTGTGCACGGGAAACCTTTCTTAGAGCCCACACCAATCTTTACTCAATAACTTGTCTTCAAATACCTAACCAAAATAATGTCCCTTATGACCTCTCTTAATGGGCATACACTACTGACTCCTTCACGAGCTACTCTACTAGCAAAACTTAATTTTCGCTACATTCTTTTTACTATTATTGACAATACACCATTCATAAAAGATTTGCATGCCAGAACCTATAAAAAAGAATTCTGAAACGTACTAACTCTCACCCTCTCATATAATTACTACCACTTCACGTGAATACAACTTCATGATCAATTATCATATAAACAGCCAGATGGTTTAGGCACATGCATGCTTAGACACATGCATGTGAATACTGTAAACTACTCACTAATGGTGGCAGACTACACATATTCCTCAGTTTCAGACATAATGGGTTTTTAAATCACTTCACTTATGGATGAGGACACACCTGCTTAAAATACTAATAATCAAATTCATGCTTTCGCAAATCTTGAAACTGCGAAAAATCCCCAGACAACATAGCCACGCAGGGAGCGAAACACGTGTTGGCTGTCTACAATATACCAACAGTGTAGAGCACATATCAAAATGGATCCTTTCTGTAAATTTATACCATAAACATTTTTTAAATGAAACTGACTATCTGGAAGGAAAAAAACTAGAAACTAAAAAACTAAAAGCCAAAACAAGACAACGACGACTGTGTCTCCCTGTAACGTATTGAGTAGATATACTCAATCTCCTTTTCTAAATTAGCCCTTGTCCTATGTCCACCTCCCATTGCTCTTTAAGGTTGTTAAAACTCGGCCTACCCTGGATCTGTAGTACACTGTAGAGGTACATCACCGCCTTGCTGGCTTTCCCTTGTACCAACTTACAGGCAGATTCATCAAGCCAAAATCGGCTCGCAAAGGGCCAGATTCTGAGAATCTGGCCCTTTGCGAGCGCTATTTTTGCATTTGGGATTCATCATCCCAAATGCAAAAATCGCAATTTTAGAAATCGCTAAATTGCGAATAATTGCATTGAGATTCCTTAAATGCAATTCATGAACAATTTTAAAATTGCGAATTCGCAATCTGGGGCCGCTATTTACCGCGAAGTCTAACTACGTGGTAAATAGCGAAAACTTAGAAAAATGCACTTTAGTGCATTTTTCTAAGTTGTATGTTACACACACACATGTCCTTTGGACATGTGTGTGCGCAACACCAGTGTACATTACCATTTCAGGGGTGCTACAGGGTGTCCTTTGGACACCCTGGCACCCTTGAAATCGCTTCCTTATTTGCGATTCGCTATTTGCTAATCGCAAATAAGGAAAACTGCATGGGGGAGCCCTGTTGTGTTCGTTAAGTCATCATACGGTCAAAGCAGTCCATCTGTGTAGAAGTCCCTCCACTTACAGAGCCCTGAATTTCGCAAGGCTGGACATCGTGTAGGACAGTGGTTCTTATCCTGTGGTCCGAGGACTCCTTGGGGGCTGCAATGCCTACTCAGGGGTCCCGTTACTGTTCAGAAAATTAAATAATATTAACAGATTAATAAATGTAATAAATGTATATAAATAAAGTAGTAAAATGAATGAGAAAAAAATGTTCTGTAAATTGGAAGATATTTGAAATTAAGGCCTGAAAATCTAGTTGTTTTTTCAGTTTTGATTTGTGGTAGCAGTGCAAGTGCATCAAACAGAAAATAGTATGGACAATAGGTGATCTCAATTGATTTTAGAAAAGTTCTAACATTCTCAATAAAATGAAAATGTAGATTTTGTTTTATATTTGTTTGTGAATTAAATAAAATGTTTCATCATTTATGTGTTTGTTTGTTGATTGCTTGTTTTCGTTTTGTTTTGCTTGTAACTTTGTAAAAGTGGCATTTCAAGAATCGCAATTTAAAATCTGCCTTCACCATAGGTTAGGATTTTAAATTGTGAATTCTGAGAGACCAAACATGACCGGTCTATTTCTTCCCATTTGAAAATTACACTTATAAAATATAATACAGCAACTCCAATGTTATCCTATGAGACAGATAGGTTTGCAGTAGTGAAACCCAAATGTAAGGGTTTTTCACTTCCAAGACATGTAAAACTTAAAAGTACATGTCCAGCTTTTCAAATATATTATACCCTTCCCTCTGGGATGTCCAGGGCCTAACCTAGGGCCCATTAATATGTATTAAAAGGGATAATTTGAGCCTGGCAAACAGTTTATTTTGCCAGGTCGAAATAGCAGTTTAAAACTTCACATCCAGGCTCTGCAATGGCAGTCCTTCGATGTTCAAAGCACTACTTAAGTGGGTGGCACAATCAGTGTGCTAGTAGTTTTTAATTTATATTATACAGGCCCTGGGTACATGTAGTACCTCTTTTCTAGGAACTTATAAGTAAATTAAATATGCCAATTGGGGATAAGCCAATATTACCATGTTTAGAGGAGAAAGCACAAGCGCTTTAGCACTGGCTAGTAGTAGGAAAGTGCACAGAGTCCTAAGGCCAGCAAGAACAAGATCAGCACAAAAATGGAGGAGGAAGGCAAAAAGTTGGGGGGAAAGCTGACAGGTTATACAGCCTCCCCCATAGAGGTATGAATCTTTCTCTTTTCTCTGGCATTTGTATACCTGCAGTAATTTGGGAACCATATATTGCTCATATGTTGCATACAACTCTACTGGGATCCCATCAATGTCCGGGGCTTACCTCTTGCCATTTGCTTAATGGCTAAATGTATTGCTTTCACTGCCAGTGGCATGTCTAGCTCTGCCTGCTGTAGGGGGGGGGGGCACTGTCAGAGCTTTCAAGTACTTCTCAATTGAGGGGTCATCCACCTCCAGCGAGGAGGCGTAAAACCTGGTGTAATATAAAGTGAATATCTTTTTTTTTTGTAAAATATATTTTTATTCAAAAAAAAATTTAGAAAGGGGAAGGGAAGGGGAAGAGGAAAGAATAGAGAAAATCATACAGGCGACAATTCCGCGAAGAAAAAGCCCCTCACAGGGGAGCTGCAATAAGCACTTGAAATCATAAGCGAGGGGTGGGCGGATGGGGTGTCAAGCATGATAACCAAGTCCATATGCAAGTCCAGTGCATGCTTGGGAATTCCCAGGCCCAGATCCATCCCAGCTCAGAGGCCGGTAGAAGAAGGGTGCAGTAAATAATACAGAAGTTCCGAATCCCCAAAAGGCTGAATAGTGTCGAAATAATCAACAAGTCAACACACCCCTTACCCAACTGTCCCCCACCCACCCCCACCCCCCCAGTGGTGACAACACAGACATTCTCGCTCCATACCGAGCGTCCTAAGCATACAATCCGCTTAAACTTGGAACAGGTGGAGTGCACGGAGCGTAGGCGGGCACACTGCTGACGGCAGGCCACGTGACAAGAAACGGACCAGTGGACCCCAACGGAACAGAAAGTTCTTAAAGTTGCCCAAGAAGATGTCCGCCATTCTCTCCATGCTCAGTAAGCTCCAGAGTCTCGCATGCCACAATGAGATAGCCGGGGCCTGAGGTTTCTTCCATGCTGCCGCCAGCGTGAGCTTAGCTGCTCCTAAACAAAGCCACAGGATGCGTTTATCCGCCTTAGTCTGGTGCTCCAATATCGGATCTCGGAGACCCAACAGCACGCAAGCCATAGAGTCCGAAATCGGATATCCCAAGATATCCTTGATGTGGGAGAGAATTTCAGCCCAGAAGGGGCGGATGACCGGACAGTCCCACCAGATGTGGTGGAAATCCCCCAACAGGCCGCAACCCCTCCAGCATCTATCCGAAGAAGTCGGGAATATTCGGTGAAGTTTGGACGGGTAAAGGTACCAATCATGCATAGTCTTCAAGTGGGCTTCCCTAAGGTGCACAGAGTGATTGTGTGTCACAATGTCACTCCAGAGGTGCTTCCATTCGACATCGGAGACGTCACGACCCAAAAGGATCTCCCACTGTTCCATATAGCGGGGGCGCGGGGAGACCGCAGTGGTCAATAACAGCCCATATAAAAACGAGATCGTCCCCCGCATCGTCGAGGTGCGGAGAAGAAAGGATTCGAAAGGGGAAAGTGGTCGGGTAGCGGCCCCTGCAGTCCCCGCCGACGTAGCCCAGTGGAGAAGCTGGGCGTGGCGAAAGCGCTCAGTGATCGGAACCCCATAATCACGCATGCAGTTGTGAAACGTGAGCGGAGCAGCCCCGTGAAACAAATGCGTAAGTGCCCTACATCCTCCCTCCCTCCATAGCCGAAAAGGTCCCTCCTGCAGGGCCGGTGGGAAGGCCGGGTTGAAGTGAATGGGGGTGAAGGGAGATGGAAACGTGGTCCATCGGTTGTCGCCAGCGACTGTGTCCCATACCTTCAGAACAGTGCTAGTGGGGGTGCTAATGTAGGCATTTCTCGGCCGGTCCGGTCTGGGCTTCCAGATCAAATCCCAAATCGACCTCCCAGCCACGCTCCTATACATATGCAGCCAGTGTTTCTCTGAAAGCTGCTGGGACCATTCCACCACCACCCGTAGCTGCGCAGCTTTATAGTAGAGGAGCATGTCAGGGAACCCCACTCCACCCTCCCGCCGCGGTCGTCGCAGCGTTGCGAAGGGGATACCAGCCCGGCCACCCTGCCAGACATATTTCAGCATCAGAGTCCGTAAGCGGCGAAAAAAGTCCATGTCTAAAGGAATAGGGAGGGCCTGGAAAAGATAAAGAAACTTAGGCAGGAGGACCATTTTAAGGGCATGGATCCTGCCGAGCCATGAAAGGAATTTCGGCTTCCACCGGTCCAGGTCATTCCGCACCTCAGCTAGCATAGGGGTAAAGTTGGCCGCAAATAAGGATCCAATAGTAGGCGTCAGGTGTACCCCCAGATATAATAGGGAGGTAGGCACCCATGGCAGGGCCGTGAGTGAGCTCACTCGCTCCACTTCTGCCGGAGGAAGAGTTAGGTTCAGCATGGACGATTTGTCAAAGTTGACCTTGAACCCCGCAGCCGCTTCAAAGCGGGAAAGCACCTCGCTGACGTGCGGCAGGGAGTGAGCCGGGTCTCCCAATGATAACAGCACGTCATCCGCAAAAAGGGATATTTTGTGCTGCTCCCCCGTGAAAGGAAGGCCCTCGATCCGTTCATTTTCCCGTATCGCCAGGGCCAGGGCCAGGGGTTCGATACTTAAGGCAAAGAGGAGAGGGGAGAGGGGGCACCCCTGCCTCGTACCCCGGGAGTGAGGGAAGCAAGCAGATCTGTGACCGTTAATCAGCACCCGCGAAGTAGGGCTACTATAATTAGCACGGATCATCGTGAGAAACTGGCACGAAAAACCAAAAGCGGTTAGGGTGCGAAATAGGAATCCCCAGTCGACACGGTCAAACGCCTTCTCGGCATCCAGCCCCACCAGCACCGCCGGTATGCGGAATCTGGTGGCCTTCTCTATCAGGTGCATTACTCGCCGTAAGTTGTCATGCGTTTGGCGCCCCTTAATGAACCCGGACTGATCCGGATGGATAATGCCCGGCATCAGATCTTGTAGGCGGCGGGCAATGATAGAGGAGTATAATTTAGCGTCCACATTGAGGAGGGCCATCGGGCGGTATGACGCGCATCTGGAGGGGTCCTTCCCCTGTTTGGGGATCACCGTGATCATGGCCTCGGCCATAGTGCCAGAGGTCCGCCCAGTGGTTGCCATCTCGTTGAAGAGGGAGACCAAACAGTCAGCCAATTCAGAAGCAAACGATTGGTAAAAGTAAGGAGTATAGCCATCTGGGCCGGGCGCCTTATTAGGCTTCAGGGCCTTAATCGCCTCCAGTACCTCCTCCCTGGAAAAGGGGGCCGTCAATTGTTCGTTTCGTTCCTTAGAGACCTGCGGGATGGGGAGGCCAGATAGGAACGCGTCCTGTGCACTCTGATCCAGGGGATCGCCCTTATAAAGAGCCGCATAAAATTGCCCAAAGATGTCCGCCTTCTCTTCATCCCGCTGCCGTACGGAGCCCCCGGAGTCCCGAATCCCCCCAATATATTCTCTCTCCCTCTTTTCACGAAGTTGACGGGCCAAATGCCGGCCCATCTTGTTCCCCTGCGAGTACGATACTCGCCGCAGTCTCAGGAGAGCGAATTCGGCACGGTTGTTGTAGTGGTCCTTCAACTTCCCCCTGACAGCTGTCAGTGGTCGGAGTGTCGTTCGAGAAGGGTTCAGTTTGTGCGCCTGTTCTAAGTCGCCAGCTCCACCTCCGATTTCTCCCGCTCCTCCCTCCTCAAGCGATTAAGAGCCGCATTGAGGGCTATGCAGGTGCCCCTCAAGGAAGCCTTACAGGCGTCCCATGTGTTGAATACCGACGTATCTGATGTCGGGTTAAGATTCAGGAACTCCCTTATGGCCTTCCTGAGTTCCTTACAGGAGGTATCATCTCTAACTAGCGCCGCCGGAAAGTACCATTTCCGAAAGCCATCTCCCCTCGCCGACCACTGCAGCATAAGGACCAAGAGGCTATGATCTGAGACAGAGAGTGGAAAGATCCTAGAATCGCGGACATCTCCCCTGAGCGCCTGGCTTAAAAAAATATGATCAATGCGGGAATAGGTGTGGGGCATGTGTGAGAAGAATGTATAGTCTCGTGTCTGAGCGTGCACAGTGCGCCAGCCATCTATCAGTCCCAGGTCCTCCACCCTGTCCTTCGTTGCAGCGGAAAAGACGCCAGAGTCCGTCCTCTGGGCACGGGAGCTGTCTAGGGTTTTATCCCAAACCATATTGAAATCACCCATGGCAAACAGATGACCCTCCACAAAACTTCCCACCTTATCCAACAACCCCTGAAGAAAGCTATTCTGTTGGGCATTGGGCGCATACACCACCACAAACGTATACAAGCGACCATAGAGCAATCCTTTGACCATCAACCATCTGCCCTCTTTGTCACAACTCACTCCTAAAGGCTGGAACTGGAGGGACGCCCGAAACAGAAGAGCCACTCCCTTGTGCTTAGTAGAGGCAGAAGATCTATATATGAGGGGGAATTGCCTGTGACGGAGCCGGAGCTCATCCTTACGTGCTAGATGGGTCTCCTGGAGACCCACAACATCTAGATGATGGTCCAACAAATATTTCCATAACTTTTGGCGTTTCTGTGGAGAGTTGAGACCTTTCACGTTCCATGTGCCAATGCTAAGAGGCATGAGGAGAGCGCAAGTCCCACCCCTCCACGATCGCCAAATCAACACTGCCCCACCCCCTCCTCATCACACACTTCCTGACTTCCCTTTCCGCAATAGGACCCCCCTGTGCGCACCTGTTCATACCCCTCCCCATTCGTCGCTCGTCCCCGCATCCAGTCCCATGCCTCCAACCCCCCCGGCCCCCGAACAAGCATGGAGAGGAGTCCATCAAAGAGCTCCCCCTTGGAGCACAATTGGTAGAGAAGAACATATGCAAGAGCCAGCCGATCTCATCCCCCACACGTGTAATACCTTCAGCAAGCATCCAGTTGTCACCACTCCCCCCCACCCACCCCAACACCCATCCCAACAGAACCTCCCCCCAGTCCCCCTCCCCCGCCCAGCCTCCCTGATCCCCCCCAACATACCAAAAACCCACAAAACAAAATGATACAGTCTTGAAATAAACCATCCCTGAGAGCAACTTCCCAGGGGGCAGGATCGGGAGTCCAACAAGGGTGCTCCCAAGGCCGAAGACCGGGGTGTCTTCTCAGAAAGTACAAACATACCCCCGGTACCTGATTACATGTGGCCGTCCGGCACCATAGGCCAGCTGCCCGAAGATCAGGCCGCCCCGGAGCTCTGCTGAGAGGACAGCAGTGTCACAGAAGCCACGGATGCCACCGCGTTTCCTCTCTCCTGTAGGCTAGTCGTGCGATCCGGATGTCTGCGGCTCGCCTCTGAGCCCACTCTGTGCCATGACGAGGATCGATGCCTCCTCCGTGGTGACGGGCTGCGGGGGTCAGGTGCAGGGGCCTCGTCGTCAATGCCCAGAAGCTCCTTTGCCTCCCGGAGAGATCGAATCTGAGCCAGTCTATTCTGCCATCGAAAGACTATGCAGAAGGGATGGCCCCACGAGTAGGAGATGTTGTGCTCTCGCAAGTAGGCTGTCACCGGCCGGAATTCGCGCCTCTTCTGGAGTGTCGTGGCAGCCAGGTCTTGATAGAGTTGGGGACGATGTTCCCGAAATTGCAAGGAGGGAATGTCCCGCGCCTTTCTAAGGATTCGTTCCTTGAGCTGGAAGTCATGCACACATACAAGAATGTCAGGGGGAGGGCCACCATTACACCTGGGCAACCCAACCCCCGTGGACCCTATCCATCCTGATCTCGCGCAGGTCCTCCTCGTCGAGTATTTGTAGAAAGAGTGCCTGCACATATCCTCGGAGGTCTCCAGCTTCGCCATCCCACGGCACCGCCCGTATGCGGATGTTGTTCCTTCGGGAACGATTCTCCAGTTCCTCCGCGTGGGCTTGGAGGTCTATGTTCTGTTCCGTGAGACGGAGTACATCCTGCTGCAGTTGATGGACATCGTTGGCCATGCTAAGGTCGTGATCTTCCAGTGTGGCCACACGCTCCCCGATACCGTCGACGTCCCTCCGCACCTCACGTAGATCCGATGCAAGTTGGGCGCAAATTTCCGAGATATCTTCCTTTATCGAGGTGAAGAGCTCTGTCATGAAAGCTTTGGTGGCCGGAGCCTCATCATCACTCCTCCCGGGTGAGGCACTAGGGCCAGGCGAGGCCGGTGGCTGAGAGCTCTTGGACGTACCCTCCTTACCGGGCTTCCCTTTACGCTGCGAGGTGGTCATCACTGCTGCACCCCTCCGTCCGTGGGAAAAGCGGGAAAGAACCGTGCCAGAGGGCGGAACCCCATAGGGCCCCTGTAGCTGATCACAAGTGAGGGCGCTGCTCCAGTGGCCCCCGGTGGCCCAATGGACCTGAGTCGGGCGAGGAAGATCCGGGCGCTGCAGGGCGGCACCACCCGCGGTCCGTGCCCAGATGAGTCGCCCGATGTAGGGGGGTGCGCGATGACGCACAAGTCACTGTTCCAAGCTTGGTCAGCAGCGCAGGCCAAAGCCACAGATCCGGGGTTCCCTCGGGGCGCCTCACACACTGCTCCTTCTGGGCCTCAAGCCCTACAGCGATCCGGACCCCAGTTCGTAGCACCTTGGTCCTCAAAACCGTCTTCCTTCCCCGCTGGTGGGGGCCAGAGCTCGGCCCCAGAAGGCGATGGAATCTAGGCTGCTCATATGGAGAGTCTCCTGGAGACCCCCCCACCCCTCGCAGGACCGCCACTGTGTGGCCCGTTGGGCACCGTGCTAACCGGCAGCTGTCCACCTGCATGGGGGAGCCCCAGCGGGGGCCCGCGTCTCCAGGCGTGCCCCCACCACGCTCCACGTCGCGCAATTCCAGGCGGCGCCGGCCCAGGCAGTCCGCGAGACCAGATGCTCAGGCGCCCTCCACTCCAGGCCGCGTTACCTCCGCACCTCCTGGCCACGTAGAGCAGGCCCCAACGAAAGTCCGCTGCTTCGCCCCAGTGAGCGCCACCAACGCGGTATCCGGCGGTCGGGTCCTGCAACCACAGGTAGGCCTCAGTCCCCAGGCTCGCGCACCTCACCGGCCGGGTCGGGAAGCGCTGCTGCGTCGTCCCCAAGGCTCCGCCTCCTCACCAGCGTCGGCTCGTTCTACTGCTCCGGCCGCTGCCGATGCCGATGCGGCTCTCCCCCGACCGGCGGCCCAAGCAGGTCTACTTCGGGACCGCCGCGGCCCTCAGCAGTCACAATGCGGCCGGAGCACACCACGGAGGCCCAGCGGCGCCGGCCGGTCTCTCCGCTAGGCCGCCCCGAATCGATGGCGATTTCAGGCCGCTCTTCTCCTCCTTCGACGCCAAGCGCCGGGCACGACCCCCGGTGGATCCGGGGTCGCACAGAAAGCCGTGAGGGAGGCCGGGGTAAGTGCTGAACAAGGCTATGAAAGGCCCGGCGCCGGAGGGACAGAGAAGCACGTCTTACTCCGCCGCCATCTTGGCCACGCCCCCTAAGGTGAATATCTTATTCATCTCCACCTGGTTGTTCACTATCATTCCCTGACAGGACCTCATCGCTGTTATTGGCAGAAGCCATGCAATCATTCGCATGCTTTGTCAGCATTATGGGACTGCTGTGCTTGTGCCAGATGGAGCAAGGTTTTGGGGTCGAGCACTAAGGGGATTTCTAGTATGTGTATATCTCAGCCACTAATGTAGCTAGCTCACAGAGAAGCTCTAGTTTGTTGCCATAGATCAATTTAATGCACATTCCCTCAGAGCAACCTTGAAAGCATCCCATTCCATAAGGGCATCCGATGCAGTAACGGTGTTGTCGAGAAAATATGGGTCCACTCCTTCCACTATAAATGCTCTGACCACTTCTTCTCTTAGTGCACCTATGGGTAGGCTCCACATTGGGATAATCAACCGGGTCCTTTTCCAGACAAGGACAGCTTGAGGGGATAATGATCAGACAGCATATGCCCAGATGTTTGGCAGTCCCAACACTGTTGGCCACTTCAGGATTACAGTAAAAAAAGGTTGATGGGAGTGTGCAGGTGATGTACCACTGAGTACTATGAATATTATTCTGCCTCTAGGTAGAGGAGGCACCAAATGCCCATTATCTGCATGATCGTCTCCCATTGTTGGAACCTCTTTGTTGTCAGTATGGACGGAGTGCCTGAGAAAGTGAGGGTGGACCTATCTAAGTCTATATCTGGGACAGTCTTAAAACCCCTAACCCAAATGCAAGGAGAGTATTTCTTCATGAGAAAGGAGGTCTTGAATGAGTCAACAAACGCACCATGGTTTGTATTAGGTGCCTTGATTGCAATTAGTGACAGAGGGGAACCATTCAGTAGTCGATTCAGCACAACATATCTACTGTCTGTGTCGATATTAGAGCTCAGCACTGTTAAAGGGACTCTTGGAGTAACCCATATTAGTGCTCCTCTGGCATACCTCAAGTATGTGGTGTCCACAACTGTACCCCTCCAGTGTGTACTGAGTTTCAAGACACATTTTTATGGGTGAGGTGAGTTTCCTGTAGGGCAGCAATGTGTATGTGACAGCGCTTCAGGTATGAGTAGGCCTTGTACCATTTAATATTTGATTTGATTGTTGCATTTATAAAGCACAGGCTGTCACTCAGAAAGGAGCATCCTGGCGCTGGTTGGGAAAAGGTAGAGATAGAGCCGCATTGACCCTATATGAGGGATAGGCAGAATTCGTCTGAAGATCCAGGTTTTCAGTACCTTCCTAAACTGTCTCTCTGTTTTCAGCAACCTCATGTGTGTTGGCAAGAGGGTCCAGGCTTTAGTTCTTAATGCAGCTACTGATTTTCATCCCTTGGTCTTGTACCTAAAGTAGGGGGTTTTGATGATGAGGATCTGAGAGTCCTAGTCGTGGTGTATGGGGTGAATCTGGCTGAGAGGTACGTTGGGCTGCTCTGAACATGATTAGGAGTATCTTAAATAGGATTCTCCGGTGTAGTGGAAGGCAGTGGAGGGTTTTAAGTGCTGCGGATGAGGAGGACCTACGTGGTAATTTCAGGACTAAGCGGGCTGCAGCGTGTTGTACCACTTGTAGTCTTTTTAGTGTTGGTTTATTTGCTCCTGCCAGTAGGGTGTTGCAGTAGTCCAGGCGCGAGAGAATCAGTACCACTGCCACTGTCTTCCTTTTGGTAAGGGGGATGAAGTCAAAGAATTTTTTTAATGACTTGTTAAGATTAAAGCAGGTCCTTGCCACTGTCAATGTGTGTGGTCGGAAGGAGAGAGTGGTGTAAAATTGCACGCTTAGGTTTTTGACTACCTTGACAGTGGTGGGAGGGGGTGTCGTACCTTCCGGCCACCAAGCACTTGGTTGGAAGGGATTGTCTTTTCCTATCAGAAGAATGTCCGTTTTGTCTGTATTGCACCTGAGGTGGTTGTCCTTCATCCACTGGATGACCTAAGCTAGACATAGTTTGAAATTGAGTTCAGCATTGGTAGAGTCTTTGTCCAGGGATAGAATCAATTATGAATCATCTGCGTAGGATGTTACTTCAATCTCAAAAGAAGATATCAGGTAGATGAGAGGGGCCATGTATATGTTGAACAGCAGCGGGCTGAGGGATGAGCCCTGTGGTACTCCACTTGCAATGGGGCGTTCAGCGGAAAGGAACGTTCCGAGGGACACTGCTTGCCTTCGATAGGTGAGAAAGGACTCAATCTAAGCTCGTAAAGTATTAGAGATGCCACTGGATTTGAATCTAGCAAGGAGAATACTGTGTGAGATGGTATCAAATGCGGCAGACAGGTCAAGTAAAGTGAAATCTGCCTTCCTGCCTTTGTCCTCTATATTTTTTAGTGTGACCGATATTTCCAGGAGTGCAGATTCTGTGGAATGCTTGGGGCTGAAGCCTGATTGCCGCGGGTGGATGATCCTGGTGGTTTCACAGAACTTAGTTAGTTCTTTGTGAACTAGTCTTTCTGTAATTTTGCCTGGAGGAGCGATATAGGGCGGAGATTAGAGACATTTGCTGAGTCTATGTTTTGCTTTTTTTTTCAATGGTTTCACTGTGGCTAACTTCCATTTGTCTGGAATTGTGCCAGAGAGGAATAAGGAATTGACTATCTGGTTGATTACCGGATTGACAATGTCTGTGATTTGGTGAAGAATCATGGGGGGGGCAGGCATCCAAGGGAGAGCCTGATTTACAGGCGACAATTGCAGCCCGTGTCTGCTCAAGCGAGACTGATTCGAAGGTTTGGAGTGAGTGATCAGTGCTAGTTGGATCAGGCTCCAAGTCCCAGTCACGATTTTGTGTGGAGGACATTACAAAATCCTTTTGGATATTCAGAATTTTTTCCTCAAAGAAGATTGAGATCTGGTCACATAAGCACTGAGAGGGAGGGATTTCTTTATGCAATGCTTTGGGGTCGGCGAAAGACTTTATGATTGAGAATATGTTTTTTTGGTCTTGGTTGGCCTCAAGTATTTTGTAGTGGTGGGCGGAATTTGCGTAATCACGTTACGCAATTCTCCGCGAAACGGTAAAAAATCTCAGCGAACATGCAGAAATTCCGCTAACACGCGGAATTGCTTGTTCGCGATGCTTTTTTACTGTTCTCAATCGCTATTTGCGTGCTCGGGGGGAAATATCTCGCGAACACGCATTTGAGAACGCGAACAAGCAAAACATTTTGTGAAGTCGCGGAACGCAGAATTTTGGGCAATTACGCATTCTCCGAGGAGCGCGAAATTACCCAAATTCCGCGAGCGGACCGGAATTTACCGCCCAGGCCTAGTATTTTGTTGGAGTAATACTCTTTTAATGTGAGCATGGTAGTACCTCCTGCTTGTTTTGAATGCCATTTGATCTGCTGCATCGTAGACTCTGCTCCACTTGCGCTCCAGTTGCTTACATTGGAGATCTAGTTGAGCTAAGGCAGGTGTAAACCAGGGGGCGTTATGAGTTTTGGTTTTCACTTTCTTATTAGGTGGTTCAAGTGGGATTAGGTTTATCAAAAAAAAATCAGAAAATGATTCTGTAGCTTTTCCTCAGTTACAAAATAGTTTCATTCAATACATGATTATACAATGAAATAAAGTTCACATTTTTGCATTTTTCAACATTAACAGTAGGTAACTTTTCCTTAGTGCCCAATGCATTTCAAGCTCATGGAGCTCTTCCTCAGGGGCCTGTGGAATGAATTGTGTGTACAAGTTACTCTAACAGTCAGAAACGAGACATAAAACAAATCATCATTATGTACAAGGTGTCCACAACGTCATCAAAAACATGCTAGAGGAGTGAAAACACACGTAACCATCACCACTGTGAAAGCACCTCACTGTGCCAAAAAAATAAAAACCCAAAATCACGGAGAAACGAACTCACTGGTATCGTAGTCACCTGAATCTTCAATCTAGACCATAAGAACACGTGTGAAAAAAACGTGTGAAAAAACATGTGGAAAACTGCTCTCAACTGTCAAATGATCAAACTTGCCACTCGCGCTGTTCTATCTTACCTTAATGTAAACCCTCGGTACCAAAAACAGGAGGTCCTAATATTGCGGGGATCTTGTCTGATCTGCAATGACAAACCGTCTCACTCAACTATGGGTTCAAACAACCCTCACAACCATGTCGCATCTACCTTGGCGGATTACTTGGATGCCCCTTACCGTAATCAGAAGGACTGGAGTTCAAACTTCTGCTCCACAACTCGTAAATGCTCTACAACTGCCTCACAATGCACCGACTCGCTGTGTAGGGCACACAGCGGTCTTCCTCAATACAAAGCGTGGTTACTCGGGGTGTAGACACTGACAAAGGACTCGGCTAACCAGCTAGAGATCCCTAAACTACGGGCGCCATGTTCAAAGGGTCAAAAACATCTCGGTGATCACACGAAATAGCCTCAAAATGAAAAATAAAAAATGAAAAATAAATAAAATGACACCAAAAGATAAAAAGGAAAGAAAGAGAAGAAAATAGTGTGTTTTTTTTAAAAACTCCTTCTATACATCATTTTCGTACAATATTCAAATGTTCGTGACATTCTACAAAAAAGCAGACATCAGGCTGAAACAGACTCCATGGGTAAAAAACTCATAAAACATGATAAATCGATTTTTTCATTTAACCCTTTGGGTTCCTGGGTGACCAAAAACCTAATCCAATGTATTTCTCTTTGGAGGAGGGATCTGGTGAGATCAACCCCCTCGTATACTTTAACAACTTCCAGAATGGAGAACCTAATCTGAGCTATGCTATGGTTGTTGTCATTCCAGTGTTTTGCCAGATTACTTTTCACATTTTTGTTTCTTATCGTGCTTTTGTGTTCTGTTATTCTCGTTTTGAGTTTTCTCTCCGTTTTACCTACGTAAATTTTCCCGCAGGGACACTTGATGTAATAAATTAAATTTTTTGAGTTACAGTCTCCATTATAGTGCAGTTCCATTTCTTTTCCGGTTTGTGGATGATGTAATGTTTTTCCTGTGATCACATTAGAACAATGAACACAATTCTCACATTTCTTCATTCCTCTGTTGGACACTTCAGTGTCTCTTATGGGGGTCAACAACAATTCTTTAAGGTTCTTCGACCTTGTATACGCAAAAATCGGTTTGTTATCAAAAATTCCATTAAAATCATCTTCATTCTTCAAGAGATCCCAATGTTTGTTGATGATTGATTTCAATTTTTGAGATGAAGTTGAAAATTTGGATACAAACACGTGCCTGTCCGTAGTTTTTTTTGGTTTCTGGATTAATAGATTCTCCCTGCTGTTTGAATCTATCCTTTTTTTTGCTTTAAGCAAAATTTCATCAGGGTAACCTCGTTCTTTATAGCGTTGATGTTGAGTTCTGAGATTCTCTTTTAGATCTTCCTCTTGAGAGCAGATCCTTTTGATCCGCATGTATTGCGATACTGGTAGGTTGTTCTTTAGATTTTGAGGATGAAAACTATGAAATAACAAAGAGTTATTCACATCAGTCTCTTTTCTGAAAACTTTCGTTTTAATCTGCGTGTCCTCAATATTGACCAAAACATCTAGGAATGGCAGTTCTTTGTCACTGATGGCATGTGTGAATTCAATGTTGTCTTCACAATGGTTCAATCTGGCTATTTCAAATTCAAGACTTTCTTTGGTTCCAGACCATAGTACAAATATATGGTCAGCTTCAAATTTAGCCATGAAGGTGTTGGCATTGGGATTTGCTGGGGCCCCGGCATATGCCAACACCTTCATGGCTAAATTTGAAGCTGACCATATTTACACGAACAACGTCTGGAATGAACATGCAATCTTATATCGTAGATTCATAGACGATATATTTGTACTATGGTCTGGAACCAAAGAAAGTCTTGAATTTGAAATAGTCAGATTGAACCATTGTGAAGACAACATTGAATTCACACATGCCATCAGTGACAAAGAACTGCCATTCCTAGATGTTTTGGTCAATATTGAGGACACGCAGATTAAAACGAAAGTTTTCAGAAAAGAGACTGATGTGAATAACTCTTTGTTATTTCATAGTTTTCATCCTCAAAATCTAAAGAACAACCTACCAGTATCGCAATACATGCGGATCAAAAGGATCTGCTCTCAAGAGGAAGATCTAAAAGAGAATCTCAGAACTCAACATCAACGCTATAAAGAACGAGGTTACCCTGATGAAATTTTGCTTAAAGCAAAAAAAAGGAGAGATTCAAACAGCAGGGAGAATCTATTAATCCAGAAACCAAAAAAAACTACGGACAGGCACGTGTTTGTATCCAAATTTTCAACTTCATCTCAAAAATTGAAATCAATCATCAACAAACATTGGGATCTCTTGAAGAATGAAGATGATTTTAATGGAATTTTTGATAACAAACAGAATTTTGCGTATACAAGGTCGAAGAACCTTAAAGAATTGTTGTTGACCCCCATAAGAGATACTGAAGTGTCCAACAGAGGAATGAAGAAATGTGAGAATTGTGTTCATTGTTCTAATGTGATCACAGGAAAAACATTACATCATCCACAAACCGGAAAAGAAATGGAACTGCACTATTATGGAGACTGTAACTCAAAAAATTTAATTTATTACATCAAGTGTCCCTGCGGGAAAATTTACGTAGGTAAAACGGAGAGAAAACTCAAAACGAGAATAACAGAACACAAAAGCACGATAAGAAACAAAAATGTGAAAAGTAATCTGGCAAAACACTGGAATGACAACAACCATAGCATAACTCAGATTAGGTTCTCCATTATGGAAGTTGTTAAAGTATACGAGGGGGTTGATCTCACCAGATCCCTCCTCCAAAGAGAAATACATTGGATTAGGTTTTTGGTCACCCAGGAACCCAAAGGGTTAAATGAAAAAATAGATTTATCATTTTTTATATGAGTTTTTTACCCATGGAGTCTGTTTCAGCCTGATGTCTGCTTTTTTGTAGAATGTCACGAACATTTGAATATTGTACGAAAATGATGTATAGTAGGAGTTTTTTAAAAAAAACACACTATTTTCTTCTCTTTCTTTCCTTTTTATCTTTTGGTGTCATTTTATTTATTTTTCATTTTTTATTTTTCATTTTGAGGCTATTTCGTGTGATCACCGAGATGTTTTTGACCCTTTGAACATGGCGCCCGTAGTTTAGGGATCTCTAGCTAGTTAGCCGAGTCCTTTGTCAGTGTCTACACCCCGAGTAACCACGCTTTGTATTGAGGAAGACCGCTGTGTGCCCTGCACAGCGAGTCGGTGCATTGTGAGGCAGTTGTAGAGCATTTACGAGTTGTGGAGCAGAAGTTTGAACTCCAGTCCTTCTGATTACGGTAAGGGGCATCCAAGTAATCCGCCAAGGTAGATGCGACATGGTTGTGAGGGTTGTTTGAACCCATAGTTGAGTGAGACGGTTTGTCATTGCAGATCAGACAAGATCCCCGCAATATTAGGACCTCCTGTTTTTGGTACCAAGGGTTTACATTAAGGTAAGATAGAACAGCGCGAGTGGCAAGTTTGATCATTTGACAGTTGAGAGCAGTTTTCCACATGTTTTTTCACACGTTTTTTTCACACGTGTTCTTATGGTCTAGATTGAAGATTCAGGTGACTACGATACCAGTGAGTTCGTTTCTCCGTGATTTTGGGTTTTTATTTTTTTGGCACAGTGAGGTGCTTTCACAGTGGTGATGGTTACGTGTGTTTTCACTCCTCTAGCATGTTTTTGATGACGTTGTGGACACCTTGTACATAATGATGATTTGTTTTCTGTCTCGTTTCTGACTGTTAGAGTAACTTGTACACACAATTCATTCCACAGGCCCCTGAGGAAGAGCTCCATGAGCTTGAAATGCATTGGGCACTAAGGAAAAGTTACCTACTGTTAATGTTGAAAAATGCAAAAATGTGAACTTTATTACATTGTATAATCATGTATTGAATGAAACTATTTTGTAACTGAGGAAAAGCTACAGAATCATTTTCTGATTATTTTTTTGATAAACCTTACATCTTGAAAACAAATAATTGTGTTTAATATGTGTAAAAATCAAGGCGGAGTGTTTGTATCACAACTGCGCATAGCGACAGTGCACTGAGGTTAAGTGTCACAGACACTTAAGATAGGTTTTCAGTTGCAGGCACGGACAAGACAAACGTGCTACCTTAGCAGCACGCTTAGAGGAAAGAATTATAATTTCGGTATAATTAAGTTGAACCCTTGATAAACTTCGAGTGCTCCTCCTATCCACCATTCATCAAGTGGGATTAGCTCATTGCTTGTTGCGGTCATCCGGGTGTGGAATAGTCGTGAGTCTTATGATGTTTTACCAGTTAGGACAAGGACACAAGCCTGGGAAGTGGTGGGCAACTTTGGATTGATGGCTACTTGCGCCCACTTGCGCCTTGGTTGTAAGGGGGTAGTTTGCTTGCCAGGAAAATTCACGAATGGCCTCTTAATAGCAAGGGGGATGAATTTGTGGTTTGACCATATTTGTGGGATAGGGGTATCTACTGATAACAAGGTGAAATTGGAGCAGACACCAACCAATATATGGCCTGCCTGGAGCGTTGGGACATCCACCAATTGGTGCAGTCCAAGGTATTCTGTTATTTCAAGGAAGTTGTCTATTCCCGGCTCATTTATGCATTCTAAGTGGAGATTGAAGTCTCCTTGGAGGGTGAAATTGGCATATCTAAGCAAAAAATGGCTTAGGGTTTCTCCTAAGGAGTTGAGAAAGGTGGTACTATGACCGGGTGAACGATAGATCAGGGCCCCTGAAAAGGTGAGGGAAGCATTTATTGTGAAGCAGTATCCAAGGCTTTCTGCTCCTTTAAGAGTGTCAAGTTAGAAATTAATGCAGTGTTGTGAGTCACGTAAGATAATATCCAATCCCCCTCCTCTGGCTTCTCCTCTGTCCTTTCTATAGATCATATAGTTGGGGGGATATGCTTCTGTAATATCTGGATTACACCAGTCTTTTAATCAGGTTTCGGTAACAAAGATAAAGTCTAGCTGTGGCTCCATGATCAATTCTCTGATATCATGGGAGTGCTTGCATATTGATTGAGCATTAATTGGTCCTCTTTTTAATTGAGTGAGGCAAGGTTTTGAATCTATCCTATCCATAATTTTAGGGCGTATGTCTTTAGTGCCTGTAGTGGTGAGCTCTATTCTACATTTGAGACATGAAAAAGGTCCCATTATTTTGTCAGGCGATATTGGAAAGCCACAATTTCCCCTTGTGTTTACGTTATTTAATATAGTTGGCCATCTCCCTAACATTCCATGTTAGGATATTATAACAGGGTCTAGTGAATTCAGGGATGTCTTCACAGGTTACGCTTGTGAATGGACCACAAATACTTCCCAACACAGTAGTAGCATCCTCCTTCCCCATGTCTCATGTGTAGAGAAACTAACACTGAAATAAAATGAGCATATAGAGAACTGTGGAATCAAACAGATGAACGCCCAGTGCTTTATTTGTGCTGGTGGGTCCTGGTGCTTAGCACCAGCACTTATTTATCAGGGCCGGGTCTACACTTGATTACCACTGCCAACTCACATCAGCGGCTCGACTGCAAGTCGTGTGTCACAGTAAATATAATTAACTGTAGTGTTGTTCGCATCTGTCTCCCGAGTCCCTGGTAAAGAGTGCTGCTGAGCCGATGATAAATCCAGTTTGCCTTCAGTTCAGTGTTGCCAGCGGGCGGCGTGGTGGGCTAGATTTGGTTCTGTGGGATAGAGGATGCAGCATATGCTGCAGCGTGCATTACCTTTTTCTAAATTCACATGCACATCACGAGTCACCGACAGTTCAGCACAATGTCAAGGGCACTATGGGCCTGATTTTGATGGCGGTGAACCCGACACCCGCAGCTTGCCGGTGGCGGGTTCACTGCTATCTTGCTGCCATTCTCCGCCCTGGCAGGCGGCATGCTATCGGATGGAAAGCCCGTCTGCCAAGGGTCCGACACAGGTAATCGTTACGATTGCCTGTCGGACCCGGCCAGCATACCTAGAATGGTGGCGGTGCCTAGTAGGCACAGTCCGCCACATTAGGATGCTGCATCCCCGCCAGCCTGTGTATGGCGGTCATTCAAAGTCTGGCGGGGATTTACTTTTGGGGCCCGTTGCAGGACCCCATGTGCAAGGGCATTGGAATGTGCACTTTTTTTCATGCATACATGTCGAACAATCTGTTGTGGCAGCAGCCAGACCGGTCTGTGGATTAAGTCTGTGTGAATGCCGCTGATTTGTATATTAGGTGTGGTAGATTTTGAAGGTTTGGTAGGTATGATGCAGGTTGGTATGGTAGGTAGGTATAGTAGTTTACAGCCATGCTTAGTATGTATGACAGTTTAGTATGGAAAAGTTACCCAGATATGGCAGGCTTAGTAGAAATATTTTTAATTTGTTTCTGCTCTTGTCTCCAACGCTGTCCACATACACTTTCTACTCACGCAATGCCTGCTGTAGTGGTGAAGTAGGGTTTGCCCTCTCTCGGTGCCACATTGACCTAACACTGTGACACCTGTGTTTAATTGGCCTGTAGAATGTCACCCTCTCCAGCTCTGATGCCCACATCTCACTTGAGGACACAGCCAGTGGTTGTCCTGCAGTGAAAACAAGTTTACTAATGATGCACATTAAACATGTATCACACTGAACTTAATGGACAGCTGTGCTGATTGCTGTGCAGATAGAGCTCTGGAACTTTTCAGTTATGGCTGTTTTATAAATTGCTTCCTTTTTTGAATGGACTTTTAAACATATCAAATGTCTTGGTATCCTTTACGCTAATACCATAAAGGAAACTATCAAAATCAATCTTGCAGATATTCTTAAGAAAATGTCCGCTCTGATTGATGGTTGGTCTCCATTATTTCTTTCATGGTGGGGCAGACCTGCTACCATCAAGATGATGCTTCTTCCTATTATTAATTTTTACTCATCAATGCTTTCTATTACCCAGGATTTCATTGGGTATTGGGTGGCGTTAATTTTCATAATCTTCGTCTTTATCATTCTGCTTTCACTCTAAAACAAACCTCGACTTTCTTATCTGACACCTCGGATCCGCCTCGAACAGCATGGAGCTCTCTGGAATAAGCTCAATACTCACCCTTTTTCTTTTATCTCTGCTATTTGTTTGTCTCAGCCGCCTAAACGTTTCTCGTCTCCTATTTTTATCCATTCCAAAGCACTAGCTACCTCTCTGCTTCACTACAACTTACGTTTTGCTGATCCTTTTTTACGCACTCCAATCTGGTATCACAAATCCATTAAAATTAACAAACGCTCTGTATTTTGGAAAGAATGGATTGACAAGGGTATTATTACACTTTCAGATCTCCAATCTTCCTACAATGTTTCCTCTTCTCAGGTCCTTCATTATCCTCTACTTAAGGAATC